>NC_087076.1:5012901-6212901 GCF_026151205.1 Bolinopsis microptera
CCGTGCTCTCTATGGCCTCAAAGGCAATATCGTCAAAGATGCCCTCTCTCACCGTTCTCTAAACATTCTATTTGACTCTCTAATAAAACCGATACTGCTCTATGGCTGCCAAATCTTATGTCCTCACTCAAAAACCATGAGATACCTCTCCAAAACAGATAGCAAAGCCAACCCCCAGCATACTCTCAGGTACATCTCACAAGACCACTATGAAAGATTCCACCTTAAGTTTATCAAGTGGTCCTTGTCTGTCCATTCAAAAGCATCAAATATAGGCTGCTGGGGCGAAAGTGGGCGCCACCCCCTCTTCTTTGAAGCCTGCAAACTTGCAATAGATTTCTATACTCGCCTTGAAAGCACTGAAAATGAACTTCTCTCCGCTGCATTTCACGAGCAGATTATGCTGGGCCTTCCTTGGTACACCAACATCTCTAATCTTCTCACCAAATATAACTTCCCCCACTCATCCACTTCAAAATCCAAGCTCTCTACCCAAATCAGTCACAACATGAGGGAAGAATTTGTGGATACCTGGAAATCTGCCAAGGCATCCTCACCTAAATTAGAATTCTACAATCAAATTAAACATGATTTTGAACCAGAAACATACTTAGGAGTGGTTAAGATCCCCGATGCTCGGAAAAGCTTAACAAGGTTTCGTATTAGCTGCCACAATCTTTACATTGAGAGGGGCCGTTACGAAACCCCCCTAGTACCAAGAGAACATCGATGGTGCACTTTTTGCTTTTTCAGCAAGGGGCTTAAGCCTATTGAGGACGAAATTCATGTTCTAACTGACTGTTTACTCTACTCCTCAGTTAGAGAAAAATTTAACTTCCATCCCAAAAATATTACTGACCTAGCCGGTTTACTATCCGATAAAACACTAGACCCTACAAAATTTACTGCCTCAGCAAGAGCAATCCATTCAATTCTCTCTGTGAACAAAAATTTTACAGCCTACTATAAGAGCCCAGATTTCCACTCAAATACTGGCCAATGCATAATGCTATAGGACCTCAAAAATAGTATTATATTAAACATTTCTATTTTATCCCTACACATCTGTAACTTCTCCTAACTTCTCCTAACTTCTCCTAACTTCTTCTAACTTCTCCTAACTTCTCCTAACTTCTCCTAACTTCTCCTAACTTCTTCTAACTTCTCCTAGCTTCTCCTAACTTCTTTTAACTTCTCCTAACTTCTCCTAACTTCTTTTAACTTCTCCTAACTTCTCCTAACTTCTTTTAACTTCTTTTAACTTCTTTTAACTTCTCTTAACTTCTCCTAACTTCTTTTAACTTCTCCTAACTTCTCCTAACTTCTTTTAACTTCTCCTAACTTCTCCTGACTTCTCCTAACTTCTCCTAACTTCTTCTAACTTCTCCTAACTTCTTCTAACTTCTCCTAACTTCTCCTAACTTCTCCTAACTTCTTCTAACTTCTCATAACTTCTCCTAACTTCTCCTAACTTCTCCTAACTTCTCCTAACTTCTTTTAACTTCTCCTAACTTCTCCTAACTTCTTTTAACTTCTCCTAACTTCTCCTAACTTCTTTTAACTTCTCCTAACTTCTCCTAACTTCTTTTAACTTCTCCTAACTTCTCCTAACTTCTCCTAACTTCTTTTAACTTCTCCTAACTTCTTTTAACTTCTTTTAACTTCTCCTAACTTCTCCTAACTTCTCTTAACTTCTTTTAACTTCTCCTAACTTCTCCTAACTTCTCCTAACTTCTCCTAACTTCTTTTAACTTCTCCTAACTTCTCCTAACTTTTTCTAACTTCTCCTAACTTCTCCTAACTTCTTCTAACTTCTCCTAACTTCTCCTAACTTTTTCCAACTTCTCCTAACTTCTTCTAACTTCTCCTAACTTCTCCTAACTACTCCTAACAGGTCTACAACGTGTGACAAGCTTGTTAATATTATGTACTTGGTACTGTGTATTGATAGTCTATATATTAATTGACCAAAACCCATAATCATGGGTAGAGTGGACCGCTGCCAGTGTCTCTCTTTCCCAAACAAAAGGCAATGATATCAATTTGAATGACCGTTATCAAATGCAAAATGATACCGAGAATGAAATCGGTCGCTCGCTTTTCCCACTTATTCATGGCTTACGAATTGTAATAAGTTTCGATTTATAACATGTAATCTGTTTCAATTGTAAATGAATGGGAAAAGCGAGCGACCGATTTCATTCACGGTATCATTTTGCATTTGATAACGGTCATTCAAATTGATATCATTGCCTTTTGTTTGGGAAAGAGAGACACTGGCAGCGGTCCACTCTACCCATGATTATGGGTTTTGGTCAAATATCATCTCTTTTTGATTATAATGTCAGGGTACTTTACAAAGCCGAAATGTAAACTCATAACTTCATTAATATTAATAAGGAGGTGATTTCAACGATTTCGAAATTTTTCCTTTAAAAACATTTCCTTGTGTTTAGGTAAGCATATCGGTCGATCACTGACTGAATATGCCACTTTATACTCATTCAAGTTGGCATTAAATTCATATATAATGACATTGAACTGTCGTGGCAAAGCAGAATTTGTTCAAAATCACGAATAAGCAAAATTTGAACCTTTCGCACGTGCAAACCTTGAGCGGAAGTTGCGTGCGCATCCAATATTGAATCACCGTAAATTTTTGCATCATGGTGTTTTATATATAGTTTGATAAGCATGAAAAGTTTCAAAGTATTTCAAGAAGAACTGTAATCACAACGGCACTCCAAAGTTGACGGAAATTGGTGAAAACAGCAATATTCAGTGATTTTAGCAATTTTCTATCAATTTGGGCGTGGCCCCACGTGTGCAACTTTTCGATTTTCAACTTTAAAACTAGCCTATGACACAATTTAGACCTTTAGGAAGCAAAATTGAGCTCTACAACCCAAGGGATGGTGCGACACCAGAGAATACTAGAACGTAAAATTAGCGTTTTTATAGAATTATTCTTTAAAAAAGCACTAACTTCAATAGCGAATATCTTTATGAAGGAGCAAGCTAGAAAAACTTTCCGGTAGATTTTCAGAATGCTTAAACAATTATCTAACTTCAATATGCCCTCAAATTTTGAATAAAATTACTCCTTAATGGCGTAAAATTGATTTTAAAAATGATTACTTTGTGAAAAATCAAGTTTTAAAAATAGTTAACTTGATGACGTCATCAAGTGGTGATGATGACGTTGAATTACTTTTTAACATAATGTAAACTAAAGTCTAAACAATTATCTTCAAGACCTGTGGTCCGAAATGGCTGTATCTTTAAAGCTTCTGAATCTACGGACACCTAAATATAGCCTATAATTGACTGGCAAAGCGTCTATCCCTGAATATATATATGTATATATGTATATATATATGTATGTATATATCACGACAATCTGTCGTAAAACAGGGGTTCTAGAAAACCCATTTCCCGATGCTCCTGAAACTTGAAACTTTTTTTGCAGTCCATTTGGTCAACGTCTAGACGCCCTGAAAAATTTCAGATCTCTAACTCAATTTTAACATGGTTTTTAAGGCACCTGAATATGGCGATTTCGGGTTTTTTACCGAATTTCGTATAACAGTGCTGGCGCGAATTTTATGCAAATTTCTTCAAAATCTCAACATAACTATTTCTTATTTCTGTCATCTTTGACATCAAATTAGAATGTTTTGAACTAAAAATAAATCTGCTGAACGACTTCCGATGAGTCTTAATGCCTGAAAAACTCCTGCCGGAGGCGGCGGCCTTCGGCCGCCGCCTCCGGCCGGAGTGCACGCTTCGCGTGCACGAAAGAGGCTTCCAACGTGTACCAAAGGGGGTGTAAAGGGGTTATAATAGTAAAGGGGGTACAATAGTAAAGGGGGTACATAGTATCCCCCCAATAAAGACACCGCTCGTGCTTGCCAGCACTGTGATGCTTGCTCCTCTCGACCTCTCAACACTCAATGTGAGAAGCTAAAAAAGAGCGCGGTGCCAGGTAAGCTGTGCATTGATTTAAGTAGTTGTTAATGCCATGACAGACGCTGCCCGCCCCGGCCCCATTATTTCATGTTGCTCTATACAGAGCCCTTGCGCTTGCAGTGGCGCGCGCACGCCTCCCGGTGAAACAAGCGCGTCCGCAGTGGCGCGAAAGCACATGGTTGGGTTAACATTTCATGCATCATAGCTGGAGCTCGTAACCAGGCCGGCGAATAGGTTGCATGCAAAGTAGATGTAACTAATTTGAATAATAGAGTGCCAACTATCAGTTGGATTGACAATGTGCTTAATTGACGATGTCAATTTTGTAGTTCGGCGTGGCCCAGTGGTGGATCGCACCGATTTAACGATGCAAGAAAGATTATTTGATGCGCGGTGCGGTCCCTTAATGCATTGCGTTACAAAAGATGTGCCTGATAAAATTGAACTTGCTCGGATTTTTGACAATTTTTATTAATGTTTTTTTGTATGTATATAACCTTCCAGAACGCGCGCCGAGTTCATGGACTCGTCGACGGTCCTAATATTTGGAACAAATATTTTACGAGTAACACCCGTTAAATGTTTTTTTGACAATGTGAACTTTTAACAAATAGCTTTTGACCGTTCTATGTACATTTGTAAATGCTGATTTCGATTTTAATGGTAAGACGTAATTATTTAAACATTAAAGTAAGGTGCACAAATCCATGATCGAACTTTTTGGAACGTTTTGTCCATTTTTAGTGGACTGACCCGGCGTGCGCTACTTCAGCGTCTTAGCGCTTGCCTCATGTTGCCGATAACTTGTAGCGCGATGCGCTACTGGTCCTCACCGAGCTGGATGATGATTAATCACTCTACAGTGTAGAGTCACGTGACAGTCGAGTGACAGTCGAGTGTAGACTCTACACTAGACTGTCACGTGACTTTTTCAACCCGTTCTCTAGCTGGCCCTGAAAGACTATTCGTTGTAGCGCGATGCACTACTGGGTCGCGCGCGCATCAAATAATGCTTCTCGCAACCACCTTCGGTAGATCGGCGAGATGCACCACTGTGCCTCACCGAGCTGCGAAGGATTGACATCGTGAATCAAGACTATTCGAAACCCTAACCCTCTAGTCTGATTCCAACCCTAACCCTAACCCAATCCATAACAAAAGCATATGCTGAAACCCTAACCCTAACGAGAAATTAGACTAACTTCCTTATACGGTCATATCACGTGATCGAGACAGTTTTTCGCCAATATCTCGTCAGGGGAGCATGAGCATTTTAACCCTATGTCATGGGGGGTGATTCGGAATCAGCGTCCGAAAATACATCGATTGAAGTTGGTTTCAACTGTCGGGAGCCCTTTTAGAACAATCTCGAAGATCGACTGTAGAGTGATTTAGCACGCTCGCACCGAGCTGCGATGAATTGACATCGTCAATTGACTGATAAAATTTCGAGAAGAAAGCGGCGCGCTACTTTGAAGATATTTAGACCATAGACGAGTAACATCCGTACCATAATTAATGACGCGCGGCTTTTTGAGCCGCGAAAGCAGCTAATTTGAGCTGTAAGTGTAACATAATGTCTGATGATTGGATATACTCGAAATTTTAGTTGATGTCTCCTAGTAAGTGTCTAACTTTAGGAAAGCTATTAATTTTTTGTTAGGATTGGATTAAGGGAATGGCGGAAGTTCACCAAATATGTTATTCTATTAGCTTTTTCAATACCATTACCATCCTACAGCTGTTAAGTCGGTATGCACGGCTCACTGTCGATGGCACCCTGCTTGTTATCAGCAATCAGGCTCGTCATACCAATTACCAATGCATGACATTCTTATCCCTCCAATAATAATATTGGCTAATACCCCACTCTGCTTTCCTCTCCTCTCTTTCTCTCTTTACCCCGAAACCTTTAAGTTTATCTTTTCTCTCTCTTCTTTTTACATTCATTATAATTTATATTATAGTAATAATATAAATTATAATGAAATGAAAATAATAGAGTATTTCCATTTACCATATTGTAAAAAAAGGGAGACAAATTAGACAATTAGTTAACATTAGTGAAAACGTTCAAAATTTCTTCTAAAATTCTACAATAAAAATTTAATACAAATTGATAAATCAAATTACACAACGTTGCAACAAATAAATAGAAATGAACATTAAAAATATCAATCAAAAACAGGACGAACATTGTGCTACATTTTCGAGATCTTGATAATAAAAATCCGGGCATATTTTCATAGTCTCAAAATGAAGACTTAATAACTCCGAACTTTAATAATATGTTATAACGAACGAGTTCTTCTCTTAAAACTTCCTGCACAAACAAATTTTGCCAAATCTCACTTCAAATGTCTGAATTTAAGTGATAATGTTTGCTCTATAATTATTCATCAAAATCGTATAAAGTTTTGTGCTAGACTTATATTCATGGTCATACATGGTCCAATCGTTAAAAAATTGTCAATATACATAGATCCCAGTGCCTCTACAACATGTCATAACTGAGCCCGAGAGAGTCGAGAACAGCATCAGGAATATCCACCACTTTGCTGGCTGCCTCGTGTCTCCGTCGCTGGTAGAACTTCCTGAGTCGCCCCTTGTCCACAAAGACCCCACTATTTCTACTGCTGCTAGATTTGATCCAGGTTGAGTTGAGACAGCCCTGACCGTTAGGTCTCCTCCGGGGGTCGTTCTGAAGCAGGGAGGAGAGGAAGACCAGGGTGTTATCTCCCAGAACACTGTTACCTTTAGTGTTGTGGAACGCTCTCATTTGGGGAGGGATTATCTGGCCTTGTAAGAAGAAGGGACTGTCTGAGTAGAGTAGGAGATATGTCAACACGCCCACCGACCTGAACATACAGGGTTAAATTTAAGTAATCAGTTTGTTAGTTTTTATATCTGACTATAAGTACTCAGCAGGTTTTATATACCTTTACCCTCTCTATTTTATAGTACATTGCTCCACGTGGCAACTAATTGCGATCATCATGCCCAAAAGAGGCGTTAGGAGGATTTTCTTGTATATACGCACATTCTTAGGACTTAGGCATTCAGGATATGTCGCATACCAGTAATACAAGGATGCTACAGCAATCCACAGTAACAGTTAACACGTTTCGTCAAGAACGAAGATTTAGAAATACCTCCCTAATACCCACTCCCTGATCGCTACAGTGAGTATAACACAACAATAACAAGTCTCACTAACCATATATCAGCAGCAGTGGTAGAGACCCGCCCCTGCAGGAGCTCCGGAGCTGCAAACTCAGGGTCCAACATGCTGGGTTCTAGGAACACGTTCTCTTCGTCCACATAGTGGGCCAACTCGTAGTTTATTATCTGAATATGTGTCATTTTATTAGTGTCCACATAGTGGGCCAGCTCGTAGTTTATTATCTGAATATGTGTCATTTTATTAGTGTCCACATAGTGGGCCAGCTCGTAGTTTATTATCTGAAGATGTGTATTTTATTAGTGTCCACATAGTGGGCCAGCTCGTAGTTTGTTATCTGAAGATGTGTATTTTATTAGTGTCCACATAGTGGGCCAGCTCGTAGTTTATTATCTGAATATGTGTCATTTTATTAGTGTCCACATAGTGGGCCAGCTCGTAGTTTATTATCTGAATATGTGTATTTTATTAACGTTCCTTTCTTCAGTATTTGGGTTTACTCAACGGTAAAATGAGACTTATAGACTTCAAGTCTCAGCAAAAAGGTGAGTCTAAACTTATCTACCACATTCCAATAAGTGCTAATTTTAGGACTGTGCCAAAAACCAACACATTGGCTGATCACTAAGTTGTAAATAACTTACCTTTACAGTGGTCTTATCCCAGATCAAGTTCTCAGGTTTCAGGTCCAGATGTGCGATAGAACGGGCGTGTAAATAAGACACTCCTTCCAGAACATTCTTTATAATCTCGATAGTCTCGTGCTCCTTGTTAGACTCCTTAAGAAGGAGGAAGTCCATGAGGGGTAGTTGGAACTGGTAGCTCATAATCAGCACAATACAGTTATCATACTGCAGGAGCACCTCGTGCAGTCTGCTGACCCGCTTGTAGTTGAGCTGCTGCAGAATATCCACCTCTCTCTGTATGGACCTGTAGAACTGTCTGTCCACTACCGGGGTAACCTGCGCAGTGAACTTCAGCCCCGTTCTCTGGTGCTCACAGGTGCAGAACACCGAGAAGTGACCGTAAAATAGTATGTCAGTAAACTTGTAGCCAGACTGCAAGTTAGCTGAAGGGGGGGCCTGGGCTAGTGCTGCAGAGGGGTAGGTACTGTCCGGCTGACTCTGCGTGGCGGGGTGTTCACTGGGCACTATCAGGTTGATGTGGTCTATACTCATTGAGATGTTACTGAGCTTAGAGATGCACCGGTCGTAGTTCTGCTCTGTTTTGTCCCTCAGTATATCCTCAGTGGGTATACGATTACTGGTTATGTAAGGCTGAGCCCAATCGCTCTGCTCAGATTCCTTTATTATATCGTCCTCCTTCAAACTTATTTTAGTTAATGATTTCCTTCGTTTGTGAAAGCGGAGAGAAGATCTGATTTTCTGATTAATACCCTTTTTGTTCTCTTCGTTAGAGTTGTTTGATCCCAAACTGCCCCTGTCCTTATCTTTAGAGCAATACTCTATCCCCTGTTTAACAAACCTAGCCCACTCAGCTTTCTTGGACTGACTATCCGCACAAAAACAAAACTTTGTTGAATTGTTAGAAACTGAGAACCGGCAAGTTTCCTCCTCTACCAGGACACTAGCGTTTGCTAGATCTATAACATTCTTTGTAGAGTAAGATTTCAGTTTCTTCCCTTCCATTTCATGTTTCGCTAAAACAAGGCAGTGTTTGAATAGGAAGACTTGGCGCTGTTTGCCCTGACCCTGGATCCAGGCTGAACCGTTGATAACTGACAGCGAGTCCTGATGTACTAATTTATCATCTGGGGGATCCTCGAACATTTCTAAGTGCATGAGATTATTAGCCTTCCTGGGAACCTCTATCATCACATTATACGCCTCCTCTACCTGATCCAGGTTCTGTAGGTTACAACTCTTCCCAAACTTCAGGATCTCTGCTAACAGTAACTGATACTTGGTAATTCTCTGAACTGGCTTGATCAGGAAGGACGAAAGAGAGAAGTTCTGGTTGAGAATCTTCTGTATCTGCTCCATCTCGAGCTCGTGCTCGCTGTACACTGCCTCTGACTTGGGTTTGTTGACGCAGTATTGCACGTGTAGATCGTACTTAGTGCGGTATTTAAGGAAGATTGCAGCCACTTTGATAGGGTCACCACCACATTGTAGCAGGTCGGGTAGGAACAGCTCCCGGTGGAACTTGAATATCTCCTCAACGTTACCTGGTGGGGTGAGAATGTTATTATTATTATAGAAACTCAGCAAGTTTATTTGGTGACGTCACTAACTTGTGACGTCCCTAAGTTGTTATATCCGCATTACAACATTAAAACCTTACAATCGTATCATGAGAAGTAACAGTAAGCACCTAATAACGTCTGGCTGACGACCCAGAGGCGATGTTTCATAAGATGAGCGGTATACTGCCGGACTATGAAGTTAAGTCCGGACACAAAGTCGTGTTCTGACTTGATCAGCTCCTCCACTACTAGCTTCAGTCTCTTGTCGTCTCCACAAGTAGTCTTGTCAGCAGTAGTGGTCTGAGGTGGCGCTGCTGTTGCTGTTTTACCTTCCTCTGGCCAGCTCCACCGTGACTGGTAAATAGAGGTAGTTAGTATTAAACTAGTAGTAGTAGTTAGTATTATACTAGGTAGCATAATATGTCAACTATTTAGAATTATATCACGCGATAACATGTTGTGAGGAGCAGTATTTAGAGGAGGGTTGCAACCCTGAGTACCCTCCCACACTAGTAACCACTAACCACTAGTTATCACAGTTACATCAGCTAACACACACAACCACTAGTTACATCAGCTAACACACACAACCACTAGTTATATCAGCTAACACACACAACCACTAGTTACATCAGCTAACACACACAACCACTAGTTACATCAGCTAACACACACTACATCACAGTTACATTGCACTAACCTGGCTGGTATCTGATCCTGATGATCCAATAATGCCGCTGTCTGAGTTAATACTGTCAGGTCTGTGGCAGGCTTGCTTCTTGGACACTGAGGGCTGGGATTCTGCGCTCTGGAGGGAGAACTGTGTTAAGATGTATGATATCATGGAGAATCTCAGTAACAACAGACAATATTCTAATTAACGATCATACAAGCTGTTTTGTTGTTTGGCAGATCTAGATAGGATGTGTCATAGCGGGTATTAGCTGGGTTTAGATCATTACATTGTTAGTTTCAATTAAGAAGCCTAAAACAGTTGACAAGAGACAGGCCATGCCCAGTGCTCAAGGACATTATAATGTTAAATAAAGCTTGTTGGAACTGTCAATTACACAGTTGTAACACTTCAAGTGTCATGTGCACATCAGTACACTCAGCAGTAGTGATGTGTACTCAGGAGTAGTACACATGTGTGTGATTTGTGAGGCACAGCACTAGTGTTGTCAGGTGATCTGAGATCATGTTTAAATGTTTACCTAAATTGAGGGTAGCCTTATTTGACTGCACCATCTAGACAGTAAACCTAACACATTAACGGGCTACTAACAAGTATCAGGAGCTGCTATAAGTAACTCCAGTGTAATAAGTAAAACTAAAAGTACCTGGTGTCGGTTGTAGTGGGGAGGTGGCTTGCCAGTAGGCACGTTCCCGTTAGGTAGTTTAGCTTGAGGCTGTCTGGATCTAGTGCAGCCCTCGTCGGAGGTGATGGACATCTTACTGTCGCTGGAGACCGAGCCCGAGGACGTGACGGAGTTGAGACTGAGAGAAGAGAGTTTGAAAATGGTGGGACAACAGGCATTATGAGATTGTGACGATATAGTAATATACGCGACTACTCGATTAGTAAGTTGGCTAATATGGTGAGGAACACGAAATCGTTTAAATCAGGAAATACATTAGTAAAACATTTATATAACAGCAACAAAACAACAACTGGTAAGTAGAGAGTGGTAACTAAGTAGCAGCTAAAGAACTAGTAATATCAGTTAGGAGCTGCTGTTATCACCCGCCAGTGAGACTAGTAGAGAGGAAGTGTTAATACCTTGGTACACAAGGAGAGGAGACATTCCTCAAATCTCTGCTATTCTTCCAATCTCTGCTATTCCTAAACTCTCTGCCACGCTTCCCGAAGATAATCTTACCAAATCCACCGATAAAACTATCAAAATTGCAGAGGACTTTTAACACTAACATTTCATCCCAACTGGAGGAAGCTTCTTAGTGTGACAAAGATGGTAACAAACAAATAGCTTCTAATGGAATTAAATGGACTGTAGCCAGTGTTTGATGATCCTCGCCAACCAGAGCGCAGCCAAATAGCACGTGTCAGATAATGATAAGCAAGATTTGCTTGTGAACTGAGTTTGCTTGTACGGTGGGAAAGTGCAGGAACTCTCTGTGAAGTAGTGTGTAGGATCCACGGAACAAACTGGGAGGGGATGAGCTGTGCGGTTAGGGACTGAGCCGTGCGGTTAGGGACTGAGCCGTGCTGTTAGGGACTGTGCTGTGCGGTTAGAGGGTCGTACTGCAAAAACAAAATGGAGAACTAGTATATAGCAGTGTGTGCGCCGCGCGATATATTAGTTGGTGTTCAAGGTATGCTGCCGGCTGCGTTGACAGGGCTAATTTAGACAGTTCTAGGGTTTCGGACGGACTAATAACGGTCAGAACGCACAAGATCTTAGAGAACTTGAGTTGGTAGGATGGTAACATGTCTTAATGGGGCCTACGTCACGCACCGTCACGCACCGTCACATCAGGCTGTTGTATCACTTAGAATATCTCGTGAGGAGCATTGTTGTTGTTATTTTCAACTAGCACGGGGCACTTAAAGGCGGTGTGTTATAGGGTTCAAGTATTTGGATAAGCCAACAAGAGTGCAGCACGTCATTCCTATCGGGCAACCGAAAACAAATCTAAATAAAATGCGGAAAGGGATAATATCCGCATACTTGATAATATTAAACTGTCCCGTTCCGCATGTGACTTGATGATCAATATATTTACATCCGCTACCCGCACAATTAATCAATCGAGAATATTAATAATCAGTCCGACAATAGACAATATGCCATCTATCAACAAGCAAATTATTATAAACATCTACAATAATTCTTGACATTCGAATAGTTGAATAACCAGAGTTATCGATAGCTTGTCCAGGCAAAAAGTTAACGCCGATTGTCGAACTCAATAACTATAAACGGACGATATAAGAGAAAAGTAGGAAACAGTTGTCTCAATTTGACCAATTAACCAAGACAACAAGGCAAATTGTGGGGTGTAATGTTAGAATGAACCCTAAAACACGCACCTATTAATGCTAGTAGTCCTGCTGAGTAACAAGGTGGAGTGTAATGTTAGAATAAGCCCTAAAACACGCACCTATTAATGCTAGTAGTCCTGCTGAGTAACAAGGTGGAGTGTAATGTTAGAATGAACCCTAAAACACGCACCTATTAATGCTAGTAGTCCTGCTCAGTAACAAGGTGGAGTGTAATGTTAGAATGAACCCTAAAACACGCACCTATTAATGCTAGTAGTCCTGCTGAGTAACAAGGTGGAGTGTAATGTTAGAATGAACCCTAAAACACGCACCTATTAAAGTATTAATGCTAGTAGTCCTGCTGAGTAACAAGGTGGAGTGTAATGTTAGAATGAACCCTAAAACACGCACCTATTAATGCTAGTAGTCCTGCTGAGTAACAAGGTGGAGTGTAATGTTAGAATGAACCCTAAAACACGCACCTATTAATGCTAGTAGTCCTGCTCAGTAACAAGGTGGAGTGTAATGTTAGAATGAACCCTAAAACACGCACCTATTAATGCTAGTAGTCCTGCTGAGTAACAAGGTGGAGTGTAATGTTAGAATGAACCCTAAAACACGCACCTATTAAAGTATTAATGCTAGTAGTCCTGCTGAGTAACAAGGTGGAGTGTAATGTTAGAATGAACCCTAAAACACGCACCTATTAATGCTAGTAGTCCTGCTCAGTAACAAGGTGGAGTGTAATGTTAGAATAAGCCCTAAAACACGCACCTATTAATGCTAGTAGTCCTGCTCAGTAACAAGGTGGAGTGTAATGTTAGAATAAGCCCTAAAACACGCACCTATTAATGCTAGTAGTCCTGCTCAGTAACAAGGTGGAGTGTAATGTTAGAATAAGCCCTAAAACACGCACCTATTAATGCTAGTAGTCCTGCTGAGTAACAAGGTGGAGTGTAATGTTAGAATGAACCCTAAAACACGCACCTATTAATGCTAGTAGTCCTGCTGAGTAACAAGGTGGAGTGTAATGTTAGAATGAACCCTAAAACACGCACCTATTAATGCTAGTAGTCCTGCTGAGTAACAAGGTGGAGTGTAATGTTAGAATGAACCCTAAAACACGCACCTATTAATGCTAGTAGTCCTGCTCAGTAACAAGGTGGAGTGTAATGTTAGAATGAACCCTAAAACACGCACCTATTAATGCTAGTAGTCCTGCTGAGTAACAAGGTGGAGTGTAATGTTAGAATGAACCCTAAAACACGCACCTATTAATGCTAGTAGTCCTGCTCAGTAACAAGGTGGAGTGTAATGTTAGAATAAGCCCTAAAACACGCACCTATTAATGCTAGTAGTCCTGCTGAGTAACAAGGTGGAGTGTAATGTTAGAATAAGCCCTAAAACACGCACCTATTAATGCTAGTAGTCCTGCTCAGTAACAAGGTGGAGTGTAATGTTAGAATAAGCCCTAAAACACGCACCTATTAATGCTAGTAGTCCTGCTCAGTAACAAGGTGGAGTGTAATGTTAGAATAAGCCCTAAAACACGCACCTATTAATGCTAGTAGTCCTGCTGAGTAACAAGGTGGAGTGTAATGTTAGAATGAACCCTAAAACACGCACCTATTAATGCTAGTAGTCCTGCTGAGTAACAAGGTGGAGTGTAATGTTAGAATGAACCCTAAAACACGCACCTATTAATGCTAGTAGTCCTGCTGAGTAACAAGGTGGAGTGTAACAGGGTGAGAATCCTTGTCAGGTTTTACTGGTTCTTCCAGGGCTCATGTCTGTCCGCATTGCACTTTGTGGCGAGGCAGCATTAGTGTCTATAAAAGAATCTTGTGCCTAGCGAGGGGACTCGCAATGCCATGGTGGGCTATGAATACACCAGTTTAACTCACGAGGCAACTCGTAAAAGCCATGGTGGGCCTTGAATACGCCAGCTCCTCGGGTTACTATAGAGCCGACAGCGCTAGTGGGCCCCCTTATGTACCAGGACTCTACCGGCAACGATCGACTAACGCCCCAGATATAAGCAAAGATTGGCGCGCAGTCATAAACAGCGGGTGCGCGCACAGTACTGCTTCCCGCTAGTACCAATAACACTCACCTGACTCCCACGTGACACTAACCTCACGCCGCGGTGCGGTATTTCGATCATGACAAGCCAAACCGGATTAAACCACTTGTTAATATAGCCGTTCTGCTTGCCAGTCTCTACATTAATTAGCCCGCTGGGTTTTGCTGCCCCCCTGTTTGCAAATTTGCCGCCCCCTCGGAGAGTGTAATGGGAGTATCGCTACAATGTGGGAGTGTAATGGGAGTATCGCTACAATATGGGAGTGTAATGGGAGTATCGCTACAATGTGGGAGTGTAATGGGAGTATCGCTACAATATGGGAGTGTAATGGGAGTATCGCTACAATGTGGGAGTGTAATGGGAGTATCGCTACAATATGGGAGTGTAATGGGAGTATCGCTACAATATGGGAGTGTAATGGGAGTATCGCTACAATGTGGGAGTGTAATGGGAGTATCGCTACAATGTGGGAGTATAATGGGAGTATCGCTACAATATGGGAGTGTAATGGGAGTATCGCTACAATGTGGGAGTGTAATGGGAGTATCGCTACAATATGGGAGTGTAATGGGAGTATCGCTACATTGTGGGAGTGTAATGGGAGTATCGCTACAATGTGGGAGTGTTATGGGAGTATCGCTACATTGTGGGAGTGTAATGGGAGTATCGCTACAATGTGGGAGTGCAATGGGAGTATCGCTACATTGTGGGAGTGTTATGGGAGTAATGTATAGTAGTTACCACACCAAACGTGTGTAATGTGTGTAATGGCATAAATGGACCCTGGATCAGAACCTGTATTTCCTGTGTCGTACAATATGATCCCTGCTCCTGTTATTTCTGGACTGAGTGAGAGTCCACCTCACGTGACGTCACAAACCCTCACGTTTTAGCTCAGCCACCATAAGGCAGATAGTATCAATACAGTTCCCCACCACCTAACACACTATCTAAACGTTAGCACACCCGCAACCGCCATTAGCAACCTACGTCTCACCAAGTCTCAAGAGCCAGCATTACTCAGCACGGGCGTCATCCTTTCATGGTGTTGAGCGGCCAGGGTAACCACCCAGAACTTCCCTAGGGACCAAGTTAGTAAATCTCCGGAGGTGCAACCCCGATTCGGCTGATACCTTAGCAGGTATTATCATCCAGTGGCCCTCAGGGAAGGGGCTTAATGCAGATGGATGGACTCCAGTAGGACGCTCCCCAAGTGGAGGGTCGCCACCTCTATATGACGGTGGTCAGTGGGTGTCGCGACAAAAAAAAAAAAAAAAAAAAAAAGGTGGAGTGTAATGTTAGAATGAACCCTAAAACACGCACCTATTAATGCTAGTAGTCCTGCTCAGTAACAAGGTGGAGTGTAATGTTAGAATGAACCCTAAAACACGCACCTATTAATGCTAGTAGTCCTGCTGAGTAACAAGGTGGAGTGTAATGTTAGAATGAACCCTAAAACACGCACCTATTAATGCTAGTAGTCCTGCTCAGTAACAAGGTGGAGTGTAATGTTAGAATAAGCCCTAAAACACGCACCTATTAATGCTAGTAGTCCTGCTCAGTAACAAGGTGGAGTGTAATGTTAGAATGAACCCTAAAACACGCACCTATTAATGCTAGTAGTCCTGCTGAGTAACAAGGTGGAGTGTAATGTTAGAATGAACCCTAAAACACGCACCTATTAATGCTAGTAGTCCTGCTCAGTAACAAGGTGGAGTGTAATGTTAGAATAAGCCCTAAAACACGCACCTATTAATGCTAGTAGTCCTGCTGAGTAAAAAGGTGTTACTACACTACTACACTACTACACGTACCTATTAATGCTAGTAGTCCTGCTGAGTAACAAGGTGTCTATCTCCCTGCTCTCCTGCAACATAGCGTCCAGGTCCTCCTGAATGTTCCGTACGAACTTGTCCAGGTAGGAGTTCTCCGAGGTTAGAGCTGAGTAAGCTTTGTCTTTTATAATGTGGGGAACTCTCCTTCTCTCTTCCGTGATCTGGGGGGAGGAGGTCTTAAAAGCATGTTTAAACTACTACTAAACTACTACACTACTACACTGCTACTACACTGCTTAATAATAGATATTATTTTAAATTTAAAGGTATTGATATTATACATTTTAGAAGATTATACGAATTTCGCTTGATAGAGATATTACCTCAAATGTTTTACAGGTTCTAATGATGTATCATTACGGAGATTTCAAGCCTCATGTTGTGTGTTTGCCTTCGTGTTCAAAAATGCAAAGTATATTAAAAATGCAAAGTATATTAAAAAGGAGATTTTGAAGTGTTTTTATTATTGGTTGGTTCAACGAACATATGTAATTAGGCAAAAAGTTTACAGCCGTTAAGTTATTGCAATATTAGATAGTTTTCGTGAAGATAAATATTAAATATAGAATTTCAATAATTACTGTCCACTTACATTGGTATTCGAGAACATTATCGGTAAATTATTTGAATATCTAAAATTCTTCCTCAGCTTACGAACGCCGATAAAACTTAACTAGAAGTCATCGTTACAATTAGTGCTCTGTCAAAAAGCAGACTCCTGAATCCTTACTCTACTAAACTATAAAACAGTGAACTATAGTAAAACAGTATCTCACATCCTGTTTGACGTAGTTATCATTAGTATTACACACAGCTACTGTACAGTTCTAGGATATATTCCTCAGTAAATTCCGACACCCTTATCAGTGACGTGTCCTAACGTCCTAGTGTCATGACGTCACGATCAAGTAGAATATTCGTAATTGATTATTTGATCTGTTTAGTGAGAAGAATAGGCGTATATTGTGTGTTGTTGACGACTAAGCTACTAGTGGTGTTTATCATGTTGCTGAATACTAGTGGTGTTGTTAACACTAGGTAACACTAGGTAACAGTGATACAATATGTTATATTAATACAACATGACTCATAGTTACATATTCTAAATAATAGATATAGCATACTGAAAATATGAAACATGAAAGAGCTTGATTTGGGTTATTTACAATACCTTTATAGTTGTTGTAACGGAATTAATCATAATTATAATGTGAAAACCATGTTAAACCTGTTCTATATGAGTTGTTAAATAGTGTTATACCTAATTACCTTGTTAAATAGTGTAGTAATACCTAATTAGTAATTACCTTGTTAAATAGTGTAGTAATACCTAATTAGTAATTACCTTGTTAAATAGTGTAGTAATACCTAATTAGTAATTACCTTGTTAAATAGTGTAGTAATACCTAATTAGTAATTACCTTGTTAAATAGTGTAGTAATACCTAATTAGTAATTACCTTGTTAAATAGTGTAGTAATACCTAATTAGTAATTACCTTGTTAAATAGTGTAGTAATACCTAATTAGTAATTACCTTGTTAAATAGTGTAGTAATACCTAATTAGTAATTACCTTGTTAAGCATCCTCTCATAAACCCCTACAGCACCCATGAAAGGGTCCTCATCACATGTCTCACAATCAGACTCAGACTCACAGGCTGAATCTGACTCACAGGCTGAGTCACAGTCTGAGTCTGAGTCAGAGGAGGAATGTGAGTCAAATTCCATACTTCAACACTTGTGGGTGAGATAGATTAAGGAGGAACATTCACAAGAGTAACAAATAGTAGTGACAAGAAAGAATCAAGTAGTAATATATCAGCGCTTAATTGGATACAGTAATAAAACTCATCAAACTTATTATTGCAAATAAACCAGATCAATTATGTGAAGCAACTTGGGTAATTTCAAACGAATTTTGTAGAGTCGCACAGAGAAGAAACATAAGGAAGTTTAGAAACATAAGGGAGTTTAGAAACATATCGAATATAAGTACGGAGAAGAGCTGGTTCTAGAAACAAACAGAGATTCTGTGTAGTGAGTCTAGGTTAACTACTGAATTTAACTAGACATAAAGACTGTCTCCTTAAAACAGAGACCGGTGTATTAACTGTACGGTAGGCTGGTTCTAGGTACTAACTGTCCTGCAGAACCGGGAAATGAATATACAATTCAGGGGAGTTAGCAGGATAACAGGTCGGCGTAAAGAAACTAATCCAATAGAATGACTGGTTCAAGTGACTACGTCATGTTAAGAGAGTTTCACCTTAGGATACACTGTCTAGCAGGTGAAAGAAGTGGGATCTAAATCCTATCAGAGGTAATGTGCTCTGAAGTAGTTATGAACAAGGTGGTTGGTTAAGTTAGAAAACAAGAGCAGCACAAGTTACTGTCGCCATTTAACAAGACACAAACCTAATTGTTGGTGTTATTAACCCACCAATTAACGAGACACAAACCTAATTAGTGGTGTTATTAACCCACCAATTAACACGACACTACTTCACTAATAGTTCACGGTGATTTAATATTCACATTAATATTATACGACAACTCGCTGAAAGTTTAAGCAGCATATCAAATGTAGAGCCTATGATTGTAAGCACGCCTAAAGTTCTAGATAAGAAAACACTGATCAGCCTGGTAAAGAGTTTACTCAATTAGCACCCGTTCTAGTAGGTAGTCTGCAGTAGAGTCAGGGTGCAGTAGTCTGCACCCTAACATAGCACCAATGCTCACAGCTCTAACATAGCACCAAGGCTCACAACTCTAACCCAATTACCCCATTGAGAAAAACTGCAACTTTTCTGCGGCAGGCATAATGTCATAAACAGGTCCCCACAGTACATCAACTGCTCCAGACAGCTCCACCTGCAAGCCAATAAGAAGGCTAGATTCAGACCCCACGTGACCTCAGCCGACCAATAGCAGCTCTGTATTGCTGTCACGTGATAACTTTAAACCAATGAGAAAGCAGAATCACGAACTGTAACCGTTTCCTGATGCAACACAGAGTTACAAGCAACAGATGATCACTTAATAGAGGAGATGATAAAAGGCACCATTACTGCTAAGCGAGGAAAAGTAAGGACCTGACATTAGAGTAGTATTTAGAGAGGACCACTATCAACAATACTCCTCCTGCCTCCTGGATCAGACCAACAATACTCCTCCTGGATCAGACCAACAATACTCCTCCTGGATCAGACCAACAATACTCCTCCTGGATCAGAGCAACAACACCCCTCCTGGATCAGACCAACAATACTCCTCCTGCCTCCTGGATCAGAGCGACAATACTCCTCCTGGATCAGAGCAACAATACTCCTCCTGGATCAGAGCAACAACACTCCTCCTGGATCAGAGCAACAACACCCCTCCTGGATCAGACCAACAATACTCCTCCTGCCTCCTGGATCAGAGCGACAATACTCCTCCTGGATCAGACCAACAATACTCCTCCTGGATCAGACCAACAATACTCCTCCTGGATCAGAGCAACAATACTCCTCCTGGATCAGAGCAACAATACTCCTCCTGGATCAGAGCGACAATACTCCTCCTGGATCAGACCAACAATACTCCTCCTGGATCAGACCAACAATACTCCTCCTGGATCAGAGCAACAATACTCCTCCTGGATCAGAGCAACAATACTCCTCCTGGATCAGAGCAACGATACTCCTCCTGGATCAGAGCAACAATACTCCTCCTGGATCAGAGCAAGTGAGCTGCTGGCTATAACAACGAGATAAAGATGGGTATACTTAGACACATGTGGTGTTACGATTGTGGGAAAAGGTAGCAACTCAGTGTGAGCTGTTTATAGATGTTTGCTATGTTGCTATACCTGTGCTATGATGTCATGAAGTATTGAAATTAGCAGAACCGGAACCACTAGCAGTTAATACGGGTAATTCTGCAATGATCAGTAAGTCATCACCAGCCATTACGACAATACTTCAAAGGGGGGTTATCTGACAACTGTCTTCAAAAGTAACCAGTATATTTATATACAGTTCCCTGTGTAATTTATAAATTACACAGGACCAGGGAACTGTCACAGAGCAGGATGATACAGGAAGATGGGATCAGAGTTCCCCGAAATTACATAAGTAAGGAAAGGGATGACAATTGTAGGAAATAAGTTGGAGTTGGAAGTAAAGTGGAAACTGGAGTTATAAAACTATAACACTCAGTTTAAATGGGTAACAATGATCTAGTGAAGTTGAGGATAATCACTAGGAGGGGTCTCATGCTCACTTGTCCAGACAGGTGGGTCAGTCTGCCATACAACTAGGAGTCGGGATTGTAATTTGAGCCAGAATCTAACATTTAGCAAAAACTTGGGCCTTGTTAGGTACTTGTGTATGACCTGACACTTAACAGGTACTACTACTACTACTACCTGACGGTAGCTTAGTTAGGTAGCTTAGTTAGGTAGCATAGTGTTTGAAACAGGACTCCTGGTGATTCCACCTCTTCTAACACAAGTAGTACACTACTTGTAGGTAGTACACTACAAGTAGTGTAGTAAGGTACTAAACTATTAACACTCATACAAAGAACAGAAGGTGGGATACCACAAAACCATTTCAACCGACGCGGCGTAGAATCTTAGAAATCTTAGAAATAAGGAAAACAGCTGAGACGGTCAAATGAAGCTAAGATCTCCAGAAGCAAGACGTCAACTCCAATAAAACAAGCTAAGATCTCCAGAATAAACCCCCGTATCTCTGGTGTGGAGACTTGTCTCATGCTGTTGACATGGGACACTTGTGCCACTAAATGTAACCTAATAGCATTACCCGCTCTAACTTGGGGAGGTAGGGGTACCTGTACAGGGCTCCACCACTACTAGACTCCTACTCAGTTGGAATAGTACAATTCTAAATCTTATTTAACAAATGCGGAGGTTTGTGTGTAGCTGCTTCCTAACTACCAATCAAACAAAGGTTAGAGAGGTTGGCTGTTCCAAGGGTGTTATAGGTAATCAATGTATCTTGAGACGTTCAATGGTGCTAATAGATGATTAAACAGCAAATATACCCGAATTACGGCAAATAGACCCGGATTTGCCCCTTGCTTGATAGTTTGGTGACAGATGACTCCTATATCAAGATGATTTAACCCCCAACTCTTCCTATATTTACCAATGACTAGCGGAACATGATCCAACGAGTATTGCTGACTAACAACCTGCTGATACCAGCGATTAGCACCGCTTAAACGACAAACTATCCCGACTAACTGGCTAGAAGAAGGAAAGAGTTGTAAATAAAGACCCACAAAGGTGATCAAGTGTTGCAAGCTGGAGGAGGTAGCTATATAGTCTGAACTAAATAACTGTGCCGACTCCCCACACATCCCTAACTTATTTTAGGTAACATTATTACCTCATCAGCTCACTAAAAACACTTTTGTGACTTCACAATTAAATTTGACAGGCAGCAGCTTGTTCAGACAAATTGACCAATCAGGTAACAGCAGCTCTATTTTAGGGTGAGAGAAGCTGCTGACTACGGTAGAATACAGGAATAATAACCTAATCACAGTTGTGCGGCTTTACAAAGCGTGCTCTGAAAACCAAATGATAAGATCAGAAGGCTGTGAGATTTAAGCGGCAATTGTATGTAGTAACAAGGGATGAGCAGAAATTAAGATAATATGTAAGTTAAATGTGGTGCTACGAGGAGCTCGGCAGTGCACATCAAAGGCGTTAAAGCGTTAAAGGAGTCTAAAAAGCGGTTTAAAAGTGCAAGAAGAAGTGTCATTGTCTGTTTTAGACAAGTTGTCTAACACACGCTGTGTTACAGTTACCACCGAATTCAGCTGTAACAAATCAGCTTCACAATCTCACTCACGGCTTAAGAAATTATAATTCACAACTTGGACTTGACGAAATCATGTTTGACAAAGGGACGACAGTTTCAGAGGTGGATTGTCAAAAGCAGGAGGGATAAAGAGATTGTTAGATTTGTAGGTTATAATTACAATGATTTGTAGGTTATGTCTGCACTTCCACAAATCAAACTTGACCAGGTTCCCCCAATCACCAGTAATCAAAGAAACTGCAGAAATTAACCGCGGCAAGGAAATCAAGCAACATTTAATTGGAACCGCGCCAATTCTCTAGGATTCGGCGAAAGTATGAGAAATGAGGAATATCTTCATCACTTTTTAATTGGCTAAAATGAATCTCAGCCAATGCCAAGCTACGGACTAAGAACTAAGTAATTATGAAGCAGAAAAGATGAGACATGTAATCTTACATCAACCAGAGACATTTTAGAGGGACAAATTACTATGTGGGCACTCTAGTTAAATGTACTACTGAACACTTGCAGAGACTCTAGAAGAGTCTAGAAGAGTCTAGAAGAGTCTAGAAGAGTCTAGAAGAGTCTAGAAGAGTCTAGAGAAGAAACTCCATACTCTGGTCTATGTATGCTCTGGTTTCATGATTCCTCCGCATGCAATTGTAACCAAGTAGAGCTGATATTATATCCCACTATAACACAGAGTATGATACTTGTTACCGTAGATACCAGTTGTTACCGTAGATACCAGTTGTTACCGTAGATACCAGTTGTTACCGTAGATACCAGTTGTTCTAGAACTGAGCTAATATAAGGGAGCCAGGTTGGATGACTATAAAGCAGCTTGTTAGGAGGCTAATTGAACACTTAGCTTACTAATACACGTCTCTCTCTCTCTCGTCTCCCTGTTCGTCTTCTTTTAAGAGCCGTCAATTTGTAAAACTTCACACTGTTCGGATATTGATAATGACGGATATGTAACACTATCACTGAGTGATATTCTAATTCGCCTCAAACACAGCAACCATTACGTCAGTTTTTGAAAGGTATGGGCAGAGTTTGGTTAAAAGGCCCCATTATTAACAAATCTATTACGAAACGCTAAAAGCAGAGACTGTAAATGTGGAACCAGACAGGAAACTATGAGAAACACAATTAAAACTCTCTCTCTGTTCCAAGTAGTAGAGCTGCAACAACCTTGACAATCAGGTGCCTGTCGTCACTACAATCAGTTATAACAGGGTATACACTATACAGCACTTGTAATAGGGTTCCTCTCTTCTTCCTGGGGGAGTGTCATCACCTTTACATCCGCTAATACCATTCCGGTACCATATGTTACGGGTTACCAGCTTAATCCGACACCGTCGCGGAATGACTGCTATGCCGAGGATTCCTGGCTGCTTCCGATTATTACATTAACTATACTATTACACCATTCCAATTATTTAGTTTTTGTCTAAGTGACACAGATTTCAGTAACTGAGATTGTCGAGTAAAGTAGTCAGGAAAAGAGCTGCAATAAAATGGCGCTGTAAACGAGTTTAGGTGAACATGGTCCTTTATGTCAGAATACTGTCACGAGTGTGACAGTACGTGACAGTACAGTGTCACGAGTGAGGATAATTAGGAAGATGAAACATGTTAAAAAGGAAATAAGGTTATTAACTTATAAAAGTAACCAAAAATAGAAGATCATGAGATACCGGTATCATATTATAACATACCGGCGCAGTATTACTGTTACAACCTTAAATATTTAGAGTATTCAAGATAATATAATACCACAGATAACTGCAATATTTGTTGTGAACTTTATCTTAGAGATCCTAAAATAGCACCATTAGGTAGCAGGTATGAACTAAACAAGTAACCGTTAACATTAAGATAGGTTCTCAGATCCTATTCTGGAACCTTGCCAAACAAGTAACCATTAACATTTAAAAGATAGGTTCTCAGATCAGGGAACCTCCTGGTAGCAGGTACGGCACAAAGTTGAAAGGAAGAAGTGAATTAGAATTAAGAGATGGATCTGCAGGACAATGATCTGTAGAGTAAGTAGCAGAAGGAGGCAGCAAGTGTGACGATGTGCTCTCAGACGGTACACATGTAACATACATAATGTGATTCCACCGCCACTAGCTCTCAGTTATAATGTTTAAAGTAGGCGGATATAATTTAAAAGTAGTTGAATATGGCGGGGTGAGTAAAGTTGAGGGCCAGTGAGGGATTAAGGACCACAAGCTTATAACCTGGTACAAGAAATCCAGGAATATTTAAAGTCCTAAGAATTAATCCTAAAATCATGCAAAAACCATGGCAAATTCAGGAAGTAGCCGTGATCCCAAGATTCGAGTCAAAATATTCGGTAATTTCAAAGTTGAAGAAAGAAAATGAGGCTGCGAAACGGAGCGTGAAGACTCATACTGTCGGCCCCGAGTTGCAAACATGAAATTGAAACATGGTGGTCTAACAATATTAGAGGGTCAGAGGTGGCCGCCGGCCGGCTACTTAAAATATACCTAAATAGACGCGCGGGCTAATCAAGAGCGATCTGGCAAGGGTGCAAGGTAAGGGTAGCAAGGGTAGCAAGGGTGCAAGTTAAGGGTAGCAAGGGTGCAAGGTAAGGGTAGCAAGGGTGCCTCCTCTTCCCGCTTAATGGCACCCTGAAAATGGTAGTTCCTGTGAGGCAGACCTGTGAAGAGAGGGTTACGTCATGGTCGGTTCAAGGACACTTCAGAGATAGCGATAAACAGTGTGATTACCCTTCACAAGATAAAGGAAGTCAGACAGAAGTAAGTAGATGTCATGACTGATAATATCTCATTAAAGTAGAGATATGACTGATAATATCTTGCGGGGGTGGGGGGGGGGGGGGGGGGGGCTCTCATTAAAGTAGAGATATGACTGATAATATCTTGCGGGGGGGGGGGGGGGGGCTCTCATTAAAGTAGAGATATGACTGATAATATCTTGCGGGGGGGGGGGGGGGGGGGGCTTTCATTAAAGTAGAGATATCCAATTAGTCTCACTCGGGATCTTAATATTCGGTGCGATTAATTCCACCTTTATCAAATGATTCAAAGTTTTGGAAAATAAATACGTTTTAACTAACCAATGAAAACTTGATTTCCAGAGTATCAGCGACAGAGTGAAATAAAACAATGAAATTTAACCAACAAACGGCGGGTCAATAAAAACCAGACCAATTAAAAGTAAAGGCCAGTTCCTCCCACGCTCTGCAGGTCTACACACCTCTAACCATTATCAAAACACACCTAACATTCCTAAATCCTAAGGGGAGCGGGAACATGTTGACCAGATTACAAGAAGGTGGAAATGAGAACTACTGGCACACCATTACATTCTCACAGCTTTATCACAGACTTACAACAGTCACTTTAGCTGTGATACATTATCAACCACAATCTCATGATCTGGTCAAACGGAGGAGCCACCAAACTTCAATCTGCATTGTCGAACTTCTACATTCTACAAGCATAACAATATCAACAAATTTACGGTTATGACTGGAAGTTATTCGTCTGACGGATAATTACTTGTCAGAATTACAGCGTCAAATTATGAAAATTACAGCCTTTAATCATGGGTAGACACAAAAGATTATTATGGAAGAAAAATTAAAAGATAAGATTTAGGACAGAAGTATATGTGAAATGATGGTCGCGACGGTGGCCGTTATTCCGAGCGAGAGATAGGCTAGAGGAGGCTAGAGGAAGCTGGAGATGGAGTATCAGAGATGGAGTATCAGAGTTACAGGTACCATTATAAACGATATGATTTGTTAGACGAGGAGGTAACTATTAAGTATTAGGGTTGCTAGAGAACACAGTTAGTAAATAGAATTAAATGAAGAAATGAACGATCTGAGAATGGACCCAATACAGTTTACTATTGGGCTGCAGGCTCGTGATCTTTATGCACAAAGTTCACCGTCAGAAGATCTCTTAACAACCTCGACCCTGGAAAATTCTAGAAACTTGTGGAGGGCTTCTAGAGTTCCAAAACCGAGCAGTCCAGAAAAGCACGTACGTTAAAAAGAGGATCTCAACATTCTCAACCATCAACCATTGCAGAACTAGCACCTCTAGCACGTCAATTAAATGAGCAATTAAGTGGCACTCAGTGCGTATCACAAAACAGAACTAAGGAATTAACGCAGGTGGAGATCAAGACGGGGCCGACCAAAGAGAAAACCACAAGTTGTGGTGAGACTGTGGTCGGAGCAACACAACAACACGAACTGTTGCTTGCTGACCAGCCTGAACTAGACACAATTAGGGGTCACACTCTTCACGACTATCAAACCGCAATCACTAGATATTCTAGAGAGGAATATTTAAAACTTCCACTTCCACTGGAGCGTGGATAATGTTAATTAAATTAAAACCAGATAAGCAAACATCAATTATCGTGATTTCTATATCAAAATCTATAGATTTCTCCTGGCAATGTAATCTACAAATTTAAATTAGAAAGCCAAGTAGATCCGCGCCACACACCTTAGGAGCAGAAGAATTACCCGGGGCTAGGTGCAGTTCTGTGAAGAAGTAGCGTCAGGGAGGAGCGACCAATCAGAGGGGGTGTCTGGCAGCACGTGATTAAGATCAACCAATCAGAGACGAGATCAAGTCACGTGATTACACACCACAGGGTGCGCAGTGAAAGATACTCCCGAATTACGGGTCCAATAATATATGTTCAGTGAACTTCAAGTCATTAGCAGGTATGATATATATTAGCAGGTATGATTTTAGTGGATTGCAGTGACTTGATGGGTAGGGAGGCGGCACCACCTCTAGTGACCCCCCTTGTCACATTCAACAAAACACGTGAGGGAATTTAGAGAGATACTTTACTTAAACTGGAAACTAATGAACCAGTTATAACACTAGGTTATACACCAGTTATAATTATCATGACGTGGTTTTCAGGTTCCGGAAATGGATATTTTTATGCAGTTCTAGGTTAAGTTCCTTTCTTCACCAGGGTCAATATGTAATCCAGAACTGTGATGACGCAAATTAAACATTCCATATTTAATTTAGGAATCTTAATTTAGGTGGTAGAAGGAACATCTCGGTCCACTTTAAGTAAGTGATGAAAGGTACGTTTGGCTGTCAGTCTATCTGGGTAAGGTGAAGAACATGTGACCGGGACTATTTGTTTGGCTGTCAGCCAATATTTATAGGTTACGCAAGGGACGGTTAAATCAATACATCAGGTGACAGGTCTACTGCTAGACAATATTCTCAGGTAACCTTACACTCCCTAACTCCACTGCTCTGCACCCATATTCACCACTGCTTACGCCCTTACGGTTCTTTTGCAACATACCTGACACGGTAAGACTTACTGTGCATAGTTACAAATCACATTTCCTCCGGAAAAGTTTTTCAGAATATTCCTCGTATCAGCAATTAAAGATTCTAAAGATGAAACTCCAATTTCTCAGAAGTTGCAAACTTTGTAATTATAATTTTCTGATATAATTGGAGTATTAACCCTTATCTTTATTAGGTACTGAAGATGTCCGAAAATGTTTTACCAATGATGTTATAAAGATTTTGTTGGAATTTTTAAACTCATTCGTTGTCTGACTGTGGGAACTATTGATTTTTGATAACTGTAGTGACAGTAATGTTCCGCGCCTTTACCTCCTCAATATTACAAGTAAAATTTCCCTGTTTGGCTGGCAAGAAGGCTGGCAAGTAGGCTGCCCTGGAGTAGCGCGCGTTTATATGATTACCTAGTACACTACGTGTTATGTTTCGTTTGAGCTCTGATCATTGACTTCGTCATCCTTGTTAACAATATACCTTGCTCAGTGTTTATTATCCTTGTTAACAATATACCTTGCCCAGTGTCTATTATCCTTGTTAACATGTTCCTTATCTTAACAATATACCTTGCTCAGTGTTTATTATCCTTGTTAACAATATACCTTGCTCAGTGTTTATTATCCTTGTTAACATGTTCCTTATCTTAACAATATACCTTGCTCAGTGTTTATTATCCTTGTTAACATGTTCCTTGCTCAGTGTTTATTATCCTTGTTAACATGTTCCTTATCTTAACA
Organism: Bolinopsis microptera; assembly: GCF_026151205.1. Classification (NCBI taxonomy): domain Eukaryota; kingdom Metazoa; phylum Ctenophora; class Tentaculata; order Lobata; family Bolinopsidae; genus Bolinopsis; species Bolinopsis microptera. The sequence goes on from NC_087076.1 coordinate 5,041,097, forward strand.
ATATACCTTGCTCAGTGTTTATTATCCTTGTTAACATGTTCCTTATCTTAACAATATACCTTGCTCAGTGTTTATTATCCTTGTTAACAACATACCTTGCTCAGTGTTTATTATCCTTGTTAACAATATACCTTGCTCAGTGTTTATTATCCTTGTTAACAATATACCTTGCCCAGTGTTTATTATCCTTGTTAACAATATACCTTGCTCAGTGTTTATTATCCTTGTTAACATGTGGCTTATCTTAACAATATACCTTGCTCAGTGTTTATTATCCTTGTTAACAATATACCTTGCTCAGTGTTTATTATCCTTGTTAACAATATACCTTGCTCAGTGTTTATTATCCTTGTTAACAATATACCTTGCTCAGTGTTTATTATCCTTGTTAACAATATACCTTGCTCAGTGTTTATTATCCTTGTTAACAATATACCTTGCTCAGTGTTTATTATCCTTGTTAACAATATACCTTGCTCAGTGTTTATTATCCTTGTTAACAATATACCTTGCCCAGTGTCTATTATCCTTGTTAACATGTTCCTTATCTTAACAATATACCTTGCTCAGTGTTTATTATCCTTGTTAACAATATACCTTGCTCAGTGTTTATTATCCTTGTTAACATGTTCCTTATCTTAACAATATACCTTGCTCAGTGTTTATTATCCTTGTTAACATGTTCCTTGCTCAGTGTCTATTATCCTTGTTAACATGTTCCTTATCTTAACAATATACCTTGCTCAGTGTTTATTATCCTTGTTAACATGTTCCTTCTTTAAATCTTAATAACATACCTTGCCCAGTGTTTATGTCTGCTAAATTGTTTAAATATTCTGATATTCTCAAGCAAGTTATTAAAAAGTGACTTATTACTAATTGCACCTTGTCTTATCTGTGTTACTTATCTGTGTTACTGTCAGTTTATTATTTGTGTTGCTCTTGTTAATTACATTTAACATGATTTAGCTGTTGTACCTGACTTTGCAGAGTTTTGAGTAGAGAGATATGCACATTAGTGAGCTCCTCTTTGTTCTTCTCGCATTCTCCTCTCCAATACTTTAACCTCTCCCGGTACTGAAAATAAAGCAGGTAAATAACAAATATGACACTGAATATGGGGAATATGGCACCGTTACGTACAACTTGAGATCACTTGACAAAGTTAAGGGTGCAAACATAGGAAAAGTCTGAATTGTGGCAAATTAACCAATCAACCAGCCCCGTCACCATGGCTACACACATTGTGAAACTCTTCCAAATGTGTCGTATAGATTGCTGTAATTAATTAATTAATGATTTTTACTAGATTTTGTTTAGTGACAGCTGCCCCTTTGTTACAAATTTCCATACATAGCTAATGTAGAATTTCCGTTTTATCAAGCATTTTTAGCTGGACCGTTCCAGTCGTTTGATTTATTGTTTTGTGAAACAGATTAACCATCTATCGCACATTAACTAATCTACAATAATAATTATTAATAGTACGTTAACACTCTTGAGGAACGTTAGATCACAGTAGATTAAACCAGGCAACTAGATTATAATTTATTAAATTATCTTAATTTGAGAACTAATCACATTATATAGAAGTAGTATACTACTGATACTACTGATACTACTAATTATATCTGGCCATGCACTTATCATTTCCAGGTCAATGTTTTCAATGTGGACACATTATAATTGCTTTTAATATTTTACATTCAAGATACCTGGATACATGACATGATCCGTTATGTTTACATTTGTAATAGTATAATCTGTCTGTTGCAATCTTGCATGCTTGTTTGGGCCGGGCTGCGACCTCTGCTCTATATTCAACACATTTAGATGAGTCATGATTCAGAGCAGATGAGATCATAAGCTTTTGCTTTTGCAATTTCTGCTTCTAAGATTAACTTAGCTGTACAACTGATCTCAAGTTTTTTAGTTTATTCCAACTTTCTCTGTTTTTATTGACTTTGAGAATGTTATAGTGAAGGCTTTGGCACAATTTCTTCACCTTCTCTTCGCTAACTAGGGAACATGGCACCGTTACCCGGGAACATGGCACCGTTACCAGCGTTACCGTTACTAGGGAATATGGCACCGTTACCGTTGTGTTTGCCAGTTTTGCTATCTATTCTTACTTTCAACAATTCAACAGGTTTATTTGGGGGAATTTGATGATTTGATACTTTACATGTTTGAACCTTTTCAATCCACGGTATTATTCTAGTCCCGATTGTATGTGTATCCCTTACTAAGTAAAGTAACTCCCAGTTACTGAACAACAACCACATTCTGTTAGAGGAGAGCTGATGTCAGTTTACCTGCCTAGATACAACACCAGGTATTACTTAAATACGATGTTATATTAATTTTTATTTAAGTTAACATACGTTTATAACATATTATAAGCTTATAAAACTACTAAAAGCAGAGATAATAACGGTCTCTGTGTTTGTGTCAGGTGTGAAGGAGACTCAGAAGGCGCACTTTGCTACGACCCAGTGAGTCAAAACTTCCTGAGGTGCCAGCTCAACACCTGGACTAAAGTCTACATCGACAAACAGGTAACACCTTTACAACACCAGGTAACACCTTTACAACACCAGGTAACACCTTTACCACACCACATCCACAAACAGGTCCGATATTTGGCATTTTAAACAGGATGCTGAAAAAAAAAAAACTAGTTTAGTTTCTCAGAAGCTTATTTGGTAACTAAATAACCATACAGGTCCCTGTTCTAGCACCGCAGGATCCTCACAAGCTAATTTGGTAACTAAATAACCATATAGGTCCCAGTTCTAGCACCGCAGGATCCTCAGAAGCTAATTTGGTAACTAAATAACCATATAGGTCCCTGTTCTAGCACCGCAGGATCCTCACAAGCTAATTTGGTAACTAAATAACCATATAGGTCCCAGTTCTAGCACCACAGGATCCTCAGAAGCTAATTTGGTAACTAAATAACCATATAGGTCCCAGTTCTAGCACCACAGGATCCTCAGAAGCTAATTTGGTAACTAAATAACCATATAGGTCCCAGTTTTAGCACCGCAGGATCCTCAGAAGCTAATTTGGTAACTAAATAACCATATAGGTCCCAGTTCTAGCACCGCAGGATCCTCGTGATCAGCAAATAGCCCGACTAACAGAGGAAGTGGCGGCCCTTAAAGTGGAGATGTCACGTGATAGATCAGATCTGCTGCACAAGATATCCTCACCCTGGTGTGAGGACCAGGAGACGGGGTGGAGGTTTGTTTTTTGTAAACCATCAAAATAAGTGTCATCTCAGTTCATTTTGCTGAAAACCACCGCTAGATAATATAAAGGGGCAGTTTTAATATTTGATGATGGGTATCATTGTGTGTAGGTTCTAACTTTGTACACCAGGTTACACGGTTACCAGTGTTACTACAACAGTCTCTAACTTTGTACACCAGGTTACACGGTTACCAGTGTTACTACAACAGTCTCTAACTTTGTACACCAGGTTAAACGGTTACCAGTGTTACTACAACAGTCTCTAACTTTGTACACCAGGTTACACGGTTACCAGTGTTACTACAACAGTCTCTAACTTTGTACACCAGGTTACACGGTTACCAATGTTACTACAACAGTCTCCAGAGTCAGACCCTGCTATCCTGGGAGCGAGCAAGGAGGTTCTGTGAGGCTAGGAACAGCTCTCTGGTCTCTATTGGTAGGGTTACTAGGGTTACTAGGGTTACTAGGGTTACTAGGGTTACTTACATCTTCCAGATAGTAGATTAGTAGTTAGGGGTATATTGCTACTTGCTACCTAACCTAGAGATCAGGGACATATATCAACTATCCTCTCTTACCACCATTCTCCCAGAAAGTAGCACAGAGAACGAGTTTATAGCTGAGATAGCAGGGGACGTGATATCTTGGATAGGACTAAAGATAGGTCCTACAGGTGGGAGGGTCTGGGTAGATGATATGAAGTCAGCGTATAATAACTTACAATGTTAGTGCTACCTTTAATTTCAATATCCTTAATACTTGGTGGAGATATAGCAAGGGATTCGCCTCAAAAAGACACGTTTTCAAGTTTCAAATTTGAACATATTGCACACCCATATATTATAACTAATATGTCACCCTCTCTCCCCCCAGATCCGGTAACAGATAACACATGTGTTTATATAGACGGAGCTTCGGGAGATTGGTACTCCAGAGACTGTGGCAACCAGAAGACATTTACTTGCCAGAGATCATGTTGTGGCTTATAACCAGTTACCAGTCACCAGTTACCAGTGACCAGTGACCAGTGACCAGTGACCAGTCACCAGTCACCAGTCACCAGTTACCAGTGACCAGTCACCAGTCACCAGTCACCAGTCACCAGTCACCAGTCACCAGTTACCAGTCACCAGTCACCAGTCACCAGTCACCAGTCACCAGTCACCAGTCACCAGGGTCTATTTGAATTTGCAGTTTGTGAGAAGTTTATGTAATTCATGATTAAAGTGGGAGGAATTTGGAGACATTGCAAGTATTCGGACTGAAGCTGTTTTACTTATCAGCCATTTGTTTTAGCTTTATTTTATTTGTTGACTGTTGTTACAAGTTATATTATTATTGCGTTCCTATTTATTATTTTATGTTTTTATGATTCACACAATATCTTCGCATATATCTTGTATTATTAACCCACCTGATCCATGGGAGGTATAATATCCTCCACTACCACCTGCAGCAGCTTCTTCCTCAACCCAAACTTGTCATTAAACACATCCCATGAGTTTCTAGCAGCTGTCATCCTGGCATCTATAGCACCATTATCAAATATAATGCAGTCCTTGAGGCTAGTGCAGGACATTTCCAGCTCCATTAGTCGGGATTGCTCCACCGCTGCCAAGTTAGATGGGGTTAAAACTTCTGCTCTTAGGATTCAAACAAATTTGAAATGTTTATTGATCGCAGATGAAAATAAGAGCAATGAGAGAATACATTGCAGGAGACGTACCCATTTGCCGCTGAAAACTGTTAAACTCCGCGAATATAGCGGTGAGACTAGCTGATGAAGTGGAGAATAGTCTGTGTGACCGTATAAAGGCCTCTCCCTCGTCACTGATCCAGAGGTACAGGTTCTTAATACCTTGCTCGAACTTTCTCAACTCTAAACCCTTGTTTAGCTTCTGTTCTCGATCTTTCCAGCTTGACTTAATGTCCTCGTGTAAACCCTGTAAAGGTTGTAGTATTAACTCACAGTAAATACTACAAGTTGGTCACATACTGTACAAGTCACAATAAACAACAGAAATGTAAATACAAGTTGGTCACATACTGTACAAGTCACATTAAACAACATAAATGTAAATACAAGGACATGAACATTGAACAAGAACATGAACATTGATGGCAGGAATCCCAATAACACTAAGTTGCAAACGAAATAACTGGTAAATATATTACAGCGGAGTAATTACAATGAGCGAGGAATAGGAGCGAGGTGCACGGTAAGAAGGAGGCTGTCTGTTCCCCTCGCAGTTCCTGACTTCTCCTAATAAGGACACGTTAGACAAGCTCCCCAGTGTCCTGCTAGTCCTGATAGTGGCCCGTCCCAGTGGTGATGTGGTGTAGTGGTGTTGTTCCAGTGGTGTTGTGAGGCTGGATCTCCTGCTAGAGAGGAGGTTATCTGAAAGAGAGTGGTTCAGGGCGGCAGTCCTCTCACTCTGGTGATCCGCGTATGAACGGTTAGGTGATGCCACATGTCTGTTCTTTAGGTTTCTATTATTCCTGATAGATCCAGCCCTCCTCAACAAGGGACTACGCGGGGAGCTTCTGTTACTGTATTTAGGACTGGAGAGGAGGTTATCTGAGAGGGAGTGGGACAGTATCTGTGTAGCAGATCTGTCGCTCTGACCCGAAAAAGAGGGGGTTGGAGAAAGCCGCTCGTTGAGTATCATGTCAGGAGGATCAATAGAACCAGACCTCCGCAATACTTTGGAGGGAGTGCGAGGAGCTGAGGATCTTCTGTTGCAGAACCTAGCACTGGAGAGCAGGTTGTCGGAGACGGAGTGAGGCAACATCTTGGGGGATGCTACAAGATCACACCGGTCGTTGAGGATTATATTGGGGGTGTCGAGGAACTTCCCAGTGATGAAGATGTTGTGTCCGGTGAAGGGGAGGCGGTGCTTTGTGGACCTGGCGTGTACACACTCCCTACAATAGCATACTGTAGACATGATGGGAGTCTAATATAGACCTGGACGGACAATAGTAGTGTTAGCTAACACACACAGTGCAACATGCAACTCTGAAAATAAAACGACGTTCTGGAACAACATTGGTAAATCTGTAATAATTCGAATTTAAACATGCAGACGTCAGGTGTAGTCTATAGGAAACAAACGGCGGCATTAATTGTGGTATTAATTGGAATCAGTTGGTCTAAGTTGATTTCTGACGTTGGTGCTAAAACGGCGCCATGCTTGCGCTCGAGCAATACAATTACATAATGTCTATGAATAAAATGTTCAAAAGTATAGGAATGTTTCCAAAAATCGTGAAATATCTCTGCAATTAACAAATAACCACAAGGTATTATTGTGTTATAAGCGTTATTAGCGTTATTGATTTTTACTGACAATAATAATTATACCAGACACTATAATTCAACGTAAGAGCAAATTTATTCGCCATATTTTAATAACTTAGATTTAAATAAAATCTAACTTCAACATTTATTTAATGCATTTCCGAATGAATGAAATTTACAAACTTACAACAAATAACTCGCACTACGACAGCATTAAAATCATTGAACCGAAGAGGCGACATCAGATATCAATACTACGCGATGTTGTAACATAGGAGCTCATATAATAAGCTTATAAGGTGTCTAACCAATGACAGTACCAAGACTGCAGCTGGAATCGTGACGTCATAATCACAATAAACTGCGGCTTTTAAACAGCAATCAATTTAATATCAAACTTACTAAAAATGGTAACTTCTTTTATGATACTGGGTACCAATATAAAAGGTGCAACTTGGGCTGCTACTTTATTTAACCCAAGAACAAATACTTAAGTCGCTCAATGTTTCACCTCAAACAAATGAACATGTAGACTGTAGAGTGGTCTAATGCCAGATTTGTGGGCGTAGTCATGGAAATAGCGGCGTAGTCATGACAACGCCTATCTAATAGAGCTAGCACTTACAAAGTGCACACCAATACACAGATTACTTAATTGAGAGCACATGTTAGATAGGACCACATTCCTCTTATATATACGTGTATCTCTTAATTACTTTTCCAGCTCCATGTGGTATCAGAGGGGGCTCTCTTAGGTTCTGAGGGAAGAGCATTTGCAAGGACCACTGTAAATCTTAGGTTCTGCAAGGACCACTGTAAATCTTAGGTTCTGCAAGGACCACTGTAAATCCTAGGTTCTGCAAGGACCACTGTAAATCTTAGGTTTTGTAATTTGGAACATAACCAAAAATAAGGTTTAGTATTCAGTAAACTAGTAGATGTTTTGTATTTTAAGGTAACTTCGCGTGCTGAGGGCTGACAAATTAACCAGCTGATTGACAGGAAGAGGTTCAGTAGTTATTTTAGAAGTTAATAGTTTTAGGAAGGAGCTCTAATGTTTGACAGCATCAGAGAGCCCTCCGTTATAATCACCGGTAAACAAGACAGTAATATCTGCTTTTAAGGCAATACCTTGTGGCTTACCAGTGTCATGATATGAGACCTTAAATTTAGGAAAGAGGGACAACAGTGACCATTTAGTGACCATTTAGTGACCATTTAGTGACAATTTAGTGATACTTGGAGTTCTCATAGGTAAACTTTACTAGACACATGACATGATGAGAATTGAACATATCTACAAAATATAACAATATCTAGAGATTACAACGACAAACTCTCGATACTAAGGAATAAAGGTCAAGTTTCAAGTTTACAGATTATTGTTTAGTGATAAGCGGCTGTACCAAGCAACAACAGATACTGATCTAAGTTCTTGTATCTGAATTAATTCCTCTTGAGGTCAGCTGCTTCAAATATGCGAGGAATGTTGCCCGGTTTGAAATGATAACCACTAACTGTAATTTTGGCAGTGTTCGATATCTGCAAGTAAAGATATCTACCTCTTAATTAGAAGGCAACTATAAACAAGTTTACAGATCAGAACTAAAGATATGTGAGACAAGAGAAACGCCATTTCAGGACGTGAGGAGAGTTAGGACTCCTCAAATAATTTTGCAACGTCATCAACATGTCATGTTCGTATTTAAATGGAAAACCGTGCCGATAATGAACTGAAAGCGAAAGTCGGAATATTTGATAAAATATTACATAACGTGTGGCCACCAACACCACACAATATGTGTGGATCATTCATTAGAATATGAACTGGTTCAGACTAGAAGATTGGTTAATTTTAGCCATCCTGGAGAGAAAGGAAAGAAGATAAATAACATTCTCACACATAAACGCCACACAACTCAATATAAATCAGTGAACACTGCGTTGCTAAGTGAACACCGCGTTGCTAAAGGAACCGTATGGCACTAATTGTAGTGGTACATATCTTGTAATCGAGTTCCCTCTAAACTTCATAATCATTCAACGTCTAATATCACAATATTATCAAAACTCAAAAGATCTTCAACGTCTAAAGATCGCAAAACTCAAAAGATCTCCAACAGTCTTAAAAGATGTTTCCTCCTGTGACTTCCTCGTTTAAGAGAGTTGATTTAAATTTTATTTGTATCTGTTGAATTTTTCCAATTACATAGTTGCCTCATTAAATCAATCGTAAATAGGACATTACATTTGCTTTGTTTAAATGAATCGAATTGTAAAATTCATACGAAAACAGAGTAAATGGTTTCCCGAGTCGTAAACTCGTTCGGGGAGTTAAAAAGTAGGAACAGAAACTTGGTTGATAGAGTGATTGTTAGGAGACAGTTGGGGCAGTTTAAAATACTATGTAATGAGCACGTTATACCGCTACCTGGTATGTAATGACCACTACCTGAGCACGTGTAATGTATAATACCAGTTAACCAGGCATCTCCGTCACTAGTGCGGGATGTTAGTGAGAATGGCGTGGACAATACAATCTGTATAACGGTAGATACCAGCTAATAAACGCAACAAATTAAAGCACCAAATAAGAGGGGAAATAGCTGCAGAGAACCTCTTCCCAATACTGTCAGGACGTCTTGAAATGGTTAAACAGTCTGATATATTATATTAACAGCAGCGCGAGTCGAGAAGCGGGGAAGTGGTTTAATTTGATTTTGCGGGTGATTTGGTATGTAGGTAGGGGACTTGTTATAATACACGCTCTACAGCTAATGAACATTACATAACTTTATAGCTGACATAGTGAGTTATTAAAATGTATAATCACATTTCTCTAACCAGCCCGGTCACTCCACCATTATTTATAAGGATCGTCTGTATCATGTGTATATATTATGTAAATATATTTATAAACTGGTATTTACTGCAAATCTCAAAAGTCGTAAATTAAATGAAACTCGTGGAAATATTCATAGTTTCCCTGCAAAACATGTCCAAATTAAACAAGTATATTAAACCAGTATATTAAACTAGTATATATTTGAGAGCGCTCCGAATGAGCTTCCAGACAGAATTCAACCATTAATTAAATAGTGGTAAAATAAGGTAACAAGCTTTAATCTGGACAGTGGAGACAGTGGAGACAACCATTAATTAAATAGTGGTAAAATAAGGTAACAAGCTTTAATCTGGACAGTGGAGACAGTGGAGACAACCATTAATTAAATAGTGGTAAAATAAGGTAACAAGCTTTAATCTGGACAGTGGAGACAGTGGAGACAACCATTAATTAAATAGTGGTAAAATAAGGTAACAAGCTTTAATCTGGACAGTGGAGACAGTGGAGACAACCATTAATTAAATAGTGGTAAAATAAGGTAACAAGCTTTAATCTGGACAGTGGAGACAGTGGAGACAACCATTAATTAAATAGTGGTAAAATAAGGTAACAAGCTTTAATCTGGACGAGGAAATAAGAATAATGTTTAGAGTTCTTAAAATAAAATCTATAAATGGTTATTTAATTGATATAACCAGCAAGCAATGCTCGATACAATAATCAGTTATTTTACTAGACTCTTACCCTTTAATCAACGCAATCTGATTAAATTATAATCTAAATCAGTTATGTTTCCAGACTATATCGCCCCCCACTATATCTGTACAATGAAATACTGCCAATATTTTATAAGTCACGTGAAAGAGGAGAATAAGATGTTTGAGAAGAGAAAGACACTCTCTAACAACACGCTCTGACAACGCCCACTTGTAATGACATGTTGGAACATAATGATAGGGACCACCTGTAACGCCCACTTGTAATGACATGTTGGAACATAATGATAGGGACCACCTGTAACGCCCACTTGAAATGACATGTTGGAACATAATGATAGGGACCACCTGTTGTACATTATAATAAGTTAAGTAATGGACCGTACACTACTACTACTACTACTAGATATGAACCAGACAGAAACATCGTTATTACATGATCTGTATCCACCTGTGGCTTTCTGCTGGAAGATAAGAAAATAATCCAGGGTGCTTTATGTTAATAACTTAATAATGTTACAGCTATCAAATGTGGAGTGATAGTGGGTCTGTAATTTTGTGCACTGTAGCGGATGTATCTTTAGTTATGGCTTTTATCCTCAACTCAGATACGGAAACCGCTCGAACTACCAAAAGCCTGACAACACAACTCTAACTCTGAGACTAACACTGTAAAGGGACCCGCTTAAAGAGCATGTTCAACTCAAGGACAGGAGTTGTCGTAGTTATGGGTAGTGTGGTACGATTCAAATCTGGTTTTATGATTTAATTACATAGCTGGATAGTGGAGTCTGAAGTATTGTGTTACGGGGTGTTAATCTCTGATATTAACAAGTTGTTGAGTCACCACTTATCACAGGATCATATCTTATTAGATTAGAGGACAGAGGAGACAGTGGAGACAGTGGAGACAGTGGAGACAGAGGAGACAGTGGAGACAGAGGATACAGTGGAGACAGAGGAGACAGTGGAGACAGTGGAGACAGAGGAGACAGTGGAGACAGAGGAGACAGCGGAGACAGAGGAGACAGTGGAGACAGAGGAGACAGTGGAGACAGTGGAGACAGAGGAGACAGTGGAGACAGAGGAGACAGTGGAGACAGTGGGGACAGTGGAGACAGAGGAGACAGTGGAGACAGAGGAGACAGTGGAGACAGTGGAGACAGAGGAGACAGTGGAGACAGAGGAGACAGTGGAAACAGTGGAGACAGAGGAGACAGTGGAGACAGAGGAGACAGTGGAGACAGTGGGGACAGTAGAGACAGAGGAGAGTGGAGACAGTGGGGACAGAGGAGACAGTGGAGACAGTGGAGACAGTGGAGACAGTGGAGACAGAGGAGACAGTGGAGACAGTGGAGACAGTGGAGACAGAGGAGACAGTGGAGACAGTGGAGACAGAGGAGACAGTGGAGACAGAGGAGACAGAGGAGACAGCGGAGACAACAACACACGGAACCATTTGCTGTTAATAGCAACTGTAAGTGCTTGGTAAATTCACTATTTAGCTTGTTATAATAACTTCATTGTTATGAGTGCTCAATGATCATGAAGTTGCAAAGCTCATGCATTAGTAATATATAATTATAGCGCATCAAAACAAACCAGTGTTAACATTACACATACGCTGGTACTAGAAATACAGCAGACACAATACACAAACGACGAATACGGAGACAAAAACCAAATAAAAACCACATAAAAAGCAAATAAAGAATATTAAAATCACGCACCTGAAGTTTGCTCATGATCTCCTGCATGTGTACAACACGTGACCTCAGAACAGACTCTGGTTGGTTGCTTAGCAATTGCGTTATCCTCTCAAACACTTCATCTACTTTGTCGTACAGCTAAAACAGAAGCAAGAGGTTAGCAACAACTCTAGTAGCAGGTTAGCAATAGGTTAGCAACAGCCCAGAGATGATATCAAAATCATTCTAACACGAGTAGAGCTGGTACAGGAGCATGTAGAGAGAGAGATAGATAGGTGGCTTGTGAGACGCCCTACTACACAATATCTACTGGTCACACTCACTGTATGACAATTTCAGAGACAGAGATAATAAACACATGATTAGTTTATTAATGAATACAGCTCGGTTGTAGTGGGTACTACTAGCTACTACTACCCCCCCCCCCCCCCCCCCCGTTGTAGTGGGTACTACTAGCTACCACTACCGCCCCCCCCCCCCCCCCCCCGTTGTAGTGGGTACTACCTTACAAGACATTTTCATAACGTACGAAATGCGACGGTTTTCCCGAAATTTCGCCATATTTTCGGACCGCCAATATTTCGGTCGTCGTAATAGAATCCGTCGCATTATTTTTAGCTTATTCCAATAATTGTGGCTTCATCGATTTATTTTGTTCTTGAAAAGTTAGTGATATGATGGTGGGACAAATAAACACAATATTCCATGATGAATTTAATGTCAAGTAATACGTTTTAAATTTACAATAAATTACATTTATGTGCTAACATAAACGTCTTATAAGAGACTAAGTCAAGATAAACAATTTAATACCAAACTCAATAAGTGAAACTGAAAGAGTCGAGCCGGACCCCTTAGGCCCTTAGAGGAAGATAAAGAAATCGATTTATAAGTTTCATTTTGTTTCAACATGATTTTACCGATTTTTAGAAAATTTTGAATTTCCTTTGTGTCAGAAAACAAAATGATGAAAAATACCCTTATTTTCTGTGACGTCCGAAATGTGACGGTTTTTGTTCAATTTCGCCATATTTTCGGACCGCCAAAATTTCGGTCGTCGCAAATTGGTCCGCCACAAAAATGTCTTGTAAGGTACTAGCTACTACTACCTCCCCGCCCCCCCCCCCCCCCCCCAGCCCCCCCCCCCAATCAACAAGTATCTAAAGTACCTGCTGGAGTTGTTGAGGTTCCGTCTTGCACTGAATTAGCATTGTATCCGTCCCCATGACATCATCTGGCAACTGGTCTACAGTCAGGGAATCCTGAGACTGCTTAAACCGGTTGTGGTACTGAGGGGTAGAGTGGGGTTAGAGTGGGGTTATAGTGGGGGTAGAGGAGGGTTAGAGTGGGGGTAGAGTTGGGTTATAGTGGGGGTAGAGTGGGGTTAGAGTGGGGTTAGAGTGGGGCTAGAGTGGGGTTATAGTGGGGGTAGAGGAGGGTTAGAGTGGGGGTAGAGTGGGGTTAGAGTGGGGTTAGAGTGGGGCTAGAATGGGGATCTCTTATCACTACTTTCAGATCTCTTATCACTACTTTCAGATCTCTTATCACTACTTTCAATTCAGATCTCTTATCACTACTTTCAATTCGTTTTAAAAATCTTGCTCTGCCTGTTTATTGAAATTTGAAGACATGTCTCATCATGGCAATTCTCAACAAAACTCGGATCGCCGACAGAGCAAGGCTTCCCGTAATTCCTACTGTCCCGTGACTTCTCAGTTTGGCAACGGTTATCAGCACGATCAGATGCCACGTCAACAACTACAACAGCCACAGCTACCTCACTTTTCCAACGGTGAGTCAGAACTAAGATCAGTTCAAGAGTTATGGAAATTTATGCAACATCTAGAAACCGAACTTAGTATAGCTCGTAGTGATCATGCTAAATTGTTGGACGACTTCGTGGAACTTCGACACGTTAACTCAAAGCTCAGCAAAGTTGTCGATCGTCAAGCGGATGCGATTTGCAAACTAGAAGTGGAACTAGATAATTTAGATCAATACTCACGTAGGGAAAAAGTTTGTTTTACCAATTTGCTAGTTAATGATAGCAATAGTTGTGAGGACCAAGTGGTCTTGTTGTGTGAACAGTTAGGTGTGGACATTGTTAAGGAAGACCTTGTAGCCGCTCATCCCTTGAAGGGCAAGAAGGGTAAAGCCCCTAGGTTTATTGCTCGCTTCAAAGATAGATCAACAGCACAGAAAGTGTTTAGAAATAGGAAAAGCACTAAAAACATTTCCCCAGATAAAAAGAAATTGCTGTTTGAGAACCCCGAAAAGGGTGTCGGGGTACAGCCCAATATAACATATAAACGAGCGGCATTATTAGGGCAGGTCAACGATGCTGTCAGATTTGGTGGACTAAACTCTTGTTGGGTTGACTACAAGAATGGGAATGTTTTATTGAGAATGAATGCTAACGGTAATCCTAAGCTGATTAGGAATACTGCTGATTTGTTGATTTGTGTGCCTACTTTTGAACCTAAAGAGTTTTTGTTTTGTGAGAGCCCCTTTTTGAACAATACTGAATTCATACCGTGAGATGAATAATTCTAATACAACTATTTTTCAGATTTTAATATTTCTAACAGAGAGTTATGGATGAGTTTCAAACATGACCCTTCCCAACATCCTCATTCCCTCTGACCGTAAGCATTGCGTCTTCTGTCATAAAATTTTGTACTTTCACCAATTCATTCTACGTTGCAACAACTGTAAAGACATATATCATGGATCTTGTTTAAAGCTAGACAATAGTACCATATTTATACTTCAGCAATTTGTATGGTATTGTAAAATATGCTATGACGATTATATTGAGTATTATAAGTGTGTGACATGTTTAACAAATATTGATATATTTAATGAAAAGATTGCACAGTGTAAACAATGTTTCAAAATGTTGCACAAGAACTGTGTTAAGTCTAATATTTGTTCGTCATGTATGCCCTTACCCTTACTTGACTTAAACACTGCTACTACCAGTACTGTTGAATATATTGAAACTGATTTTTATTCCGAACAACCGTTCTTTGCTCCTTTTGAATATTATTACAATGAAATGATAGATTTTATCCCGGATGTTGAAACTCTTAGCGAGAATTTACAAGATTGCAGCCAGATACTGCGTCAGTGCGTCTATTATAAGTTAGATGATTTTGAAGAAAAAATGAACGACAATGGATTATCGTTATTAAGTTTGAATATTGATGGATTCAGATCAAATTTTGACTGCTTTTTAGTGCACCATGGACGTTTCAAAGCTGATGGATATTTCCTTTGTGAAACTAATGTAACAGAACATGAGTCACAACCATTTTACATACCGGGTTATAATAAATTTGTACTTAATCGATTATTGAAGGAGGATGGAAAGCTTAAACACAAAGGTTCTGGTTTGGTAACGTTTTTGCGTGACAAATTTAATAATATTAATCAAAAATTTGAGCTTTGTTATTCTACCGTTGATTTTGAATCACTTTGTGTTGAAATAACAGTTAAATCTGAAAAGTTACTAGTTGTTAATTGTTATAGATCACCAAGTGGAAACTTTGATTCATTTATCGATATGTTTGGCAGTATCTTAAGTAAATTGAACACATTTAAGGGACACAAAAGCTATATTCTTGGTGACTTTAATGTAAATCTATATAACTCCAATTCTAGTGTTGTTAGGAGATATTTAGACTGCATGTTTAGCAATAACTTTTTACCAATTATCTCACGTGCTACTCATTTTGGAGGCTTAAATGGCACATGTATTGATCATATACTTACTAACAATATATCTAACATAATTTGTAACGGCCTTATACGATGTAATATAAGTCGTCACCTTCCTACATTCGTAGTTTTGGACTATAATTTTGATCCTAACGAAAAGTGTAGAAATAGAAATAAAGTAAATATTAATGACTTTTTATTACAAGGGTTTTTGAATGATTTTAAATTATTAAAATTTGATCTTGAAAGTGATTCTGCCGAAAATATGTATTCCTTTTTTGACAGAAATTTTAAAACTCTGTATGATAAGTGGTTTATTAAAAGTCAGAAGTCTAGTGGTAATAATTCTCTTCTTCGCTCTGATTGGATTTCAATAGGAGTGGCCAAGAGTAGTGACACTAAAAACAAACTCTATGATATTTGGGTTATGAATAAAACTAGAGTTAATTGGAACAAATATGTTGATTACAAACGAGTGTTTGATGCTATTAGAAGTAAAGAAAAATTTGAGTATTTTGATAAATGTTTTAAAGCAAATCAACATGATTTGAAAAAGACTTGGAAACTGATAAACGGTTTACCAGGTAGGAAGAGATCAAACAGATTACTAGTTTTTCCTAATCAAGATGCAGCGCATAATTTTAATTATTATTTTGTTAATATTGCTAATGATCTTTTACTAAAAACGTATGGTGAAAATGCTAACGCGGATTTAACAGATTTTAATAAATATATGCCTGAGAGGAACATAAGCGAGCTATCGGATATTAATTTTTCAAGTGAAGAAATAAATAATATTATAAGTAAGCTTAATAATAGCAAGGGTACGTATTATTCTCCTAGGGTCCTCAAACTTTTAGCTACCACTTTAAGTCCTTTACTGGCTGATATTTTTAATAAATGTGCAAATGAAGGTTATTTTCCGAAAGAATTAAAAGCAGCAAAAATAATTCCTTTGTATAAGAATAAAGGATCTATTTCTGATATAAGCAATTATCGTCCTATTTCAATGTTACCTGTTTTTGCTAAGATTTTCGAGAAGTTAATACATAAAAACGTATCTGATTTCTTTAATAAGCACAATCTTTTCTGTGATAATCAGTTTGGTTTCCGCAGTAAGCACTCAACCTTTCATGCACTTGTTTCAGCAGTAGAAAATCTTCATGATGCTATCGATAATAAGAATTTTACATTAGGTATATTTATAGATTTTTCCAAAGCTTTCGATACAGTGCGGCATAATATCTTGTTAGAAAAGCTGGAGAACTATGGTATTCGAGGAAATGTCATTAAATTATTAAACAGTTATTTATCAGATCGGTTTCAGTATGTTAGCTATGGGGGATTCGAAAGTTGTCTCTTGAAAATAACCTGTGGTATTCCACAGGGGTCAGTGTTAGGCCCCCTGCTCTTCATTATTTTTATCAATGATTTGGCAAATATTTGTGAGTTAGCTAAATTTATCCTCTTTGCAGATGATTTAAACCTTTTTCTTCAAAATAAAGACCGAAATTTACTCTACAAAAATGCTAATGAGGTATTATCAAAGATTCACGACTATTGCTGCTTAAATAGGTTAATCATTAATTTTGAAAAATGCTGTTTTATGGAATTCGGAAGTAGTAAAGTTCCTAAGAATCAAAAGTTTGTTGGAATACTTAACAACCAGTTTAATCAAGTGAATAAGTGTAAATTTTTTGGGAGTCATTATTAATTCTAATTTAACGTGAATGATCATATTACCAATGTAATAACGCAAGTTTCAAAATCGTGCGGATCACTTTACTCCATAAGTTCTATAGTACCAGCCAAAGTGTTAAGACAAGTATATATTTCACTTGTTCAACCACATTTAATGTATTGTATACCACTGTGGGGTGCTGTTTTTCACCATCCTTTGCTGCAAAAACTGTTTGTATTGCAGAAAAAATGTATTCGTATTGTGAGTAGAAAAACGATAAAGATTGATCACAAGTTTCAACATACGAAACCAATGTTCTTTAGTTTGAAATTGTTGACCTTGTTCAACTTATTTACATACTTTACTGGATGTATTGCAATGAGACTTTTTAAAAAACAAATTCCTGTTGATGTATATCACCGGTTTAGCAAGTCAAGTAGATCATGCAGACTTCTATATCCTAAATTGTCAATGTCCAAGACCAAGAATAGTAATTTTGTTTTTAATGCATCAAAAATTTTTAATTATCTTTTTGATCATGATGTACCGTATCATCTTTTGTCAATTTTACTAATTAAAAAGAGATTTAAGAACCATTTGCTTCATATACAAAACCTAGGAGTAATCGGGGATCATGGATGGTTACCATGTAATCAGGATATCTTCTCAAATATATCAATTTCCTAAAATAAGTTAGTTTCAACTAGGGAAATTGAAATCGAAATTAATGTTTTGGGGACGTTTGTGTGTTTTTTGTGTGTTTTTAAATTTTATTGTGAGTATTTAAAACAAGATGGGGACTATAAACATAATTGTAACGGTTTAAGTGTATACTTCCTTATTAATGTTGCATCCGATTTCACTACACTGACAACATTCACTTTTTATTTTTTGTGTTATTTTTTACTTGAGATCTCATATCATAAAATTTTACCATCGCGATACGGGTATTAATTTACCTCCCAGCGGTGAGACACCGCTTCCCTCCATCGCCATGTTTGAAGCTCTCCCATCATCTGTTCTACTTCAGAGGGAAGTGACTTATTTTATATTTTAAAATTGTTATTATTCCAGTATAACAAATACATTTTCTAATCGTGTAAAAATCGTGGTTATAGTGGGGGTAGAGGAGGGTTAGAGTGGGGGTCGAGTGGGGTTAGAGTGGGTTTAGAGAAGGGTTAGGGTGGGGTTAGAGTGGGGGTCACGAAATCCTCTCCGAACCTCCACGTGGTGTGGCCTGGTTGGCACTAACGGGTGGTGTGCTCTCTTGTTGAGTACAAAGGTTGGGACTTGCCAACTCAAAGTTCCCATAGGAACCAGGAAGTCAACACTAACAGCTACCAAGCACCAGGAAATTTCTCTTTCAGATATCAGGTTACAAGATAGTACACACACAAACGACGATACGTTAGAAACAGATACATAGCTCTAAGAGCTATTAAATCACCAGGAAATTCTCTTTCAGCTTTCAGGTCCCATCGAAGTCACCCAGCACAGAGCTAGGGATTCCAATTCGCTCATCCTGACTACAAGGACACACTGATAATGAGTAGTCTTGGCAGTTGGCACTTCTCCCTCCAGTAACCACTTTTTAGGTCTTTTCAGTTAAGACAGCTAATGCGTTAGGGCTGACACACGCTAGACACAGGCTCGTGATAAGACAGTGTTAGGGATGTCAACTCTGACTACGAGGACACACTGATAGCGAGAATTCCTGGCACTTCTTCCTCCAGTAACCACTTTTCAGGGGACCGGGTTAGCTTTGTCACACTCTTCATTGAAGTGTGACTGGACGCTCTACAATCATCTAGTAGCCAGCAGAGTTTGACTGACACCCTTACTGGTTCTATTCAGTTCTACAGCGGAAGTTCTCAACACTCGAAAACAGTTCATCTCGGACATCCTGCAGAGATGCTTTTTCACAGCCTGCCCCATTACACGGGGAACCCTTAGATCTACAGTACCCTGGTGGACAGCATAGCTCACTAAAGCATAGTGGACCTCTTTAGTTCTGAGACGCAAAGCTAACCGGACCAGGAATAAACATCATTGCAATGCTTAGGGGATGCAAATAGGACATACAACGTTTAACGATTTACTCTAACTTTTGATTCATTTTTTAGCTCGACGATACATTGTATCATTTCAGGACAGACATTCCTTCTTCAGGTTCTTTGAGGAAATCGTACCCGCTATTTGCGTTATTCAATGGCAAGTATCTGGCAAGTACTTCCACACTTGCATTCTACCGTCCTACTGCACTCAGTCCTAGTTAGGTGTCAGCACTACACTACATATACCGGCCTATCATCCCACATCCTCACTTCCACACTTGCATTCTACCGTCCTACTGCACTCAGTCCTAGTTAGGTGTCAGCACTACACTACATATACCGGCCTATCATCCCACATCCTCACTTCCACACTTGCATTCTACCGTCCTACTGCACTCAGTCCTAGTTAGGTGTCAGCACTACACCACATATACCGGCCTATCATCCCACATCCTCACTTCCACACTTGCATTCTACCGTCCTACTGCACTCAGTCCTAGTTAGGTGTCAGCACTACACTACATATACCGGCCTATCATCCCACATCCTCGGCTTTGATCAAATAATTTGAGGCACAGTGTGTAACACTATAACTATAGTTGGCATTTCTGTTGGGCAAAAACGTTTTGGCAATATATTGGCAGTTGGGATAGTGCTAAGCACTCTAAACTATAAAGGTGCATGGGAATGTTGGATTATGGTATGGTTGTCATATTGCTGGTGTGGCGTCCGCAATATTATCAGTCGCCTTTGAAAATCTACTACAGATTTTCTTTCTGTATATCACTATACAGTTCCTCTTTAGAAAAAGTGCATGTGACAAGTAACGAGACAAGGATGCTCTAGGATCAGGAGCGACAAATGATCAATTGTTCTAGACGTGAGGCTTTCTGCAGTAACGGCCCTAGCGAACAGGGGGATGGTTGTTCGCTTGAGTACTATGATGCGGTTATACAAGTCTGGCAAAACAATTTGTGACCTGCCTATTGGCCGGGCGCCGCCGTAGACTCAACACATGGTGTGTGGGGTATTTACCTCGGGCACACACCTTAATCTCTCGACCGGCGGGTCACACCCAAATCTCCTGCTCCAACTCTTTCAAAGGCTGGTACCCTACTACTACGTGGCCAGAAGGAAATTCTTGTAGGAACTCTTAATGTACGAACAATAAGAGAACAATACAAGAGGGATGAGCTGGGTGTATGCATGAGGGATAGTGGCGTACATATTTTGGGCATTCAGGAGCATCGGGTAGTACATAGCACTGAAATCGAGTATCAAGATCTTGGAAGCTCTCACCTCATAACAACCTCGGCATGGAGAACCAGCAATGGGGCGGCTGCTGGTGGGGTTGGTATTGTCTTGGACAAAAAGACAGTATTCAACTCATTGATTAGTGTATACTCACATGACAGGAGGACGATGGTAGCCAACTTTGCAGGGAACCCGGTCACAACTGTTATTGTGACTTATAGCCCGACAGAGGGGGCGACTGTCGACGAAGCAGAAAACTACTACGACAGCCTTGGTGGTGCCATCGACCAGATACCAGCCCACAACTTACTATTCGTTGTAGGAGACCTCAATGCGCATGTCTCATCATCAGGAAACTGGACATCCTTCCACAAGGGTCCAGCAAACCGAAATGGTAGACTGCTAGAGGATATGCTGTTGGAGCGACAGCTAGAAATCACAAACACCAGATTTCAGAAGCGAAGAGGTAAACTCTGGACATATCTCTCAGATATGAGTCAAAGTAAATCTCAAATCGACTTCATCATTTGCCGGAAGAAATGGCGGAACTCCGTCAAGAACTCCGAAGCATATGGTAGTTTCCACAGTATTGGCTCGGATCACAGAGTAGTCGTAGCAAGGGTAAAGCTTAGTCTACGGATAAGCAAGACGGAGAAGAGGGCTCCGGTTCTGGACTGGTCTAAACTTAAAACTGATATCGCTCTACAAGAGAGGTACACAGTGGAAGTTAAAAACCGCTTTTCCATACTTGAAAAGGATGATCAGACGGCAACAGAAAGGTACCAATGCTTTATTGATGCGAATAGGACAACTTCTCGACTTTTACTACCTGAAAAGGAGAAAAAGAAAAGATGTAAAATCTCAGCGACTCCAAGTGTTGAAATTGCCAGGCTGAAGCTGAGGGAATGTAGCATAAAATACCACTCAGATGCTACAGAAGACAACCGAATAGCTGTTCAAGAGGGCAAACAGAAGCTAGGCGATGCTTATCAAGCAGCCAAAGAGCACCTGCTGGAGGGGCAGGTCCGGGAACTGGAGGAAGCAAGTTGGCAGGGCAGACATGCTAAAAGCTGGACCATGATCAACAAGATCACAGGTAAAGCTCCATCATATACTGGCAAAATCAAGGGAAACTCACCAACGGAAAGGGTTCAGAAATGGAAGGACTATTTTGCTACTCTTCTCGGCTCACCACCGACGGTAGAGAACGCGGAAGAGGATATTGATCCAGTCCACCCACCTCTGAATATCGGAACAGAACCGTTTACGTTGGATGAGTACAGGAAAGCAAAGTCCAGCATAAAGGAAGGGAAAGCATGGGGTGACGACAACATAGCCCCAGAAGTCTTAAAACGATGCGACCTTGATCAAATTGTCTTAGACTTCTGTAACAATGCTCTATTGAAAGGTGAGAAACCAGACCAATGGTCAACTGCCAACATCATACCAATTCCAAAGAAGGGCGACCTTAGCGAACCAATGAACTATCGGGGAATAAGCTTGTCATCCCTAGTTGCCAAGTCTCTAAACAAGATGGTTCTAAACCGGTTGAAGCCAGAAATCGAGACAATTCTGCGTAGAAACCAGAATGGATTCAGACCAGGAAGGTCAACAACTCAACAGATATTGGTACTGAGACGTCTTATAGAGGGTGTCAAGAGTCGGAAACTGCCAGCTGTTCTGACATTTATAGACTTTAAGAAGGCTTTCGACAGTGTACATCGTGGGAAAATGCTAAAGATTCTAGAAGCTTACGGCATTCCAGTCAAAATCGTGCAGCTTATACGGCTCATGTACGAGAAGACAATGGCCAAAGTCCTAACTCCAGACGGAGAAACTGAATTGTTCGAGATACTTGCAGGTGTGTTACAGGGTGATACCTTAGCACCTTACCTCTTTGCAATAGTCATCGACTACTGTATGAGGCAAGCCATAGGCGATGATGCGGAGCGACTTGGACTCACCCTCGAACGTAGAAAAAGCAGAAGAGTGGGGCCCAAGATCATCACCGATGTGGACTTTGCAGATGATATAGCACTTATATCTGAGGACATGGACAAGGCTAACGAGTTCCTGCTCAGAGTAGAATCGGCGGCAGCAAGCGTGGGACTACACATAAACGAAGGCAAGACCAAGGTCATGACACTGAATATGGAGGATCGATCTAGCGACCTACAAAGTCGATCCGGGGAAGCCATAGAAAATGTAGATGATTTCATCTACTTAGGCTCCTGGATTGAGAGCACAGATAGGGAGATAAGGGTTAGAAAGGGAAAAGCGTGGGGTGCCCTACATAGACTGAAGGATATCTGGAAATCCAAACTCTCAAAGAGCCTAAAGATTAGATTGTTCATAGCGGCTTGTGAATCAGTACTGCTCTACGGATCAGAAACCTGGACACTGACAAAGGCTCAAGAGAAAAGTTTGGACGGGACATACACAAAGATGTTGCGTATGGTGCTGGGTATCTCATGGAAGGACAAGGTCAGCAATATAACTTTGTATGGTAGCCTCCCAAGGCTGTCAAACAAGTTACGAAGCAGGAGATTAAAAATGGCGGGACACTGCATCCGACATCCTGAGCTACTTGCCAGTGATTTAGTCTTATGGGAACCTACGCACGGTAGAGCACAGCAAGGCCGACCAAGACAAAGCTACTTGTCTATGTTACTGAAGGAAGTTGGGACAAACTCTAAAGAGGAACTGCGAACCCTGATGCGGGACAGGGATATATGGAGGGGGTTTTCTGGCGTAGATCGGACTTAGCTCCGACATAGTAGTAGTAGTAGTAGTAAGTATCTGGACTAATGATAACTTAGGATCTCAGATTCCCAGGCTGCATTTAAACTCCAGTTTTAACTCCAGGTTCGTTCTGAACATCTCAGACCAACTCAACTCACTAGGTATTCTCATCGAGTAGAACTTCGTTCCAGGACATGAAGGAGTATACGGTAAAGAACTAGCGGGCGAATTCGCAAGGGACGATCAATCCAACAACATCCCCATAGGACCAGAACCCTTCCTCCCAATTAGGCCACACTCAGTGACAAAGGAACATTCCACTTGAGATGTTCCTCCACAAATATAAATACAGGAACTTTAGTTTTTCTGGAACTCACATCAGATGGCTTACATGGTCGCTTTCAGGATAGGTCACAGCCCACTAGTTTATTTTCAGAACGTGGCAAACAAAGTCAACTTCGAGACGCAAGATTGTGAACACTTTTCAGGAGAAGCAGAAACATCCCAGCACCTCCTCTGCAAGTGCATCCAGATCATGACGTTCAGAATGAGGATAATTGGTAAACTCTACCTTAAAAACAGTAAACTACAATCATATCTTCAAATTTGTGGAACAGTCGACAAGACTGGATAGGGAAAACCCTTTTGGGTAACCTCCTTGGATTCTTCACCAGGAACTTTCGCTAAATCCCATACTAGGAACTCAACCTAGCCCCATCTCCGCATAGAGACATATCTCCCAGGCTTTGACCTTGCTCGGAAGTCCCTTGTCTGCCCGCAGAAGTACTACAACGGAAGTGGGTTTGCTCTGAGACAGGTAGTGACAGCTTCAAGACTCCAGGGGTCTGTTGCATTGATATTTATTATTTTATGATTTCGTATATACTTTGGGAGTCCTGGCGTGCAGCTAGCAGGAGTTGCACTCTGTGGGCACGGTGAGAAGGCCTCCATCTTTTAGTAAGAGGCCAGAAACCGTTGACCAGAACAGAGAGAGAGAGAGGGGTTAGAGTGGGATTAGAGTGGGGTTAGAGTGGGGTTAGAGTGGGTTTAGAGGAGGGTTAGGGTGGGGTTAGAGTGGGGGTAGAGTGGGGTTAGAGTGGGGTTAGAGTGGGGTTAGAGTGGGGTTAGAGTGGGTTTAGAGGAGGGTTAGGGTGGGGTTAGAGTGGGGGTAGAGTGGGGTTAGAGTGGGGTTAGAGTGGGTTTAGAGGAGGGTTAGGGTGGGGTTATAGTGAGGTTAGAGAGGGGTTAGAGTGGGATTAGAGTGGGGTTAGAGTGGGGTTAGAGGAGGGTTAGGGTGGGGTTAGAGTGGGTTTAGAGGAGGATTAGAGTGGGATTAGAGTGGGGTTAGAGTGGGTTTAAAGGAGGGTTAGGGTGGGGTTAGAGTGGGATTAGAGTGGGGTTAGAGTGGGGTTAGAGTGGGTTTAGAGGAGGGTTAGAGCGGATAGGAGGTACACTTGTAGAAACAATTTTCAAACACAATCTTATCATATTCTTATGGTTTTACAGCCTTGTGGAGGAGTTACTGTTGTTATCATCGTCGTCAAAATAATTGATTCATGATTTTTGTAATTAATATTAATGGCTTGGAGAATATATTCAGATATCAGAAAATATTGTTTTATGATCATTAAATAACTATTCGATATGAAGTATGGGCCATTATTAGCAACTCCATAATAACACTGTTTTGAGGCTTTCTTATCTCATTTTTCATTACATTTTAAAATCTAAATTTTTCTCGGAAACAAATCAGTTGCTATTTAACAGTCGTCTGAGAAGCTTAATGTTTATATCTCCACGGTTATAAAGATACCACCCGCTCAGTCTGCCTTCCCACGACGCTAGTCACGTGGTACTTCTCTAGTCACGTGGTACCTTCTCTAGTCACGTGGTACCTTCACTAGTCACGTGGTACCTTCTCTAGTCACGTGGTACTTCTCTAGTCACGTGGTACTTCTCTAGTCACGTGGTACCTTCTCTAGTCACGTGGTACCTTCTCTAGTCACGTGGTACCTTCTCTAGTCACGTGGTACGGTCACAACTATGCGTTTTATTCACTTTACTTTACAGATAGTTCTATAAACTCCTCCCTTATTAGCAGGATGATGTTTCCTACAACTGATAACCATGAAACACCTGGCTACCTACCACTACCCAACTCAACTGCCTACCATTCCTATTGGAAGCTTTTTCACAACCTTCGGCAAAAGAGGTGGATGAAAAAGTAAGCGACTATAACTAATTTACTATCAGTAAGAATTAGATGTGCAATATATAATATATACATTATATCATATACATTATACATTATACGTGCATAATATACGTTGGTTTGAGTTTCGCTACTCGTCGTGTTAAAGCTCCTAAGATAGAGGATACAGTGTGAAACAAGAAATGGTAGTTTGTTAACGCTATCCGTTATATTCACCTCATCAACAGCGAGGAAGAACTGTTTAGCGACGAGGATCTGGTCATGTTTGTCATGACACGTGGTGTGACGTCACACCACGTGTCATGACGTCACACCACAGGTCACACGTGTGTATTGTAGTTTATTATATTCACCTCATCAACAGCGAGGAAGAACTGTTTGGCGACGAGGATCTGGTCATGTTTGGAAGTGAGCCGGGTGCTGAAGTGTGACGTAATGGTGACGTAATAGTGACGTAATAGTGACGTTATATTCACCTCATCAACAGCGAGGAAGAACTGTTTAGCGACGAGGATCTGGTCATGTTTGGAAGTGAGCCGGGTGCTGAAGTGTGACGTAATTGTGACGTAATAGTGACGTAATAGTGACGTAATAGTGACGTTATATTCACCTCATCGACAGCGAGGAAGAACTGTTTAGCGACGAGGATCTGGTCATGTTTGGAAGTGAGCCGGGTGCTGAAGTGTGACGTAATGGTGACGTAATGGTGACTTAATAGTGACGTTATATTCACCTCATCAACAGCGAGGAAGAACTGTTTAGCGACGAGGATCTGGTCATGTTTGGAAGTGAGCCGGGTGCTGAAGTGTGACGTAATTGTGACGTAATAGTGACGTAATAGTGACGTAATAGTGACGTTATATTCACCTCATCAACAGCGAGGAAGAACTGTTTAGCGACGAGGATCTGGTCATGTTTGGAAGTGAGCCGGGTGCTGAAGTGGGACCAGGTGGATAACAGCGCCTCTTCGTTTAGCGTCTCCACCTTCTCACGTACTCCTGATACCTGGGCAATTAGCTAATTAGGCAATTAGCTAATTAGTTAATTAGATAGTTGGTTAATTAATTATTTAGTTATATATCTCTACTATAATTCAGAGAATTATTTTTGTCTGTACAATGTTTGTACGACCGCCCACGTGCAAATCAGACGAGAAATAGGAATTTAGGTAACAACCAAAAGGTTCCATAGCAACGGTGTTTTAATGCACACATGCACGTGCAAATACCTTATCGGACCTTATTTGGACGGACATTACTTGAACGCTGGAAGCCCTAGCGTTCATCTTAATGTCCGTTCAAATAAAGTCCGTTCAATTAATGTCCGTCCAAGTTGAAAGTCCGTTGAAATTTTTTCAAAAATTTTTCCATTTCGAACTTTTTGTCCAGAATATGACAACTTTGAGAACTTTATTGTGCCGTAAGTTAACGACGGAAAGGTTCTCCTTGGTCTGCCGGAGGCACAGAAAACTCTACTAGTATATGATGTTTTCAAGGGTCACTTGTACTTGGCGGAAAAAATTCAACGAAATTATATTTATGGCACTTAACAACATATTTCATGAACTAGTCCCCGTCAACATGACAAACTTGTTCCAGCCTCTAGATATTACGGTAAATCGTGTTGCAAAGGACATTGTCCGACGTTGTTATAGCTCATATTACTCAGGGGCGTTAATGAAACAGTGCTAGGAAATCTCCACGTGATGTTAAGGTTAACCTTAAGTTGTCTAAGATAAAACCACTTCACGCCGAATGGCTTGTAAAAGTTAACACTGAAATGCAGGACCGGGGTAGTTTGATTAAAAAAAAGGTTTCCATAAAGCTAGAAATCACTGATGGACTATTTCATGCACGAAAACCCATTTGATGAAGATGATATGTGATATTAGAAACTGATCGTGTACACATATTTTAACATTTTTACTGCTTAATGACTGCTTTTCTTACTTACTGTATAAAAAATGGATTTAAAAATCATTTGCTGAAATTAAAAAAACGTCAAAACAATTGAAAAAAATTCGGATTTTTGATGGTTTTGAATGCCTTCGAGCGTTCATATTAATGTCCGTTCATAATTATGTCCGTTCATGTAATGTCCGTCCAAATAAGGTCCGATAAGGTATTGTTTTAACGTAATTTTTATCCGTTTTGTGGTAATTACGTTGTGTTTAAAGTGTTTTATATTTAAATCGGCTGTATCTTCGGTCGGGATGGATCTTTTTTGATGCCATTAAAACTTTCTTTCAAAAAATACTATTAGCTTCGTCCCTGTTACCACGGGCTTTCTAGTATATATATATATATAATTACTAAATACGCGTACGGTTTGACAATTTATTAATAAATCGATCGTCAAGATCAAATCCAGCCATTTAGGTATAATTGGTTGTCATAAGCAGTTGATTACTAATTATAGGATAATTAATTAATCAAGGATTATCAAGGAACAGATAATATTATCTTGCAAACTTACTTCGTCTAGAAAGGTAGTAAACTCGTTGCAGTATTTCTCGGTAAGCTCCAGACTGCTACCAATATCTACGTGATCACGCAGAAAGGGCTCTCCTATCTCATCAATCCACTTATCTATCTGAAATAACAAATACTCTTTAATTCTCTATTTAAATATGTACTGTTTTAATTGAAATATTTATGAAGTAAGATACTTAAAATGACATGTTTAAAAGAATTTTAACGGACAACCTGAGAAATTTCCGGTTAAAATTATTTGTTGATGCGTGATATAATTACAAAATAACAAGATATAGAGGAAATATAGGTATTATATAGAGAATATATAGGATACCTTTCTAATATAGGATACCTTTCTATAACAGATTGCAAAAATAACTGAAATAAACTGATGCCTGATACAGACAATGTACGCTTAAAAGGCGCCACCAAAACAAGATATTATCATGTACAAGACGTGTAATAAATATGTGCAATTATACGGGATAAAATATGCAATTATTTGGTATATCCCACCTAAAGAATATAGAAGAAGAACTGCGCTAAAAGTTTCAAAACCTCGTGATTCTCAGGACAGTCAACATGTCAACAAATAACTACGGTTCAGCCTGTGTTCGAGTAACAGATAGTGAGCACGTAGTAGCAGTGAACTGTGGTATCCCTTCCTTGGTATTTCAACTTTACGCTACAGTCAAAACACTTGCCAAAAATCAAGGTAAATTCACTTTGTCGCAGAGCTTGTTAAAAGAGTGCTCTGTTAAAAGATAAGGTAAATTGGTGGACCACACCTCAACACTAAAACAAAGATCAGAGAAAAAACAACCGTAAAAAGGAAATACACTCTGCGGCAATCCCACAAATGTGGAAAGTGTCACAAATGATGAGTCATGATAAATTGTTGGCATCTGGAAATCAAAATATCCGGTTGTAATGTGTTGTTGTGTGGTCAGTACGTAGTGTCGAAGATACCCTCCAAAATTAAAGCAGTATTTTTAAGTTCTATTTGGGGGTCCCCTCTTTTTTATTAAAAATACCCAATTTTTCGGAAATTTTCCCCCAAAGTTTATCTCTATGAGATTAAAAAATATCAGTAAAAATGGGCTGGTTTAAATTAAATCGTCCCTGAAAAAACAAAAAGGGAGTACGGAACCGAAAATTTCAGTAAAAAGCTTTCAAATTTACAAATAACAAAAAATTAGAATATAAGGGGGATATTTTCAGGAGAGCAAAAAAAAGAAGGTGTCGATTAACTAAGGGGTATTCGGTAAAGGGAATAAAGGAGAAATTTGGGCTTAAAAACATTAGGATTCTAAAGAAAAAAGAAGAAGGGAATTTTTATGGATTGGGAAAACGGTAAATGTCATAGAGGGGGAAGGTGGGGAAAGAAGGAGAGGTAGTGGAAAAAGGGATCAGGTAAAAATGTAAAATAAAAGAAGGGAAAAAGGGGGGAGGGGTTAGGGGGTTTTGGAAAAAAGGGGGAGGTATAACAAAAAAAAAGAAGGTAAAGAAAAAAGGGAAATGCGAATTAAGGAAAGGTATGTAGTCGGAAAGGAATAAAAATATCGTTGGAAAGGTGTGTTGTCAGGTAAAAATACAAAAAGGTAAAGGAAAGAGTTTGTGCATTTAAGGCTAAGGTGGGCAGGTAAAGGAAATTTAAGGAGAAGTAGTCAAATAGGTACGTTGAATGGTCAGGTAGAAGGGAAAAGAAAAATAGTTTTTAAAACATTTGTATGTCAGGTAAAGAAGGTAAAAGGATGGGATTAGGAAAACGGAGGTATTCAAGAAGGGAAAAATAGGGAAGTGTGGATTAAGGATACATTGGTATGCGGGTAAAGGAAAAAGAGGAGGTTCATTAAGGAAAAGGTTGGAAAATTCAGGTGAAGGAAAGGTGAAGAAAAGGGTAGTCATTAAAACAGGTGTTTTGGGTAAAAAGGGAAGAAAGGAGAAAGTAAAGGGGGAGGTTTTTGGGTTTCGTTAAAGGGAACAGGTATTATGTCGGGTAGAAAGGGAAAAAGGGTAAGGAAGGAGAATTGCGGTTTTTAGGTTTTACATATTATGTCAGTTGGGAAAGGTTTAGAAGGAGAATATCGATTAGGATAAGGTGTATTCAGGAAAAGGAGAAGGTGAAGGAAAGGAAGTCGATTAAGAATAAAAGGGTGGAAATAGTAGAAAGAAGGGGGAAAGGTAGAAGGAGGGGTTTAGTGGTTAAGGATAAGGTATGAGTAGGTAAAAGGGAGAAGGTAGAAGGAGGAGGTAGTGCGATTAAGGATACAGGTAGTGTATGTCAGGTAGAAGGAGAAGGTAGAAGGAGGAGGTAGTGCGATTAAGGATACAGGTAGTGTATGTCAGGTAGAAGGAGAAGGTAGAAGGAGGAAGGTAGTGCGATTAAGGATACAGGTAGTGTATGTCAGGTAGAAGGAGAAGGTAGAAGGAGGAGGTAGTGCGATTAAGGATACAGGTAGTGTATGTCAGGTAGAAGGAGAAGGTAGAAGGAGGAGGTAGTGCGATTAAGGATACAGGTAGTGTATGTCAGGTAGAAGGAGAAGGTAGAAGGAGGAGGTAGTGCGATTAAGGATACAGGTAGTGTATGTCAGGTAGAAGGAGAAGGTAGAAGGAGGAGGTAGTGCGATTAAGGATACAGGTAGTGTATGTCAGGTAGAAGGAGAAGGTAGAAGGAGAAGGTAGTGCGATTAAGGATACAGGTAGTGTATGTCAGGTAGAAGGAGAAGGTAGAAGGAGGAGGTAGTGCGATTAAGGATACAGGTAGTGTATGTCAGGTAGAAGGAGAAGGTAGAAGGAGGAGGTAGTGCGATTAAGGATACAGGTAGTGTATGTCAGGTAGAAGGAGAAGGTAGAAGGAGGAGGTAGTGCGATTAAGGATACAGGTAGTGTATGTCAGGTAGAAGGAGAAGGTAGAAGGAGGAGGTAGTGCGATTAAGGATACAGGTAGTGTATGTCAGGTAGAAGGAGAAGGTAGAAGGAGGAGGTAGTGCGATTAAGGATACAGGTAGTGTATGTCAGGTAGAAGGAGAAGGTAGAAGGAGAGGTAGTGCGATTAAGGATACAGGTAGTGTATGTCAGGTAGAAGGAGAAGGTAGAAGGAGGAGGTAGTGCGATTAAGGATACAGGTAGTGTATGTCAGGTAGAAGGAGAAGGTAGAAGGAGGAGGTAGTGCGATTAAGGATACAGGTAGTGTATGTCAGGTAGAAGGAGAAGGTAGAAGGAGGAGGTAGTGCGATTAAGGATACAGGTAGTGTATGTCAGGTAGAAGGAGAAGGTAGAAGGAGGAGGTAGTGCGATTAAGGATACAGGTAGTGTATGTCAGGTAGAAGGAGAAGGTAGAAGGAGGAGGTAGTGCGATTAAGGATACAGGTAGTGTATGTCAGGTAGAAGGAGAAGGTAGAAGGAGGAGGTAGTGCGATTAAGGATACAGGTAGTGTATGTCAGGTAGAAGGAGAAGGTAGAAGGAGGAGGTAGTGCGATTAAGGATACAGGTAGTGTATGTCAGGTAGAAGGAGAAGGTAGAAGGAGGAGGTAGTGCGATTAAGGATACAGGTAGTGTATGTCAGGTAGAAGGAGAAGGTAGAAGGAGGAGGTAGTGCGATTAAGGATACAGGTAGTGTATGTCAGGTAGAAGGAGAAGGTAGAAGGAGGAGGTAGTGCGATTAAGGATACAGGTAGTGTATGTCAGGTAGAAGGAGAAGGTAGAAGGAGGAGGTAGTGCGATTAAGGATACAGGTAGTGTATGTCAGGTAGAAGGAGAAGGTAGAAGGAGGAGGT
This sequence comes from Bolinopsis microptera, assembly GCF_026151205.1. Lineage (NCBI taxonomy): Eukaryota > Metazoa > Ctenophora > Tentaculata > Lobata > Bolinopsidae > Bolinopsis > Bolinopsis microptera. The sequence goes on from NC_087076.1 coordinate 5,072,843, forward strand.
AGTGCGATTAAGGATACAGGTAGTGTATGTCAGGTAGAAGGAGAAGGTAGAAGGAGGAGGTAGTGCGATTAAGGATACAGGTAGTGTATGTCAGGTAGAAGGAGAAGGTAGAAGGAGGAGGTAGTGCGATTAAGGATACAGGTAGTGTATGTCAGGTAGAAGGAGAAGGTAGAAGGAGGAAGGTAGTGCGATTAAGGATACAGGTAGTGTATGTCAGGTAGAAGGAGAAGGTAGAAGGAGAAGGTAGTGCGATTAAGGATACAGGTAGTGTATGTCAGGTAGAAGGAGAAGGTAGAAGGAGGAAGGTAGTGCGATTAAGGATACAGGTAGTGTATGTCAGGTAGAAGGAGAAGGTAGAAGGAGGAGGTAGTGCGATTAAGGATACAGGTAGTGTATGTCAGGTAGAAGGAGAAGGTAGAAGGAGGAGGTAGTGCGATTAAGGATACAGGTAGTGTATGTCAGGTAGAAGGAGAAGGTAGAAGGAGGAGGTAGTGCGATTAAGGATACAGGTAGTGTATGTCAGGTAGAAGGAGAAGGTAGAAGGAGGAGGTAGTGCGATTAAGGATACAGGTAGTGTATGTCAGGTAGAAGGAGAAGGTAGAAGGAGGAGGTAGTGCGATTAAGGATACAGGTAGTGTATGTCAGGTAGAAGGAGAAGGTAGAAGGAGGAGGTAGTGCGATTAAGGATACAGGTAGTGTATGTCAGGTAGAAGGAGAAGGTAGAAGGAGGAGGTAGTGCGATTAAGGATACAGGTAGTGTATGTCAGGTAGAAGGAGAAGGTAGAAGGAGGAGGTAGTGCGATTAAGGATACAGGTAGTGTATGTCAGGTAGAAGGAGAAGGTAGAAGGAGGAGGTAGTGCGATTAAGGATACAGGTAGTGTATGTCAGGTAGAAGGAGAAGGTAGAAGGAGGAGGTAGTGCGATTAAGGATACAGGTAGTGTATGTCAGGTAGAAGGAGAAGGTAGAAGGAGGAGGTAGTGCGATTAAGGATACAGGTAGTGTATGTCAGGTAGAAGGAGAAGGTAGAAGGAGGAGGTAGTGCGATTAAGGATACAGGTAGTGTATGTCAGGTAGAAGGAGAAGGTAGAAGGAGAGGTAGTGCGAATAAGGATACAGGTAGTGTATGTCAGGTAGAAGGAGAAGGTAGAAGGAGGAGGTAGTGCGATTAAGGATACAGGTAGTGTATGTCAGGTAGAAGGAGAAGGTAGAAGGAGGAGGTAGTGCGATTAAGGATACAGGTAGTGTATGTCAGGTAGAAGGAGAAGGTAGAAGGAGGAAGTAGTGCGATTAAGGATACAGGTAGTGTATGTCAGGTAGAAGGAGAAGGTAGAAGGAGGAGGTAGTGCGATTAAGGATACAGGTAGTGTATGTCAGGTAGAAGGAGAAGGTAGAAGGAGAAGGTAGTGCGATTAAGGATACAGGTAGTGTATGTCAGGTAGAAGGAGAAGGTAGAAGGAGGAGGTAGTGCGATAAGGATACAGGTAGTGTATGTCAGGTAGAAGGAGAAGGTAGAAGGAGAAGGTAGAAGGAGAAGGTAGTGCGAATAAGGATACAGGTAGTGTATGTCAGGTAGAAGGAGAAGGTAGAAGGAGGAGGTAGTGCGATTAAGGATACAGGTAGTGTATGTCAGGTAGAAGGAGAAGGTAGAAGGAGGAAGGTAGTGCGATTAAGGATACAGGTAGTGTATGTCAGGTAGAAGGAGAAGGTAGAAGGAGGAGGTAGTGCGATTAAGGATACAGGTAGTGTATGTCAGGTAGAAGGAGAAGGTAGAAGGAGGAGGTAGTGCGATTAAGGATACAGGTAGTGTATGTCAGGTAGAAGGAGAAGGTAGAAGGAGGAGGTAGTGCGATTAAGGATACAGGTAGTGTATGTCAGGTAGAAGGAGAAGGTAGAAGGAGGAGTAGTGCGATTAAGGATACAGGTAGTGTATGTCAGGTAGAAGGAGAAGGTAGAAGGAGAGGTAGTGCGATTAAGGATACAGGTAGTGTATGTCAGGTAGAAGGAGAAGGTAGAAGGAGGAGGTAGTGCGATTAAGGATACAGGTAGTGTATGTCAGGTAGAAGGAGAAGGTAGAAGGAGAAGGTAGTGCGATTAAGGATACAGGTAGTGTATGTCAGGTAGAAGGAGAAGGTAGAAGGAGGAGAGGTAGTGCGATTAAGGATACAGGTAGTGTATGTCAGGTAGAAGGAGAAGGTAGAAGGAGAAGGTAGTGCGATTAAGGATACAGGTAGTGTATGTCAGGTAGAAGGAGAAGGTAGAAGGAGAAGGTAGTGCGAATTAGGATACAGGTAGTGTATGTCAGGTAGAAGGAGAAGGTAGAAGGAGAAGGTAGTGCGATTAAGGATACAGGTAGTGTATGTCAGGTAGAAGGAGAAGGTAGAAGGAGGAAGGTAGTGCGATTAAGGATACAGGTAGTGTATGTCAGGTAGAAGGAGAAGGTAGAAGGAGGAAGGTAGTGCGATTAAGGATACAGGTAGTGTATGTCAGGTAGAAGGAGAAGGTAGAAGAAGGTAGAAGGAGAGGTAGAAGGGAGAAGGAAGCGATAAGGATACAGGTAGTGTATGTCAGGTAGAAGGAGAAGGTAGAAGGAGGAGGTAGTGCGATTAAGGATACAGGTAGTGTATGTCAGGTAGAAGGAGAAGGTAGAAGGAGAAGGTAGTGCGATTAAGGATACAGGTAGTGTATGTCAGGTAGAAGGAGAAGGTAGAAGGAGGAGGTAGTGCGATTAAGGATACAGGTAGTGTATGTCAGGTAGAAGGAGAAGGTAGAAGGAGAAGGTAGAAGGAGAAGGTAGTGCGAATAAGGATACAGGTAGTGTATGTCAGGTAGAAGGAGAAGGTTGAAGGAGAAGGTAGTGCGATTAAGGATACAGGTAGTGTATGTCAGGTAGAAGGAGAAGGTAGAAGGAGAAGGTAGTGCGAATAAGGATACAGGTAGTGTATGTCAGGTAGAAGGAGAAGGTAGAAGGAGGAGGTAGTGCGATTAAGGATACAGGTAGTGTATGTCAGGTAGAAGGAGAAGGTAGAAGGAGAAGGTAGAAGGAGGAGGTAGTGCGATTAAGGATACAGGTAGTGTATGTCAGGTAGAAGGAGAAGGTAGAAGGAGGAGGTAGTGCGATTAAGGATACAGGTAGTGTATGTCAGGTAGAAGGAGAAGGTAGAAGGAGAAGGTAGTGCGATTAAGGATACAGGTAGTGTATGTCAGGTAGAAGGAGAAGGTAGAAGGAGAAGGTAGAAGGAGGAGGTAGTGCGATTAAGGATACAGGTAGTGTATGTCAGGTAGAAGGAGAAGGTAGAAGGAGAAGGTAGTGCGATTAAGGATACAGGTAGTGTATGTCAGGTAGAAGGAGAAGGTAGAAGGAGAAGGTAGTGCGAATAAGGATACAGGTAGTGTATGTCAGGTAGAAGGAGAAGGTAGAAGGAGGAGGTAGTGCGATTAAGGATACAGGTAGTGTATGTCAGGTAGAAGGAGAAGGTAGAAGGAGAAGGTAGTGCGATTAAGGATACAGGTAGTGTATGTCAGGTAGAAGGAGAAGGTAGAAGGAGGAAGTAGTGCGATTAAGGATACAGGTAGTGTATGTCAGGTAGAAGGAGAAGGTAGAAGGAGGAGGTAGTGCGATTAAGGATACAGGTAGTGTATGTCAGGTAGAAGGAGAAGGTAGAAGGAGAAGGTAGTGCGATTAAGGATACAGGTAGTGTATGTCAGGTAGAAGGAGAAGGTAGAAGGAGGAAGTAGTGCGATTAAGGATACAGGTAGTGTATGTCAGGTAGAAGGAGAAGGTAGAAGGAGAAGGTAGTGCGATTAAGGATACAGGTAGTGTATTTCAGGTAGAAGGAGAAGGTAGAAGGAGGAGGTAGTGCGATTAAGGATACAGGTAGTGTATGTCAGGTAGAAGGAGAAGGTAAAAGGTAGTGCGATTAAGGATACAGGTAGTGTATGTCAGGTAGAAGGAGAAGTAATGTAATCATCCTAAATCCTCCACGCCCTGCCCTGTTCTGATCATCTTATGTATATCTAATGTAATTACACATGTCTTGTAGTGTATGCCAGCCTCCAATCAAATCAGGAAATGTGCACCCATTTAGGATTGAAGTTACCACTGTGTGTACCCCCCCCCCCCCCCCACTGAATACTGCCGAGTTATCAGTATTTAGTGATGTTAGAATAGTATCGAGTTAGAGTACCTCTATTGGGTTAAATAATAAACAAATTAATTAATATCAACATGTCTACCGGTGACAAAACAAGATCTAATCAAGAACAATTAAACCAGTAGCTTGTTAGCTCTGTGACAGACGAAGTAATGTTGGCTAGACAAGGGCAAAACTAAAACACCATGTAAGATATTTATTAATTATAGCCTGATTCGGAACTTGGAGTGGTAATCCAAAAACATTATCATGAGGATAACTTTTAATATACAACGGGGAAGATAACCAAGATCTGAACAAGTAAACACCTACTCTAATACACACAAAGAGTTCTGCAAGTTTGAGAGGGAACTAAAAGAGGAAGTGAACTGGAGGAGGAGGAGGAGGAGTGAATATACAGTCTACACTACACAGTAGGCAGCACGCAGCAGTAGGCAGCACGCAGCACCCTCACTTGGTGGCAGACACAGGGACACACTGTATTTAGTGTACTACAGACAGAGAGACAGAGCGTCCCTAGTAGACTGGGAGTGGGCCAGTTATATGGGAATAATATGAGAATAATATGAGAATAATATGCGAATCAGAGGATTATTCATTGCATGTGAATAATGTAGCTAGATAGAACCTGTGCATAAAAATGGGGATGCGCAGTATATCTTTAATATTTGTAATATCCGAACAATAAAGTGACAAATTGTCAGAAAATGGGTAATTTTCCAAGACAGACAGAAAGAGACGACAAAGAACAATAACAAATTACACCAGTCCAAAAAAGGAAGAGTGATCTGCAGCTTCACGACGAGGACTGGGAGGAGAGGAGGCTGCTCGTGGGGAGGACTGGGTTGTATCACGTGATACGTGACACGTGATACAACCCTGTGCTATCGGCTTCCCACAGGCCGGAACCGCCAACCAACCGCACTCCGTGACGGTTGTTAGAATAGTGACTGAGTTATAGACAGCAGAAACATGTCAACATTTGACACAGTCTGCGGAAGTTGTAGTACTGGGTTAGAGATTGTCAGGCATGGCTCCAGCTCAAAATCTGAATTTTACTCTCCTAAACATATTTTAATATCTCTCAAAACAGTCTCAATTGAGTACAGAAGTCAATTGACCCGTAGTTTAAACTAAATTTGACAATTATTGTGTGAACATTTTCAAATCGTTTGGGTGGGTGCAAGACCAAACTGAGTGGGTGCAACATCCTTTGGGTGGGTGCGCACCCACCCGCACCTACACGGTGGAGCCATGCCTGGAGATTGTTACTATGGTTACTGGTTACAGAGCACGGTACCGCCATCACGTGACCAACTGAAGTACTTACTAGTTTTACCCCTCACTATTACCCAACTCAGTAAAATTATACTTGGTCAAATTATTTACATGTAGTTATAAACAACCTTAAAAATAAATGTATAAAATCTAACCATTTTGAGGCATCACATTGCTTTTCTCTGAATACAGACTTCAGGTATTAATTAACAGTAACTATACGTGCTATTGATACAGGACACAGGTTTAGCAAAGAAAATGAGTAACATGAATAACAGGTTGAACAATAGTAGGTTATCGTATGACTTGGCAGCCAAAGCAGGAAACTCTTCAGTCTTCATTGTCATTAAAATTAAATACTCTAATTACTGAAACTGTTCAAGTTAATTGCTTTGTTTAAAGTAGATACTTAATAAAGTAGTAAATTAAATAAAGTAGATACGAGCTACTAAAGGACAGCAACGAGGGAATTAACAACTGTAATTTAGATACCAGGCAAAAAAGAAGCACAATATCAGATATATCCCCTCCCTACCCCTAGTAGTAGTAGTAGTGAAAGCAATCAAATGAACCCTGGTATTATCCCTGGTGTAAAGAGAGCGGACAATGTGTACTTTATTACAGCCTCCACATCACATCATATGAAATAACATAAAATAGAGTTAATTATCACGTATATATTATATTAGCTAAAGCTTTATCTCTAATATCTCTACTACAGATAAAGCAGATAATCAGCTAGTTACAAAGTAATATTTACCTCTTCCTTTCTCCGCTCTACTTTCTGTAACCTTAGTTCCCGTACTACTGTGTCGGCTCCCCTAAACTTCTCTATTACCGTCTGAAAAATAACAAGTTTAAAATAACAAGTTTAAAATAACAAGTTTAAAATAACAAGTTTAAAATAACAAGTTTAGTTTAAGGTTCAGTTATAAATTTTAAATTGCTGAAAAAATTCAAAGTTATTAGGTTCAGGTAGTGAGTGAACAAAATTTAAAATCTGAAACCGGGGTAAAATCTACAACTGCATATTGGTGAATTGTGAAGAATAAGAGTAAAGAGACTTTAAAATACAATAAATGTAGTAAGATAAGCTAACGTTACAAACCTAAACTACAATGTTACTTCCAACCTTGCACCAGCCCTCTAACTTTCTAATAAGCAAACGGTTAACACACTAAGTTAACACACTAAACGCAAGAAGAAAAACACAACATACCACATTTCACATATACTTTGCAAAGTGTCTCCCTCACACAGGACTATAGACACCTATATCCGGACCATGGGTAAAAGGGACAACCTTCAAACAGGGTGCCGACAACTAGTATTCTTAGTGACAAAGTGCACGTGCAATGGCGTAAAGTGCACGTGCATTAACACGCGGTGTTAGTGAGTGTATCTAGCACGTGTTACAGTAAGCAAGATCAGGTAGATACTGCAGGTGAGGGATGTAATTAATTTGTCAGATTAATTGGAGGTCATTAGGAAGTGAGGCAGCAGTTTCAAGTAGTAGCCAGTAGGATGTAGTTATAAGCTATTGAAGAATATTATTTCATGATTCTACACGTACTTTAAAAATTTAATCACAGACTTTAAGCAAAACATAAACGTTATATAACGTTAATATTTATAAATAATAATAAATATAAATGTTTCCGAGCATAATAGAATTTCACGAACAAAAGCACGACTAAAAACACGGACGGAGCGATAACGAAGTTACTTCTGGCAATAAAACTAGCTAATACCCAACACAACAGTGCTAAGTGTGCAGCAAGGACACGGACCGGATAATACAATATAGTATCTACTAACTAACCCAGCCAGACCAAGGGGGGGGGGGGGGGGGGGAGGGGGGGTCAGCTGTTATTTGCTGTGATGAGCGGCTAAAAACAGCTGCACCCCCCTTATTACTTTATAACTGTTGCTCTACCACCACTAGGCTTGTGAGAATCTAGTATATTACTACTGTTACAGCTCAAGTGATACAGGTATAGTACCAGTGTATAGTAGTTACAGTTACTATCTGAACGAATGAGATGTCTGGATATATAAAAACATGTTCTACCACTCAGCCCACAGGAGCTAGGAAACATTAACAGAGATATTGGTATTATTAATACCACTACTCGTCATAACCTATTACCTACCTGTAAACTTGTGTAGTATTACTAACTTAGAGAGCAATAGCAGACAGTGTCTCTAGAAAGGTGGGGGGGGGGTAACTCTAGAACTGGGATACAGATATTGTTACTTGTACCATACTCAGACGAAGTGCTCTACTCTAAACTGTATACATATATTGTTAGCTTGTACCATACTCGACGACAGCAGCGCTCTACTCTCAACTAGGAACAGCTATGTTAGCTTGTACATACTCCAGAAAACAACAGTGCTCTACTCTAAACTGGGATACAGATTTTGTTAGCTTGTACCATACTCAGACGACAGCGCTCTACAACTTCAAACGTGATCCAGACTTGTTAAGTTTGCCATACTCAGACGACAGCGGTCTACACTAAACAGGATACAGATATATTGTTTAGCTTGTACCATACTCAGACGACCAGCGCTCTACTCAAAACTGGGAAACAGATATTGTTAGCTTGAACCATACTCAGACGAACAGACGCACTACACTAAACTGGGATACAGAAATTGTTAGCTTGTACCATACCTCAACGACAGCGCTCCTAACTCTAAACTGGGATAACAGATATTTGTGTTAAAGCTATGTACCAAACTCATACTACAGCGCTCTAACTCTAAACGGAAACAGATATTGTTAGCTTGTACCATACCAGACGAACAGGTTTCACTCTAAACAGGGGATACAGATATAGATTAGCTTGTACCCATACTCATACGACAGCGCTCTTTCTCTAAACTGGGATACAGATATGTTAGCTTGTACCATACTTCAGACGACAGCGCTCCCACTCAAACTGGGAATACAGATATTGTTACTTGTACCATACACGAGACGACAGCGCCAAGCTCTAACTGGGATAACAGATAATGTTAGCTTGTACCGAAACTCAGACGACAGTGCTCAACATCTAAACTAGGATACAGATATTGTTAGCTTTACCTATCTCAGACTACAGGCGCTCTACTCTAAACTGGGATACAAGATATTGTTAGCTGTACCATACTCAGACGACAGCGACTCTACACAAAACTTGGAAACGAGAAAATGTTAGGCTTGTACCATACTCAGACGACAGCGCTCTACTTCTAAACTGGACACATATATTGTAGCGTTGTACATACCGACTACAAGCGCTCTACTCAAACTGGGATACAGATATTATTAGCTTGTACCATACCAGACGACAGCGCTCATACACTAAACCTGGGATACGAGAAATTGTTAGCTTGGTACCAAGACTCAGATCGACACGCCTACAGTAAACTGGGATACAGATAATGACTTAGCTTGTACCATACACAGACGACAGCGCTCTAAACTCTAAACTGGAAACACATATTGTTAGCGTTGTACCATACTCAGACTACAGTGCTCTATCTCCACTACACTGGATACAGATATTTGTTGAGCTTGTACCATACTCAGGATACAGGCGATCTACTCTAAACTGGGATACAGATATTGTTATCTTGTACCATACTCCAGACGACAGCGCACTACTTCTAAACTGGGATACAAGATAATGTTAGCTTGTACCAACTCAGACGACAGCGGCGCTCTACACAAACTGGGGATCCAGATAATGTTAGTTGTGCCAGTACTCAGACGACAGTGCTTCTTCCCTAAACTGTGAACAGATATTGGTTAGCTAAGTACCATAACTCAGACTAACAAGCGCTCTAACTGAAACTAACTGGGATACAGATATTGTATACTTGTACCATACTCAGCCGACAGCGCTCTACTCTAAACTGGAAACAGATATTGTTAGCTTTGTACCATACTCAGGACGACAGCGCTCTACAGTAAACTGGAAAACAGATATTGTTAGTTTACCATACACAGAGACAGCGCACTACTCTACACCTAGGTATACAGATATTGTTAGCATGTACCAAACTCCAGACGACAGCGCTCTCTCTTTAAACTGGATACAGATATTGTTAGCCTTGTACCATAACTCACGACACGCTCTACAGTAAACTGGGATACAGATATTGATAGCTTGTACCATACTCAGACGACGAAGCGCTCTACTGTAGAACGGGGATACAGATAAAGTTAGCTTGTACCAAATACTCAGACGACAGCGCTCAACTCTAAAACTGGGATACAGATCTTGTCGATAGCTTGATACCATACTCAGAACACAGCGCTCTACTCTAAACTTGCTACAGATATTGTTAGCCTTGTACCATACTCTAGACGACAGCGCTCACTCAACACTGGGATTTACAGATATAGTTAGCTTGTGCCATACTCAGAACGATCGCGGTCTACACTAAACTGGGGATACAGATAATATAGTGTTAGCTGTACCAAACGTCAGAAGCGACAGCGCTCTACTCTTAAACTGTGATTCAGATATTTAGCTTGTACATACTCAGACGACAGCGCACTACTCCTAACCTAGATACAGATATGTTAGCATTACCATACTCAGACGACAGCGCTCTACTCTAAACTGGGATACAGATATTGTTAGCTTGTACCATACTCAGAGACGACAGCGGCTCTACGCTAAACAGGGATACAGATATAGTTAGCTTGTACCATACCCAGACGACAGTGTTCTAACTCTAAACAGGGATACAGATGATTGTGTAGCTTGTAACCATACACAAGACGACAGCGCCGTCTATGAAACTCTAAAACTGGGATACAGATATTGTTAGCTTACCAAACTCAGACGAAAGCGCTCTACTCTAAACTGGGATACAAGATATTGTTAGCTTGTACATACTCAGACGACAGCCTCTCCTCTAAACTGGGTACAGATATTGTTAGCTTGTACCATACTCAGACGACAGCGCTCTACTCTAAACTGGGAATAACAGAAATTGGTTACTTGTAACCATACCCAGGACGACAGCGCTCTAACTCAAACCAGGGATACAGATAATTGTAGCTTGTACATACTCAACGACAGTGCTCTACTCTTAACTAGGATACATATAATTGTTAGCTTGTAACCATACGCAGACGACAGCGCTCTACTCTAAACTGGATAACAGAGTATGTTAGCTTGTCCAAACTCAGACGACAGCGCTCTACTCTAAACTGGGATACAGATATTGTTTAGCTTGTACCATACTCAGACGACAGCGCTCTAACGCTAAACTGGTATACAGAAATTGTTAGCTTTACATACTCAACGACAGAGCTCTACTCTAAAAAACTGGGATCTACAGTATATTTTTTACTGTACAATGTACCATACTCAGACGACAGGCTCTACTCAAAACTGGGATACAGATTTGTTAGCTGTACCATACTCAGACGACAGTGTTTTTCTACTCTATACAGGATATCAGAAATTGTAAGCTTGTTACCATACTCAACGACAGCGCTCTACTCTAAACTGGATACAGATATTGTTAGCTGTACCATACACAGACGACAGGGCTCTTCTCTAAACAGGGTACCGATATTGTTAGCTTGTACCAAACTCAACGACAGCGCTACTACTCTAACCCAGGATACAGATATTGTTAGCTTGTACCATACTCAGACGACCACGCTCTAAACTAAATCTGGGGATACAGAATAGTTAGCTTGTACAGAACACATACTACAGGTGCTCTACACAAATACTGGGATACAGATAATGTTAGCTTGTACATACTCAACGACAGCGCCCTAATCTCTAAACTGGGATACAGATATTGTTAGCTTGTACCATAGCTCAGACGACAGTGTTCATACACTAAACAGGGATACAGATATTGTTAGCTTTGTATCCCCATAACTCAGTCAGACGACAGCGCTCTACTGTAAACTTGGATACAGATATTGTTAGCTTGTACCAACTCAGACGACAAGCGCTCTACACTCAACTAGGATACAGATATTGTGAATTAGCTTGTGAGCCATACTCAGACGACAGCGCACTACTCGTAAACTGGGATACGATATATGTTATCTTGTATTACGCATAGCACAGACGACAGCGCTCTACTGTAAACTGGGAATACCGATATTGTTAGCTTGTACCATACACAGACGACAGACAGCTCATCTACTCTAGACTGGGATACCATATATTTTAGCTGTACCATACTCATACGACAGTGCTCGACTCTAAACTGGGATACGATATTTGGTTTACTTGTTAGCCAGTACTCAGACGACAGCGCTCTACTCAAACTGGAAACAGAATATGTTAGCTTTACGCAAACTCAGACACAGTTGGCTTCTACTCAAAAATTGGGATACAGATTGATTTTTTTTGTGGGTTTTTTTTTATTTTGTTAGCTTGTACCATGACTCAGAACGACAGTGCTCTACTCTAACTTGGAAACAGATATTGTTAGCTTGTACCATACTCCAGACACGAGTGCTCTACGTCTAACCATGGATACAGATATTGTTAGCTTTGTACCATACACAGACGACAGTGTTTCTACTCTAACTGGGAAACAGATAAAGTTTAGCTTGTACAATACTCATACGGACAGCGCTCTACTCCAGACTGGGGATACCAGCTATTGTTATCTTGTACCAAACGTCAGACGACAGAGCTCTACTCTAAACGGGATACAGATATTGTTAGCTGTACCATAGCACAGACTACAGCGCTCTACTCAAATAAACTGGAACAGATAGTTGTTAGCTGTCCATACTCATACGTACAGCGCTCAACTCTAAACTGGGATACAGATATTGTTAGCTTGTGCATATAACTCAGAGCACAGCGCACTACCTCTAAACTGGGATAACAGATAATTGTTAGCTTGTACCATACTCAGAAGACAGCGCTCTACTGTAAACATAGGGATACGAAAGTTGTTAGCTAGTACCACACTCAACTACAGCGCTCTACTCTAAACTGGATAGCCGATATAGTTAGCTTGTACCATACTCAGACGACAGTGGCGTCTACTCTAAACTGGCTACAGATATTGTTAGCTAGTACGACAACCCTACGAAAAGCGCACTACGTCTAAACTGGGATACAGATAATTGTTTTGCTTGTACCATACTCAGACGACAGTGCTCTACTCATAAACTGGATACAGTAAGGATTTTTTTTTACAAATGTCTCAGACCATAGCAAGATCTGTGAATTTTAGCAGAAGACCCACTCGACAGCGCCAATTTGCGCATTTATTATCCCAAGCCCGATACCCACTTTGCGCTCCCTATTATATTAACATCTCGTAAACGTCATAATGAAGGTTCCTTTATTCAGTTTAAAGATTAAGTTTTTTTCGATTCTCGGCACGTAGCGCCGACACGACACGTAGCCGGTGCGAAGCTTACTTTGGTTGGCTAGGATGGGGGGAAGGCGCAGCCGCCCCAGAAATATTTGTGAGAAGTATGTGATTTAGACGACAATTGGCTAAAGAAATTATTAGGACAGTAATAATCAGACATCACAATAATGACAAATTTGGGGGGCTAGGGGTGCGCCGCCCTGGCCATCGAATATTTTTGAGAAATAGGGTGTTCCAGACGACAATTGTAGACAGCAATAATCAGAGCATACAATAATAGCAAGTTTGTGGCGGGGGTGGGTGGGGGGGGGGGCGCAACCCCCGTGAAACTTTTGATAAATAGGGTGATTCAGACTACATTTGCAATAAAAGAAATTTGTAGGAGAGCATAATCAAACCACAAATATATAAAGTTTGGTTGGCAAGGGGAGCGACCCTCCAGGAAAATTTTTGAAAATAGGGTGATAAACTGCATTTGGCATTAAAAGAAATTTTGGTGGATAGTAATAATCAGACATCACAAAATATCAAGTTGGGGGGCCGGGGGGGGTGGGGTTGCGACAGCCCCCAGAAAATTTTGAGAAATATATGTGTTTTAGACGACATTTGGCATTAAAGAAATTTGAGGACAAATAATCAGACATCACCATAATCTAATAATACCAATTGGAGGCAGGGGGGCGCACCCCCCGAAAATATTTGAGAAAATAGGGTGAATTCAGACGACATTAGGCAATTAAAGAAATTAGTAGGGCATAAAATCCTGAACATTAGACAATAATAAAATTTGGATTGGCTAGGGAGGGGCTGGGGGGCGCAGCCAATCAGAAAATTGTTGAGAAATTATGTGTTTTTTAGACGACATGTTAGTCATTAAAGAAATTTGTAGGACAGTAATTAAATCAGACAATCCACAATAATAAGTTTGGAGGCTAGGGCAGCGCATCCCTGCCTTCGGAACATTTTGAGAAAAAGGTGTAACCAGACGACATTTGTGGGACACAATAATCAGACCTAACAATAAGACAAGTTGGTGGTCTGGGGGTTGGCGCAGAAAATAAACAGACATCACAAAAATATAAAGATTGGGTGACTGGTGGGGGGGGGGCGCAGCCCCAAGAAAATTTTTTTAGAAATTATTTGTTTTAGAGACGACATTAGGCAATTAAAGATAGTGTAGGAAGCGGCGATAATACAAATTTGGGTGCAGTTTCCCCCTGAAATTTTTGAGAAATAGGTGTTCCAGACGACATTTGGTGAGACAGCAATGAATCACCAGTACAATAATACAAGATTGGTGTCAGGCTGGGGGGGAGCGCTTGATAATAATCATGACATCAAATAATATAAAGATGGGGGAACTGGGGGGGGGGGGGGGGGGCGCAGCCCGCCCAATAAAATTTTTTAGAAATATTTGGTTTTAGACACATTAGGCATTAAAAAATTTGTAGGAGCGGCGAAAATACAAAGTTGGGTGCACCCCCGGAAAAATTTTTTGAGAAATATGGAGATTTCAGACGACATATTGTCATTAAAATTTGTTAATATTTCAACATCACAAAAATACAAAGTTGGGGGGATAGGGTGGAACTCAGTCTACTTGGTCACATTGAATAAGACTTATTGTATGGGGGATGGATTTGGGAATAATTTACGAAATGCTAAAGACGATTTGACCTGTTGCGTGTCTGTTTATCAAACATACATAGAACACAGCCCACTTACCAGCGAAGACCATTGCATGGGGACTAGGGCTTATTTTTTTGGGGTTCAATTATTTATTTTTTTCCGGGCTTCCCCCATGCTACGTGTTCTGCATTCTAGTTGCCGACCCCACTATTAGAGTGGCAGACTCAACATTTAGGTTTGCCAGACCCACTATTCTTAGAGTCCAGACCCACAATTCTGGTTTCCATATCCTCATATTCTAGTTCATAGACCCCCAATTTGGTTGACAGAGTGAAGGAATTACCAAATCTGGTTGCCGAGATTCACTCTTCCTAGAGAGGAGACCCACTCTTCTAGTAGGTACTGAGTCAAACCGCACTAGTTCTAAAATGCAGACCCACCATTCTAAGCCAGAACCCACTCTCTTCTGAGGCGAAGAACCTCCCATTCTGGTTGCCACCCCACTCTTCTAGAGAGTAGACCGACCAATCCGATTGCCGACCCACATCTTGAGTGAAACACCCACATTTCGGGTTGCCGACCCACTAGTCTAGACTCTAGACCCAGACGGCCGCATTCTGGTTGCCATATATCCTGTATCTAGTTTAACCCCCAATTCTGGTTGAACACTTGACAGAGTGTATGACTTACCATTCTGGTTGCCAGACCCACTCATCTAGAGTGGAAGACCCCACTATTCTAGAATTCTACCCACCGATTCTTGGTGCCAGACCCACTCTTCCTAGTAAGAAGACCCCACTAAACAGAAATCCTGACCCACCTATACTTGTTTCCAGACCCACTACCCTAAGGCAGACCCACCATTCTGATTGCCAGACTCACTCACTTGATTCCCTAAATTGCCGACCATATTCTGGTGCCAGACCCACTCATAAAGATTGCAGACACACCAATCTAGTTGCCAGACCCACGTCTACTAAAGTGTAACCCACCTATTATTCCTAGAAAGACCCACCTTTCGGGTTTGTCAGACCTCACCTTCAAGGGTTCGTACACCCACCATTCTGGTTGCCAGACCCAACTTCTTAGATTGCAGACCCACCATTCCAGCTGCCAACCCTCTCATCTCCAAGTCAGACCCACTACTCTGGTTGTCAGACACCAATTCTTCAAGGGTGTAGCTTACACCCACACATTCTGGTTTGCCATACCAACTTCTAGATTGCAGACCCACCATTCCAGCGGCCAGAACCGCACCACTCGGTGGTCCAGACCCACTCTCAAGGGGTACCCCGGGTTTTGTTTTAAAAAAACACCCACCATTCTGGTTGCCAGACCAACTCCAGAATTGCAGACCCACCATTCCAGCTGCCAGAACCCACTTCTTCTCAATGCATATCTACCACTCTGTTGGTCATACTCCACACTTAAAGGGTGCAGACTGCAGTACCGACCGTTCTGGTTGCCAGACCCAATAGAAGATTGCAGACCCTACAATCTAGCATGCCAAACCCACTCTTCTCAATGCAGACCACCACTCTTGGTTGTCAGACCCACACTTGATCCTTGAAGCCTGAAGGTGGTGCAGACCCACCATTCTGGTTGTTATAAACCAACTTACTAATTGCAGACCCCACACCATTCCAGCTGCCAAGACCCACACATCATTCCAAGAGGCAGATCTACCACTCAGGTTGTCAGGAACCCAAACCCACTTCTTTAACCTAAGGTGCAGACCCCACCAATCATGTAGCCATAGAACCCACTCTAATTTGCAGTAACCCCACCATTCTAGCCTTGCCCAGAGAAACCGCACTTCTAGAATTGCCGACCCAACATTCTACTTCTAAAGCTTGCCGATAACCCACTCTTCTCAAGTGCAGACCCACCACAACCTGCGGTTTTCATACCACTCTTCAAGGGTGCAGGGACCCACCACTTTTATCTGGTTTGCAGCCCCTCATCAAGTGACGTACACCCACCTTTCTGGTTGCCGAGACCCACTTCTCAAGATTGCATACCCAGCCATTCCAGCTGCCAAGACCCACTCGTCTCAAGTTTCAGAACCCACCACGGTTCGGGTGTCAGACCCACTCATTTTCAAGGGTTGTTCGAACACACCACTATTCTTTGTTCCTGGTTGCCATACCAACTGAATAGATTGCAGGTCCCACCCTAGTTCCAAGCAGTCTCAGATGAGTGGCAGATGAACCCACTCTTCTCCAAGTCCATACCACACCATTCTGTTGTCAGAGAAGGACCACCACTCTAAAAGGTTGAACGCCTCCACCCACAGCCCCCGCCTTCAACAACCATTTAGCGGCCAAAACCACCCCACGCTTCTCTCTCAAGTGCAGACCTCCCCCACAACATTCCAAACTTCATGGTTTGCCGACCCCACTCTTCTAGAGTGAAAGTGACCTCATTATTCTCGATGCTGATTTCCACAATTCTGGTTGCTAGAAAGAAGAAGATAACCAACTCCTAGATTGCAAGGCAGACAACCCCAAACCATTGCAATATCCATAGCCCGCCATATATAAAGAAGACCCCCCCACTCATTCTCCATGCCAATTACTCCCACCATTCATGTTTGAGTCGCACAGACGCCCACGTCAACCTCGTTAAGACCTCTTATCTCGAATGAGATCTCCCCAATTCTGGTTGCATTGCTATACCAACTTCTAACTTCTAATTGGCAGACCCTAAAGACTCCGACACCTCCAGGAACCATGCAGCGAAAGCAGACCCCATCCAACCTTACTAGATTTGCATACGGACCACAGCGGAATCCCCAACTCAGACTGATAATGCAGGGACCCACCAATCTTATTTCCCTGTCATTCCAACATTACCAGGCCGCAAGAACCACCCTACTTCCCCCGACTCTTTCTCAAAGTGCAGAACCCCACCCACCATTCTGGTTGTCATACCCACATCATTAAACCTTCACAATGGTGTCGACGCCCAACAATATATAATTCAGGTTAACAAAGAACCCCCACCATCCCCTAGATTTGCATATGCATACCCAAAAGCCCACCCACCATTCCCAACTGCCTATATTGCATACATGAACCTAACGAACTTCGCCCGCCACACCATTCACCGCTGCCTAGAGTATTAACTCACCGCACTATACACATTGCCCAAACCAAAACCCCCACCACACCACTCAGATGTCCAGACCACGCTTAAGGGTAACAGACCCATCATTCTGGAATGCCAGAACCCACTCATTCTATTCTAGATTGCAGACCCACCATTCTAGCGGCCAGTCCCACTCTCCGCAAGTGCAGAACCCACCACTCTAAAGCAACAGGGGGTGAAATAATATCAACAAATGGGTCCGAAATAACAAATACACAAAATAAATTCCGAACCCTCCACGTGTGTGTGGCTGGTTGGCACTAACGGGTGGTGGTTCCACTTGTTTATAGTACAAAGGTTGTGGGCCTTGCCAACGTCAAAGTTCCCATAGGAACCAACATGGAAGACATCACAACAGCCTAACCAGCGCACCAGAAATTTCTCTTTCCGATATTCAGTGTTACAAGAATAGTAACACACACAAATGACTAAACATTGGACAATCCTTTGATTACGATAAGCTCTAGAGAGCTACTAAATCACCGAGGAAATTCTCATACAGCTTTCAGTCCATCGAAGTACCCACCACAGAGCTAAGGATTCAATCGCTATCCTGACAACAAGACAACACTGATATTGAGAGTCCAGGGCACTTCCTCCCTCCAGTAACCATCTTTTCAGGTCATTTCCAGTTAAAACCCGTAATGCGTAAGGCTGGACACACGCTAAGACACAGCGCGTGCTAAGACAGCATTAGGGATTTAAAATCTGACTACGAGGACACACTGATAGCTGAGAATTCCCCTGACACTTCTCTCCATAACCACTTTTCAGGACTCGTTAGCATTGGCCACACTCTTCATTGAAGTGTTACTGACGGCTCTAACAATCATCTAGTAGCAGCATAGTTAGACTGACAAAACCCATACTGGTTCATTCAGTGTTCTACGCGAAGAATCTCAAACACTCGAAGAACAGTTTCATACTGGACCTCCTGCAGAGCTTCTTTTTCACAGCCTGCCCCATTGACACGGGACCCTTAGATCTACAGTACCCTGGGGGAGCATAGCTCACTAAGCATAGTGGACCTATAGTTCTGAGACGCAAAGCTAACCGGATCAGAGATAAACATCTATGCAATGCATAGTAGGGATGCGAAATAGAACATACAATGTTTATCGAAGCAATAACTTCCAATCTTTTGATTCCTTTTTTTTTAGCTCGACGATACATGGTAACAGTTTCATGACTGACATTCCTCCTGTCAGGTTAATTGAGGAAATCATACCGCTATTTGCGTTATTACATGGCAAGTATCTGGACTTATGATAACTTAGATCTCCATCAACATAAATTCCTCCATATACCCAGCTGCATTTAAAGTAAAAGCGCTTAACAGCACCAGTTTTTAACTCCAGATCGATCTGAACATCTCAGACCACGTCACAATGGTAATTCCACATCGAGATGACTTCGTCGCAGACATTAAGGAGTATACGGTAAAGAACTACGAAGAATTCGCAAGGGACGATCAATCCAATCATCAACCCCATAGGACCAGGAACCCTTCCTCCCAAATAGCCAGAAAAAACACTCCAGTGGACAAAGGAACTTCCCACTTGTGATGTTCCTCCACAAATTAAATACAGGAACTTTTATTTTTCTGGAACACACATCAGATGCTAACATGGACGCAATTCAGAATAGGTCATCAGCCCACTAGTTTTATTTACAGAACGTGGCAAACAACGTCAACTTCATACGCAAGATTGCAACACTGTTTCGGATAACAGCAACATCCCGCACCTCCTCTACTAGTGCAAAAAAAATCCAGATCATGACGTCAGAATTAGAATAATTGGTAAACTCTACCTAAAACACCAGTAAACTACATCATATCTTCAATATTGATGGAACAGTCGACAAGACAGGATAGGGAAAGACTCTTTTGGGTAACCTCCCTTGGATTCTTCAACCAAGAACTTCGCTAAAACCCATACTAGGAACTCACAAAACCATAAGCCCATCTCCCATAGAGACATATCTCCCAGCTTTGACCTTGCTCGTAAGTCCGCTTGTCTACCCGCAGAATTACTACAACGAAAGTGGGTTTGCTCTGAGACAGTACGTGACAGCTTCAAGACTCCAGGGTTCTGTGCAGTTGATATTTATTATTAAATATTTCGTAAATACTTTGGGGAGTCCAGGCGAGCACTAGAGAGTTGCCATTCGTGGGCAACGGTGAGAAGGCCTCCATCTTTACGTAAGAGCCAGAAACCGTTGACCCAAACAGAGAGCGATAGAATATCACAATAAAGATTGTTTAATTTTGCAAAAATTTCTCGTCATGTGACAACCTTCCCACCCGCCCTCAACCCCTACCCCTCCCCCCCTAAAAAACTCATCGATTTTGCTCCCGCTAACATGATTTTTTCTGAAAATTTTTGTCAGCAGATCATAAATATAGCCAATATGTAAAAAAAAAAACCTTAGGATACAGATATTGTTAGCTAGTACCATAACTCAGACACACGCTCTACTCAAAACTGGATAACAGATTATTGTTAGCATTGTACCATACACAGAACAAAAGCGCTCTACTCTAAACTGGATGACAGATATTGTTAGCTTTTACCATACTCCAACGACAGTGCACTTTGCTCTAAACTGGGATACAGATCTTGTTTAGCTTGTACCATAAAAAAAAACTCCATACTACAATCGCACTACACTAAACTGGATCTACAGAAAATTGTTAGCTTGTACCAGACTCAGATCGTACCGCGCTCTACTACTCTAAACTGGATACCGATATTGTTTACTGTACCTACCACAGACGACAGCGTCTCTAGCACTACGCTAGGATACAGATATTGTTATCTTGTACCTACTCAACACAGCGCTTCTACTCTAAACTGGAATACAGATATTGTTAGCTTTTTACCATACCTCAGAACGACAGCGCTCTACTCTAAACTGGATATCAATAATGTATAGCTTGTACCATACTCATACTAACACGCTCTACTGTAAACTGGGATACAGATAATGTTGTAGCATGTACCATACACTGACGACAGCGCTCTAACACTAAACTGGGATATTCAGATATTGTTAGCTTGTACCATACTCAGACGACAGTCTCTAACTAAACTGGGATACAGAATATTGTTCGCTTGATACATACTCAGACGACAGGCGCTCTACACAAAACTGATACAGATGAGTTGTTAGCTGTACCATACTCGAGACGACAGCGCTCTACTCTACACTGGGATACAGATAATGTTAGCTTGTACCATACTCGCTGACGAAAGCGCTCTACCTCTAAACTGTTATACAGATAATTTTAGCATTTTGCCATACTCAGACACAGTTCTCTTCTCTAAACTGGGATACAGATATTGTTAGCTTGTACCATACTCAGACGACAGCGCTACTACTGATAAACTGGGATACAGAGATATGTTAGCTTGTACCATACTCAACGACAGCTCTTCAAACTTTACTCTAACTGGGATACACATATTGTATAGCTTGTAACCATACTCCAGACGACAGCGCTCTACAGCTCTAAAACTGGGATACACATCTGGTAAGCTTGTACCATACTCAGACGACAGCGCTCTACTCTAAACTGGTGAATACACATATTGTTAGCTTGTACCATAACAACTCACAACGACCAGAGCTCTAAACCTAAGAACTTGGGGAAACAGATATTGTTAGCTTGTACCAAACTCAGACGAACAGCGCTCTACTCTAAACTGGGATACACATATTGTTACTTGTACCATACTCAGACGACAGTGCTCTACTCTAACTGGGATACAGATAGTGTTATCTTGTACCATATACCATACGACAGCGCTCCTACTGTAAACTGGATACAGATATTGTTACCATTGAACCATACTCATAACGACAGCGCTCTACTCTAAACTAGGATCAGATATAGTTATTTGTACCATACTCAGACGACAGCGCGTCAACACTAAACTGGGATACAGATATTGTTAGCTTGTACCGATACTCATGACTACAGCGCTCTACTGAAAACTGGGATACAGAGTATGTATGCTTGTACTAAACATACTCAGACGACAGCGCACTACTCAAGACGGGGATACGGATATTGTTAGCTTGAAACCATACTCAGAAGACAGTGCTCTACCTCTAAACTGGATAACAATTCAGATATTTGTTAGCTTGTACCATACTCAACACGACAGCGCTCTACTCTAAACTGGATACAGATCATGTTAAGCTTGTTACCAGTACACAAAAAACGACAGTGCACTACTCTAAACTGGGAATACAGATTTTGTTAGCTAGTACCAACTCAACACAGCGCTCTACTCTAACCAGGATAACAGCTATTGTTAGCTTGGTGCCATACTCAACGACAGCGGTCTACTCTAAACTGGTATACAGATATATTGATATCTTGTACCATACGCAGACGACAGCGCTCTACACTAAAAACTGGGATACAGATATTGTTTAGTGAACCAACCTCAGACGACAGCGCTCTACTCTACACTGGTATACAGATATTGTTAGCATGTACCATACTCAGTACCGACAGCGCACTACTCAAAACTGGGATAACAGATATGTTAGCTTGTACCCATACTCAGACACAGCGCTCTACTCAAAAACTGGGATACAGATATTGTTAGCTTTACCATACACAGACGACAGTAATTTTGTTATCTACTCTAACGGATACAGATATTGTTAGTTGTACCATACTCAGACGACAGCGCACATCTCTAAACTGGGATACAGATAATGCAATGCTTGAACCATAACAGACGACCGGCGCTCTACTCTAAACTGGATACAGATATTTTAGCTTGTACCATACTCAGACGACAGGCGCACTACACTAAACTGGGATACAGATAATGTTAGCTTGTACCATACTCAGACGACAGTGCTCTACTCTAAACTAGGATACAAGATATTGTAGCTAGTACCATACTCAGAACGACAGTCGCTCTAACTCTAGACTGGTATACCAGATATTGTTAAGCTTGTACCATACTCAACGCAGCGCACTACTCTAAACTGGGATACCAGATAATGTTAGCTGGTACCATACTCAGACGAAGCCTCTACCCTAGAACTGGATACAGATATTGATTAGCTTGTAAACCATACTCAGACGACACGCTCTACTCTAAACCTGGCTACAGATATAGTAAGCTTTTTACCATACTCAGAACGACAGCGCCTCTAATACTCAAAACTGGTATACCAGATAATGGTTAGCTTGTACCAACTCAGACGACAAGCGCTCTGACTGTAAAACTGGGATACAGGAAATTTGTTAGCTGTACCATACTCAGACGACAGCGCTTACTCTAACTGGGATACGACATATTGTAGTTGTAACTCAACGTCAGAACTGACAGTGCTCTACACTAAACTTGGATACAGAATTGTTTAGCTTGTACCATACTCGAACACAGCGCTCTACTCTAAACTGACTGGGATACCGATATTGTTTAGCTTGTACCATACTCAGGTCAGACTACAGCGCACTACTCTAAACTGGATACAGATCATGTTAGCTTGGTCCCATACACAGAACGACAGCGCCTACTCTAAACTGGGATACAGATATTGTTGGCATGTGCCATACACAGACAACAGTGCTCCTTTCTCTAAACTGGGATACAGATATTGTTAGCTTGTACCATAACACAGACGACAGCGCTCTAACTGGTAAACTGGGATACAGCTATGTTATCTTGTACCAAACTCAGACGACAGCGCCTACTCTAAACTGGGATAACAGATATTGTTAGCTTGAACCATACACCAGACGACAGCGGCTCTACTGTAAAACTGGGATACAGAAAATCTTAGCTTTGTACCATCTCAACGACAGCGCTCTAACTCTAAACTATGATTACAGATATTGTTAGCTTGTACCATACTCAGACGACAGCGCTCTACTCTAAACTGGGATACAGATAATGTTAGCTTGTACCATACCAGACGACAGAGCGGCACTACTGTAAACTGGGATACAGAAAGTTTTTAGCTTGTACCATACTCAGCTACGACAGCGCTCTACTGTAAACTGTGGATACAATTATTGTTAGCTTGTACATACTCAGAATCGAACAGCGCTCCTTAACTCTAAACTGGGATAGCAGATATTGTTACTTGTACCATAACTCAGACACAGGCGCTCTACTCTAGAACTGGGATATACAGAAATTGTTACATGTACCATACTCAACACAGCGCTCTACTCTAAACTGGGAATACAGATATTGTTTAGCTTTGTGCCATACCAGACGACAGCGACTCCTCTAAACTGGGATACAGATATAATTGTTACTTGTACATAACACAGACACACGCCTACTCTAAACTGGGATACAGATATTGTTAGCTTGTACCATACTCAGACGACAGCGCTTCTAACACTAAACTAGGATACAGAATATTGTTAGCTTGTAACCATACTCAGACGACAGCGCACGACTACTCTAACTGGGATAACAGATATTGTTTAGCTTGTACCATACTCAGACGACACGCAGCTAAGCCTAACTGGAAAACAGATATGTGATATACTTGTACCATACTCAGACGACCGTGTTATCTACACTAAACTGGGATAACCGATATTGGTTAGCTTGTACCATACACAGGACGACAGCGCTCAAAACTCTAAACCTGGATACAGATATGGTAACTTGTACCATACTCAGACGACAATCGCTCTACTCACAACTGGGATAACAGATATTGTAGCAAGTAACATACTCAGGACGACAGCGCTCCTTCTCTAAATCTGGGATACAGATATTGTATGCTTGTACCAAACACAAGTCACGACAGCTCTCTACTCTAAACTTGGATACAGATAATTGTTGAGCTTTTGTTACATATCAGACGACAGCGCTCTACTCTAAACTTTTGATACAGATATTGTTTAGCTGAACCAAATTCAGACGACCGAGCTCTACTCGTAAAACTAGATACAGATATTGATAGCTTGTACCATACTCAGCACGACATCGCTACTATACACTAAAACGAGTACAGATATTGATAGCTTGTACCAATACTCAACTACAGCGCTCGTAGCTCTAAACTGGGATACCAGAATTGGTTAGCTGTACCATACACAGACGACAGCGCCTACTCTAAACTGGGATACAAGATATTGTTAGCTGTACATACTCAGACGACCGAGTGCTCTACACTAACCTAGGGATCTACAGATATTGTTAGCATGTACAATGTACCATACTCAGACGACAGCGCTCTAGCCACTAAACTGTGATAACAGATATTGTTAGCTTGTACCATACTCAGACGAACAGTGTTCTACTCTAAACTGGGATAGCAGATATGTTAGCTTGTACATACTCCAGACGACAGCGCTCTACCAAAACTGGGATACAGAAATTGTTAGCTTGTACCATACACAGACACAGTGCACTTCTCTATACTGGGATACAGATATTGCATAGCTGTACCATCTCAACACAGCGCTCTACTCTAAACTGGATACAGATATAATACTTGGTACCATACTCAGACGACCGCGCTCTACACTAATCTGGGGATACAGATATGTTAGCTTGTACCATACTCAGATCGAACAGTGCTCTACTCTAAACTTGGGATACATATATTGTAACATGTACCATACTCAGTACCGACAGCGCTCGTCTACTCTAAACAGGGATACAGATATTGTTAATGCTGTACCATACACAGACGACAGTGTTCTACTCTAAACTGGGATACAGATATTGTTTAAGCCTTGTACATACTCAGACGAGCGCTCATACGATGTAAACTGGGAAACAGATATTGTTAGCTTGTACCATACTCAGACACAGCGCTCTACTCTAACTCTAGGATACAGATATTGTTTAGCTTGTACCATAAACTCAGACGACAGCGCTCACCTAAACTGGGATACAGATATTGTTAGCTTGTACCATACTCAAACACAGCGCTCTACTGTAATCTGGGATACAGATATGTTAGCTTGTAACCATACTCTAGACGACAGCGCTCTACTCCAAGACGGGAATAACAGATATAGTTAGCGTTGTACCAAACACCAGACGACAGTGCCAACTCTAAACTGGATACATGAAATTGTTAGCTTGTACCATACTCAGGACGACAGCGCTCTACTCTAAACTGGTGATACAGATACAGATAGCTTGTACCATACACAGACACAGTGCTCTCCTCTAAACTGGGATACAGATTTTGTTTAGCTTGTACATACATACCAGACGACAGTGCTCAACTTCTAAACAGGATAACAGATATAGTTAACTAGTACCATACTCAGAGACGACAGTGCTCTACTCTAACCTGGGATACAGAAAATTGTTAGCTTGTACCATACTCAGACGGACAGTGTTCTAACTCTAGAACTGGGATACAGATATTGTTAGCTTGTACCATACTCATACGACAGCGCTCTACTCTAGACTGGGATACAGATATTGTTAGCTTGTAACCATACTCAGAACGACAGTGCTGCTATCTACTCTAAACTGGGATAACAGAATTGTTACTAGTACCATAACTCAACGACAGCGCTCTACTCTAAACTGGGATACAGATCTTGTATCTGTACCATACTCAGACGACAGCGCTCTACTCTAAACTGGATACAGAATTGTTATCTTATGCCATACCTCAGACGACAGCGCTCTTACCTATAACTGGGATACAGATATTTGTTAGCTTTTAACATACTCATACACAGCGCTCTATACAGTAAAACTGGATACAGATATTGTTAGCTTGTACCATACTCAGACTACAGCGCTCTACACTAAACTGTGTGATACAGATATTGTTAGCTTGTACTCCATACTCCAGACGACAGCGCCTCTACTCGTAAACTGGGATACTGAATTTGTTAGCCTTTTACCATACTCAGACTACAGCGCTCTACTTCTAAACTGAATCACAGATATTGTTAGCTTGTACCATACTCAGACGACAGTGCTCTACTCAATAAACTGGAATACATAAGGTTTTTTTTTTTTAACAAATGTCTCAGACCCCATAGCTAGTCTGTGGAACATTTTAAGGCAGAAACCCACATCGACAAAGCGCCAAATTTGCGCATAAAGATCCCCAAGCCCGATACCCACTTTGCCTCCCAATTATATTAACATCTCGTAACTCATAATGAAGGTTCCGTTATTCATTTAAAAGATTAAGTTTTTTACGATTCACGGCACGTAGACCGACACGACACGTAGCCGGGGCGAAGCATCTTGGTTGGCTAGGGTAGGGGGGAAGCGCAGCCCCCCAGAAAAGTTTTGAGAAATTATGTGTTTTAGACGACATTTGGCTTAAAGAATTTTTAGGACAGTAATATTCAGACATCACAATAAAACAAAGTTGGGGGCTAGGGGGCGCAGCCCTTGCCTCGGAAAAATTTTTGAGAAATAGGGTGTTTCCAGACGACATTTGTAGGAAGCAATAATCAACATTACAATAATACAAGGTTTGTGGGCTGGTGGGGGGGTGGGTTGCGCAACCCCCCGGTAAAATGTTTTTGAGGAATAAGGTGATATCAGACGACATTTAATGGCATTTAAAGAAATTAGGTAGGAGAGCAATAATCATACATCAGAATAATAAAAAGTTGGTGGGCTAGGGAGCGAACCCGCAGGAAAATTTTAGAGTAAATAGTGGTGATTAAAACGGCATTTGCATTAAAGAAATTTGTGATAGGTAATAATCATACATCACAATAATATAAAGTTGGGGGCCGGGGGGGGGGGGGGGGGCGCAGCCCACCCAGAAAATTTTTTGAGAAATAATGTGTTTTAGACGACATTTGGGCATTAAAGAAATTGTTTGACAAAAAATCAGACATCTCAATAATCTACTAATACCAAGTTGGGAGCTGGGGCGCACCCCCCGAAAATTTTTGAGAAATAGGGTATTCAGGACGACATTAGGCATTAAAGAAATTAGTAGGCAGTATTAATCCGAACATCACAATAATCTAAAGGTTGTTGCTAGGGAGGGGGGGGGGGGCGCTAGCCAAACATAAAATTTATGAGAAAATGATGTTTTTAGACGACATTGACATTAAAGAAATTGAAGACTGTATTTAAAATCAACAACACAATAATAAGTGGAGGGCTAGGCAGGCGCAGCCCTGGCCTTCGGAAACTTTTTGAGAAATAGGGAGTTCCAACGACATTTGTGGGACAGCAATAAACCCCCTCATACATACAATAACACAAGGTTGGTGGGCTGGGTGGGTGGGCGCATAATAATCAGACATCACAATATAAAAGTTGGGGGACTGGGGGGGGGGGGGGGGGGGGGGGGGGCCGCAGCCCCAAGAAAATTTTAGAATTAGTTTGTTTCAGACGACATTAGGCAATAAAGAAATTTGTAGGACGGCGATAATACAAAGTTGTGGGTGCCAGCCCCCGGAAAAATTTTGGAGAAATAAGGGTGTTGCAGACGACATTTGTGAGACAGGCAGATAATCATACACTACAATAATACAAGATTGGTGGGCTGGGGGGGGGGGCGCAGTAATAACAGACATCACAATAAAATAAAGTATGGGGACTGTGGGGGGGGGGGGGGTGGCGCAGCCCCAAGAAAATTTTTTAGTAAAGATATTTGTTTTATACGAACATTAGGCATTAAAGAAATTGATGACGGCGATAATACAAAAGTATGGTGGTGCAGCCACCCGGAAAAAATTTGAGGAAATAGGTGTTTTCAGACGACCAACATCGATTGGCATTAGAATTGTAATTAAACATATACATCACAATAAATACAAAGTTGGGGGCTAGGGGAAAACAGTTACTTTTTCCTAGACCACATTGAATAAGTACATATTGTATAGTGGATTGGGAATAATTTGAACAAATGCGAAAGTCGATTGCCTGTCGTGTCGTTATAATCAAACAGTCATAAACACAGCCCAACTTACCAGTCTACATGCATGGGACTAGGGGTCTATATTTTTTTTGGGGAGTTCAATTTTTTTCCGGGGGGTCTTCCCCTTGGTCTACAGTGCCCCTGCATTCTAGTTGCCAGACCCACTCTATTAGAGTGCGAACTCACAATTATGGTTGCCATACCCCCTAGTACTGAGAGAGTCCAGACCCCACAATTCTGGTGTCATAATCTCCTATATTCTATTCAAAGACCCCCCCAATTCTGGTAGACGAGGTGAAGAATTACCATTCTGTTGCCATAAAGATTCACTCTTCTAGAGAGGTAGAACCCACCTTCTAGTAGGTACAGAGTCAAGCCCCAGCTATCTAAAATGAGACTCACCACCATTCTGGTTGCCAGAACCCACTCATCTGAGGGAAACCTACCATTCTGTTGCCACCCCACGCATTCTAGAGTGTAGACGCACCATTCGAAGTTGCCAGAACCACTATTCCTGAGTGAACACCCACCTTTTCGGGTTGCCGGAAACCCACTATTCCTAGACTCTAGACTCCAGCCGCACAATTCTGGTTGCCATATATCTATATTCTAGTTTAGACCCCCAATTCGGTTTGACCACTTGACAGAGTAGTAGACTTACCGATTCTGGTTGCGAGACCCACTCTTCTAGAGTGACGACCATATCTCTAGATTCTTTACCACCAATCTTGTTGCCAGACCCACTCTTAGCTAGAGTGAAGACCCACTATCAAGAAATTCTGACCCACCATTCCTGTTTCCAACCCCTATACCCAAGGTGCAGACCCACCATTCCTGATTGCCAGACTCACTCATCTTGATCCCTTGATTGCCGACCCACTAATCTGTATGCCAGACCCACTCTTATAGATTGCAGACACAACCAAATCTAGTTGCCAGACCCCACTCTTCTAAAGAGTAGAGACCCACCTATAATGCAAGAAGTGAAGACCCACCATTCGGTTGTCCAGACTATCACTCTTCAGGGTGTACGTACACCCACCATTCTGGTTGCAGACCAACTTCTAGATTGCTAAGATCCCACCATTCCAGCTGCCCAACCCTCTCTTCTCAGTCCAGACCCACTAATCTGGTTGTCAGACCCATTCTTACAAGGGTGTTAAGTACACCCACCATATCTGGTTGCCAGACCAACTTCTAGATTGCAGACCCACATTCCAGCTGCCAACCCACCACCTCGTTTGTCAGACCCACTCTTCAAGGGTGTACGTAGCACCCACCATTCTGGTTGCCCAAACCAACTTCTAGATTGCATACCCACCATTCCCCAGCTCCAGACCACGTCAACTCAAGTGCATACTACCACTCTGGATGTCAGACCCACACTTTAAAGGGTGCCAGACGCAGACCGCCGTTCTGGATTCCAGACGCCACTTAATAGATTGCAGACCCAACATTCTAGCTCCAGACCACTCTCTCAAGTGCAGACCCACCACTCTGGAGGTCAGACCCCCTCTTGATCTTGAAGCCTGAAAGGGTGCAAGACCCACCATTCTGGTTGTTAGACCAACTTCTAGATTGCAGACCCACTCAACCAGCACCCTTACCCACACTTCTCAAGTGCAGATCTACCACTCGTGGTTGCAGACCCACTGTTTAAGCCTGAAGAGCAGACCCACCATTCATGTTAGCCAGAACCCACGTCTAGATAGCAGACCCAACCATTCTAACTGCCAGAAGAACCCCACTCAAGAATGCAGACCCAACATTCCTAAGCTGCCATGACCCCCCTCTACTCAAGTGCAGACCCACACACACAGGTTGTCTATGGAAGAGCCCACTCTCAAGGGTGCAGACCCACCACTCTGGATGTCATTACCCACTCTTCAAGGTGTACGTACGAACCCACCATTCTGTTGCCGGACCCACTTCTCTAGATTGCAGACTCCACCATTCCAGCTGCCAAGACCCACTCTTCTCAGTTCAGTACCCACCACTCGGTTGTCATACCCACTCATCAAGGGTTTGACGTACACCCCACAATTCTGTTGCCCAGACCAAACTTATAGTTGCAGTCCCAACCCATTTCCATGCAGCCAGTTGAGTGCCAGACCCACTCATCTCAGTCCATACAAACCCACCATTCTGGGTTGTCAGACCCACTCATAAAGTAGAGCAGAGCTCACCATATAAGCGCAGACCCATCGCTTCACAAGTGCAGACCCCCCACTTCTGGTTGCCGTAACCCACTCTTCTAAGAGTGAAGACTCATATTCTCGAATGCATATCCACAATTCCTGTTGCTATAACCAACTTCTAGATTGCAGACCCCCCCATTCACCAGCCGCCAAACCCACACTTCTCAGTGCAGACCCCCTTCTGTGTCAACCCCACTCTTACAAGAGTGAAGACTCATGTATTTCTCGAATGCAGCTCCACAATTCTGGTTGCAAGAACCAACATCTAGATTGCACAGAACCCACCCCTTTCCACCGCAAGAACCACTCTTCTCAAGTGCAACCCACCATTCTGGTTGTCAGAACCCACACTTCAAGGGTGAGACCCACATTCTGGTTAACAGACACATTTCTAGATTGCTTACCCACCATTCTAGCTCCATACCCACTATTCTCAAGTGCAACACCCACCACTTCTGGTATTTCCCCCGACAACTACTTTAAGTAAAAAAAAAAATAAAAAAAAAAAAAAAAAAAAAAAAAAAAAAAAAAAAAAAAAAAAAAGAAAAAAAAAAAAAAAAAAAAAAAAAAAAAAAAAAAATTGGGTTAAAAAAAAAAAAAAAAAAAAAAAAAAAAAAAAAAAAAAAAAAAAAAAAAAAAAAAAAAAAAAAAATTTTTTTAAAAAAAAAAAAAAAAAAAAAAAAAAAAAATAAAAATAAAAAAAAATAAATTTTTGGGGGTTAAATATATAACAGACCCATCATTCTGGTGCCAACCCACTTCTAATTGCAGACCCACAATCTAGCGGCCAGACCCACTCTTCTCAAGTGCAGACCCACCACTCCTAGGGAAAAAAAAACAACAGGGTGAATAATATCAACAAATGGTCAACAAATCCTCCGCGAACCTCCCGTGGTGTGTCCCTGTTGGCACTAACGGTGGTGTGCTCTCTTGATGATACAAAGGGGCCTTGCCAACTCAAAGATTCCAATA
Source organism: Bolinopsis microptera (assembly GCF_026151205.1). Lineage (NCBI taxonomy): Eukaryota > Metazoa > Ctenophora > Tentaculata > Lobata > Bolinopsidae > Bolinopsis > Bolinopsis microptera. The sequence continues at coordinate 5,104,463 of NC_087076.1, forward strand.
GAACCAGGGAAGGTCAACACTAACACTACCAACACCAGGCAATTCTCTTTCAGATATCAGTTACAAATATACACACAAAAGACGATACATTGGACATACCTGTGAATTAGTAGCTCTACGAGCTCTACTCACCAGGAAATTCTCTTCAGCTTTCCAGTCCCATCGAAGTCACGCCACCGACAGAGCATAGTGATTCCAATTCGCTTCAACCTGACTACAAGACACACTGATTATGAGTAGTCCTGGGCACTATCTCCCTCCAGTAACACCAACGTTTTCAGGTCTTTTCATTAAAACAGCTAATGCTAAGCTGAAACACCTAACACAGGCACGTGATAGACAGAATTAGGATTTTAAACTCTGACTACGAGACACACTGAAGGCGAGAATTCCTGACACTTCTTCCTGCCGAGTAACCGACTTTTATCAAGGGGACCGGGTCAAGCTTTGCCACACTCTTCATTGAAGTGTGACGGAACGCTCTAACAACATCTAGTAGCAGCAGAGTTTGACTGACACCCGTTACTGGTTCTATTCAGTTTCGACAGCGGAAGATCTCAACACTCCGAAAACAGTTCTCTCGACAACCTGGCAAGTCTTCTTTTTCACAGCCTGCCCCATTGACACGGGAACCCATTAGATGCAACAGTAACCCTGGTGGCGAGCATACTCCTAAAGCATAGGGTATGGACCTCTTTAGTTCTGAGACCAAAGCTTAACGATCAGGAATAAACATCAATCAATGCTTATGATGCAAATAGAACTACAATGTTTATCGAATGCATTACCAATCTTTTTGATTCATTTTTATTTAGCTCGAGCGTTACATGGTAACATCAGGACTGACATTCCTCTTCAGTTTAGATTGAGGAAACATACCCGCTATTTGCGTTATACATGGCAAGTATCTGGACATATGATAACTTAGGATCTCTCCATCAATCAGAATTTCTCTCAGATTCCAGGCTCATTTAAAGTTCGCTAAACAGCACCATTTTTAACTGCCAGGTTCGTTTCTGAAACAGCTCAGACCACTCACTAGTAATCCACATCGAGTAGGACTTCGTTCCAGACAATATTGAGATACGGAAAGAGAGACTAGGCGGAAGAATCGCAAGTGTACGATCAATCCAACAACATCCCCATAGACCAAACCTTCCTCCCAATAGGCCACACACAGTGACAAGAGAACATTCACAGTGTGAGTTCCTCACAATTAAATACAGGAACTTTTATTTTTTCTGGAACTCAACATCAGATGCTAACAGTCGCTTTCAGAATAGAGCAACAGCCCACTAGTTTTTATTTTCAGAACGTGGCAAACAACGCAACTTCAAGATCGCAAGAATTTGCGAACAGACTTTTCGGAGAACGAGCAACAACCAGCACCTCCTCTACAAGCGCAATCCAATCATGACGTTCAGAATAAATTAATTGGTAAACTCTACCTTAACACCAGTAACTACTCATATCTTCAATTGTGGAACAGCGACAAGACTGGATAGGTAAACTCTTTGGTAAAGCCCCTTGGATTCTTCACCAGGAACTTTCGCTAAACCCCATCTAGGTAACTCAACCTAGCCCTCTCCGCATAGAGACTATATCTCCCCATGGGGCTTGAACCTTGCTCGAATCCCTTGTCTACCGCAAAAGTACTACAACGGAAGTGGGATTATGCTCTGAGACAGTAGTGACAGCTACAAACTCCAGGGTCTGTTTGCACTGATATTTATTAATTAGGATTTTCGTAGTATACTTTGGGAGTCCTGGCGTGCAGCTAGCAGAGGTGGCATTCAGTGGTCACGGTGAGAAGGCACCATCTTAACGTAAGAGGGCCAGAAAACCGTGACGCAGAACAGAGAGAGAGAGAATATAACAAATAAAGATTGTTTAATTTTTGCAAAAAATTTAGCTCGTCATGTGACAACCCTTCCCATCCCCCCACAACCCCCAACCCCTCCCCCCTAAATAACTGGCGATCGATTTTGTGCTGTCCCCCTCGCGAACATGAAGTTATTCTGAAAATTTTTGTCAAGACCAGATCTGTAACTATCAAATATTAAAAAAAAAACCTTAGGATACAGAAATTGGTTACTTGTACACAAAACAACCACCAATACTCAGACGACAGCGCTCTACACTAAAACTGGATACAGATATTGTTAGGCTTGTACATACTCAGGACAACAGCGTCTACTCTAAACAGGATACAGATATTGATTAAGCTTGTACCATACTCAGACGACAGTGCTCTCTCTAAACTGGGATACAGATATAGTAGCTTGTACCATACCAGAGACAGCGATCTACTCTAAACTGGGGATCTACAGCTATTTTAGCTTGTACCATACTCCAGACGACAGCGCCTCGTTACTCTAACCGGATACCGATATTTGTTAGCTTTCATACTCAGGACGACAGCGCTCTACTCTAAACTATGATACGAGATAGTTGTTAGCATGGACCATACATCAGACGGACAGCGCTCTACTCTAAACTGGATACATATATTGTTAGCTTGTACCATACTCACATACTACAGCTCTCTACACTTAAACGTGATACAGATTATTGATTAGCTTGCACCAAACCAGACGACAGCGCTCTACTGTAAACTGGAAACAGAATTGTTAGCATGAACCATAACTCATACGACCAGCGCGCTACCACTAAACGGGATACAGAATATTGTTAGCTTTTACCATACTCAGACACAAGAGCTCTACTCAAAAACAGGATACAGATATTGTATAGCATGTAAAACCATACATCAGACGACAGCGCTCTACTCTAAACTGGGATAAGCAGATAATGTAGCTTGTACCATACTCCAACGACAGCGCTCTACTCTAAACTGGGATACAGATAATGATTAGCTTTACCATACTCAACGACAGCGCTCAACTCTAAACTGGGATGGGATACATATAATGTTAGTTGTGCCATACTCAGACACAGGCTCTTTCCTCTAAACTGGGTATAAGAAATAGTTAGCATTTGTACCATACTCAGACGACAGCGCTCTAGCTGTCAAACGTGATACAGATATGTTAGCTTGTACCATACACAAGACGACAGCGCTCTACTCGAAACTGGATACACATATAGATAGCTTGTCCCATACTCAGACACCGCGCTCTACTCTAAACTGGATAGCACAATATTAGTTAGCTTGTACTAACACAGACGACCGGCGCTCTACTCAAACTGGGATACCATATTGTTTACGCATGTACAAACCAGCACGACAGTGCACTACACTAAACTGGATACAGATATTGTTACTTGTACCATACACATACTACAGCGCTCTACTCTAACCTGGGATACACATATATGTTAGCTTTTACCATGTACTCAAGACGACATTGCTCTAAACTCCTAACTGTGGATACAGAAATGTTAGCTTGTATCACCATACACAGACGACAGCGCTCTATCTGTAAACTGAGGCTTACAGATATTGTTAGCTTGTACAACACAGACGACACGCTCTAACATCAAAACTAGGATATAGATATTTTTAGCTTGTCCCATACTAGACGACAGCGCTCTACTCTAAACTGGGATACAGATTTTGTATATCTTGACCATACTCAGACACAGCGCTCTATCTGTAAACTGGGATAAACCGATCATGAGTATACTTGTACCCAAACTCAGACACAGCGCACTACTCAAGACTGTGATACAGAAAATGATAGCTGTACCATAACGCAGACGACAGTGCACATACATCAAAACTGGATACAAGATATTGTTAGCTTGTACCATAACTCAGACGACAGCGCTCTACTCTAAACAGGTAAACGAAATTGTTAGCATGTACATACTCAACGACAGTGCTCAACTCGTAAACTGGGATACAGATTTTGATAGCTTGTACCAGACTCAGACGCAGCGCTCAACTCAAACTGGGATACAGATATTGTTAGCTTGTGCCATACACATACGACAGCGTTCTAACTCAAAACTGGGATACAGATAAAATGTTAGCTTGTACCATACTCTCAGACGACAGCGTCTAACTCCTAAACTGGGATTTTATCAAGGAAAAAAAATTATTGTAAGCTTGGTAACCATACTCCAGAACACAGCGCACTGGTCAAACTGGATCCAGATATTGATTACTTGTACCATACTCAGACGACAGGCGCTCACTCTAAGCCCTGGGATACAGATACTGTTTAGCCTTGTACCATACTCATCAGAACGACAGCCTCTACTCCTAAACTGTGATACAGATATTGTTATCTATATAACCCTACTTCAGACGACAGTGTTCTACTCTAAACTGGATTACAGATAGTTGTTCGCTTGTACCATACTCAGACGACAGCGCTCTACTCTAACTGGGATACAGATAACTGTTAGCTTTTACCAAACTCAGACACAGCAGCGCCTACTCTAAACTGGGAAACCGAATTGTTATCTTGTACCATACTCAGACGACAGCGCTACTACTCAACAGGATACAGATATTGTTATCTTGTACCATACTCAGACGCAGTGCTCCTACTCTAAACAGGATACAGATATTGTTAGCTTGTATACCATACTCAGACGACTGCGCTCTACACTAAACTGGGATACAGATATTGTTAAGCTTTGTACCATACTCAAGACACAGCAGCTCTAACTCTAAAACTGGAAACAGCTATTTTTAGCTTGATACCATACTCCGACACACGCTCTACTCTAAACAGGGATACAGAATTGTTAGCTTGTACCATACACCAGACGACAGCGCTCTACTCTAAACTGGTACAGATATTGTTAGCTTGTACCATACTCAGAACGACAGCGCTCAAAACTCTAAACTGGGATAACCATTAGTAATGCATTGATAGTCTTGTACATACTCAGACGACAGCGCACTACTTAAACTGGAATACTGATATTGTAAGCTGTACCATACACATACACAGCGCTCTACCTAACTGGGATACAGCATATGATTAGCTTGTACCATACTCAGACGACAGTTGCACTACTCTAAACTACTGATACAGGATATTGTTAGCTTGAACCAAACTCAGGACGACAGCGCTCTACTCTAAACTGGGATACATATATTGTTAGCTGTACCATACTCAGACACAGCGCTCTAACTCTAAACAGGTATACAGATAATGTTAGCCTTGTACCATACTCCAGACGACAGCGCACTACTGCTAAACTGGGATACGCTATTGTTAGCTTGGTGAGCCATACTAGACTACAGTGCACATTCTCATAAACTGGATACAGATATTGTTAGCGTGTACCATACTCCAGACGACAGCGCTCTACTGTAAACTGGGGATACAGATATTGTTTAGCTTGTACCTACTCCATAACGACAGCGCACAACTCTAAACTGGGATATCGGATATTGTAAGCTTGATACCATACTCAGACGACAGATGCGCTCAACTGTAGGAACTGGGATACAGAAATTGTTAGCTTTTACCATACTCAACGACAGCGCACTACTCTAAACTAGGAACAGATATTGTTAGCGTTGTACCATACTCAGACGACAGCGCTTTCTAAAAAAAATACCTCCCGAAACTGGGAACAGATTATTGTTACTTTTGTACCTATACGCAACGACAGCGCACTACTGTAAAACTGGGATACAGATATTGTTTAGCTTGTAACCATACTCAGACGACAGAGCTCATAACTGATAAACTGGGATACCCTATATGTTAGCTTGTACCATACTCAGACGACAGCGCTCTACTCTAAACTGGGATCAGATATTGTAGCTTGTAACCATACTCAGACGACAGCTCTCTACGCCTAACTGGGATACAGATAATTGTTAGCTGTGTACCATACTCAGAAACGACAGCGCTCAACTCTAAACTGTGATACAGATAAAGTTAGCTTGTGCCATACTCAACGAGCAGCGTCAACTTAAACTGGGATACAGATATATTGTTATATCTAGTACCAATACACAGACACAGCGCTCTACTCTAAACTGGGATACAGATATTGTTATCTGTACGCAAACTCAGACGACAGCGCTCTAATCTAAACAGGATACAGATATGTTACTTGTACCAACTCAACGCCCTGCGCTCTACTCTAAAACTGGATAACAGATATTGTTAAGCTTGTACCATACTCCCAGACGTTACCGCGCTCTTACTCTAAGCCTGGTGATACAGATATTGTTAGCTTGAAAGCCATACTCAGAAGACACAAGTGTTCTACACTAAACTGGGATACAGATAAAGATCGCTTGTACCAAAGCACATACGACAGCGCTCTAAACTCTAAACAGGATACAGATATGTTAGCTTGTACCTACACTCAGACGACAGCGCTCTATCTAAACCTGGGATACAGATATTGTTACTTGTACAATACTCAGACGACATCGCACTTCTCTAAACTGTGATACAGATATTGATAGCATGTACCATACTCAGAACTACAGTCGCTCTACTCTAAACAGATACAGATATTGATAGGCTTGTACCAACACAGACGACAGCGCTCTAACTCTAAACAGGGCATACAGATATAGTTAGCTATGTACTCATACTCAGACGACAGTGCTCTACTCTAAACAAACTAGATACAGAATATTGTTTAGCTTGTACCATACTCAGACCGACAGCGCTCTACTCTAAACTGGGATACAGATATTGTTAGCTTTGTACCATACCCAGACGACAGCGCTCTACCTAAACTGGTATACAGATATTGTTTAGCTTGTACCATACTCAGACACAGCGCTCAACTCTAAACTGGATACAGATATTGTTAGCTTAGTACCATACTCAGACTACTTGCTCTACTCTAAACTGGATCACAGATATTGGTTACTGTACAATGTACCAACTCCAGACGACAGCGCTCTACTCTAAACTGGGATCAGATATTGTTAGCTTGTACCATACTCAGACGACAGTGTTCTACTCTAAACTGGGATACAGATATTGTTAGCTTGTACCAACACAGACGACAGCGCTCTACTCAAAACTGGGATACAGTAATTGTTAGCTTGTACCATACTCAGACGAACGTGCTCTTCTCTAAACTGGGATACAGGATATTGTTACTATGTACCAACTCAGACGAAGCGCACTACACTAACTGGGCTACAGATAATGTTAGCGTTGTACATACTCAGACTCAGCGCTCTACTCTAAATGGGATACAGATATTTTAGCTTGAACCATTACTCAGACGACAGTGCTCCTAACACTAAAGCTGGTACACAGATTATATTTATCTTGTAACCATACTCAGACGACAGGCGCTCTACTCTAAACTGGGATACAGATATTGTTAGCTTATTGATACATACTCAGACGACAGTGTTCACACAAAACTGGGATACAATAATGTTAGCTTGTACCAAACCCAGATCGACAGCGCTCTTACTGTAAAGACTTGGGATACAGATATTGTTAGCTTGTACCATACCAGACACAGCGCTCTACTCTAAACTAGGATACAGATATTGTTAGAGCTTGTACCATACTCAGACGACAAGCGCTCTACACAAACTGGATACAGATATTAGTTAGCATTGTACCTACACAGACGACAGCGCACTACAGTATAACTGGGATACAGATAATGTTAGCTTGTACCCATACTCAGACTACACGCTCTACTCTCGACTGGGATACCGATATTGTTAGCTTGTACCAAAGTCAGACGACAGTGCTCAAAACCTAACTGGGATACAGATATTGTTAGCTTGTACCATACTCAGACGACAGCGCTCTAACTTCTAAACTGGGATACATATATAAGTTAGCTTGTACATACTCAGACCCCGAAAAAACAGGCTCTACACTAAACTGGGATACAGATTTGTTAGCTTTACCATTCTCAGACTACAGTGCACTACTCTAAAACTGTATAACAGATATTGTTAGCTTGTACCATACTCAGAACGACGAGTGCTCTACTAGCTCTAAACTGGATACAGATATGATTAGCATGTAATCCATACCATACGACAGTGTTCTAACTCTAAACATAACTGTGATACAGATATTGTTAGCTTGTACCATACACAGACGACCAGCGCTCTACTCTAGACTGGGAATACAGATATTGTAGCTTGTAACCATACTCAGACGACAGTGCTCAACTCTAAACTGAACTGGATACCAGATATTGTTAGCTTGACATACTCGACGAACAGCGCTCTACTCTAAACCTGGGATACAGATATTTTTACTTGTACCAAACTCAGACGAAAAGCGCGTCTACTACTCAACTAACTGGATACGATATTGTTAGCTTGCGCAGAACTCAACGACAGCGCTCTGTAACTCTAAAACTGGGATACAGATATTGTTAGCCTGTACCATACTCAGACGACAGCGCTCTACTGTACACATGGATACAGATATTGTTATCTTGTACCATACTCAGACGACAGCCCTACTCTAAACTGATACAGAATATGTTAGCTTGTACCAATACTCAGACGACCAGCGCTCTAATCTAAACTGGGATACTGATATTGATACTTTACCTATACTCAGACGACAGCGCACTACTCTAAACTGGGATACAGATATTGTTATCTTGTAACCATACTCAGTACGACAGTGCTCTACTCATAAACTGGGATACAATTAAGGTTATTTATTACAAATGTCTCTGACCCATAGCTAAGATCGTGAATTTTAGGCAGACCCACTCGACAGCGGCCAAATGATTGCGCATAATGAGCCCCCAGCCCGATACCCATTTTGCCTCCCAATTATATTAGTCATCACGTTAAAGTTGCATAATAGAAGGTTCCGTTAATTCATTTAAAGATTAAGTTTTTTTCTATTTCTCGGCACGTAGCCGCGACACGACACGTAGCCGGGGCGAAGCTTCTTTGGTTTGGCAAGGGAGGGGGGAAGGCGTCAGCCCCCCAGAAAATTTTTGAGAAATTATGTGTTTTAAGACGACTATTTGGCTTTAAAAAAATTTTTAGGACAGTAAAAATCAGACATCACAAAAATACAAAGTTGGGTGGCTGAGGGGGCGCAGCCCTGGCCTTCTCGGACAATATTGAAAAATATGGGTGTTTCCAGACGACATTTGTAGTACCAAATAATCAGAGACAGATAACAAAAAAACAAGGTTGGTGGGCTGGGGGTGGGGGCGCAACCCCCGGAAAAGTTTAGTTGAGAATAGGTGATTCAGACGACATTTGGCCATTAAAGAAATTTGTAGGAAGCAATAATCATACATCAGAATAATATAAAGTTTGGAGGGCAATAGGGGAGCGAACCCCCAGGAAAATATTTGAGAAATATGGTGAATAAAACGGCATTTGGCATAAAGAATTTGGTGATAGTAATATCAGACATCACATAATATAAAGTTGGGGGCCGGGGGGGGGGGGGGGGGGGCGCAAGCCCCCCAGAAATTGTTTGAGAAAATAATGTGTTTTAACGAGCAATTGGCAATAAAAAAATGTAGACAGTAATAATCAGACATCACAATAATCTAATAATACATAGTTGGAGCTATGGGGGCGCAACCCCCGCGAAATTTTGGAAATAGGTAGAATTCAGACGACATTAGGCATTAAAAAAATTAGTAGGGGCAGTAATAACCAGAACAAACACAATAATATAATAGTTGGTTGGCTAGGAGGGGGGGGGGCGCAGCCAATCAGAAAATTTTTTGAGAAATTATGTGTTTTAGACGACATTTTACATTAAAGAAAATTTGTAGGACATTAATTATAATCAGAACATCACAATAATAAGTTGGAGGGCTAGGCAGGACTCAGCCCCAGCCTTCGAAACTTTTTGAGAATAGGGTGTTTCCAGACGACATTGAGGGAACCAGATATATCAGACATTACAATAATACAAGGTGTGGGCTGTGGTGGGTGTGCGCAGTAATAAACATACATCCAAATAATATAAATATGGGACTGGGGAGGGTGGGGGCGCAGCCCCCAAGAAAATTTATTAGAAATTATATGTTAAGGGAACGACATTAGGCATTAAAGAAATTTTGTAGGACGGCTATAATACAAAGTTGGGGGGTGCAGCCCCCGGAAAATTTTGTGAGAAATAGGTGTTTCCAGACGACAATTGTGAGACAGCAATAATCAGAGACATTACAATAATACAAATTGGTGGGCTGGGGGGGGGCGGCTAGTAATAAGTCAGACATCCAATAATATAAAGATGGGGGAGCTGGGGGGGGGGGGGTGGGGGGCGTCAGCCCCCAAGAAAATTTTGTAAGAAATATATTTGTTTTAGACGAATAAAGGGCATTAAAGAAATTGTATGACGGCGATAAGACCAAGTGGGGTGGCAGCCCCCCGGAAAATTTTTGAGAAATAGGTGTTTCAACGAACATTTGGCATTAGAAATTAGTAATATCAGACAATCACAATATATACAAAGTTGGGGCAAGGGGGGAACTCAGTACTTGTCACATTGAATAAGTACATATTGTATAGAGGGATTTTGGGAATGAATTACGAAATCTAAAGTCGATTGCCTGTCGTGTCGTTTAATACAAACAGTCATAAACAACAGCAGCCCACTTACCAGGCGACCATTGCAAGGACTAGGGGGCTTATTATTTTTTGGGGTTCAATTTTTTTCCGGGGTTCTTCCCCCTTGGCTACGTTGTCTGCATTCTAAGTTTGCCCAGACGCACTCTATTAGAGTGCAGACTCAACATTTGTTGCCAGACCCACTAATCTAGAGTCCAGACCCACAAATACAGGTGTCATATCTCCTATATTCTAGTTCAAAGACCCCCAATTCGGTTGACAGAGTGAAGAATTACCATTCAGTTGCCAGAATCACCTCTTTCTAGAGAGAAACCCAGTTCTCTTCTAGTAGTACAGAGTCAAGACCCACTATTCAAAAAATGCAGACCCACCATTTGGTTGCATACCCACTCTTCTGAGGGCGAGAGACCTAACATTCTGGTTGCCAGCCCCACTCATCTAGAGTGTAGACGCCCATTCCGATTGCCAGACCGCACTATTCATGAGTGAACACCCACCTTCGTGTTGCCGACTCCATCTAATCAAGACTCTAACCTCCAGACGCACAATTCTTGGTTGCCATATATCCATATACTCAGTTTAGAAACCTGCCTCCAATTCTGTTGACACTTGACCAGAGTGGTAGACTTACCATTCTGGTTTGCCCAAGACCACCTTCTAGATGAAGACCCACTGATTCTAGAATTCTTACCCACCATACTTGTTGCATACCAACTTCTTAGCTAGAGTGAAAGAGACCCACTATTCACAATTCTGACCCACCTAATCTTGTTTCCAGACCCTACTAACCTAGAGGTGCAGACCCACATTCTGTATTGCCAGACTCACTCATCTTTGATTCCCTGATTCCGACGCCACAATTCTGGTTGCCAGACCCACTCTTATAGATGCAGACACACCAAATCTCGTTGCCAGACACCACGTCTTCTAAAGTAAACCCACCTATATAATTCAAGATTGAAGACCCACCATTCGGGTTGTCCAGACACTACTCTTCAAGGGTGTACGTAACACCCACCATTCGGTTGCCAGACCAACATCTAGATTGCAGACCCACCATTCCATCTGCCAGACCCTCTCTTTCTCAAGTCCAGACCCACTACTCAGGTTGTCAGACCCAATTCTTTTCAAGGTGTACTACACCCACCAATCTGGTTGCCAGACCCACCTTCTAGATGCAAGGACCCACCATTCCAGCTGCCAGACCCACCACTCGGGTTGACAGACCCACTCTTCGAATGGTGTACGTACACCCACCATTCTGGTTGCCAGACCACTTCTAGATTGCAGACCCACCATTCCAGCTGCCAAACCCACTCATCTCAAGTGCATAACTACCACACCTGGTTGTCAGACCACCTTTAAGGTGCAGACTGCAGACCGACCGTTTCTGGTTGCCAGACCCACTTATAGATAGCAGACTCCAACATTCGAGCTGCCAAACCCACTCTTCGTCAGTGCATACCCCCCACTTCTGGTTGTCGACCCACTCTTATCTGAAGCCTGAAGGGTGCAGACCCACCATTCTGTTGTAATACCAACTTCTAATTGCAGACCCACCATTTCCACTGCCAGACCCACACATCTCAAGTGCAGATCGTACCACTCTGGTATGTCAGAACCCACTCGTTAAGCCTGAAGGGTGCAGACCCACCATTCATGTTGCCAGAACCCACGTCTATATTGCAGACCACCATTCTAACTGCCAGACCCACTTCTAGATTCAGACCAACATTCTAGCTGCCAACCCCCTCTTCACAAGTGCAGACCCACCAACTGGTTGTCAGACCCACTCTTCAAGGGTCAGACAGCCACCACACTGGTTGTCAGACCCACACTTCAAGGTGGTACGTAACACCCACCATTCTGGTTTCCGGACCCACTTCTAGAGTGCAGACCCCAACCATTCCAGCTGCCAGACCCACAGCTTCTCACGTTCAGACCCACAAACTCGTGTGTCAAACCCACCTCATATCAAGGGTGTACGTACAACCCACAATTCTTGTGCCAGACCAACTTATAGTATAGGCAGTTCCCCCATTCATCTGCCAGTTTGAGTGCCAGAACCCACTCATCTCAAGACCCATACCCACATTCTGTTTGTCAGAACCCACACTTAAAGGGTGCAGACTCACCAAATAGCGGCCAGACCCACGCTTCTCAAGTGCAGACCCACCACTCTGGTTGCCAGGACCCCACTCTTCTAAGGTGAAGACACATATTCCCGAATGCAGAACCACAATTCTGTTGCTAGACAACTTCTAGATTGCAGACCCACCATTCAGCCGCCAGACCCACTCTTCCACAGGTGCAGACCCACCATTCTGGTTGTCATAAGAACCCCTCTTCTAAGAGTGGAAGAACTCATTATTCCTCGAATGCAGATCCACAATACCTGGTTGCTAGACCAACTTCAAGATTGCAGACCACCATTCCAGCCGCAAGAACCACGCTTCCAAGTGCAGACCCACCATTCTGGTTGACAGACGCCACCTCTTCAAGGGTGTAGACCTCAACAATTCAGGTTAACAGAGCCCACCTTCTAGATTGCATATACCCACCATACTAGCAGCCAGAAACCCACTATCTCCAAGTGCAACACCCACCACTTCCTGGTTTCAGACACCAGTTTAAGGTACAACCCATCATTCTGGTTGCCAGAACCCACTTCTAATTGCAGACCCACCATTCAAAGCCAGACCCACACTCTTCTCAGATGCATACACACCACATCTAGGACATCAGGGGTGAATAAAATCAACAAATGAGTCACGAAATCCTCCCCGAACCTCCACGTGGTGTGGCCTGGTTGGCACTAACGTGGTGTGCTCTCTGTTGAGTACAAAGTTGGCCTGCCAACGCAAAGTTCCCATAGAACCAGAATCAACACTAACAGCTACCAAGCACCAGGAAATTTCTCGTTTCCCGGAATATCAGTTCCAAGATATGTACACACACAAATGACATACATTGACATCCTCTGGTGATTTAGTACTCAAAGAGCTACTAAATCACCAGAACTTCCTCATTTCACTTTTCCAGGTCCCATCGAAGTCCACCACCACAGAGCTATGGATTTCAAATCAACGCACAACTGACACAAGGACACACTGAATATTGAGTATCCTAGGCACTCCTCCCTCCAGAAACCACTTTTTCCAGGTCTTTTTCATTAAAACAGCTAATGCTCAAGGGCTGACACATTACACCAGACACAGGCTCGTGATAAGACAGAAGTATGGAGTTAAAAACTCTGACAACTAGGACCACTGATACGAAATTCCTGAAACACATCGTCCTCCATAACCATTGTTCAGGGGACCGGGTTAAGCTTTGCCGACCCTCGTACATTGAAAGTGTGACTGACGCTCTACAATCATCTAGTAGCAGCAGATGTATGAATGATCACCCTTACTGGTTCTATTCATTTCTACAGCGTAGATCTCAACACTCGAAAACATTTCATCTCGTACATCCATCCGAGCTGCTTTTTCACAAGCCTGCCCCATTACACGGGGAACCCTTAGAATCTACAGTACCGCTGGTGAGCAGCATAGCTCACTAAAGCATAGAGGACCTCTTTAGTTTCTGAGACGCAAGCTAACCGGATCATGAATAAACCTCAATGCAATGCTTATGGGATGCAAATAGAAACATTCAAGGTTTATCGAAAGCATTACTCAATCTTTTGATCATTTTTTTAGCTCGACTGATAACATGGTAACCATTCAGTGACTGACATTCCCTCCTCAGGTTAATTGAGGAAATCATACCCGCAATTTGCGTTATACATGGCAATATCTGGACTTATGAATAACTAGGATCACCATCAATGCATGAAGTTCCCTCTCAGAATCCCAGGCTGGCATTTAAGCGCTTAACAGCACCATTTTTAACTCCAGGTACGTTTCTGAACATCTCAGACCAACTCACAAGGAATTCACATCGAGGTAGACTTCGTTACCAGGACATTAAGGAATATACGGTAAAGAAATATCGGAATAATTCGCAAGTGGACGATCAATCCAACAACAACCCCATAGACCAGAACCCTTTCCTGCCCAAATAGCCACCACTGCAGTGACAAAGGAACATTCCACTTGTGTGTTCCTCCACAAATAAATACAGAACTTTATTTTTCTGGAACTGCACATCAGATGCTCACGATGGTACGCTTTCAGATAGGTCACAGCCCACTATTTATTTTCAGAACGTGGCATAACAACGTCCACTTCAAGACGCAAGATTGCGAACACTTTTCAGGAGAGCAGGCAACATCCTCAGCACCTCCTCACAAGTGCATCCAGATCATGAAGATTCAGAAATTAGAAATAATTGGTAAACTCAACCTTAACACCAGTAAACTACATCATATCATTCAAATTTGGGAACAGTCGACAAGGACTGGATAGGAATACTCTTTTGGGTAACCTTCCTTGGATTCTTCAACCAGGAACTTTCGCTAAACCCCATACGTAGGAACTCCCAAGGCCCATCTCGCATAGAGACCTATCTCCCACGGCTTTGACCTTGCTCGAAGTCCCTTGTCTACCCGCAGAAGTAACTACAACGGTAGTCTTGTTTGCTCAGATAACAGGTAGTGACAGCTTCAAGACTCCAGGGTCTGTTGCAAATGATATTTTATATTTATATTTCGTATAATACATTTGGGAGTCCTGGCGTGCAGCTAAGCAGTAGTTGCATTCTGTGGGCACGGTGGAAGGCCGTCCATCTTAACGTAAGAGGCCCAGAAGAACCGTTGACCAGAACAGAGAGAAAGAGAATATCAACAAATAAAAGATTGTTTAATTTTTGCAAAAGAATCTCGTCCATGTGACAACCCTTCCCAACCCCCCTCAACCCCCTACCCCTTCCCCCCTAAAAAACTCAACGGATTTTTGCTTCCCCGCAACAAGATTTTTTTCTGAAATTTTGTCAGCCAGATCTGTAACATCCTATCAATAATGTAAAAAAAAAAAACCTTAGTATGACAGATATAGTTATGCTTTTACCAAACTCTGACGACAGCGGCTCAACTCTAAACTGGATAAACAGATATTGTTAGCTTGTACCATATCAGCACAACAGCGCTCTACTCTAAACTGGGATACAGATATTGTTAGCTTGTACCATACTCAACGCAGTGCTTTCCTAAACTGGATACAGAATTGTTTAGCTTTACCATACACAGAACGAACAGCGCTCACGCTAAACTGGATCTACAGTAATTTAGCTTGTACCATACTCCAGGACAGACAGCGCTCTAGAAACTCTAAACTGTGGATACAGATTTTGTTAGTTGTTACATACTCATCGGACCAGCGCACATACTCTAACTAGGATCCGAGAAATTGTTAGCCTTGATTACCATAACTCAGACGACAGCGCTCTACTCAAAACGGGATACAGATATTGTAAGGCTTGTACCAACTCAAGACGACACGCTCTACACTAAACTGGGATACAGATATTGTAAGCTTGTACCATACACAGACGACAGCGTGCTCGTACGTAAACCATGGGAAATACAGATATTGTTAGCTTGTGACCATACTCAGACGACAGCGCGTCTACTACTCTTAAACTGGTATAACAGATTAATGTTAGCTTTACCATACTCAGACGACAGAGCTCTACTCTAAACTGGGATTCAGATATGTGTTATGCTTGTACCATTACTCCAGAAGACGACAGCGCTCTACTCGAAAACTGGGAACAGAATATTGTTAGCTTGTAACCAAACTCGAGACGACAGCGCTCTACTCTAAACAGGGATACAGATCATGTTTACTTGTACCAACTCATACGACAGCGCTCTACACTAAACTGGATACAGATATTAGACGCTTGTCTCAACACAGACGACAGTGCTGTGCTTTCTCTCTAAACTGGGATACAGATATGTGGTTAGCTTGTTACCATACTCAACGACAGCGCTCTACTGTAAACAGGATACAGAATTGTTAGCTTGTACCATACACAGACTACACGCTCTACTCTAAACTGGGATAACACATAATTTAGCTTGTGACCATACACAGACGACAGCGCACTACACTAAACTGGGTATACACATATAGTTTAGCTGTACCATACACATACGACAGGCGCGATAACTCTCTAAACGAGGGATAACACAATTGTTAGCTTGTACATACTCAACGACATGCTACTACTCTAAACTGGGATACAGAAATGTTAGCTTGTACCATACTCCAGACGACAGCGCTTCTACTCAAACTTGGGGATACACTATTGTTAGCTTGAACCATACACATACGACAGTGCTCTACTCTAAACAGGATACAGATATTGTTAGCTTGTCCATACTCAACGAACAGCGCTCTACTGTAAAACTGGGATACAAGAGATTGTTTAGCTGTACCATACTTCATACGAACAAAGCGCTCTACTCAAACTAGGATGCAATATTGTTACTTGTACCAAACTCCAGACGACAACGCTCTAAACTCTAAACTGGGATACAGATATTGTTAGCTTTACCATACTCAGGGACGACAGCGCTCTGACTGTAAACTGGGATACAGATATTGTTTACTTAGTACCAACTCAGACGACAGCGCTCTACTCTAGACTGGGCTAACAGATATTGTTTTACTTTTAACCACCATACTCAGAACGACAGTAGCTTCTACTCTAACTGAGATACAGTATATAGTTAGCTTTACCATAGACTCAACGACAGTCGCGACAACTCTACAACTGGGATA
The DNA here is from genome assembly GCF_026151205.1 of Bolinopsis microptera. NCBI lineage: Eukaryota > Metazoa > Ctenophora > Tentaculata > Lobata > Bolinopsidae > Bolinopsis > Bolinopsis microptera. The sequence goes on from NC_087076.1 coordinate 5,121,695, forward strand.
CAGATATTGAGCTAGCTTGGTATCCCCATACACTCAGACGACATGCTCTACTCTAACAGGGATACAGATTTTGTTAGCTTGTACCATACTCAGACGACAGCCTCTACTCTAAACTGGGATACAGATAGTTTAGCTTGTGGCCATACACAGATACGACAGCGGTCTACTCAAAACAGGGATAAGAAATAATGTTAGCTTGTACCATACTCTGACGGACATCGCTCTATACAAACTGGGATACAGATATTGTTAGCTTGTACCATCACAGACGACAGCGCTACTACTCTAAACTGGGATAAACAGTATATTGTTATCTTGTACCATACACATACCGAACAGCGCTCTACTACTCTAAACTGGTATACAAGATAATGTTAGCATGCACCATACTCAGACGACAGCGCTGTAACTCTAAACTGGATACAGATATTGTTAGCTTGTACCATACTCATACGACAGTGTTCAACTCTAAACTGGATACAGATATTGTAGTTGTACCATACTCAGACGACAGCGCTCTTCTCTATACTGGGATACAGATATTGTTAGCTTGATACCATACCTCAGACGACAGCGCTCTAACTCTAAACTTGGGATACAGATATTGTTAGCTGTACCATACGTCAGGACGACAGCGCACTACTCTAAACTTGGGATAATCAGATATTGTTATACTTTACTCATACACAGACGACAGTGCTCTACTCTAAACTAGGATACAGATAGATGTAGCTTGTACCATACTCAGACACAGCGGCACTACTGCTAAACAGGTGATACAGATATTGTTAACTGTACATACTCAGAACGACAGCGCTCTACCTAAACTGTGGATACAGAATATTGTATAGCTTTGTACCATACTCAGACTACAGCGCTCTACTCTAAACTGGTTACATATATTTGTTAGCGTGTACCATACCTCCAACCACAAGCGCTCTACTCTACACTGGGATACAGATATTGTTAAGCTTGTCCATACTCAGACTAACAGCGCTCTACTCTAAACGATACAGATATTGTTAGCTTTACCATACTCAGTACGACAGCGCCCTACTACTGTAAACTGGGAACAGATATTGTTTAGCTTGTACCATACTCAGACGACAAGCGGCTCAACCTAAACTGGATACACATATTTTAGCTTGTACCATACTCAAGCGACAGTGCTCTACTCTAAAACTGGGATACAGATATTGTTAGCTTGTACCATACTCGGAAACGACAGCGCTCGTACTGCTAAACTTGGATTACAGATATTGTTTTAGCTTGTACCATACTCAGACGACAGCGCCTCTACTCTAAACTGTGATACAGATATTGTTAGCTTGTACATACTCTAGAACGAAAAAAAACAGCCCTCCTATCTCCTACACTGGGATACATATAATGTAACTTGTGCCATACTCAGACGACAGTGCTCTCTCTAAACTGGGATACAGATATTGTTATGCTTGTTACCATACTCAGACGACAGCGCTCTACTGTAAACTGAGTACAGATATTGTTAGGCTTGTAACCATACACAACCAGCGCGCTCTAAGCACTAAACTGGGGGATACAGATATTGTTAAGCTTGCTCCGTACCATACTCCAGACGACACGCACCTACAGTAAACTTGGATACAGATAAAGTTAGCTGTACCATACTAGACGACCGCGCTCTAAACTCTAAACTAGTGATACCGATATTGATAGCCTTGTACCATACCAGACGACAGCGCGCGTAAAGACTAAACTGGATACAGATATTGTTATGCTTGTACCATACTCAGACGACAGCGCTCTAACTAGTAAACTGTATACAGGTTTGTTAGCTTGTACCATACTCAACGACAGCGCTCACTGTAAACTGGGAATAACATAAATGTACTTTACCATACTCAGACGACAGCGCTCTACGCTAAACTGGATACAGATATTGTTAGCTGTGTACCATACTCAGACTACAGCGTCTCTACTCTAAACTGGGATACAGATATTTGTTTGCTTGTAACCATCCTCAGACGACAGCGCTCTACTCTAAAACTGGGAACAGATTAATGTTTAGCTTGTGCCATACTGCAAGACGACAGGCGTCCCTACTCTAAAACTGGGATACAGATATAGTTGTTTTAGCTTGTAAACCATAACTCAGACACAGCGCTCTACTCTAAACTGGGAAAGCAGATATTGTAAGCTTGTATACCATACTCCCACGACACGCTCTACTCTAAATAGGATACAGATATGGTTACTTGTAACCATATCAGCACTGACAGCGCTCCTACTCGTAAACTGATACAGATAATTTTCTTGTACCATACTCCAGACGACAGCGCACTACGTCTAATACTGGGATACAGATATTGCATTGTACCATAAGAAAAACCTCTCCCCGCCCAACCCCCCCAGACGACAGTGTTCGACCTAAACTGGGATACAGATATTGTTTGACTGTACCATACACAGACACACGCTCTGACTCTAACAGGATACAGATATTGTTTAGATTGTACCATACTCAACCGACAGACGCTCTACTCTAAACGGATACATATATTGAAAGCTGTACCATACTCAGACGACAGCGCTCTTCACTAAACTGGGATAACAGATATGGGTTAGCTTGTACCATACTCAGATCGACAGCGCTCTACTCTAAAGCGGGATAACAGATATTGTTAGCTTTACCAAACTCAGACGACCAGCGTTCTACTCTGAAACTGGGATACAGATATTGTTAGCCGTGTACCATAACTCAGCGACATGCCTAACGTCGTAAACTAGGATATCAGAGATTGTTAGCTTGTACCATACTCAGAACCACATCGTCTACACTAAACTGTGATACAGATATGTGTTCTTGTACCATACTTCAGACGGACAGAGCGCCTCTACTCAAAACTGGATACAGATATTGTTATCTTGTACGATATCATTACGACAGAAGGCCTAACTCTAAAATGTATACAATATTGTTAGCTTGTACCCATACTCAGAAGACAGTGCTCACTCTACACTGTATCTACAGATATTGTTATCTTGTAGCAAAGTACCAAACTCAGAACGACAGCGCCTCTACTCTTAAACTGGATACAGAAATTGTTAGCTTTTACCCAAACTCAGACGACAGTGTCTACTCTAAACTGGGATACAGATATTGTTAGCTTGTACCATACTCAGCCGACAGCGCTCTACTCTAACTGGGATACAGATATTGTTAGCTTGTACCATACTCAACGACAGTGCTCTTCTCTAAACTGGGATAACAGAATTTTACTTGTACCATACTCAGACACAGCGCTCTACGCTAAACTGGGATACAATATTGTTAGCTTGTACCATACTCAGAGACGAACAGCTCACTACGTCTAAACTGGATACAGAAATTGTAGCTTTACCATACTCATAACGACAGTGCACTACTCTAAACTGGATACAGAAATTGTTAGCTTGTAGCCATACTCAGACCGACAGCGCTCAACTCTAAAACTGGGATACAGATATTTGTTAGCTTGTACCATACTCAACGACAATGAACTACTCTAACACTGGGGATACAGATATTGGTTCAGCATTACCATACGTCATGACGACAAGCGCTCTAATCTGTAAACTGGATACAGATATTGTATTAGCCTGTACCATACTCAGAAGACAAGCGCTCTACTCTAAACTAGGATACAGATATTGTAGCTTGTACCATACTCAGACTACAGCGCTCATACTCCTAAACTGGATACAGAAAATGTAAGCTTGTACCATACTCATACGACAGCGCTCAACCGTAAAACTGGGTATACCAAGATATTTTTAAGCTTACCATACTCATACGACAGCGACTCTAACTCAACTGGGATAAACAGATGTGTTAGCTTGTCCAATACTGCAGACGACAGTGCTCTACTCTAAATCAGGGATACAGATATTGATAGCTTGTACCACATACTCATACACACGCTCTACTCTAAACTGGAATAACAGATATTTGTGATCCTTACCATTACTCAGGACTACAGTGCTCTACTCTAAACTGGGATACAGATTTTTTGTAGCTGTACCATACTCAACGACAGTGCTCTACTCTAAACTGGGATACAGATATTGTTTAGCTTGTACATACACAGACGACGAGTGCTCTACTCTACAACTGGGATAGTCAGTATATTGTATAGCTTGTACGTCATACTCAGCATACGAGTGTTTCTACTCTAAACTGGGATACAGATAATGTGTAGCTTGAACAAACTCAGACACAAGCCGCTTCTACTCTAGACTGGGATACAGATATATGAGCTTATGGAACCATACTCAGACGACAGTGCTCTACTCTAAACTGGGATACAGATATTGAGAGCTTGTACCATACACAGTACGACAGCGCTCGACACTAAACGGGGATAAACAGATATTGTTAGCTTGGTAGCCTTACTCAGAACGACAGCGCATCTAACCAAAACTGGATCAATATTGTTTAGCTTGTGCCATACTCAGACGACAGCGCACTACTCTAAAGCTGGATACAGATATTGTTGCTTTACCATACTCAGACGAACCAGCGCTCTAACTGTATAGACTGGGATACCGATAATGTAACATGTACCATCTCAGACGACAACGCTCTACTCCTAAACTGGATACAGATATTGTTAGCTTGTACCATACACAACTACAGCGCTCTAACTCTAAACTGGATACTGATATTGTTAGCTGTACCCATACTCCGAAGACAGCGCGACTCACTCTAAACTGGGATACAGATATTGGTAGCTTTGTACCATACTCAGACGACGTGCTCTACACTGAAACTGGGATACAATAAGGTTTTTTTGTTTTAGCAATGTCTCAGACCCCATAGCAATCCTGTGAATTAAGGCAGACGCCACACGAACAGGCGCCCAAAATTTGCGTAATTAAATTTATAGAATCAATATAATTGATACATTATGAGCCCAATCCCGATACCCACTTTTGCCTCCCAATTATATATATCATCTCGTAACTTCATAATGAAGGGTTCCGTAAATTCATTTTAAAGATTAAGTATATATCGATTCTCGGCACCGTAGCCCGACACCACACTAGCCGTGTCGAAGCTTCTTTCTTTGGTTGGCTAGGAGGGGGGAAGGCCAGCCCCCAGAACTTATTTGAGAAATTTTAGATGTGTTATCGACTCTTTTGGCTTAAAGAAATTTTTAGGACAGTCAATACTCAGACAACACAAATAATACAAAGTTGGGTGGCAAGGGGGGCGTGGCAGCCCAGGCCGAATCGAAAATTTTGAGAAATCGGGTGTTCCAGACGACATTTTAGGACAAGCAAGAAATCAGACATTACAAAAATACAAGGTTCGGTGGCTTGGGGGGGGGGGGGCGCAACCCCCGAAAATTTTGAGAATTAGGTGATTCGACGACTTTTGGCATTAAGAAATTTGTAGAGAGCATAATCATACATCAGAAAAATAAAAAATATTTGTGGGCTAGGGAGCGTAATCCCCCAGGGAGAACTTTTAGAAATAGGTGATTTAAAACGGCAATTTGGCATTAAGAAATTTGGAAAGTAATAATCAGACATCAACAATAATATAAAGTTGGGGGTCCGGGGGGGTGGGGGGGGGCGCGCAGCCCCCCAAAATGTTTTGAGAAATAATAATTGTTTTTAAAAGGATACGAACAATTGGCATTAAAGAAATTTTGTTGGACAGGTAATAATCAGAACATCACAATAATCTAATAATACAAATTGGGAGGCTAGGAGGGGGGGAAAGGGGGGCGCACCCCCCGGAAAATTTAGAAACATAGGTGTATTCCGACAGCATTACGGCATATAAAGAAATTAGTAGGGCATTAATAATCTGATAACAATCACAAGAATATAAAGTTATTGGCTAGGGAGGTGGGGGTGGCGCAGCCAATCAGAAAATTTATGTTGAGAAATTATGTTTTTTTACGGGAACGACATTTGACATAAAGAAAATTTGTAGGAACAGTATTTATAATCAACAACACAATAATAAGTCGGAGGGCTAGGCAGGCGCAGCCCTGCCTTCGGAAACTTTTTCGAGAAAAAGGGTTTTCCAGACGACATTTGTTGGACAGCAAATCAGACAAACAAAAGTACAAGGGTAGAGGGCGGGGGGTGGGCGCAGTACTAATCATACATCACAATAAAATATAATTTGGGGACTTTGGTGGGGGGCGCAGCCCCCACGAAAATAGTTAGAAATTATTGTTTAGACGACATTAAGGCATAATGAATTTGTAAGGACGGCGATAATACTAAGTTGGGGGTGCAAGACCCCGGAAAATTTTTGAGGGAATATGGTGTTCCAGACGACATTTGGTTGAGACAGCAATAATCAGACATTACAATCATACAGAATTGGTGGGGCTGGGGGGGGGGCGCCGTAGATAATCAACAGTCACAATAATATAAAGTTGGGACTGGGGGGGTGGGGGGCGCAGCCCCCAAGAAAATAATTAGAAAATATTTTGTTTTAGAGCGACATTAGCATAAGAAAATTTGTAGGACGGCGATAATACAAAGTTGGGGGTGCAGCCCCCGGAAAATTATTGCGAAAATAGGAGTTTTTCAGTCAAGAGCGACAAATGGCATTAGAAATTTGTAATTTCAGACATCACAATAATACAAAGTTGGGGTCTAGGTGGAACTCAGTACTTTCACATTGAATAAGTACATATTGTATATGGATTAGAATAGATTTACGAAAATGCTAAAGTCGATGCCTGTCGTGTTCGATTTAAATCAAACAGTCATAAACACAGCCCACTACGAGGCGACCACTGCATGGTTGACTAGGGGCTTAATTATTTTTTTTTGAGGGGTTCAATTTTTTTTCCGGGGTCTATCCCCTTGACGACGTGTCTGCATCTAGTTGCCAGACGCACACAATTATAGTGCAGACTCAACATGTTTGGTGCCAACCCCCCTATCTAGATCCAGACCCACAATTCTGTTGTCATATCTCCTAAATACAAGTTCAGAGACCCCAATTCTGGTTGACAGAGGAAGAATTACCATTCTGGTTGCCATATTCACTCTTCTAGAGAGGAGACCCACCTTCCAAGTAGTACAGAGTCAAGACCCCACTATTCTCAAATGCAGACCGCCACCTTTCTGGTTGCCAGCCCTCTCTTCTGAGGCTATGACCTACCTTCTGGTTGCCAGCCCCACTCTTCTAGAGTGTAGACGCACCATTCCGAGATTGGCCTAGACCCACTATTTCTGAGTGAAACACACCACCTGTTCGGGGTTGCCAGGACCCACTATGCTAGAACTCTAGACTCCAGAAGCACAATCCTGGTTGCCATAATATCCTAATTCTATGTAGACCCCCAATTCTGGTTGACACTTGACAGAGAGTAGACATACCAATCTGTTGCCAGACCCACTCTTCTAGAGTGAAGACCCACTTTCCTAGAATTCGTTACCGCACCCTTCTTGTTGCCGTTAGACCCACCTCACAGCTGAGAGAGTAAACCCACTATCATGAAATTCTGACCCACCTTCTTTGTTTCCAGAACCCTCTAGCCTAGGTGCAACGCCTCCATTCTGATTGGCCATAACTCCCTCATCTTGATTCCCTGATTGCCGACCCACTCTTCTGGTTGCCAGACCCATCTTAGTAGAGTGCAGACACAACCAATCTAGTTGCCAGAACCCCACCTCTTCTTTCTAAAGTGTAGACCCACCTATTATTCAAGAGTGAGGACCACCCTCGGGTTGTCAGACTCACTCTTCAAGGGTGTACGTACACCCACCATTCTGGTTGCCAGCCGCAACTCTAGATTGCAGACCCACCATTCGCAGCATGCCAGAACCCTCTCCTTCTCAAGTCCAGACCCACTACTCTGTTGACAGACCCATTCTTCAAGGGTGTACGTACATCCCACCATTTCCGGTTGCCAGACCAACTTCTAGATTGCAGACCCACCCATACCACTGCCAAGAACCACCACTCGTGGTGTGTCAGGCCACACTTCAAGGGTGTACGTACACCGCACCGATTCTGGTTGCCAACCATCTTCTAGATTGCAAGACACCACCATTCCAGCTGCCAGACCCACTCATCTCAATCAATATCACCACTCTGGTTGTCAGACCCACTCTTTAAGGTGCAGACTGCAGACGACCGTTTCTGGTGCCAGACCCTTATAGATTGTCAGAACCCAACATTCTATGCTGCCAGACCCACACTTCTCAAGTGCAGACCCACCACTCTGGTTGTCAACCCACTCTTGATCTTAAGCCTGAAGGGTCCGACCACCAATCAGTTTGTTAGACCAACTTCTAGATTCAGACCCACCATCCAGCCCAGACCCACACATCTCAAGTGCAGAACTACCACTCTGTTGTCAGACCCACTCTTTAAGCCTGAAGGTGCAGACCCACCATTCATGTTGCCAGAAACCACGTCTAGATTGCAGACCCACATTCTAACTCCGAGAACCCACTCTAGATTTGCAGACCCAACATTACGTAGCTGCCATACCCACTCTTCTCAATGCAGACCCACCACACTGGTTTGTCAAGCCCTCACTATCTCAAGGGTGCAGACACACCACTCTGGTTGTCAGACCCACACTATCGAAGGTTGTACGTACACCCACCATTTCTGGTTGCCGGACCCACGTTCCACGATTTGCAGACGCCAACCATTCCAGCGCCAGACCCACTCCTTCACAAGTTCAAGAGACCACCACTCGGTTGTCAGACCACTCTCAAGGGTGTACGTACACCCACTATTCTGGTTGCCGACCACTTATAGGATTGCAATTCCCAACCTTCCAGCGTCCAGTTGAGTGCCAGGATGCACTCTCTCCAAAGTCCAAACCCTCCAATCTGTTTGTTCAGGACCCACTCTTAAAGGGTGCCATACCTCACCATTTAGCGGCCAGAACCCACGCTTCTCAAGTGGAGACCCACCACTCTGGTGCCGAACCCACTCTTCTAGAGTGAAGAACTCATTATTCTCGAATGCTAGATCCCCAATTCTGTTGCTAGACCAAACTTCTAGGATTGCAGAACCTCCACCATTCCATCCGCCGATAGACCCCCTCTTGCTCAGTGCAGACGTACCCACATTCTGTTTGTCAACCCACTCTTCTAGAGTGAAGACTCATTATTCTCGAATGCAGATCCACAATTCTGGTTGCTAGACCAACTCTAGAGTTGCGAGGACCCACCATTCCAGCCGCAAGAAGCCTCTCTTCACAAGTGCAGACCCCACCATTCCTGGTTGTCAGACCCACTCTTCAAGGTGTAGACCCCAACAATACTGGTTAACATACCCACTTCTAGTTGCATACCCACCATTCAAGCTGCCAGACCCACATGCACAAGTGCACACCCACCACGTCTGGTTGTCCAGACCCACTCTTTAAAAAGGGTACAGACCCAATCATTTCTGGTTGCCAGAGAACCCACTTCTCTAGATTGGCAGACCCACCATTCAAGCTGGCCAGAACCCACTCTTCTCTAAGTGCAAACCCCCACTCTAGGCAACAGGGTAGAATAATATCACAACAAATGGGTCACGATATCCGCTCCGACTCACGGGTGTGGCCAGGTTGGCACTACGGTGGTGTGCTCTCTTGGTTGAGTACAAAGGTTTGGACTTGCCAACTCAAAGTTCCATCGGAACCAGAGTAACACTAAACACATACCCAGCACAGGGAAATTATCTCTTTCAGATATCCAGGAATTGCAAGATAGTCCACACAACACCAGTACGATACATAGTGACAATCCAGTGATAGTTAGTAGCTCTAAGAGCTACTAAATCACCAGGAACATCCGACTTTCGCTCCGTTTCCAGGTCCCAACGAAGTCAACCCACCACTGTAGCAAGTGAATCTCAATACGCACCTCCTTACTACAAGGACACACTGATATTGAAGTATCCTGGCACTTCTCCCTCACATAACCACATATCATGTCATTTATCAGTAAAAAACAGCTAATGCGTACGGCAGCCACATGGCGCTAACACAGGCTCATGGAAAAACAGAAATAGGGAATAAAACTCTGACAACGGAGGACCCACTGATAGCGAGAAATTCCTGACACTGTCTTCCTCCAGGATAACCACTTTTCATGGACCGTGTAAGCTGTTGCCACACACTTCATTGAAGTTTGACTGGACGCCACTACAAATCATCAGTAGCAGCATAGTTTGAACTGACATCCCTTACGGTTCTATTCAGTTTCCACCGCGTAAGATCTCAACACACGAAAACATTCATCTCGGACATCCAGCAGAGCTGCTTTTTCACAGAAAGCTCCCCAATACACGGGGAACCCTTAGACTACATACCCTGGTGCGAGCATAGCTCACAAAAGCATAGAGGACCTCTTAGTTCTGAGACGCAAGCTAACCGGAACATGAATAAACATCAATGCACTGCATAGGGGATGCAAAATAGAACATACCATGTTTATTCGAATGCATACTCAATCTTTTGATTCATTTTTTTAGCTCGACGTACATGGTAACATTTCAGACTGAACATTCTCCTTCAGGTAATTTGAGGAAACAAACCGCTATTTGCGTTAAACCATGCAATATCAGGACTTATGATAACTTAGGATCTCCATCAATCATAAATTCCTCTCACGGATTCCCAGGCTGCATTTAAAGCGTCTTATACAACGCAAGCACCATCCACCTCCAGGTTTCGTTCTAGAAACATCTCAGACAACTCACTAGGTATTCACATCGAGTAGGACTTCGATTCCAGACATTAAGAGTATAACGGTAAAGAACTAAGTCGGAAGAATTCGCAAGGGAACGAAAACATTCCAACCAGCATCCCCATAACCCAGAACCTTCCTCCAAATAGCCACACTCAGTAACAAAGGAACATTCCCACTTTTGATGTTTCCTCCACAAATTAAGATACAGGAACTTTTATTTTTCTGGAACTTCACAACAGATGGCTAACATGTCGCTTTCAGAATATGTCACAGCCCACTAGTTTCTATTCAGAACGTGGCAAACAACGTCAACTTCAAGACGGCAAGATGTGCGAAACACCTTTTCAGAGAAGCACAACATCCGCAGCATCCTCCACTACAAGAGCATCCAGATCATGACGTTCAGAATGAAATAATTGGTAAACTCTACCTTAACACCAGTAAACTACATCCATAACTTCAAATATGTGGAACATTCCGACAAGACTGGATAGGGAAAACTCTTTTGGGTTAACCACCTTGGATTCTTCACCAGGAACTTGTCGCTAAACCCCATACAAGAACTCAACCTAGGCGCATCTCCACGCATAGAGACAGAATCTCCCAGGCTTTGACCTTGCCTCGAAGACCCTGTCTACCCGCCAGAAGTACTACAACGGAAGTGGTTTGCTCAGAGACAGGAAGATGACAACAGCTTCAAGACTCCAAGGGGTTCTGTTGCATTGAGATTAATAATTTATGATTTCGTATATACATGGGAGACCTGGGCGTGCACTAGCAGGAGTGCATTCTGTGAGGCTCGTTGAAAAGGCCTCCAGCTTAAACGTAAGAGGACAAACCTGTTTGACCACAACAGAGAGAGAGATAATAACAACAAATAAAGATTTTAATTTTTGCAAAAAATTTCTCGTAACATGTGCCAGACCCTCCCATCCCCCACTCAACCCCCTACCCCTCCCCCCCTAAAAAACTCATCGGAATATTTTCTTCCCGCGAACCATATTTTTCTGAAATTTTTGTCAAGCCAGATCTGTAAAATCTATCAATATGAAAAAAAAAAGACCTTATGATACAGATATTGTTAGCCTTGTACCATACTCAGACGGTAACAAGTCGCACTACTCTAAACGTATAACAGAGTAATGTTAGCTTGTACCAACTCAGACAACAAGCGCTCTACTCTAAACTTGGGATACAGATATTGTTAGCTTGGACCATACTCAACGACAGTGCGCATCTCTAAACTGGGATACAGATATGTTGCTTGTACCATACTCAGACGACGAGCGCTCTACTCTAAACTGGGATCTACAGATATTGATAGCTTGTGACTCATAGTCAAGCGACAGCGCTCGACTCGTAAACTGATACAGATGATTGTTATCTGTACCATACTCAACACACGCCTACTCTAAACTAGGTACAGATATTGATAGCTTGACCATACTCAGAACGACAGCGCGTTCTACTCTAACCTGGGATACAGATATTGTTAGCTAGTACCAAACACAGACGACATCGCTCTTACTCTAAACAGGATACAATATTGATATCTTGTACCATACTCAACTACAGCGCCTACTGTAAACGGTGATAACAGATATTGTTTAGCTTGTACCATACTCAGACGACAGCGCTCTACTCTAAAACTGTGATACATATATTTTAGCTTGTAGCCATACTCAGACTACAGAGCTCTACTCTAAACTTGGGATACAGATATTGTTAGCTTGTACCCAATACCTCAGAACGACAGCGCTTTACTCTAAACTGGGAATACAGATATTGTTAGCTAGTGACCATACACATACGACAGCGCACTACTCTAAACTGGTATAGCAGATAATGTTAGCTTGTACCATACTCAGACGACAGCGCTCTACACTAAACGGGGAACAGAATTGTTAGCTTGTGGCCATACTCAGCGACGAGTGCACATCTCTAAACTGGGATACAGATATTGTTAGCTTGTAACCATACTCAGACGACAGCGCTCCTACTGTAAACTGGATACAGAATGTGTTAGTCTGTACAACTCAGACGACAGCGCTCTACTCTAAACTGGGAGAACACAAATTGTTAGATTGTACCATACTCAGCCGACAAGCGCTCTAATACTCTAAACTGGGATACAGCCAATTGTTAGCTTGTACCATACTCAGACACAGCGCACTACTCAACTAGGATTACACATATTGTTACTTGTAACCATACTCAGACGACAGTGCACTACTCAAAACTGGGATACAGATATTGTTTACTTGTACCGATACACAGAACGACAGCCGCTCACTAACTCAAAACTGGTATACACATATTGTTTAGCTTGTACCATACTCATAACGACAGTGATCAACTCTAAACAGGGATAACAGATATTGTTAGCTTACCAATACTCAGACGACAGCGCCTACTGTAAACGGGGATACCGAATATTGTTTGCTGTGTAACATACCTCAGACGACAGCGCTCTACTCTAAACTAGAAACAGATATTGTAAGCTTGTACCATACTCAGAAACGACAGCGCTCAACTCTAAACTGGAAACAGATAATGTTACTTGTACCATAGCTCAGACGACAGCGTGCTCTAACTGTAACAGGGATACAGATATTGTTGAGCTATGTAACCATACACAGATCACAGCGCGCTAATCAGACTGGGATAACAGATATAGTGTAGCTGTACCATACCAACACAGTGGCTCAACGTCAAAACTGGGATACAGGTATTGTTAGCTTTGTACCTACTCATACGACATCGCACTACTCTAAAGTCGGTATACAGATATGGTTAGCTTGAACCATACTCAGACGACATTGATTGCTCTACTCTAAAAGGGATACATATTTTTGTTACTTGTACCAATACTCAGACGACCAGCGCACTAACTCTAACTGGATACAGCTATTGAACATGGCAGTACTCAGACGACAGCGGTCTACTCTAAACTGGGATACGATAAATTGTTAGCATGTACCCATACTCAGACGACAGCGCTCAACTCCTTAAACTGGGTATACAGATAGTTGTTAGCTTGTACCATGACACAACTACAGCGCTCTACTCTAAACTTGGGATACAGAAAATTTAGCTGTACCATATCCAGACCGACAGCGCTCTACTCTAAACTGAGGCTACAGAAATTTTAGCTTGTAACCATACCAGACGACAGCTGCTCTACTAACTCTAAACTGGATACATGATCTTAGTGTCGCTTGTACCAAACTCAGACCCCGACGTGTTCTACACTAAACTGGATACAGGATATTGTTAGCTTGTATCCATACCTCAGACGACAGCGCTATCTCAAACTGGATACAGAATTGTTAGCTTGACCATACCAGACGACAGCGCTCTACTCTAAACACTGGTGATACAGATATTGTAAGCTGTGTAACCAAACTCAGAACGACAGCGCTCTACTCTAAACTGGAAACAGATAATGATTTAGCTTGTACCATACCAGAACCCGACAGTACCTACTCTAAACTAGTATACAGATATTGTTACATGTACCATACTCAGACGACAGCGCTCTACTCTAAACTGTATATCAGATATTGTTAGCTTGTACCATAACTCCAGACACAGCGCTCTACTCTAACTGGGATACAGATAATGTTAGCTTGTACCACACTCAGACGAACAGCGCTCACTCTAAACTGGTATACAGATATTGTTAGCTGTGTACCATACACAGACGGACAGCGCTCTACTCTAAACTGATACAGATATTGTTAGCTATACCATAACTCAGACGACATCGCTCTACTCAAACTGGTACGAATTTGTTAGCTGAACCATATCTCATACGCGAGCGCTCTACTGTAAACTGATACGATATTGTTAGCATGTACCATAACTCCGACGACGACGTCTCCTACTCTAACTGGGATACACATATTGTTACTTTTTACCATACACAAACGACAGTGCTCTATCTAAACTGGGATACAGTATATTGTTAGCTTTACCAATACTCCGACGCCAGCGCTCTACTCCTAAACTGGGATACAGATATTGTTAGCTTGTACCATACTCAGACACAGCGCTCCTACTCTAAACTGGGATACAGATAATGTAGATTGTAACATACTCAGAACGACGCGCTCAAACTCTAAACAGGGATACAGATATTGTTAGCGTTGTGCCTACACAACGATCAGTGCTCCTTCTCTAAACAGGATACAGAAAATGTTAGCTTGTACCAACTAGACGACAGCGCTCACTGGTAAAGCTGTGGATAGCAGATATTGTTAGCTTGTACCAAACTCAACGACAGCGCTCTACGTCTAAACTGTGAATAACAAGATATTGTTAGCTTGTACCATACTCAGACGACAGCGATCTACTGTAAACTGGGATACAGATATTGTTATCTTTGTAATCCATACTCAACGACAGCGCAGTCTACTACTCAACTAAACAAGATACAGATAATGTTACTGTACCATACTCAACGACAGCGCTCTACTCAAACTGGATACAGATATTGTTAGCTTGTACCAAACACAACGACAAGCGCTCTAAACTGTAAACTGGATACATATATTGTTAGCTAGTACCATACACAGACGACAGCGCCTACTGTAAAGCATGGAGTACAGATATTTGAATAGCTTGTACCATACTCTGACGACATCGCTCTACTCAAAAACAGGGATACAGATATGATAGCTTTAGGCCATACACAACGAACAAGCGCTCCGACTCTAAACTGGATACAGATATTGTTAGCTTGTACATACTCAGACGACATCGCTCACCTCTAAGACTGGGATACAGAAATTGTTTAGCTGTTCCATACTCAGATACGACAGCGGACTAACACAAAACTGGGATACTATATATTGTTAGCTTGTACCATACTTCAGTACGAAGCGCCTCTACACTAAACTGGGGATACAGAAATTGTTACATTGCACCATACTCCAACACAGCGCTCTACTCTAAAACTAGAGACAGAAATTGTTAGCATGTACCATACTCAGACGACAGCGCTCTACTCTACATGATAACCAGATATTGTTAGCTAGTACCATACCTCAGGAAGACACAGCGCCTACTCTAAACTGGGATACAGATTTGTTAGCTTGTAACCATACACAGGACGACATGTTCACTCTAAACAGGGATACAGAAATTGTTAGCGAATGTACCATACGCGTCAGACGACAGCGCTCTACTCTAAAGCTGGGATCAGATATTGTTTAGCATGTCCCATACTCAGACGACAGAGCTCTACTCAAAACTGGGATACAGATAAAGTTATCTTGAACCAAACTCAACGGACAGCGCTCTACTCTAAACGGGATACCGAAATTGAATTAGCTTGTACCAACTCATACGACAGCGCTCTACTCTAAACTGGTATACAGATATTGGTTACATTACCATACTCAGACGACAGCTCCTACTCAAACTGGGATACAGATATTGTTACTTGTACCATACTCATACGACAGTCTCTACTCTAAACTAGATACAAGATATTGTTAGCTGTACCATACTCAGAGGCACAGCGCACTATCTCAAACTGGAAATCAGATATTGTTTGCTTGTACCAAACTCAGACGACAGCGCTCTACGCTAAACTGGTATACAGATATTGTTAGCCTGTACCATACGTCAGACACAGAGCGCTCTACTACTAAACTGGATACAGATATGGTTAGCTTGTACCATACTCAGACGACATTGCACTACTCTAGAACTGGATGCTACAGATATTGTTAGCTTGTACCAATGTACCTACTCCCAACGACAGCGGTCTACTCTAACTGGGATACAGAATTGTTAGCTTGTAACATACTCAGACGACAGTGACCTACTCTAAACTGAGGATACAGATATGTTAGCTTGTACCATACTCAGACGTCAGCCTGCTCGACATCTAAACTGGATACAGTATATTGTAAGCTGTACCATACTCAGGAACGACAGTGCTCGTTCTCTAAACTGGGAGTACAGATATATTGTAAGCTGTACCAACTCAGACCGACAGCGCTCTACTCTAAACAGGGATAGCAGAAGATAGTTAGGCTTTGTACCATAGTCGACTATCACGCTCTACTCAAATCTGGATACAGATAGGTTAGCCTTGTACCATACTCAACACCGTGCTCTAACTCTAAACAGGGATACAGATATGTTAGCTAGTATACCACACTCAGAACGACAGCGCTCTACTCGTTAAAAACCCCCTGGGGAATACCGATATGTTAGCTTTACCATACTCAGACTGACAGTGTATCTACCTACTCTAAACTGTATACAGATATTGTTCGCTTGTACCATACACAGACGTACACGCGCTCGTACTGTAACCTGGGATACAGATATTGTTAGCTTGTACCTCCTACCAGACGGAACGACAGCGCTCACTCTAAACTAGGAACAGATATTGTTAGCTTGTACCATACTCAGACGACAGCGCTCTACTCAAACTGGGATCCAGATATTGTTAGCTTGTACCATAACTCAGACTACAGCCGCTCCTACTGTAAACTGGGATACAGATATTGTTAAGGCTATGTACCATACTCAGACGAAAGCGCACACTCTCGACTGGGATCCAGATATTGTTAGCTTGACCATACTCAGACGACAGTGTCTCTACTCTAAACTGGGATACGGATATGGTTAAGCTTGTACCATACTCAGACGACAGCGCTCTACTCTAAAACTGGATTACAGATATTGTTAGCTTGTACCATACTCAGTACGACAGTGCTCTACCTCTAAACAGGGATACATATTTTGGTAGCTTGTACCATACACATGACGGACAGTTGCTCTACTCTAAACAGGGATACAGATATTGTAGCTTGTACCATACTCAGACAGACAGTGCTCTACTCTAAACTGGGATACAGATATTGTTAGCTTGACCATACTCAGACGACAGTGTTCTACTCTAAACTGGATACAGATATTGTCAGCTTGTACCATACTCAACGAACAAGAGCGCTCTACTCTAGACTGGATACAGATATTGTTAGCAGTACCATAAGCTCAGACGATCAGTGCTCTACTCTAAACTGGATACTGAAATTTGATAGCTTGTACCATGACTCAGAACGACAGCGCTCTACTCTAAACATGGAGTACAGATAAAGTTCGCATGTACCATACACAGAAGACAGCGCTCTAACTCTAACTGTATACAGATATTGTTACTTGTGCCATACTGCCGACACAGCGCTCCCATACTACTCTAAACTGGTATACAGATATTGTTAGCTAGTTACCATACTCAGACGACAGCGCACTACTGTCAACTGGAGATACAGATATTGTTATCTTGTACCAACACAGACGACAGCACACTACTCTAAACTGGGATACAGATTATTGTTAGCTGTACCTTACTCAGCAACGACAGCGCTCTACTCAAACCGTGTGAAACTTATATTGTTAGCTGTACACTACTCAGACGACAGCGCATGTCTACTCCTAAACTGGTAAACAGATATTGTTAGCTTGTACCATACTCAGACGACATAGCTCTACTCTCACTGTGATACAGAAGGTTTTTTTACAAATGTCTCAGACCCAAAGCTAGATCGTGAATTTTAGGCAGACCCACTCGACAGCGCCAAATTTTAGCGCATTTGACCCCAACCCGAATACCCCACTTGCCTCCCAATGTATATTATCATCTCGTAACTTCATAATTAAGGTGGTCCGATATTTCATTTAAAGAGTAAGTTTTTCGATTCCTCGGCACGTAGCCCGACACGTGGACACGTAGCCGGGCGAACTTCTTTGGTTGGCTAAGGGAGGGGGAAGGCGCAGCCCCCCAGAACATTTTTGAGAAATTATGTGTTTTAGAGACGACATTTGGCTTTAAAGAAATTTTAGGACAGTAATAATCAGACATCACAATAATACACATTTGGGGTCTTAGGGGGGGGGGCGCAGCCGCTGGCCTTCTGGACAAAATTTTGAGAAATAGGTGTTCCAGACTACATTAGAGACGCAAGTATCAGAACATTACAATAATACAATGTTGGCTGGGACTGGGGGGGGGGGGGGGGGGGCGCAACCCCCGAAAATATTTGAGAATAGGGTGATGTCAGGACGAACATTGGGCATAAAAAAATTTGTAGGAGAGCAATAATCAATACTTCAGAATAATATAAAGTTGGAGGCTAGGGGAGCGAACCCCCCAGGAAAATTTTGAGAAATAGGTGATTAAAACGGCATTTGGCATTAAAGAAATTTGGGGCTAGTAAAAATCAGACCAATCACAATAATATAAAGTTTGGGGGGACCGGGGGGGGGGGGGGGGCGCAAGCCCCCCAGAAATTTTTGGAGAAATAATGTTTTTTTAACAGACATTTGCATTAAATAAATTTGTAGGACAGTAAAAAATCAAACATCTACAATAATCTAATAATACAAAGTAGGTGAGCTAGGGGGGCGCACCCCCCGAAAATTTTGAGAAATAGGGTATTCAGACGACATATAAGCGTTAAAGAAATTTAGTAGGGCAGTAATAATCCTGAGACATCACAATAATATAAAGTTGGTTGGCATAGGGAGGGGGGGGGGGGGGGGGTGGGGGGGCGCAGCCAATTCAGAAAATTTTTGAGAAATTATGTGTTCGGACGACATTTGACATTAAAGAAAATTTGTAGACAAGTATGTATAATCTGACATCACAATAATAAGTGGAGGGCTAGGCAAGGCGCAGCCCTGGCCTTCGGAAACTTTTTGAGAAATAGGATGATCCAGACGACATTTGTGGGACTGCAATAGTTCATACATTACAAAAATACAAGGTTGTGGGCTGGGGGGTGGGCGCAGTAATAATCAGACATCCACAAAAAGATAAAGTTGTGGACTGGGGGGGGGGGGGGCGCAGCCCCAAGAAAATTTTTAGAAATTATTGATGTAGAACGACATTATCATTAAAGAAATGTTGTAGGACGCGATAATACAAAGTTGTGGGTGCAGCCTCCCGGAAAATTTTTGAGAAATGGGGTGTTCCAAACGACAAATGTGAGACGCGCATAATCGACATGACAATAATACAAATTGGTGGGCTGGTGGGGGGGCGCAGTAATAATCAGACATCACAATAATAAAAGTTGGGGGACTAGGGGGGTTGGGTGGGCGCAGCCCCCAAGAAAATTTTTATGAAGAGTAATTTGTTTTAGAACGACGTATGAGGCATTTAATGAAATGTTGTAGAACGCGGCGGATAATACAAGTTGGGGGTGCAGCCCCCGGAAAATTTTGAGAATAGGTGTTTCAGACGACATTGGCATTAGTAATTTGTATTACAGACATCACAATAATACAAAGTTGGGGGCTAGGGGGAACTCAGTACTTGTCACATTGAATAAGTACATATTTGTATAGTGGGATTGGGAAATACTTTACGAAATGCTAAAGCGATGCCCTGTCGTGTCGTTTAATGCAACAGACATAAACACACCCAGCTTACCAAGCGCGACCATTGCATGTGGACTAGGGGGCCTTATTTATTTTGGGGTTCAATATTTTTTTCCGGGGGTCTTCCCCTTGGCTACGTGTCTGCGATACTAGTTGCCAGACCCAAAACTCTATTAGAGTGCAGTACTCAACATTTTGGTCGCCAGACCCACTATTCTAGAAGTCCAGACCCACAATCTGGTTGTCATAATCTCCTATACATACTATTCATAGTCCCCCAAATTCTGTTGAACAGAGTGAAGAAGATTACCATTCTGTTGCCAGATTCACTGCTTCTAGAGAGGAGACCCAATTCTTCTAGTAGGTACAGAGTCAAGACCCACTAATCAAAAATGCAGACCCACCAGTCTGGTTGCCCGACGCTCACTTCATCTGAGGCGAAGACCTACCATTCTGGTTGCCAGCCCCACTCTTCTAGAGTGTAGACGCACACAACTGATTAGCCAGACCCCCGAATCTTGAGTATAACACCCACCTTTCCGGGTTGCCGGACCCACATTCTAGACTCTAGACTCCAGAATCACAATTCTGGTTGCCATATATCCTATAATCTAGTTTAGACCCCCATTCAGGGTTGACTACTTGACAGAGTGTATACTTACCATTTCTGGTTGCCAGACCCACTCTTCTAGAGTGAAGACCACACATTCTAGAATCTTACCCACCATCATGTTGTGCCAGACCCACTCTTAGCTCGAGGTGGAATGACCCACTATTCAAGAATTCTGACCCACCAATCTTGTTTCCGATCCGCACTACCCTAAGGTGTCAGACCCACCATTCTGATGCCAGACTCACTCATCTTGGATCCCTTGATAGCGACCCACAATTCTGGTAGCCAGAAACCCACTCTTATAGATTGCAGACACACCAATCTAGTTGGCCAGACCTAGCTCATCTAAAGTGTAGACCCACCTATTATTCTAGAGTGAAACCCCACCATCGGGTTGTCAGACTCACACTTCAAGGGTGTACGTAACACCACCCATTCTGTTGCCAGACCAACTTCTCGATTGCAGACCCCACCATGTTCCAGCATGCCACACCCTCTCTCCATCAAGTCCAACCCCACTACTCTGGTTGGTCCGAGAACCCATTCTTGCAAGGGTGTACTACACCCACCATTCAGGTTCCAGACCAACCCCCCATTACTATGATTCAGACCCACCATTTCCAGCTGCCAGACCCACCACGATCGGGTGTCAGACCCACTCTTCAAGGGTGGGGGTGGGGGTACGTACACCCGACCGATTCTGGTTGCCAGACCAACTTCTGAGATTGCAGACCCACATTCCAGCTGCCAAACCACTCATCTCAATGCAATATCTACCACTCTGGTTGTCAGACCACACTTTAAGGGATGCAGACAGCAGGACCGACCGTCTTGTTGCCAACCCACTTATAGGAATGCAGACCCAACATTCTATCTGCCAGACCCACTCTTCCCACAAGTGCAGACCCACCACTCTGTTGTCAGAACCCACTCTTGATCTTGAAGCCTGAAGGTTCGACCCACCATTCTGGTTGTTAGCCAACTTCTAGATTGCAGACTCCACATTCCTGGCCAGACCCACACTTCTCAAGTGCAGATCCCTACCACTCTGGTTGTCAGACCACTCTTTAAGGCCTGAAGGGTGCAGACCCACCATTCATGATGCCAGATCACCACGTCTAGATTGCAGACGCCACCATTCCTAACTGCCAGACCCACTTCTAGATAGCAGACCCAACAGTTCTAGCTGCCAGACCCACTCTCTCAAAGTGCGCAGACCCACACACTGGTTGTCAGACCCACTCTTCAGGGTGCAGACCCACCACACTGGTTGTCAGACCCCTCTTCAAGGTGTACGTACAACCCACCCATTCCTGGTTGCCGACCCACTCTAGATTGCAGACCCACCATTCCAGCTGCCAAACCCACTCTTCTCAAGTATCAGACCCACCACTCGGGTTCAGACCCACTCTTCAAGGGTGTACGTACACCCACTATTCTCTGGTTGCCAGACCAACTTTATAGATTGCAGTCCGTCCCACCCATTCCACTGCCAGTTGATGGCCAGACCCACACTTGCTCAGTCCATACCCACCATTCTGGTTTGTCAGACCCACTCTTAAGGTGCAGACTCACCAATTAGCGTCCAGACCCACACACGCTTCTCAAGTGACAGACCCACCATCAGGTTGCGGACCCACTCTTGCAAGATTGAAGACTCATTATTCTCGAATGCAGATCCAACAATCTGTTGCTATACTCAAACTTCTGAGATTTCCATACCCACCATTCCAGCCGCCAACCACTCTTCTCAGGTGCAACCCACCATTCTGGTTGTCAGACACCACTCTTCTAGAGTGAAGACACATTATTCTCGAAGCAGATCCACAATACTGGTTGCTAGACCACTTCTAGAATGCAGACCCACCATTCCAGCCGCAAGAACCACTCTTCTCAAGTCAGACCCACATTCGGTTGTCATACCACTCATCAAGGGTTTAGACCCACAGTGTCTGGGTTAACAGACCCACCTTCTAGATTGCAATACCCACCGATTCAAGCTGCCAGAGACCCCACTATTCTCAAGTGCACAAACTCCACCACTCGGTTGTCCAGCCCTCTTTAAGGGTACAGACCCATCATCTGTTGCCAGAACCTTCTAGATGCAGACCCACCATTCTACGGCCAGACCCACTCTTCTCAGTGCAGACCCACCACCAAAGGCAACAGGGTGAATAATATCAACAAATGTCACGAAATCCCCTCGAACCTGCCACGAGGTGTGGCCTGTGTTGGCACTAACGGGTGGGTGTCTCAGCGTTGTTGAGACAAATTGGGCCTTGGGCCAACTCAAAGTTCCCATAGGAACCAGGAATCAACACTAACAGCTACCAAGCACCAGAAATTTCTCTTCAGATATCAGGTTACAAATAGTACAGCACACAAAGAGCGATACATTGGAGCATGTCCTGGTGATTTAGTAGCTCTACGAGCTACTAAAATCCCAGAACTCTCTTTCACTTTTCCAGCTTTCAGGGTCCCCCATCGAAGTCACCCCATCCACAGAGCTAGGGGATTCCAATTCGGCTCATCCTGACTACAATACACCACTGATTTGAGTAGTCCTGCACTTCTCCCACCCAGTAACCACTTTTCAGGTCTTATTCAGTAAAGAACAGCTAATGCGTAAGGCTGACACACGCCTAGTACACAGGCACGTGGATAAGTACAGATTAGGATTAAACCTGACTACGAGGACAACACTGAAAGCGAGAATTCCTTACACTTCATCCACAGTAACCCCTTTCAGGGACCGGGTTAGCTTTCCACACTCTTCATATTGAAGGTGACTGGAACGCTCAACAATCATCTACTAGCAGCAGAGTTAGACTGACAAACGCCTTACTGTTTCTATTCAGATTCTAACATGCGGAAGATCTCAACACTCGTAAAAAAAACAGTTCATCCTCGGCCATCCTGGCAGAGCTGGCTTTTTCACGAGCCTGCCCCATTGACACGGTGAACCCTTAGTCTACAGTACCCTGGTGGCGAGCATAGGCTCACTAAAGCATAGAGGACCACTTTAGTTTCGAGACTGCAAAGCTAACCGGATCAGGATAATCATCAATGCAAATGCTTATTGGATGCAAATAGAACATTACAATTTATATGCGAATGTCATAACTCAATCTTTGATTAACATTTTTTTTAGCTCGACGTTACATTAAACTTTTCAGGACTGACATACCTCCTTCAGGTTAATGAGGAAATTCAACCCGCTAATTGCGTTATACATGGCAAGAATCCTGGACTTCTGAATAAACTTATGATCTCCATCAATCATAAATTCCTCTCATATTCCGCAGGCTGCCATTTAAAGCCTTAACATCACCAGTTTTAACTCCAGGTTCGATCTAACATCTCAGAACCAACTCACTAGGGTAATTCACATCGAGTTAGTACTTCGTTCCCAGACATTAAGGAATATACGGCAAAGAACTAGCGGAATAATTCGCAAGGGACGATCAATCCAACAACATCCCCATAGGAACCATGAACCCTGTCCTCCCAAATAGCCACACTCAGTGACAAAGGAACATTCCATTCCACTTGTGATGTTTTCCACCACAAATTAAATACAGGAACTTTATTTTTCTGGAACTCACATCAGATGGCTAACATGGTCGCTTCTCAGAATAGTCACAGCCCACTAGTTTATTTTCAGAACGTGGCAACACAACGTCAACTTCAAGACGCAAGATTGCGAACGACTTTCAGAGAAGGAACAGCAACATCCCAGCACCTCCTCTACAAGTGCATCCAGATCATGACCGTTCAGAATGAGAATAATTTGGTAAACTCTACCTTAACACCAGTAACAACATCATAAACTTCAAAGTTGTGGAACAGTCGCCAAGACTGGAAGGGAAAACACTTTGGGTAACTCCTGTATCTTCACCAGAACTTTTCCGGCTAAACCCCATACTAGGAACTCAACCTAGGCCCCATCTCCGCATAGAGACATATCTCCCCAAGCTTTGACCTTGCTGCCGGAAGTCACCTTGTCTACCCCGCAGAATTACAACAACGAAGTGTTTTGCTCTGAGACAGGTAGTGACAGCTTTCAAGACTCCATGGGTCCTGTGCATTGATATTTATGTATTTGTATGAATTCGTATATACTTAGGGAGTCCTGGAGTGCAGCTAGCAGCAGAGTTGCATTCTGTGGGCACGGTGAGGAAGGCCTCCATCTTAACGTAAGAGCCAGAACCGTTGACCAGAACAGGAGAGAGAGAGAATAAGCAACAAATAAAGATGTTTTAAATTTTTGCAAAAAATTTCTCGTCATGGTAGACACCCTTCGCCAACCCCCCTCACCCCCGTACCCCACCCCCCCTAAAAAACTCATCGGATTTTTGCTTCCCGCGAAACAATGATTTTTTCGAAAATTTTTGTCAGCCAATCTTTAAATAAAATCAAATATGTAAAAAAAAAAACCGTAGATACAGATATTTTTATCTTGAACGCATACTCAGACGACAGCGCCTACGCTAAACTGGGATACAGATATTGTTTAGCTTTGTACCAAACTCAGACAACAGCGCTCTACCTCTAAACAGGGATACAGATATTGTATACTTGTACCAAACTCATACGACATGCTTCTCTCTAAACTGGATAACAGAATTGATGTAGCTTGGTAGCCATCCTCAGACACGCGCACTTAACTCTAAACTGACTGGATCTACAGATATTGTTAGCTTGTAGCCATACTCAACGACAGCGCTCAACTTCTAAACAGGGATACAGATATTGATAGCTTGTACCATCCTCAGACGACAGCGCTCTACTCTAAACTAGGATAACAGATATTGTTGCTTGTACCATACTCAGACGACAGCGCTCTACTTCTAAACTGGATACAGATATTGTTAGCTTGTACCATACTCAACGACAGCGCTCTACTCTTAAACTGGATACATATATTGGTTAGCATTACGCAAACTCCAGACGACAGCGCTCAACTGTAAACTGTTATCCAGATATTGTTAGCTTGTACCAAACTCAGACGACAGGCGCTCTACTCTAAACTGGGAAACAGATATTGATTAGCTTGTACCATACTCAGACACAGTGCTCTACTCTAAACTGGATAACAGATATTGGTTACTTGTACATACTCACGACAGCGCTCTACTCTAAACAGGATAACAGATATTGTATTAGCTTACCATACTCAACGACAGGCTCAACTCTAAACTGGATACCGATACTGTTAGCATGTACCAAACTCAGACGACAGCGCTCTACTCTAAACTGGGATACAGATATTTGTATGCTTGTGCATACCGCAAACGACAGAGCTCTTCTCTAAACTGGGATACCGATATTGTTAGCTTGTACCATACTCAGACGACAGCGCTCTACTGTAAACAGGGATACAGATAT
Organism: Bolinopsis microptera; assembly: GCF_026151205.1. Classification (NCBI taxonomy): domain Eukaryota; kingdom Metazoa; phylum Ctenophora; class Tentaculata; order Lobata; family Bolinopsidae; genus Bolinopsis; species Bolinopsis microptera. The sequence goes on from NC_087076.1 coordinate 5,147,799, forward strand.
TGTTAGCTTGTACCAGACTCGATACGAACAGCGCACTACTCCTAAACTGATACACATAAAGTAAGCTTGTACCATACTCAGACTCAGCGCTCTACGCTAAACTGGGATACACATATTGTTTAGCTTGTACCATACTCAACACAGCAGTCTCTACTCTAAACTGGGATATACACATAATGTTAGGCTTGTACCATACTCAGACGACAGTGCCACTACTACTCTAAACTGGTATACAGATATTGTTGCGTGTTACCATCTCAGAATAACAGCGTGCTTCTACTGCTAAACGGGATACACATAAGAAGTTAGCTTGTACCATACTCAGACGACCGTACTCTACTCTAAACTGATAACCGATATTGTTAGCTTGTAGCCATACTCAGACGACAAGCGCTCTACTGTAAACAGGGATACAGATATGTTATGCTTGTACCATACTCAGGACGACAGCGCTCTACTTCTAAACTAGGATAACAAGATTATTTAGCTTGTACCATATCCAGACGACATCGCTCAACTACACTAAACTTGGTATATACAGATATTGTTAGCTGTAACCATACGCAGACACAGGCGCCTCAGACTGTAAACTGGGATACAGATAGTGTTAGCTTTTACCGATACTCATACACAGCGCTCTACACTATACTGGGATACAGATATTTTAGCTTGTACCATACTCAACGACAGTGCTCTACTCGAAACAGGGATACAGATAGATGTTAGCTTGTACCATACCCCAGACGACAGCGCTCTACTCTAAACGGAGATAAGATATGTTAATCTGTACCCATACTCAGACGACAGTGCTTCTAACTCTAAAACTGGGGATACAGAATTTTTTTAGCTTGTAACCAGTACTGCATGACGACAGCGCTCTACTCTAAACGGGATACAGAGAAGTTAGCTTGTGCCATACTCAGACAACAGCGGTCTACTCTACACTGGATTCAGAATATAAAGTTAGCTTGTAGACCATACTCAACGACAGCTGCTCTACTCTAAACGGGATAACAGATAATGTTAGCTTTTACAACACTCAACGACAGCGTAAGCGCCTCTCCTCTACACTGGATACAGAATATGTTAGCTTTACCTACTCATAACGACAGCGCTCTACTCCTAAAACTGGGATACAGATATTGTAGCTTGAACCATACTCAGACGACAGCGCTCTACTCTTAAACTGGGTACGATATTGTTTAGCATGAACCAATACTGCAGGAGACGACATGATTCTACTCTAAAAACTGGGATACCAGATATTGTAAGCGTTGTACCATACTAAGACACAGCGCCCTTCTCTAAACAGGGTACAGATATTGTTAGGCTTGAACCATACTCAGACCTACAGCGCTCAACACTAAACTGGATACAGATATTGTTAGCTTGTACATACTCCACGAACAGCGCTCTACTCTAAACTGGATACAGATAATGTTAGCTTGTACCATACTCAGACGACATAGCTCTACTCAACACTAGTGATACAGATATTGTTAGCATGTACCAAACTCAGAACAGTCGCTCTAAACTCTAAACAGGGATAACAGATATTGTTTACTTGTACCATACTCAGACGACAAGCGCTCAACTCTAAACTGTGATACAGATATTTTAGCTTGTACCATACACATACGAAACAGCGCTCTACTCTAAACTGGGATACATATATTGTTACTGAACCAAACCAGACACAGCGCCTACTCATAAACTGGGATACAGATAATGGATTAGCTTTACCAAACTGCAGACACCAGCCGCTCTACACTCAACTGGGATACAGAAATGTTTAGCTTGTACCATACTCATACGACAGCGCACTACTGTAACCTGGGATACAGATAATGTTAGCTTGTACCATACTCAGACACGCGCTCTACTCTAAACTGGGATCACATATTGTTTAGCTTGTACCATACTCAGTACGACAGTCTCTACACTAAACAGGGATACAGAAAATGTTAGCTTGTACATACCAGACGACAGCGCCATACTACTAAACTGTATACAGATATAGTTAAGCTTTTACCATACTCAGTTACGCCAGCCTCTACACTAAACTTGAGGATACAGATAATTTAGCTTGGTACCATACACAGACGCCAGCGCTCTACTCTAAACTGGATAATCAGATATAGTTTACGTGTGCCGATACTCAGACACAGTGCTCGTTCTAAACTGGATTACAATATTGTTAGCTTGTACCAACCTTCAGACGACAGCGCCTACTGTAAACTGGGATACATAATATTGATAGCTTGTACATACTCAGACGACAGCGCTCTACTCTAACAGGGATACAGATATTGTTAGCGATGTACCATACTCAGGACGACAGAGCGCTCTACTGTTAACTGGAATACAGATATTGTTTTCGCTTGTACCATACTCAGACGACAGCCGCAGCTACACTAAACTAGGATACAGATATTGTTAGCTTGTACCATACTCAGACGACACGCTCTACCCTAAACTGGGATACCAAGAAATTTTATTGTTAGCTTGTACATACACAGACGACAGCGCTCTACATGTAAACTGGATACAGGATATAATTAGCTTGTACCATACTCAGAACGACAGCGCTCTACTGTAAAACCGGGAGACAGAAATTTTAGCGTTGTACCATACAACGACATCGCTCAACTCTAAACTGAATACAGATTAATTGTTAGCTTGTACATACACAGACGCCGCGCTCTTAAACTCTAAAACTGGATACAGATATTAGTTAGCTTTACCAACTCAACGACAGCGCTCTACTCTAAACAGGGATACAGATAATGTTAGCTTGTGCCATACTCAGTACGACAGCGTCTACTCTAAACTGGATACAGAAAAATTTAGCTGTACCATACCTCAGACGACAGGCGCTCTACTCTAACTGGATACAGATATTGTTAGCTTGTACCGTACCATACTCAAGACGACAGCGCTCGTACTCAAAACTAGGATACAGATATTGTTAGCTGTACCATACACAGACGACAGCGCTCTACTCTAAACTGGGATACATATATTGTTAGCTTGTACCGATACACAGACGACAGCGCTCTGATCTAAAACTGGGATCAGATATTGTTAGCTGTACCAACTCAGACTGACATTGTTCACTCTAAACTGGGATACAGATATGTTAAGCTTGTACCATACTCAGACGACAGCGCTCCTACTCTAACTGGGGATAACAGATATTGTTAGCTTTGTAACCATACGCCAGACGACAGCGCTCGACACTCTAAAACTGGGATAAACAGATTATTGTTAGCTTGTACCATACTCGAAAAGAACGAAAGCGCTCTTCTCTAAAACGGGGATACGATATTGTTTAGCTTGTTACCAATTCCAGTACGACAGCGCTGCTACTCGTAAACTTGGGATACAGATATTGTTAGCATGTACCATACTCAGACGACGCGCTCAACTCTAACTGGATACAGATATTGTTTAGCTGTACATACTCAACGACAGTGCTCTACACGGAAAACTAGGATACAGATATTGTTAGCTTGTACCATACTCAACGGACAGCGCTCTACTCTAAACTGGATAACAGATATTTTAGCTGTACCATACTCATACGACAGTCGCACTACTCTAAACTGGGAATCACAGAATGTTAGGCTTGTACCAATACTCGAGACGACAGCGCTCAACTACTAAACAGGGATAACAGATATTGTTAAGCTAGTACCATACACAACGACAGTGCTCTACTCTAAACTGGGATCTACAGATATTGTTAGCTTGTCAATGGTACCATATCTCAACGACAGCGCTCTAACTCTAAACTGGGATACAGATATTGATAGCTTGTACCCTACTCAGAACGACAGTGTTCTACTCTAAAACTTGGGATACAATATTGTTTAGCTTGTACCATACTCACCGACAGCGTCTCTACTCTAAACTGGTATACAGATATGTTAGCATGTACCATACTCAGACGACCAGTGCTCTTCATCTAAACTGGATACAGCATATTGTAAGTTGTACATACTCATAACGACAGCGCTCAACTCCTAACAGGATACAGATATTGTTTACTTGTACCATACTCAGACGACAGCGCTCCTACTCTAAACTGGGATACAGATATTGGTTAGCTTGTACCAGACCAGACAACAGTGCTCTAACTCTAAACTGGGATACAGATATTGTTTAGCTTGTACCATAACTCAGACGACAGCGCACTACTCTAAACTGGGATACAGATATTGTTAGCTAGTACCATACTCAGACGACAGTGTTTACTCTAAACATGGATAACTGATATTGTTAGCTGTAACCATACACACCGACAGCGCTCACTGTAAACTGGATCAGAATTGGTTAGCTTTGTACCAATTACTCAACACAGCGCTTCTACTCTAAAGCTAGATACAGCTCGTGTTTTATCTGTACCATACTCAGACGACAGCGCACTACTAAAACTGGATACAGCTATTGTTACTTTGTACCAACTCAACGACAGCGCTCTACTGTAAACTCTGGGATACAGATATTGTTTAGCTTGTACCATACTCAGTCCTACAGCGCTCTACTCTAGGACTGGATCACAGATATTGGTTTTAGGCTTGTACCATACTCAGACGACAGTGCACTATACTCTAAACGGTATACAGGATTTTGTTACTTGTACCATACTCAAAGACAGCGCTCTACTCTAAACTTGGAACGCGATATTGTTAGCTTTAACCATACTCAGACGACAGTGCTCTACGCTAAACTGGATAACAGATTTTTGTAAGCTTGTACCATACTCAGACGACAGTGCTCTAACTCTACACGGGATTACAGATATTGTTAGCTTGTACCAGACTCAACGACATTGCTCCTACTAAATACACTGGATACAGATAGTGTTACTATGTTTACCAACTCAGACGACAGTGTTCTACTCTAAACTGGGATACTGATAATTGAAAGCTGTACCATACTCAGACGACAAGTCGGCTCAACTCTAGACTGGGGAACAGATAATGTTAGCTTTGTACCATACTCAGACGACAGAAGCACTACTCTAAACTGGATACAGATATAGTAGCTTGTACCCATACTCAGACTGTACATCGCTCTACTCTAAACTGGGATACAGATATTGTTAGGCTTGTACATACTCCCGACTACAGCGCTCTACTCAAAACTGGGATACGATATTGTTAGCTTGTGCCAGACTCAGACGACAGCGCTCTACTCTAAACCTGGGATACAGATATTTTAGCTTGTACCGATCACTCAGAACGAACGAGCGCTCTACTTACAGTAAAACTGGGATACACCAGATAATGTTACTTGTACCATACTCAGACGACAGCGCTCTACTCTAAACAGGATACAGATAATGTTTTAGCTTGTACCATACTCGCCAGAACGAAGCGCTCTACACTAACTGGGATCGCATGATATAGTTTAGCTTGTACCATAGCTCAGACTACCGCTCTCTACATCTAAACTGGGATACAGAAATGTAGTTAGCTATGTGACCAGACTCAGACGACAGTGCTCTACTCTAAACTGGATACAGAAAGGTTTTTTTTTTACAATACTCATACCCAAAGCTAGATACTGTGAATTTTAGGCAGACCACTCGACTCGCGGCCAAATATAGCGCATTATAGACCCCAAGGCCCGATACCCCCTATGCCTCGCCAATTATATAATCATCTCGTAACTTCATAATGAAGGTTCCGTTATTCATTAAAGATTAATGTTTATTTTCGATTCTCGCACTATCCCGACACCGACACTAGCCAGGGGCGACGCTTCATTGGTTGGCTAGGGAGGGGGAAGCGCAGCCCCCCAGAAAATTTTTGAGAAATTATGTGGTATTTTTAGACGACAATTGGCTTAAAGAAATTTTTTTAGGACGTAAAAATCAACATCTACAATAAATACAAAAGAGTGGAGGGGTCTAGGGTGGCTCAGCCCTGGGCCTTCGAAAATTTTTTTGAAAATAGGGTGTTCCAGACGACATTAGTAGACAGGCAAATAAACAGAACATTACAAATAATACAAGTTTGTGGGCTGGGGGGGGGGGGCGCAACCCTCGGAAAATTTTTGAGACTAGGGTGTATTTCGAACGACATTTTTTCATAAAGAACTTGTAGTAATCAATAAACATACAAACAGAATAATATAAAGTTGGTGGGCTAGGGAGCTAACCCAGGGACAAATTAATAGAGAAAATAGGGTTGTAATAAATTCGGCATTTGTGGCATTCAATGAAAATTTGGGATAGTAAATAATCAGACATCACGAAAAATATAAAGATGGGGCCGGGGGGGGGGGGGGGCGCAGCCCACCAGAAAATTTAATTGAGAAAATAAATTGTTATTAGGGACGACATTTGGCATTAAAGAAATAGTGAAGGAACATAATAAACAACAACACAATAATCTCATAAGTACAAAGTTGGGAGCTAGGGGGCGGGCACCCCCGCCGAAATATTTGATAGACTAGGGGGTGATTCAGACAGACAATAGGCAATAAAGAAATTAGAAAGGGCCGTAATAATCCGTGAGACAATCACAATAATATAAAGTTGGTTGGCAAGAGGGGGGGGGGGCGCAGCCAATCAGAAAATTTTTAAGAATTAATGTGTATTATGACGACATTTGACATAAATATAATTTGTAGGACAGTAATTAAAATCAGACATCACAAAATAATTAGGAGGGCTAGGCAGCGCAGCCCTGGCCTTCGGAAACATTTTGAGAAATAGGGTGTTCCATACACAAATTTTGGGACAGGCATAATGCAGACATAACAATAAAACAAGGTAGTTGGCTGGGGGGGTGGCGCAGTAATAATCAAGACATCACCAAAATATACAGTTTGGGGACAGGGTGGGGGGGGGGGCGCAGCCCCCAAGAAAATTTTAAGAAAATTATTTTGATTTAGACGACATTAGGGCATTAAAGAAATTTGAATAACGGGCGATAATACAAATGTTGGGGGTGCAGCCCCCGTAAAAGTTTTTGAGAAATATAGGGTGTACCAGACGACATATGTGAGACAGCATTAATCAGTGACATTACAATAAAACAAGATATGTGATGGCTGGGGGGGCGCATAAATCAGAACATCACAACAATATAAAGGTTGGGGGACTGGGGGGGGTTGGGGGGGCGCAGCCCCAAGGAAAATTTTTAGACATTATTCGTTTTAGAAACGACTAAAGGCATTAAAAATGTGTAGAACGAGGGGGGGCGATAATACAAAGTTGGGGGTTCAGCCCCCGAAAATTTAATAGAGAAAAAAGGTTGTTTCAGACGACATATAGCGATTAAGAAATTTGCATTCAGACATCACAGATAATAAAAAGTGGGGTGGCAAGGGGTGGGAACTCAGTACTAACACATTAATAATTACATATTTGTATAGAGTGGATTTGTGAATAATTTAGAAATGCTAAAGTCGATTGCCTTCTGTCCGTTAATCAACAGTCATAAACACCAGCCCACTTACCAGGCGACCATTCTATGGGGACTAGGGGCTTCTATTTTTTGGGGGTTCAAAATTTTTTTCCGGGGGTCTTCCCCATGGCTACGTGTCTGCATTCTAGTTGCCCAGACCCACTCTAATAGAGTGCAGACACAACATTTTGGTTGCCAACCCACTATTCTAGAGTTCCAGACCCACAATTCTGTTGTCATATCTCCTTATTCTTCAGTTCATAGACCCCCCAGATTCTGGTTGAACAAGAGTAAGAATTACCATTCTGGTTGCCAGATTCACTCTTCTAAGAGGAGACCCAATCTTCTAGTAGTACAGAGTCAAGACCCACTATTCAAAAATGCGACCCACCATTCTGTTGCCAGACCCACGCTTCTGAGGCGAAACCTAGAACCATTCTGGTTGCCAGCCCCACTCTTCTAGAGTGTAGAACCGCACATTCCGATTGGCCAGAGAACCCCTATTCTTGATTGAACACACCACCTTGCTGGTTGGCCGGACTCCACTATTCTAGACTCTAGACTCCAGACCCATATCTGGTTGCCAATATCCTATTTCTAGTTTAGAACCCCCAATTCTGGTTGACACTTGACAGGAGTGTAGACTTACCATACTGTTGCCATACCCACTCTTTCTAGAGTGAAGAGACCCACTATTTCTAGAAATTCTATACCGCACCATTCTTGTTGCCTAGACCCCTCTCTTAGCCTAGAGGAAGACCCCCTATACAAGAATTCTGACCCCACCATTCATGTTCCAGACCCTCTACCCTAAGTGCAGACCCACCATTCTGATTGCCAACTCACTCAATCTTTGATTCCACTTGAATTGCCGACCCACTATTCTGGTTGCCAGACACCACACTTATAGATGCGACACACAATCTAGTTGCCAGACCACTCTTCTAAAGTAGACCCACCTAATATTCTGAGAGTGAAGACCCATCCACCATTCAGTGTTTCAACTCACTCTCATGGGTTAACGTACACCCACCATTCTGGTTGCCAGACCAACTTCAAGATTGCAGACCCCCATTCCAGCTGCCAGAACCTCTCTCTCAAGTCAGACCCACTACTCTGGTTGTCAGACCCATTCTTCAAGGGTGTACGTACACCCACTTCGGTTGCCAGACCAACTTCAAGATTGCAGACCCACCATTCCAGCTGCCAGACCCACCCTCGGTTGTCAGACCCACTCTATCAAGGGTGTACGAGCACCCACCATTCTGGTTGCCAGACCAACTTCTCGATTGCAGACCCCCACCATTCCAGCTGCCAGGACCCACTCATCTCAAGTGCTTATCTACCACTCTGGTTGTCAGACCCACACTTTAATGTTGCAGACTGCAACCGACCGTTCTGGTTGCCATGACCCACTTATTAGATGCAGACACAACATTCTAGCTTCCAGACCCACTCTTCTCAAGTGCAGACCCACCACTCTGTTGTCAGACCCACTCTTGATCTTGAAGCCTGAAGGGTGCAGACCCACCATTCTGGTTGTTAGACCAACATCTAGATTGCAGACCCACCATTCCAGCTGCCAACCCAAACATCTCAAGTCAGATCCTACCGCACACCTGGTTTCAGAAACCATCCTAAAGGCCTGAGGGTAGCAGGACGCCAACCATTCATGATGCCAGACCCACTCCCTAGATTGCAGACCCACCAGTCTAACTGCCAACCCACTTTCTAGATATGCAGACCCAACATTTCTAGCTGCAGACCCACTCTTCTCAAGTGGCAGACCCACCACAACTGGTTGTTCATAACCCACTCTTCAAGGGTGCAGACCCACCACTCTGGTGTCAACCCACTCTCCAAAGGGTGGACGTAACACCCACCATTCTGGTTCCGACCGCACTTCTAGATTGTCAAGACCCATCCAATCAGCTGCCGACCCCCTCTATCTCAAGTTCAGACCCACCACCGGTGTCGAGACCCACTCTGTCAAGTGTGTACAACACCCACTATACGGTTGCCGAGACCTAACTTATAGATTGCAGGTCCCCACCATTCCCAAGCTGCCAGATGAGATCCACACCACTCTTCTCAAGCATACCCACCATTCTGGTTGTCAGACCCACTCTTAAAGGTGCAGACTCACCATTTAGCGGCCTACCCACGCTTCTAAGTGCAGACGCCACCACTCAGGTGCCGGAGACCCACTCGTCTAAGTGAAGACTCATATTCTCGAATGCAGAACCACTAATTCTTTGCCAGAAAAACCAACTCTAATTGCATACGCCACCATTCCCGCCCCCAGACACCACTCTCTCAAGTTCAGACCCACCATTCTGGTATGTCAGACCGCACTCTCTAGAGTGATACTCATTATCTCGAATGCAGGAACCATCCACATTCTGGTTGCTATACAACATCTCCTAGGAAGGCAGAACACCCACCATTCCAGCCGCAAGAACCACTCTTTCACAAGTTCAGACCCACCATTCAGGTTGTCGCAGACCCAGCTCTTCAAGGGTGTAGACCCACCAATTCTGGTTAACAACCCACTTCTAGATTGCATACCCCCATTCTAGCTGCCAGTAACCCACTAAAATCTCAGTGCAACACCCACCACTCAGTTTGTCATACCACTCTTTAAAAGGGTACAGACCCAACCTTCCTGGTTGCCAGAGAACCCACTTCTTCTAGATTGCAGACCCCAATTCATCTAGCGGCCATACGCCACTCTTCACAAGTGAAGACTCCACCACCTCCTAGCAACAGGGTGAATAATATCAACAATGGGTCACAAATCCTCTCGCGAACCTCCACGTGGTGTGGCCTGGGTTGGCACTACGGTGGTGTCTCTCTTGATGATTACAAAAGGTATGGGACCTAGCCAACCCAAAGTCCCATAGTGCACCAGGGAAGTCAACACTAACAGCTACCAAGCACCAGAAATTTCTCTTCAGATATCAGGTTACGAAGATAGTCCACACACAAATGGAACGATTACAATTGACATTCCTGGTGATTTAGTACTCTAAGAGCTACCAAATCACCAGGAAATTCTCTTTCGCTTCAGTCCCATCGAATCACCCACACACATAGCAAGGGATACCATTCGCCTCAACCTGACTACAGTACACACTGATATTGAGTAGAGTCCAGGCACTTCTCCCTCCAGGTAACCACTTTCAGGTCTTTTCAGTAAAAACATGCTAATGCCGTAAGCTTGGACACACGCAAGAACACAGCTCGATAAAAGACAGAATTAGGGAAATAAACTCTGTACCTACGAGACATCACACTGAGAGCGAAGAATTCCTGACACAGGTTCTTCCTCCAGTAACCACTTTTCAGGGGACCGGGTTAGCTTTGGGCCACACACATCAAATGAAGTGTGACTGGACGCCTCTACAATCATGCTAGTAGCACAGAGTTTGACTGCACCCTTAGACAGGTTTCATTCCTGTTTCTACAGCGGAAGATCTCCACATCGAAAACAGTTCATCTCGGACATCCTGGCAGAGCTGCTATATCACAGCCAGCCATTACACTGGGAAACCCCATATATCTACAGTACCAGGAGGGCGAGCATAGATCACTAACGCAAAAGTGGAGCCTCTTTTAGTATCTGAGACGCAATCTAACCGGATCAGAATAAACATCATGCAATGCTTTAGGGGATGCAAATAGAACATACAATGTTTATCGAATGCATTACTACCATTCTTGTTGAAACAATTTTGTTAAGCTAGCTCGTACGTTACATGGTAACATATCATGACTGACATACCTCTTCAGTTCATTGAGGGAAACATACCGCTATTGCGTAAACATGGCAAAGTACTGGGACTTATGAAACTTAGGATCTCCATCAATCATAAATTCTCTCTCATAATCCCCAGGCTGGCATTTAAAGCGCTAACCGAGCACCATTTTAACTCCAGATCGTTCTGAACATCTCAGACCAACTCACTAGGTATTTCAGCATCGAGTAGTACGTTCGTTCCAGGACAATTAAGGAGTATAGTAAAAGAACTAGCGGAAGAACTCGCAAGGGACGATCAATCCAACACCATCCCCATGTAGTGACGTCCAGGTAGCGACCTACTAGCTATCCGACTCCACCAAATAGGCCAGCACTTCAGTGACAAAGGAACATTCCACTGTGTTGATCCTCCACAAATAAAATACAGGAACTTTTATTTTTTCTCCTGGAACTCACATCAGATGGCAAACATGGACGCTTTCAGAATAAGGCCACACCCACTAGTTTAATTTTCGAACGTGGCAAACAACGTCAACTTCAAGACCAAGATGCGGAACACATGTTCAGAGAAGCAGCAACATCCCAGCCACCTCCTCTACAAGTGCCCCAGCCCCTTCGAAGGGGATCCAGTCAGACGTTCAGAATGAGGATAATTGGTAAACTCTACCTTAAAAAACAGTAAAACTACAATCATATCTTCAAATTTGTGGAACAGTCGACAAGACTGGATAGGGAAACCCTTTTGGGTAACCTCCTTGGATTCTTCACCAGGAACTTTCGCTAAATCCCATACTAGGAACTCAACCTAGCCCCATCTCCGCATAGAGACATATCTCCCAGGCTTTGACCTTGCTCGGAAGTCCCTTGTCTGCCCGCAGAAGTACTACAACGGAAGTGGGTTTGCTCTGAGACAGGTAGTGACAGCTTCAAGACTCCAGGGGTCTGTTGCATTGATATTTATTATTTTATGATTTCGTATATACTTTGGGAGTCCTGGCGTGCAGCTAGCAGGAGTTGCACTCTGTGGGCACGGTGAGAAGGCCTCCATCTTTTAGTAAGAGGCCAGAAACCGTTGACCAGAACAGAGAGAGAGAGAGGGGTTAGAGTGGGATTAGAGTGGGGTTAGAGTGGGGTTAGAGTGGGTTTAGAGGAGGGTTAGGGTGGGGTTAGAGTGGGGGTAGAGTGGGGTTAGAGTGGGGTTAGAGTGGGTTTAGAGGAGGGTTAGGGTGGGGTTAGAGTGGGGGTAGAGAGGGGTTAGAGTGGGGTTAGAGTGGGTTTAGAGGAGGGTTAGGGTGGGGTTATAGTGAGGTTAGAGAGGGGTTAGAGTGGGATTAGAGTGGGGTTAGAGTGGGGTTAGAGGAGGGTTAGGGTGGGGTTAGAGTGGGTTTAGAGGAGGGTTAGAGTGGGATTAGAGTGGGGTTAGAGTGGGTTTAAAGGAGGGTTAGGGTGGGGTTAGAGTGGGATTAGAGTGGGGTTAGAGTGGGGTTAGAGTGGGATTAGAGTGGGGTTAGAGTGGGGTTAGAGTGGGTTTAGAGGAGGGTTAGAGCGGATAGGAGGTACACTTGTAGAAACAATTTTCAAACACAATCTTATCATATTCTTATGGTTTTACAGCCTTGTGGAGGAGTTACTGTTGTTATCATCGTCGTCAAAATAATTGATTCATGATTTTTGTAATTAATATTAATGGCTTGGAGAATATATTCAGATATCAGAAAATATTGTTTTATGATCATTAAATAACTATTCGATATGAAGTATGGGCCATTATTAGCAACTCCATAATAACACTGTTTTGAGGCTTTCTTATCTCATTTTTCATTACATTTTAAAATCTAAATTTTTCTCGGAAACAAATCAGTTGCTATTTAACAGTCGTCTGAGAAGCTTAATGTTTATATCTCCACGGTTATAAAGATACCACCCGCTCAGTCTGCCTTCCCACGACGCTAGTCACGTGGTACCTTCTCTAGTCACGTGGTACCTTCTCTAGTCACGTGGTACCTTCTCTAGTCACGTGGTACCTTCTCTAGTCACGTGGTACCTTCTCTAGTCACGTGGTACCTTCTCTAGTCACGTGGTACCTTCTCTAGTCACGTGGTACGGTCACAACTATGCGTTTTATTCACTTTACTTTACAGATAGTTCTATAAACTCCTCCCTTATTAGCAGGATGATGTTTCCTACAACTGATAACCATGAAACACCTGGCTACCTACCACTACCCAACTCAACTGCCTACCATTCCTATTGGAAGCTTTTTCACAACCTTCGGCAAAAGAGGTGGATGAAAAAGTAAGCGACTATAACTAATTTACTATCAGTAAGAATTAGATGTGCAATATATAATATATACATTATATCATATACATTATACATTATACGTGCATAATATACGTTGGTTTGAGTTTCGCTACTCGTCGTGTTAAAGCTCCTAAGATAGAGGATACAGTGTGAAACAAGAAATGGTAGTTTGTTAACGCTATCCGTTATATTCACCTCATCAACAGCGAGGAAGAACTGTTTAGCGACGAGGATCTGGTCATGTTTGTCATGACACGTGGTGTGACGTCACACCACGTGTCATGACATCACACCACAGGTCACACGTGTGTATTGTAGTTTATTATATTCACCTCATCAACAGCGAGGAAGAACTGTTTGGCGACGAGGATCTGGTCATGTTTGGAGGTGAGCCGGGTGTCGAAGTGGGACGTAATTGTGACGTAATTGTGACGTAATTGTGACGTAATAGTGACGTAATAGTGACGTTATATTCACCTCATCAACAGCGAGGAAGAACTGTTTAGCGACGAGGATCTGGTCATGTTTGGAGGTGAGCCGGGTGCTGAAGTGGGACCAGGTGGATAACAGCGCCTCTTCGTTTAGCGTCTCCACCTTCTCACGTACTCCTGATACCTGGGCAATTAGCTAATTAGTTAATTAGATATTTGGTTAATTGATTATTTAGTAATATATATATAATTACTAAATACGGTTTGACAATTTATTAATAAATCGGTCGTCAAGAGCAAATCCAGCCATTTAGGTATAATTGGTTGACATAAACATTAAACAGTTGATTACTTATAGGATATTTAATTAATCAAGGATCGTCCAGGAACAAATAATACTATCTTGCTAACTTACTTCGTCTAGAAAGGATGTAAACTCGTTGCAGTATTTCTCGGTAAGCTCCAGACTGCTACCAATATCTACGTGATCACGCAGAAAGGGCTCTCCTATCTCATCAATCCACTTGTCTATCTGAAATAACAAATACTCTTTAATTCTCTATTTAAATCTGTACTGTTTTAATTAAACAAATACTGTTTAATTCTCTATTTAATTATGTACTGTTTTAATTAAACAAATACTCTTTAATTCTCTATTAAATATGTACTGTTTTAATTAAACTATTTATGAAGTAAGATACTTAGAATGACATGTTTAAAAGAATTGTAACGGACAACCTGAGAAATTTCCAGTTAAAATTATTTGCTGATGCCTGATATAATTACAAAATAACAAGATATAGAGAATATATAGGATACCTTTCTATAAGAGATTGCAAAAATAACTGAAATAAACTGATGCCTGATACAGACAATGTACACTCAAAAGGCGTCACCAAAACAAGATATTATCATGTACAAGACGTGTAATAAATATGTGCAATTATACGGGATAAAATATGCAATTATTTGGTATATCCCACCTAAAGAATATAGAAGAAGAACTGCGCCAAAAGTTTCAAAACCTCGTGATTCTCAGGACAGTCAACATGTCAACAAATAGCTACGGTCAGGTTCAGGCTGTGTTCGAGTAACAGATAGTGAGCACGTAGTAGCAGTGAACTGTGGTATCCCTTCCTTGGTATTTCAACTTTACGCTTCAGTCAAAACACTTGCCAAAAAGTAAGGTAAATTCACTTTGTCGCAGAGCTTGTTAAAAGAGTGCTCTGTTAAAAGATAAGGTAAATTACGTAAGATAAGGTAAACTGGTGGACCACACCTCACCACTAAAACAAAGATCAGAGAAATAACAACCGTAAAAAGGAAATACACTCTGCGGCAATCCCACAAATGTGGAAAGTGTCAAAAATGATGAGTCATGATAAATTCTTGGCATCTTGAAATCAAAATATCCGGTTGTAATGTGTTGTTGTGTGGTCAGTACGTAGTGTAGAAGATACCCTCCAAAATTAAAGCAAGTAAAGTCACTGGAATTTAACGATTGTTTGTGTTATTTGATGAGCTAAAAGCTGGGCCGCCACCAAACTGAGTGACTAATGTTACCAAATAATATTACTGAATGTAATGTAGTTGGTTACTGAGTGACTAGTGTTACTGTTGTTGGTTAATTGGTCAAACAGCTCACTTCCGGAGGGGAAACTAGTTACAAACAATTACCCGTTTATTTATAAACCCAATCATTGAATGTGCTCTACTGAGATGAGTAATCAAGCAAACTGTGGAAACTGGAAACTGTGGAAACTGAGGAAACTGGAGTGACATAATATTGTTAACTCTACCGTCTGTAACTAGTACAGTAGTAGTGTGGCATATCACAAAGATAACTATTGGTAATGTACTAGGCTCTACCAAGTGTACTACCAAGTACAATTGGTAGAGCCTTCAGTTCCCACAGGACATATAGTGTTATTGTATGTAATATCACGTGTAATTGTGGATCATATCCGCATTGTACTCATGTAAACAGTGGACTTCATTAACACGTGTTAGTAAAGATGTTAAATAAGGAGACGTATAAAAGACAGAGTTGCAGGAAACAGTAACAAGAGTATAGTATACAGTATACGGATACTGGTAGCTTGTTAAGCAGAGCAGGATAACCATTAACCACTAGTTACATCTGTCAGATAACCGTTACAACACTCTGCTCCCTAAACAAGCGTCATTCTGACGATAACGAGTATGAATATGCAGATATTTAGATTTTTAGAATATTAGGTCCCACTATTATAGACTACAATGTGCGGCCTCCCCACAAGGTTAGTCTCTACTCCGAGCATAACTAAATATCAGTATTATGCAGGCTGGGTATTAAAGTCTCTGTACTCCAATACTTCTTGAGAGAACAAAAGCAGCGAGTAACGTGACACGCGATTAATTAGACACGTACAGAGCTCTTCAAACTTTCCATGTAACTACACAAGCGATTGAGCAATAGTAGCAATAGTTAAGGGGGCAACAGGTAGAAGGAGGAGGTAGTGCGATTAAGGATACAGGTACTGTATGTCAGGTAGAAGGAGAAGGTAGAAGGAGGAGGTAGTGCGATTAAGGATACAGGTAGTGTATGTCAGGTAGAAGGAGAAGGTAGAAGGAGAAGGTAGTGCGATTAAGGATACAGGTAGTGTATGTCAGGTAGAAGGAGAAGGTAGAAGGAGAAGGTAGTGCGATTAAGGATACAGGTAGTGTATGTCAGGTAGAAGGAGAAGGTAGAAGGAGGAGGTAGTGCGATTAAGGATACAGGTAGTGTATGTCAGGTAGAAGGAGAAGGTAGAAGGAGGAGGTAGTGCGATTAAGGATACAGGTAGTGTATGTCAGGTAGAAGGAGAAGGTAGAAGGAGGAGGTAGTGCGATTAAGGATACAGGTAGTGTATGTCAGGTAGAAGGAGAAGGTAGAAGGAGGAGGTAGTGCGATTAAGGATACAGGTAGTGTATGTCAGGTAGAAGGAGGAAGGTAGAAGGAGAAGGTAGTGCGATTAAGGATACAGGTAGTGTATGTCAGGTAGAAGGAGAAGGTAGAAGGAGGAGGTAGTGCGATTAAGGATACAGGTAGTGTATGTCAGGTAGAAGGAGAAGGTAGAAGGAGAAGGTAGTGCGATTAAGGATACAGGTAGTGTATGTCAGGTAGAAGGAGAAGGTAGAAGGAGGAGGTAGTGCGATTAAGGATACAGGTAGTGTATGTCAGGTAGAAGGAGAAGGTAGAAGGAGGAAGGTAGTGCGATTAAGGATACAGGTAGTGTATGTCAGGTAGAAGGAGAAGGTAGAAGAGGAGGTAGTGCGATTAAGGATACAGGTAGTGTATGTCAGGTAGAAGGAGAAGGTAGAAGGAGGAGGTAGTGCGATTAAGGATACAGGTAGTGTATGTCAGGTAGAAGGAGAAGGTAGTGCGATTAAGGATACAGGTAGTGTATGTCAGGTAGAAGGAGAAGGTAGAAGGAGGAGGTAGTGCGATTGAGGATACAGGTAGTGTATGTCAGGTAGAAGGAGAAGGTAGAACGAGAAGGTAGTGCGATTAAGGATACAGGTAGTGTATGTCAGGTAGAAGGAGAAGGTAGAAGGAGGAGGTAGTGCGATTAAGGATACAGGTAGTGTATGTCAGGTAGAAGGAGAAGGTAGAAGGAGGAGGTAGTGCGATTAAGGATACAGGTAGTGTATGTCAGGTAGAAGGAGAAGGTAGAAGGAGAAGGTAGTGCGATTAAGGATACAGGTAGTGTATGTCAGGTAGAAGGAGAAGGTAGAAGTTAAGGAGGAGGTAGTGCGATTAAGGATACAGGTAGTGTATGTCAGGTAGAAGGAGAAGGTAGAAGGAGAAGGTAGTGCGATTAAGGATACAGGTAGTGTATGTCAGGTAGAAGGAGAAGGTAGAAGGAGGAGGTAGTGCGATTAAGGATACAGGTAGTGTATGTCAGGTAGAAGGAGAAGGTAGAAGGAGAAGGTAGTGCGATTAAGGATACAGGTAGTGTATGTCAGGTAGAAGGAGAAGGTAGAAGGAGGAGGTAGTGCGATTAAGGATACAGGTAGTGTATGTCAGGTAGAAGGAGAAGGTAGAAGGAGGAGGTAGTGCGATTAAGGATACAGGTAGTGTATGTCAGGTAGAAGGAGAAGGTAGAAGGAGAAGGTAGTGCGATTAAGGATACAGGTAGTGTATGTCAGGTAGAAGGAGAAGGTAGAAGGAGGAGGTAGTGCGATTGAGGATACAGGTAGTGTATGTCAGGTAGAAGGAGAAGGTGGAAGGAGGAGGTAGTGCGATTAAGGATACAGGTAGTGTATGTCAGGTAGAAGGAGAAGGTAGAAGGAGGAGGTAGTGCGATTAAGGATACAGGTAGTGTATGTCAGGTAGAAGGAGAAGGTAGAAGGAGGAGGTAGTGCGATTAAGGATACAGGTAGTGTATGTCAGGTAGAAGGAGAAGGTAGAAGGAGGAGGTAGTGCGATTAAGGATACAGGTAGTGTATGTCAGGTAGAAGGAGAAGGTAGAAGGAATGGGTAGTGCGATTAAGGATACAGGTAGTGTATGTCAGGTAGAAGGAGAAGGTGGAAGGAGAAGGTAGTGCGATTAAGGATACAGGTAGTGTATGTCAGGTAGAAGGAGAAGGTAGAAGGAGGAGGTAGTGCGATTAAGGATACAGGTAGTGTATGTCAGGTAGAAGGAGAAGGTAGAAGGAGGAGGTAGTGCGATTAAGGATACAGGTAGTGTATGTCAGGTAAGGAAAAGGTAGAAGGAGAAGGTAGTGCGATTAAGGATACAGGTAGTGTATGTCAGGTAGAAGGAGAAGGTAGAAGGAGGAGGTAGTGCGATTAAGGATACAGGTAGTGTATGTCAGGTAGAAGGAGAAGGTAGAAGGAGGAGGTAGTGCGATTAAGGTTACAGGTAGTGTATGTCAGGTAGAAGGAGAAAGTAGAAGGAGAAGGTAGTGCGATTAAGGATACAGGTAGTGTATGTCAGGTAGAAGGAGAAGGTAGAAGGAGGAGGTAGTGCGATTAAGGATACAGGTAGTGTATGTCAGGTAGAAGGAGAAGGTAGAAGGAGAAGGTAGTGCGATTAAGGATACAGGTACTGTATGTCAGGTAGAAGGAGAAGGTAGAAGGAGGAGGTAGTGCGATTAAGGATACAGGTAGTGTATGTCAGGTAGAAGGAGAAGGTAGAAGGAGGAGGTAGTGCGATTAAGGATACAGGTAGTGTATGTCAGGTAGAAGGAGAAGGTAGAAGGAAGAGGTAGTGCGATTAAGGATACAGGTAGTGTATGTCAGGTAGAAGGAGAAGGTAGAAGGAGGAGGTAGTGCGATTGAGGATACAGGTAGTGTATGTCAGGTAGAAGGAGAAGGTAGAAGGAGGAGGTAGTGCGATTAAGGATACAGGTAGTGTATGTCAGGTAGAAGGAGAAGGTAGAAGGAGGAGGTAGTGCGATTAAGGATACAGATAGTGTATGTTAGGTAGAAGGAGAAGGTAGAAGGAGAAGGTAGTGCGATTAAGGATACAGGTAGTGTATGTCAGGTAGAAGGAGAAGGTAGAAGGAGGAGGTAGTGCGATTAAGGATACAGGTAGTGTATGTCAGGTAGAAGGAGAAGGTAGAAGGAGGAGGTAGTGCGATTAAGGATACAGGTAGTGTATGTCAGGTAGAAGGAGAAGGTAGAAGGAGAAGGTAGTGCGATTAAGGATACAGGTAGTGTATGTCAGGTAGAAGGAGAAGGTAGAAGGAGAAGGTAGTGCGATTAAGGATACAGGTAGTGTATGTCAGGTAGAAGGAGAAGGTAGAAGAAGGAGGTAGTGCGATTAAGGATACAGGTAGTGTATGTCAGGTAGAAGAAGAAGGTAGAAGAAGGAGGTAGTGCGATTAAGGATACAGGTAGTGTATGTCAGGTAGAAGGAGAAGGTAGAAGAAGGAGGTAGTGCGATTAAGGATACAGGTAGTGTATGTCAGGTAGAAGGAGGAGGTAGTGCGATTAAGGATACAGGTAGTGTATGTCAGGTAGAAGGAGAAGGTAGAAGAAGGAGGTAGTGCGATTAAGGATACAGGTAGTGTATGTCAGGTAGAAGAAGAAGGTAGAAGGAGGAGGTAGTGCGATTAAGGATACAGGTAGTGTATGTCAGGTAGAAGGAGAAGGTAGAAGGAGAAGGTAGTGCGATTAAGGATACAGGTAGTGTATGTCAGGTAGAAGGAGAAGGTAGAAGAAGGAGGTAGTGCGATTAAGGATACAGGTAGTGTATGTCAGGTAGAAGAAGAAGGTAGAAGGAAGAGGTAGTGCGATTAAGGATACAGGTAGTGTATGTCAGGTAGAAGGAGAAGGTAGAAGAAGGAGGTAGTGCGATTAAGGATACAGGTAGTGTATGTCAGGTAGAAGAAGAAGGTAGAAGAAGGAGGTAGTGCGATTAAGGATACAGGTAGTGTATGTCAGGTAGAAGGAGAAGGTAGAAGAAGGAGGTAGTGCGATTAAGGATACAGGTAGTGTATGTCAGGTAGAAGGAGGAGGTAGTGCGATTAAGGATACAGGTAGTGTATGTCAGGTAGAAGGAGAAGGTAGAAGGAGAAGGTAGTACGATTAAGGATACAGGTAGTGTATGTCAGGTAGAAGGAGAAGGTAGAAGAAGGAGGTAGTGCGATTAAGGATACAGGTAGTGTATGTCAGGTAGAAGAAGAAGGTAGAAGGAGGAGGTAGTGCGATTAAGGATACAGGTAGTGTATGTCAGGTAGAAGGAGAAGGTAGAAGGAGAAGGTGGTGCGATTAAGGATACAGGTAGTGTATGTCAGGTAGAAGGAGAAGGTAGAAGAAGGAGGTAGTGCGATTAAGGATACAGGTAGTGTATGTCAGGTAGAAGAAGAAGGTAGAAGGAAGAGGTAGTGCGATTAAGGATACAGGTAGTGTATGTCAGGTAGAAGGAGAAGGTAGAAGAAGGAGGTAGTGCGATTAGGGATACAGGTAGTGTATGTCAGGTAGAAGGAGAAGGTAGAAGGAGAAGGTAGTGCGATTAAGGATACAGGTAGTGTATGTCAGGTAGAAGGAGAAGGTAGAAGGAAGAGGTAGTGCGATTAAGGATACAGGTAGTGTATGTCAGGTAGAAGGAGAAGGTAGAAGAAGGAGGTAGTGCGATTAAGGATACAGGTAGTGTATGTCAGGTAGAAGAAGAAGCTAGAAGGAGGAGGTAGTGCGATTAAGGATACAGGTAGTGTATGTCAGGTAGAAGGAGAAGGTAGAAGGAGAAGGTAGTGCGATTAAGGATACAGGTACTGTATGTCAGGTAGAAGGAGAAGGTAGAAGGAAGAGGTAGTGCGATTAAGGATACAGGTAGTGTATGTCAGGTAGAAGAAGAAGGTAGAAGGAGGAGGTAGTGCGATTAAGGATACAGGTAGTGTATGTCAGGTAGAAGGAGAAGGTAGAAGGAGAAGGTAGTGCGATTAAGGATACAGGTAGTGTATGTCAGGTAGAAGGAGAAGGTAGAAGGAGGAGGTAGTTCGATTAAGGATACAGGTAGTGTATGTCAGGTAGAAGGAGAAGGTAGAAGGAGGAGGTAGTGCGATTAAGGTTACAGGTAGTGTATGTCAGGTAGAAGGAGAAGGTAGAAGGAGGAGGTAGTGCGATTGAGGATACAGGTAGTGTATGTCAGGTAGAAGGAGAAGGTAGAAGGAGGAGGTAGTGCGATTGAGGATACAGGTAGTGTATGTCAGGTAGAAGGAGAAGGTAGAAGGAGGAGGTAGTGCGATTAAGGATACAGGTAGTGTATGTCAGGTAGAAGGAGAAGGTAGAAGGAGGAGGTAGTGCGATTAAGGATACAGGTAGTGTATGTCAGGTAGAAGGAGAAGGTAGAAGGAGGAGGTAGTGCGATTAAGGTTACAGGTAGTGTGTGTCAGGTAGAAGGAGGAGGTAGAAGGAGAAGGTAGTGCGATTAAGGATACAGGTAGTGTATGTCAGGTAGAAGGAGAAGGTAGAAGGAGGAGGTAGTGCGATTAAGGTTACAGGTAGTGTATGTCAGGTAGAAGGAGAAAGTAGAAGGAGAAGGTAGTGCGATTAAGGATACAGGTAGTGTATGTCAGGTAGAAGGAGAAGGTAGAAGGAGGAGGTAGTGCGATTAAGGATACAGGTAGTGTATGTCAGGTAGAAGGAGAAGTAATGTAATCATCCTAAATCCTCCACGCCCTGCCCTGTTCTGACCATCTTATGTATATCTAATGTAATTACACATGTCTTGTAGTGTATGCCAGCCTCCAATCAAATCAGGAAATGTGCACCCATTTAGAAGTGAAGTTACCACTGTGTGTACCCCCCCCCCCCCCCCCCCCACTGAATACTGATTAATGTCGAGTTATTAGTATTTAGTGATGTTAGAATAGTATCGAGTTAGAGTACCTCCATTGGGTTAAATAATAAACAAATTAATCAATATCAACGTGTCTACCGGACAAACAAGATCTAATCAAGAACAATTAAACCAGTAGCTTGTTAGCTCTGTGACAGACGAAGTAATGTTGGCTAGACAAGGGCAAAACTAAAACACCAGGTAACATATTTATAAATTATAAGCCTGATTCGGAACTTGGAGTGGTAATCCAAAAACATTATCATGAAGTCATGAGGATAACTTTTAATATAAAACGGGGAAGATAACCAAGATCTGAACAAATAAACAGTAAACACTGCACCTACAGCTCTAATACACACAAAGAGTTCTGCAAGTTTGAGAGGGAACTAAAAGAGGAAGTGAACTGGAGGAGGAGGAGGAGGTGTGAATATACAGTCTACACTACACAGCAGGCAGCAATAGGTAGTACGCAGCACGCAGCACCCTCGCAGCAGTAGGCAGCACCCTCACAGTAGGCAGCACCCTCACAGTAGGCAGCAACCTCACTTGGTGGCAGACACAGGGACACACTGTATTTAGTGTACTACAGACAGAGAGACAGAGCGTCCCTAGTAGACTGGGAGTGACGTGGAAGTGGGCGAGTAATATGGGAATAATATGAGAATAATATGAGAATAATATGCGAATCAGAGGATTATTCATTGCATGTGAATAATGTAGCTAGATAGAACCTGTGCATAAAATGGGGATGCGCAGTATATCTTTAATATTTATAATATCCATACAAAAAAGTGACAAATTGTCAGAAAATGGGTTATTTTCCAAGACAGACAGAAAGAGACAACAAAGAACAATAACAAATTACACCAGTACAAAAAGGAAGAGTGATCTGCAGCTTCACGGACTGGGAGGAGAAGAGGCTGTTCGTGGGGAGGACACAGGCCGGAACCGCCAACCAACCGCACTCCGTGACGGTTGTTAGAATAGTGACTGAGTTATAGACAGCAGAAACATGTCAACATTTGACACAGTCTGCGGAGGTTGTAGTACTGGGTTAGAGATTCTACTACAGATAAAGCAGATCATAAGCTAGTTACAAAGTAATATTTACCTCTTCCTTTCTCCGCTCTACTTTCTGTAACCTTAGTTCCCGTACTACTGTGTCGGCTCCCCTAAACTTCTCTATTACCGTCTGAAAAACAACAAGTTTAATTTAAGGTTCAGCTATAAATGTTAAATTGCTGCGAAAATAACAAGTTTAAAATAACAAGTTTAATTTAAGGTTCAGTTATAAATGTTAAATTGCTGGTTCAAGTAGTGAGTGAACAAAATTTAAAATCTAAAACCGGGGTAAAATCTACAACTGTATATTGGTGAATTGAGAAGAATAAGAAACTTTAAAATACAATAAATGTAGTAAGCTAACGTTACAAACCTAAACTACAATGTTACTTCCAACCTTTCACCAGCCCTCTAACTATCTAATAAGCAAACGGTTAACACACTAAATTAACACACTAAACGCAAGAATAACTACAGAAGAAAAACACAAAATACCACATTTCACATATTATACTTTGCAAAGTGTCTCCCTCACACAGGACTATAGACACCTATATCCGGACCATGGGTAAAAGGGACAACCTTCAAACAGGGTGCCGACAACTAGTATTCTTAGTGACAAAGTGCACGTGCAATGGCGTAAAGTGCACGTGCAATGGGGTAAAGTGCACGTGCAATGGCGTAAAGTGCACGTGCATTAACACGCGGTGTTAGTGAGTGTATCTAGCACGTGTTACAGTAAGCAAGATCAGGTAGATACTGCAGGTGAGGGATGTAATTAATTTGTCAGATTAATTGGAGGTCATTAGGAAGTGAGGCAGCAGTTTCAAGTAGTAGCCAGTAGGATGTAGTTATAAGCTATTGAAGAATAGTATTTCATGATTCTACACGTACTTTAAAAATTGAATCACAGACTTTAAGCAAAACATAAACGTTACATAACGTTAATATTTATAAATAATAATAATTATAAAAGTTTCCGAGCATAATAGAATTTCACGAACAAAAGCACGACTAAAAACACAGACGGAGCGATAACGAAGTTACTTCTGGCAATAAAACTAGCTAATACCCAACAGTGCTAAGTGTGCACCAAGGACACGGACCGGATAATACAATATAGTATCTACTAACTATCAACTAACCCAGCCAGACCGGGGGGAGGGGGGTCAGCTGTTATTTGCGGCTAAAAACAGCTGCACCCCCCTTCCTACTAGCCTGCATATTACTTTACAACTGTTGCTCTACCACCACTGACCACTAGGCTTGTGAGAATCTAGTATATTACTCCTTAACTGTCACAGCTCAAGTGATACAGGTATAGTACCAGGTATAGTAGTTACAGTTACTATCTGAACGAATGAGATGTGTGGATATAAAGATCCCTTCTACCACTCAGTCCACAGGAGCTAGGAAACATTAACAGAGAGGTATTAGCCAGCTATTAACAGAGAGGTATTGGGATTATTAATAACACTACTCCTCATAACCTATTACCTACCTGTAAACTTGTGTAGTATTACTAACTTAGAGCATCGATGGTAAATACGTCAAAAAATCGCCTGTAAATACGCCGTATTCAAAAATTCTAAGAAATACGTGAAATAGGCAAAATTTGGCGCTTAAATTCTTTGATGGTAAAATTGCTCAAAATACGCGCGTATCTCTTTCGAAATACGTGATTACAGATTAGTGATATTTGCGCGTGCGTCGCTGGCCCAGTGGTATATTAATATAGCAATACTGACAGTCGTTTTGGAGACTTCACGGTGCTCGAATGAAAACGCTGCAGCGACTTGCTATTCTTATGCTGAACTGCAACCAATCAGTCGGTCTGCTGCAGAGCAGAGCTTCTCAGGTTATAAAGCAGTTATGCCTTTCAACCGAGACCCAGTTCCAGTGCATTTTTATCTATTACAATATTCGCAGACTAAGATCACAAGTCTCTCTTGCTTGAATTTTGAAACCGGTTACCGGATTAACACGGACTTCCCAGTGGCATAAGTTTAAAAAGTGACTAGGAATCCAGCCTGGAAAGAAAAAACGGCTATAATAAACTTTTGAAACGGCTATAATAAATTTTTCGGCCGGATGACGATTTCATTTCACCTTGCTAGTTATATTACAGAGGTATTTTTAGTTATTCATTAGTTATTCATAATTGCCAAAAAGTATGGGAAAAAATGATCCTATCCGAGTCTCGAACTCGCAATCTGCTGATATGGAACTAGCGTATTAACCAATTAGGCCACGATTTCATATACTGTGATGTAATATTCATATATAGATCTTCGCGCGTTACTGCAACTTAATTTGAAATACGTAATTTATCATCGGGAAATACGTATGCGTAGTACCTACGCGTAGTCTCCCCAAAACGCATTTACCATCCTTGACTTAGAGAGCAATAGCAGACAGTGTCTCTAGAAAGGTTGCAAAGTTAAAGAGCACCAATTAGAAAGAAACAACCTCTGATCGGGTTTGGGGAGTAGGCACTGGGGAGTAGGCACTGGGGAGTAAGCACTGGGGAGTAGGCACTGGGGAGTAAGCACTGGGGAGTAGGCACTGGGGAGTAGGCACTGGGGAGTAGGCACTGGGGAGTAGGCACTGGGGAGTAGGCACTGGGGAGTAGGCACTGGGGAGTAGGCACTGGGGAGTAGGCACTGGGGAGTAGGCACTGGGGAGTAGGCACTGGGGAGTAGGCACTGGGGAGTAGGCACTGGGGAGTAGGCACTGGGGAGTAGGCACTGGGGAGTAGGCACTGGGGAGTAGGCACTGGGGAGTAGGCACTGGGGAGTAGGCACTGGGGAGTAGGCACTGGGGAGTAGGGACTGGGGAGTAGGGACTGGGGAGTAGGCACTGGGGAGTAGGCACTGGGGAGTAGGCACTGGGGAGTAGGCACTGGGGAGTAGGCACTGGGGAGTAGGCACTGGGGAGTAGGCACTGGGGAGTAGGCACTGGGGAGTAGGCACTGGGGAGTAGGCACTGGGGAGTAGGCACTGGGGAGTAGGCACTGGGGAGTAAGCACTGGAGAGTAGGCACTGGGGAGTAGGCACTGGGGAGTAGGCACTGGGGAGTAGGCACTGGGGAGTAGGCACTGGGGAGTAGGCACTGGGGAGTAAGCACTGGGGAGTAAGCACTGGGGAGTAAGCACTGGGGAGTAGGCACTGGGGAGTTGGCACTGGGGAGTAGGCACTGGGGAGTAAGCACTGGGGAGTAGGCACTGGGGAGTTGGCACTGGGGAGTAGGCACTGGGGAGTAGGCACTGGGGAGTAGGCACTGGGGAGTAAGCACTGGGGAGTAGGCACTGGGGAGTAGGCACTGGGGAGTAGGCACTGGGGAGTAAGCACTGGGGAGTAGGCACTGGGGAGACATATCCACCACGAGGAAATAGTTTCGTGTAGCCGAAAATATAAGTGAAAATATAACTGATTGCTAATAGTACCATTTATAACTACAATTAATAAACAAGTCTGTATTGCGAAGTTTAATAAAATTAAACGTAGTGCAATAACAGAGTTATTATCAATCAGGGCCGGGGAAGCAATCGCAGAGGTCTCCAGCAGTTCTAGCTGTCTCATCTTGCTAGGAATTTGTAGCCTTACAACTATTGAAATTATAGTGATCTCTTCCGACGTCAAGAATGCTAACTATGTTTGCCAAATGTATGTATTCAAAAAGCCTAGGGACAAGTTATTGCAAGCTCTGAAGTTAAATGGTTGTAAGTACTGACTACTGGTTGTAATCTATAAGCTTATTGGTAGATAACGCTGTCACGTGCTATTAGTCACATGCTATTAGTCAAATAGTCACGTGCTATTAGTCACGTGCTATTAGTCACGTGCTATTAGTCACGTGCTATTAGTCACGTGCTATTAGTCACGTGCTATTAGTCACGTGCTATTAGTCACGTGCTATTAGTCACGTGCTATTAGTCACGTGCTATTAGTCACGTGCTATTAGTGAACCTAGCACTAAAAGGATTCTAAAAGATGCTGCAATATAAAACCTACGAAATTACTTTACTCTAATTATGGACTATAAGAACTAACTATTAAACTATAATATAAACTGTACTAAAAACCTAACTTAACCCTTGACCATACTAAATTGACCCTAATCCTACTTTACTACACACGTGCTAATAGTCACGTGCTATTAGTCACGTGATATTAGTCACGTGTTATTAGTCACGTGTTATTAGTCACGTGTTATTAGTCAAATAGTCACGTGCTAATGAAACGGAATAATGTGGAGAAATAAGGGTTGGTTATTAGACTTAACAGACAACGTCATCAGCCTCGCATATAAACATATGATATAATTTAATTTAATATATGCCCAAGCTTCGCAACAAAACCAACAAAAACTCCAAACACTAAACGAAGTAACAATAATAAAACACGATTAAACCCGATGTTAAAAGAATGCAGTAAACTAGTTACTACTTATTCCGACCAGCGAGGAGATTAATTCTATTTTGATCTCGTTCCGTACCACGGTATTTGAGCAAAGGTCGACTACCTCGTACCCCTCGTACCCCTCCGCAAGCGTTATAGTACCCTATAATCCTGCTACGTGACTTAACCGGCTTTATTATCCTTGTTGCAGGATAAAGCCGGAGTACGTGGCGGAGAATGAGCGTGATGAACGGATATCAATGTAACTGTTACACTTGAAATCATAACTTAATTGTGTATATCCTGAAGCTGCTCAGAAAGAAGATTAACCTGTCTGTGATGTTTCAGGAAGTTTGACAGAGAACACTGACTGGAAATATTCTAAATTTACAAACTCACGATTATCAAATTACCAAGGTTATGTCTCTTAATTATTACCAACTTATGAGAATAATTAACTGGTTTATACAATAAGAAGTGCTACATGCGCAGTACAACGGCGAGCAGGAGTAAAGAGTGCTATTTGACGTATAATTATCACTGTAATATTATGACAAGCACAAACCATATTGAAACTTTTCAGTGATGGGAAATATTAGCCGACCATGGTAATCGAATATTAACTGATACGGCCATATATTGATTAATATAAGATATCGATGAATTTTAGTGATATTGCATTTCGTTCAATCTATAAATAAATTTCGAGATAGCAATCAAGAGAAAAATGTGGGTCTTAAACCACTAAATACAAAACCATTAAATACGAGATATTAGAGACTTTTAAAAGGCAGGTGTAATGTGTATGCGCTATTGAACTTGCTACGTGGTGTTCATCTAACACATGCCCTGACATGTTTTAGTGGCTGTGTTTTCCAAAACTGTGACGTCACACCACGTGTCATGACGTCACGCCACGTGTGTGACGTCATCTAACACATGCCCTAACATGTAGTTTCTTAGTGCTGTGTTTTCCAAAACAACTGTAGGTCTTCCAATGGTTGTGTGACATTGAAGCCGCCCTAAGTCAAGTAATTGGTGCTGTCTTCCAATGGTTGTGTGACATTGAAGCCGCCCTAAGTCAAGTAAGGCAAATTGGTGCTGTCGCCAGGTCAGGAATACCACCAAAATGAGCAGATAAAAGATAACTTGAGCTAAACAAGATGGTAGAGGTTATCCGAGTATGGGGGAGTATCCAGTACTACAAGGTTACACTTGAAGTGTATTATACAATGTGGTGTTCCGGTTTCCAGGGTATAAAACCTGTGTCCTGTGGATTGTGGACTTTTAGAAATGTTTCAGAGTGGATATGTGGCTTCAACAACCTCCACAGTCTAGATCTTAGTTGTGTTATAATAACGTCACTAGTGATAACGTGAGCAGTGAAATCATTCTGCTATGACTTAATGCAAGGTACTATGTGTGAACTGTGAATAGACAAAAGATCTTTCAAAATTTTAACACATAACGCAACAGATACTCACAAAAACTAAAGTAAAGACGATATATAATAGAGATGCAACGAGTGAGGGTTACTGATACAATGTATTGCACTATGTATAGATACAGTAAACACTACATGTATACACTATGTATAGATACAGTATACACTACATGTATACACTATGTATAGATACAGTATACAAGTATATTATACTGTGGTACAATTGAAGGGGCAGAACGTTAAGAGCTATACTGTAAATATTTACACAACTCTGACCACAGGACCACTATCTGGCAATAAAGGAGGCTCCCTTGTAGAAGTACCAGAGCTCTGGAGCTCTGGTACTTCTGAGTAATTCAACAATATTTAATGTCGTTATGTCATTCTAAACGTGATGTAACTGTTGTCACATGTGTGTCACGGTACACTGCTGAAATTTAAAACCGATCTCGTGAAACTAGCTGAGCGTATTCTAAAACTGTGGCCAAAACTTAATGATATTATTTACAATTTCGTGGAAATTATAAACTTATTGGCGGCCTATCGTGTGTTTATTATTATTGATTTGAAGAGGTTGCCCAACTCCTTATTCCTAACAAGTGCTGAATTAACTAACATGACAGTATATCCAGCTTGGGAGATGAAGTAGAAATACGTGAACCGTACTAGCTGCCATGTAATTAGCGATTAGCACATCTCATTTGTCACTCTGTACACATTTGTCACATAAATTAGGAGAACTAATATTAATAAGGACAAGTTCAGGACCTCTCTCATTGGAGATACACAGTTTTATTATAACATGATTGGTGACATATTATTATTAACACGTGAACATATAAGAGAGGGGGTGTTCGAGAACTGGGAAGAAGCTTAATGGTTGACTCAAGAGTGACAACCAGCGAGGAATTGAAAGTCAACCAGCGTGCACGTGCACCAGAAAATAAAATCCAACACAAGTAAAGTGCACGTGCACAGACAATCTGTAATCCAGCACAAGCAAAAGTGTACGTGCACAGACAACCTGTATCCATCACAAGTAAAAGTGCACAGACAACCTGTATCCAACACAAGTAAAAGTGCACGTGCACAGAAAACCTGTATCCAACAAAAGTAAAAGTGCACGTGCACAGACAACCTGTATCCAATTCAACACAAGTAAAAGTGCACGTGCACAGACAACCTGTATCCAACACGAGTAAAGGTGCACGTGCATAGACAACCTGTATCCAACACAAGTAAAAGTGCACGTGCACAGACAGCCTGTATCCAACACAAGTAAAAGTGCACGTGCACAGACAACCTGTATCCAACACAAGTAAAAGTGCACGCGCACAGACAATCTGTAATCCAGCACAAGTAAAAGTGCACGTGCACAGACAACCTGTATCCAACAAAAGTAAAAATGCACGTGCACAGACAATCTGTAATCCAGCACAAGTAAAAGTGCACGTGCACAGACAACCTGTAATCCAGCACAAGTAAAAATGCACGTGCACAGACAACCTGTAATCCAGCACAAGTAAAAGTGCACGTGCACAGACAACCTGTATCCAACACAAGTAAAAGTGCACGTGCACAGACAACCTGTAATCCAACACAAGTAAAAGTGCACGTGCACAGACAACCTGTAATCCAGCACAAGTAAAAGTGCACGTGCACAGACAACCTGTAATCCAGCACAAGTAAAAGTGCACGTGCACAGACAACCTGTAATCCAGCACAAGTAAAAGTGCACGTGCACAGACAACCTGTAATCCAGCACAAGTAAAAGTGCACGTGCACAGACAACCTGTAATCCAGCACAAGTAAAAGTGCACGTGCACAGACAACCTGTAATCCAGCACAAGTAAAAGTGCACGTGCACAGACAACCTGTATCCATCACAAGTAAAAGTGCACGTGCACAAACAACCTGTAATCCAGCACAAGTAAAAGTGCACGTGCACAGACAACCTGTAATCCAGCACAAGTAAAAGTGCACGTGCACAGACAACCTGTAATCCAGCACAAGTAAAAGTGCACGTGCACAGACAACCTGTATCCATCACAAGTAAAAGTGCACGTGCACAAACAACCTGTAATCCAGCACAAGTAAAAGTGCACGTGCACAGACAACCTGTATCCATCACAAGTAAAAGTGCACGTGCACAAACAACCTGTAATCCAGCACAAGTAAAAGTGCACGTGCACAGACAACCTGTAATCCAGCACAATATAGTAAACTCACTCTGATCCCGGGTGTCAGACAGAAAAGTAGCAGATCATAAGCTAAACTATATTGATATTGCTGGACTGTGTTCGGGACAGTAGAATGTAGGCTCACATAATATAATATAATGTCACATAATCTCACGCTATTAGATCATGAGGTGTAACAGAGCAAACTCCTGCTAGTGCCCTGGTATCCACTTTAAAGGGGATATTCACCCCCACTGGTCCCCAAATTCTGCACCTCTAAACTCTGTGGAATGTTAACCACACCTATCAGACTGCAAACCTTGCTGGGAAATATACACACTGGAAGTGCACATTTAACGGGTTTAAGGTAAGGTTATCAAATTATTCACTTGAGCGCAGAAAAGGTGGCGTGAAGCTAATAAAAGCTCGGGGATAGAGTGTCATAACAACCCACGGACATTGAGCAGGTCGTGCTGTATCTGGGATGGAACCATGCGTTTGTTAGCGAGTACGAATGGTAACTCTATAATAACGGTTACAGATGGGGGATGGAGCACTGTCTACTTGACACGTTACCAGAGCCTAGCTTATTATTGCACTTCCAGCTAGCTTATTATTGCACTTCCAGCTAGCTTATTATTGCACTTCCAGCTAGCTTCTTATTGTACTACTAGCTAGCTTATTATTGCACTTCCAGCTAGCTTATTATTGCTTTTCTTCAAGAACTGTTAACGTCAACACCAGTAAAGCTGAATTATGTCATAATACTATAAAGATATGATCTGGTGGGAACCTAACATTAGAAAATATCATTACACTTAAATGTACAGTAACTGCCGATAGAATAAGATACTTAGCCCGGAGTTCTACAGGTGGAAATTAAATCTTAGTTACGTCATGGCCTGTATGGACTATAGTCCGAGTCCTGTAATTAGCACTGTAGATCGGGTTCCAGCGGGGAATGAGATAACCAATATGTTGAAACAGATCTCGTGTTGTGAAATAACTGAAGGAGCATGTCAGCTGTAGGAAGCTAAATGAGAGGAACTCTTTAGGAAACCAGCACAGCAACAAATACAGAGGTCACACGACGCAATTTCAACTGTCACCTCAATTAAAGATAGAGAGAATGAAAAGCGGTATCAACATCACGAGAACACGACGTGATTATTTTAACAACTATTTTGCAACACTTTAGTGAACTAAATTATAGTATATTTAACAGAGAAGAACTGTGATGATGTAGCCTCAAGCTGGGTAAAGTTGGAGATTGGAGATCATACGAATAGTTGGGAATCGCATTTGCACTAAAATGAACAATGTATGCAATTGCAAACAGAGATTGGAGGTTGAATATAAATAATGCAATTGAAAATTATAGACAGCACCTTTCTTATGCGGACAAGTATCTAGATGAAGATTGTTCAACGGCTGGAACTAAACTAACTTGCTTACTTACGAAGTGAACACTTACGCAGTGTTCACTTACGCAGTGTTCACTTCGGTCATGTCACAACTCTATAGTGTGTTGTCATTGAATTGGACAGCATCTCAACTCCTTATTGGTAGTTGACTGTTTCTGCTAGGAGTGGTGTCGTAGCCGGGGCCAATTATTAATTAGATTGCTTGATCTACGTGCCAGACTGACAGTTATGCTGTTAAAGTTGGTTAATGGTCAGGGTTCAGCAGAACTCACTGCTCCGGGCTCCACTGTTGTGGCGTTCTCTTGTTGATGTTCCTAGAAGGCAAACAACTATCTTTTTCAATTTTAACGAAACCATGATCATGAAAATATGAGAGTACGTGTGCACAACCACGTGGATTTGAAAATTTACAGAATCCTTAATCCACCAAAATTCATTTCGCGCGTTCCATAAGGTTTTCTCTCGTATTCCGCCATCATTTCATCAACTAAATTAGGACAAGGTATCTAGCCAAAAACTAAAAACATTGTGGTAAACAATTTACTAATAGTTTACGCAGACAGAACTGGTAACAAATGTCAGTTTTCATTACATTTACCATTCCGATAGTATATACCGAGATACAAATACATTAATCAGTTCAATGAGCCTGCTACTAATGACATTATAATGTACAGCTGCAGATAAAGATATGTACTCTGCAAATACTGTCACTCTTGCAGTTTTCAATACGTAATCGGAAACGAACTGGGAACTTGACCGTATTACCAATATTATAAAATCTGGTAAATTAAACAGAGCATATGTAAATCTTCGATTGATTATACGTGAAAGTACAGATAAGATGTTGAAGATGTATACACGATTACTATATCATGAATTATAAGCATTTAAAGTTGAACTGAAAACTAGTAACGTGTAAAGAAATGAGATGCGATAAAGAAAGAAAAAAACACATCAAAATATGTTAGCTCTGAAAATGCAATATAATGTGGTGTGATGATATGTAGGAAGCCCGATAATAAAGCACTAAAACCTCGTTAACCTGGGGAAGAGAAACAAACTAACCATGATGTGTTTAGCAGGCTTGTCACACCACGTGACATGACGTCACACCACGTGACATGACGTCACACCACGTGACATGACGTCACACCACGTGTTAACATGGAGAAGAGAACCAAACAAACTAACCATGATGTGTTTAGCAGGCTTATCAAGCGCCCCCGCAGAACAAGTCTCCTTCATCAATCTAATCAGCTCCAGCATTGTCTCACTTTGCCTCACTATTTCGCTAGATTGGTGGAGCACTCCGCTCTTCAGGGACTGGAACTCGTTGTAAGTGGCAGCAGTAGCTTTAGCCTGGGTTAGTGTAATGTTAGTATAGTTTATAAATAGTACAACTGGAGTTATTGGTAAATCCTTTAAAATACAGTTAAAGTGCCTTTAACCCTAACTAATAACCCTAACTAATAACCCTAACTAATAACCCTAACTAATAACCCTGACGTATAACTGAGAACTGGAGCCTATAATTGTACAGCCTAAAGTACCTCTGACCCTAACAGATAATCAGATAATAAGAGCCTACGATCTGGAGGTGTTTAAAACAACACTCATCATTTTATCACCACTCAATAAAGGTAACCATGACTACTAATATACTTTTCATCACAGCGACCTCAGGACTCTTCTAGAGTTCACTCCTATTTCAGGATAAGTCTGAATATTCAACAAACACAGCTTCTCTTAGAGGTAATGTCACTAGTAGAAACTAGTTTATTACTAAGTGAATAACGCAGCACTGGTCTTACCTTGTGCACCTTGATGAGTTGTCGTAGTGATCTGATGTTAGTGTCTACATCTCTTATCTGTGTATAAAGGTGCGTGGTGAACAGTAGATACTGCTCACATTGCTGCTTCTGTAAATAAAGGGGGGTGTTAAGTTAGGGGGGGGGGGGGCTATATTACTTAGCTACGGAGATGGTAAAGGACTGTGCTGAAAGCTAGAAAGTATATTATACTGTACTACTATTATAGTTTAATGCGGAGATATAAACAGATTCCCCCAGCTTTTACCGATTATACTGTACTATTACTGTACTATTGAGCAACATGTCGCCTATAATGGAGTTGACACATAATATAGATCTTATTTACATGAAAAGTGCGTGAGTTGGGGTGTCTACTGTCTTTAGTGCTACGTTTAGTAACGGCACTACTTTGTACAGATAGTATTGGGGGATTAATATAGCAGGATCCGTTACACCACATCTTTAAATTCTTTATATTTCAACTAAGATTTACCAGGCAGTATGGTAATAATACGGTTGCTAGGGGACTGATTGTGCTTGCTATGGTGGCCGTGGCCATGATGGTAACGTACGAAATTCAGAAGTCCCATTAAACCCTATTACATTTACTAGACCGAGGTTCGGAACATGCTAACGATGCCGACCAGGAGCAATATTGAAATTATAGCGTTTAAAGCTAAGTTAAGGGAATCCATCTGACCACAACTTCTACCAGACCAATGTATCTGACCACAACTTCTACCAGACCAATGTATCTGACCACAACTTCTACCAGACCAATGTATCTGACCACAACTTCTACCAGACCAATGTATCTGACCACAACTTCTACCAGACCAATGTATCTGACCACAACTTCTACCAGACCAATGTATCTGACCACAACTTCTACCAGACCAATGTATCTGACCACAACTTCTACCAGACCAATGTATCTGACCACAACTTCTACCAGACCAATGTATCTGACCACAAATTCTACCAGACCAATATATCTGACCACAACTTCTACCAGACCAATGTATCTGACCACAACTTCTACCAGACCAATGTATCTGACCACAACTTCTACCAGACCAATGTATCTGACCACAACTTCTACCAGACCAATGTATCTGACCACAACTTCTACCAGACCAATGTATCTGACCACAACTTCTACCAGACCAATGTATCTGACCACAACTTCTACCAGACCAATGTATCTGACCACAACTTCTACCAGACCAATGTATCTGACCACAACTTCTACCAGACCAATGTATCTGACCACAACTTCTACCAGACCAATGTATCTGACCACAACTTCTACCAGACCAATGTATCTGACCACAACTTCTACCAGACCAATGTATCTGACCACAACTTCTACCAGACCAATGTAACTGACCACAACTTCTACCAGACCAATGTATCTGACCACAACTTCTACCAGACCAATGTATCTGACCACAACTTCTACCAGACCAATGTATCTGACCACAACTTCTACCAGACCAATGTATCTGACCACAACTTCTACCAGACCAATGTATCTGACCACAACTTCTACCAGACCAATGTATCGCACCTACCGAGCGGTTTAATTGAAGTGGCCAGCTTGCACATTGTATGCAAACAATAGAAGCAATAAGACACAGTAATATACTGAAGTAGTAGTACCACTGTAATAATACTGAGCACTAATACTTGACTACTACTATTGCAGGACTCCAGGAGTCACCCTCTCGTGATCAGGTCACAAAACACTTAGTTTGCAGGTTGCTATTACATTGCTATTACAATGCTACCTGCATTGCTATTAACAACTGTTACCTTTACAGAAGTAAACTATAATAACAAGGGACCATTTTGAGGGCTTGTGTAATATCTTATCTTATTCCTGGTAAGGACTAGACAAATATGAAGCCCTGATTTCTACACCACAAAACAGATGTTCAGGCAGCACAAGATGACACTAAAGTTCACTTTTATCTCTTGTCAAAAAGCACCACACTCAGTGACTAGTAGTATTGACCACACTCTGTCACTATTTACTGTCTATTAAAACCACTCTACCTCTCACCACTTATAATGTAGAGTGCTGATATAGGGACATGATAAACACGTGGGTATACACTACAACTACAATGAGAGTATGTAACCAGCTGTTACGTCTCACCATCTTCTATTCCACCACTTATTACTTGATTAGAAGACACACAAGTGTACACACTGAAACTGTATCTGATAAAACTCTCTGAAATTGAGCTGCAATTATATAAGACACAGTAAACACACTCTTTATGCGGAGACACTTTTTGCCGAAAGAGTATAATAATATATTGTTGTAATAATATGAAAGTTTTATGCGTATTATTTGTAATAATATGAAAGTTTTGTGCGTATTATTTGACGGGTCGCTAACTAGCATGCAGCTTGTGATATTGATATTAAGTAAGCGAGTACACACAGTAGTAGGATTGCTTGTCAGTTGTAAAGAATAGTGTAATACAGGGCCAGATACTGTATTACTGTGCTGCACGCCAATATCTGATCTAATACTAGTAATACTCTGATTTAATACTGTTTTTAACCCTCTTATAATACTTTCAACACTATATAACAAATAATTTGAGAATTTAAGTATGACGTAGAAATGGAGATACGTGATTTATTTATTTATCATTAGAACATTGTCATCACTGAGTCTATTCAGAAAAAAACAGAAGTTTTCTTGAAAGAATCTTCAGATATTTGATAAACACTGAACAAGAGGTTGAAAGTAGTCTTCTTCAGATCTTTAACTTTCCCCAAAAAGTGCACGTTATTTTAATAGAATCAACAACTTAGACAGCTAACGACTAAATCTAAATATCTTACTTAATGTTTTTTCACCACCTAACTATTTATCCGATAGACACCAAAAAAAAATAGACACCAAAAATTAGATTACTGCACGGCTTATGAACCATTTAAATATACCCAATATAAGGTAAGACTATCACGTAAGAACCGGAAGGAGGCGGGGTAGTGGGGGGTGCAGTAGTGGGGGTAGTGGGGGGTAGTGGGGGTAGTGGGGGTAGTGGGGGTAGTGGGGGTAGTGGGGGGGGGGGGTAATGGTGTGGGGGTAGGTAGTAGGTAAGAACCGTAAGAACCCGTCAATAATACTCGTTAGAACACAACCCCAGAGTATCGGTACGGTATGTGTACAGTTTAGTGGTTGAGAATGGACAATACAATCTACAATCTCGACTCATTACCCTTATTCAAATACATATTATGAACATATTTATAATGATATGTTTCTCCAAAACAAGCTTTAGTCTGAAAACATTCACGAGGGACGAGTGAGGAATTTCACACGGAAAAATTAACAAAACACATATTTTC
Source organism: Bolinopsis microptera (assembly GCF_026151205.1). NCBI lineage: Eukaryota > Metazoa > Ctenophora > Tentaculata > Lobata > Bolinopsidae > Bolinopsis > Bolinopsis microptera. Next base: position 5,185,723 of record NC_087076.1, read on the forward strand.
AGAGCAGCAGCAAATATTTAAAGGTAAATATTATAACTTAATAATATTCAACAGATCAAGAGTAACTCTTACCTTAATAATATTGAACAGATCAAGAGTAACTCTTACCTTAATAATATTGAACAGATCAAGAGTAACTCTTACCTTAATAATATTAAACAGATCAAGAGTAACTCTTACCTTAATAATATTGAACAGATCAAGAGTAACTCTTACCTTAAGTTTGAAGACAGATAAAGAGTAACTCTTACCTTAAGTTTGAAGACAGATCAAGAGTAACTCTTACCTTAAGTTTGAAGACAGATCAAGAGTAACTCTTACCTTAAGTTTGAAGACAGATAAAGAGTAACTCTTACCTTCAGTTTGAAGACAGCCCAATGATTCATAACTTCTCCGATGATGTTGATGGCGTTCTCATTTCCCTCAGCTACAAGCTTGCTAGAACTGCACTTCAACCCGTCTATATCTGCTAACAGGGGATCTAGTCTCCTTTCTAATTCCTCCAGCTTCTTCAACCTCCCCTGTTAGACAACACATTATTTATACAGTAATTGATTACTTGGCCTGGTCAGTAGGCCGCATTTTGTCCATTTGGCTGATTTCGGTAATTTGAGACAATCAGCCAGTTGTACTGAGAATATTATGTGAATCCCAAATCCCATGATAACATCCATTAAATAACACTGACGAGTCATAAGTGCTATTTAATAAATGTTATGACCTGTTTTGAAATAAGTAAGTTTCACACATTTCTCACATTTCAATTAGCATGGCCACGGACTAATAAGTAATAAAATGGACTGATTAAAATGAACTTACTAAATGGTAAATTATCTACGGTACAACTACAATTGGTCTCATTATTCGATTTTGGCAGTAGTTTGAAATCTAGGCGTGACCAGGCACGTAGCCAGGGGGGGGGGGCTGGTACGTAGCCAGGGGGGTTGGTGCGTAGCCAGGGGGCTGGTACGTAGCCAGGGGGGTGGGGGGCTGGTACGTAGCCAGGGGGGGGGGGCTGGTACGTAGCCAGGGGGGGGGGGGGGGCTGGGCGTGACCAGGCACGCAGCCACTACCTACCTTGATAACCTCCAGACTAGTAGTGATATCATAGAAAGGTGTCATGAACTAACCCCCCCCCCCCACTACTACCCCCCCCCCACCACTACCCCCACTACCTACCTTGATAACCTCTAGACTGGTGGTGATATCATAGAAAGGTGTCATGAACTAACCCCCCCCCCCCCCACTACTACCCCCCCCCCCCCCCCCCCCCACTACCCCCACTACCTACCTTGATAACCTCTAGACTGGTGGTGATATCATAGAAAGGTGTCATGAACTAACCCCCCCCCCCCACTACTACCCCCCCCCCCCCCCCCCACTACCCCCACTACCTACCTTGATAACCTCTAGACTGGTGGTGATATCATAGAAAGGTGTCATGAACTAACCCCCCCCCCCACTACTACCCCCCCCCCCCCCCACCACTACCCCCACTACCTACCTTGATAACCTCCAGACTGGTGGTGATATCATAGAAAGGTGTCATGAACTCCGCTTCTAACGTTTCTAGATATGCTCTCAGTTTATAACCCTGCTGTTCCAACTTTCTGATCCTGAAAACAAACAGTGTTATATCTTTATATTAGTATTCAACAAACAGTGTTATATTAGTATTTATGTTTCAACTTGAAGTGATGACCGTAAGTTGGTGATGGAAACAATGTTCATATCATCATGACTCAGATCGCAAAGTAAAAACTTGGTCTGTCCCTTGAGTTTAATGTATTCTTCTCGAATGTTCCCTATAAAAATAACATAATTAAAATAGTGAGTGCTAAGTATGCAAGTATGTTGCGTTAAAATGAAACATGTAAAATGTAACATAAGTACATTCCGTCCGAATACATTACACCACAAGTAATAGTAATAATACTAATAGTATTACACAGTGCTGGATATGCTCCAATAAGAACGGAGAACACTACTACTAGACAGGGTACTACAACTATACAGCTTTCTAATAGTTATTGGTTGGGTACGTTCCAGATCTGTATTTAGTAGTGCTCAATATTTGGTAGAATAATATTTAGTAGTGCTCAATATTTGGTAGAATAATATTTGTGTTTGACCATGTTGGCTAGCGCTGACAGAGACTTACCTTAATTAAATATTAATTATACTTCACACCAGTGCAGGACATTTACTGTATCCTCGTACCAAGTCACGTGTTGTGACGTCACATGTTGACTGTATGTTCCTGCTGTTGTTGGCACTGTTCCAGTGACGCTGTCCTACTGACCCAATAATATCCACCACTCAGCTCACACAGCTGACATGCACATTACTAATATAATAATAATAACTGTATTTCACGGTTAATTATGATTACTACCCTATACTTGACTGATAAGCCTTGCTCTGTAAAATAGGTGGAATATAGCAGGTGGTATTATACTGAGGTGGTTGCAGATCAGACCAAACAGAACGTCTCTCCCACCCATTAACCTGACAGTATAATTACATGTGGTACTTAAAATGGCTTTATAATTGGTTGTACACAGGGGGTACACAGTGCGGTTGCTTTACAGTTGTACCACGGCAGAAACCTGTCAAATGTAACGACGTGTCGCTAATTTGCGAGATAACATCTAACAGGTTCAGTAAACTGCAGAAAATAACAGTTTGTGAGAGTAGGAGATGTGATCTCCTACACTCCCGTACAAATGGGCGTGAACACGCCCATTTGTACGGGAGTGTAATGTGTTAATATATATTTAGAAATTAGTAGACCCTATCAATAACTATTGTTGTAGTGTAGTTCCCTAGGGAGTAGTTTCTACTAACACTATCTCTAGTACTACTATTATAACTACTACTAGTATAGCAGTAGATAGCAGCTGATATTGGTGTACTGAAGAAGGCACTCAGGCTGTACTGTATTGTGACGTCACGTGAGGGATTGTGACGTCACGCTACTAGTATAGCAGTAGATATTGCTCATATTGGTGTACTGAAGAAGGCACTCAGGCTGTACTACAATAATGACATATAAAAATACTAAACTATGTTATTTGATATAATACTGCTGGATAAAATATGAAATAGTGGGTAGATATTACCATGAGATTTGTGAAAAATAAAATGACAATTACTGAGATTGTGAAATCACGTGAGGGATTGTGACGTCACGTGAGGGATTGTGACGTCACGTGAGGGATTGTGACGTCACGTGAGGGATTGTGACGTCACGTGAGGGATTGTGACGTCACGTGAGGGATTGTGACGTCACGTGAGGGATTGTGACGTCACGTGAGGGATTGTGACGTCACGTGAGGGATTGTGACGTCACGTGAGGGATTGTGACGTCACGTGAGGGATTGTGACGTCACGTGAAGGATTGTGACGTCACGTGAAGGATTGTGACGTCACGTGAAGGATTGTGACGTCACGTGAAGGATTGTGACGTCACGTGAAGGATTGTGACGTCACGTGAAGGATTGTGACGTCACGTGAAGGATTGTGACGTCACGTGAAGGATTGTGACGTCACGTGAAGGATTGTGACGTCACGTGAAGGATTGTGACGTCACGTGAAGGATTGTGACGTCACGTGAGGGATTGTGACGTCACGTGAGGGATTGTGACGTCACGTGAAGGATTGTGACGTCACGTGAAGGATTGTGACGTCACAGAATAGGTATGTAACAGTATATTCACTTGGTAGAAGTAGTGTGAGCGGCTCTGTAGACTTGCCACATCCCACAGGTAGCATTGTAGTGTGACGTCACGTGAGAGAGGTGTGACGTCACGTACCGCTCAGCTGCTGAGTACTGCTTGTTCGACGCTAGCAGCTTAATCAGGTGCTTACTGTCTTGTTGCAGCCCGTTATACAGCTCCGTTAGTACCTGGTCAGATAGGGCGGTTAAACTCCACGTGCTATTAAAGCTAAACCAGATCCTTTCTAAGAGAGCTTGAGTTGGCTGATGTTTGATCGATAAGCCAAAACCAGTGTTAAAAAACACTGTCAGAATAAACTTATCTTAAATACACCATTACTTCGGACCTGGAAAATAAATAAATAATGAGGGAAGAACTATTATTTAGTGTTCTCATATTTGAGATGTGTTTGGTAGCCCTATTTGGATAGAAAGTATAAAGGTCTATAAATACTAAGTTGCCATGGTAACTAACCTCCCCCTGTCTCTGTAACTGTACTAGCAGCTCTTGGCTAGCTAATCTGCTTTGTTGCTGTTCTATTGCTGACTGCCAGTTCGTCAACCACGCTTTTACCTGCAAACATGTATTAATTAAGTTAATATTAGTCACGTGACATTTCACCTGCAAACATGTATAAAGTTAATATTAGTCAGGCGGATAGCTTTTACCCTTTATTTCTTATTTTGCAACCAAACTGTTCAAAATTTGAATTCCAAATTTTATCCTAAATTATTCTCTTCGTGTCAACTTATCGGTAATTGATTTCACTGACACATTTTACCACAATGATGATTCTAAGAGATTCTAATAAGAGATCCCTGTTCCACGCCATAAAGAATATATAAAATGCCGAATTTGTTCAATAATTACATTCTCACGGCACGAGTGGAGAGGCAACATGCCGCATTGCTCAGTGGAGATTTAATAGGCAGTAAGGCAGGGAGCTTTTCCTTGTCTTATTATAGCGTGTACCAGTAATTGGTAAAATGTAGCGAGAGTGAGTCGTGTGCAGTGATGTGTAGTGGTAGTGTGACGTCACGTGAGGGATTGTGACGTCACGTGAGAGATTGTGACGTCACGTGAGAGATTGTGACGTCACGTGATGTGCTGCAACTTTTACACTTCTCTCAAACATTCTTACAGTTATAAACCTGCTCAAGTGGAGCATGGTATACACTCTGGGTAGAGGTGGCGATCACATACCATCCTGATTAGTAGTTTGTAGAATTAGTAGTTTGCAGAATTAGTAGTGTGCAGAATGATAAGCTCAGTAAATACTCAGGTGAAATAATGTTTATTTTAGTAGGTCCAATCACACGAGTCTGATATCAGTATACCAGGGGTTAAGAGATGGGTTTTAGACAATAGAGGACTTCTATAAACTACATACTAAACACTCTAATTTTAAGAGCGTTTACTTCTACTTAGACAGCGTCAACATCTTCTTAATACTCCTATACTTATGACAGTACTGCTAAAACTACGTCATCGTAAGACGATTACGAGATATGGCCAAATTGATGCATCGCTAGCCATGTGGATTCTCACATCTGAGATTAAAATAGGTTGAAATACTAATTACTAATTGCTAATTGGTTTTCAGTCTGCTAGAACTGTAGGACATGCAGATTGCAGATGACACGTGATAATAGCCAGTTCAAGCGGAACTCTTTCTAAAGGAGCTTATACACTACCAGTTTCTAAATGTGTGGATCTTACAAATTATCAGTATTTCCAGCCGGACATAGGTTTGTTACACCCAACAATCATTACAATGTGTAATGGGAGTACCGCTACAATGTGGGAGTGTAATGGGAGTACCGCTACAATGTGGGAGTGTAATGGGAGTATCGCTACAATGTGGGAGTGTAATGGGAGTATTGTATAGTAGTTACCACACCAAACGTGTGTAAATAGTAATGGCATAAAGGGACCCTGGATCTGAACATGAGAACACTGTTGACCTACCTATCTCTCTATATAATATATCACTGTGATCTGAGATATTAGGGGGAGCGGCTCTTTCAAGAGGTATAATTATATTAGTACTATAGTGCTAGTAGTGTATTAATTATATTAGGCAGCTTCAGACTTGTAGATCTGCTGAATATCTAGTCAGTAGAGTAGTGTAGTAGTAGCACTACTGTACAGTACACAATGTATCCTCTGGTTATTGTTGGTGATTAATATTTCAAATAAGTAATAATAGAAACACAGACGAGGATCAACTGTTTTCTCTCCCACAATATTAATCACCTCTTGACAGATAGGATTAAAATATGTTTTCTCAGGGAAACCCCTCAGGTAAAACCCTTCATCAGGGCTAGTAAGGGATTGTGGAGGTCATGGCAGCGCGACTCCCTCTTCACGCAGCGCCTAGCATCCTGTCACAAGTAGTAGCGGCCTTGCAACCTGTATTTCCCGTTGTCGTACAATATGATCCCTGCTGTTATTGTTGGAGTCCACACTACTATCTGTCACTGTCTCAAGTAATGGTACGTGATGGTACAACACGCGGCACATAGTGAACACTGATAGTGTGGACGTGATGGTACAACACGCGGCACATAGTGAACACTGATAGTGTGGACGTGATGGTACAACACGCGGCACATAGTGAACACTGATAGTGTGGACGTGATGGTACAACACGCGGCACATAGTGAACACTGATAGTGTGGACGTGATGGTACAACACGCGGCACATAGTGAACACTGGTAGTGTGGACGTGATGGTACAACACGCGGCACATAGTGAACACTGGTAGTGTGGACGTGATGGTACAACACGCGGCACATAGTGAACACTGGTAGTGTGGACGTGATGGTACAACACGCGGCACATAGTGAACACTGATAGTGTGGACGTGACGTACTCTAATCCTGAGTACGGAAACTGATGCTGATCAATGAGAGCACTCTGTCTTATCAAGTATTACAAAGTGCAGGTAAATAGCCTTTATGTAACTACATCTGATCACTATAGTACGTAACCAGTAACCAGGCGAGGTGTTTACTAGAAATATTACTACAGTACGTAACTACACATAGGTGTACTGTGTAGTATAGTAACCACTACACACTTTACTAGAAATATTACTACAGTACGTAACTACACATAGGTGTAGTATAGTAACCACTACATACTTACTAGAAATATTACTACAGCACGTAACTGCACATAGGTGTAGTATAGTAACCACTACATACTTTACTAGAAATATTACTACAGTACGTAACTACACATAGGTGTAGTATAGTAACCACTACATACTTACTAGAAATATTACTACAGTACGTAACTACACATAGGTGTAGTATAGTAACCACTACATACTTTACTAGAAATATTACTACAGCACGTAACTACACATAGGTGTAGTATAGTAACCACTACATACTTACTAGAAATATTACTACAGTACGTAACTACACATAGGTGTAGTATAGTAACCACTACATACTTTACTAGAAATATTACTACAGTACGTAACTGCACATAGGTGTAGTATAGTAACCACTACATACTTTACTAGAAATATTCTGGGAAATTGGGAGACGGACTCAGCTTTAGACGGGACAAATTGAGCTGTTGATAAAGCAGTGTATTAACTCACTAGCACACGGGAATCCTGATTTGTCTATCATAATTCGGTGAACTCGGTAAAATGGGCCAGAAACCCTGTAAATATTTAATTAACACTCAGTGAGGATATATTTACTTATTTAGTAAACACTATAACAAGGTAGGATAATATTCAGTGTTAGAAGCCTTAGCGAGTTATTAGCTAGTTATAGTCTTGATTTAGGATGTTTTAAGAGTACGAGAATATCAACAAGTTTAGAGCAGGAGCCAGGCTATGTGTGGATATTATAGATGATATGTGAGAGAGCAGGTGATATGATGTGTCCAGAAAGGTATTCTTCCTCTCGACTGTGTGTTTAGCTTCTCTGAATCTCTCGGTTCTATATTTCTGTAATCACACAATGTTTACCTGTTATATTTACTGCCTTAACACCATGATAACCATTCTCAGGGGCCCTATTTACATCTGAATAATGAATTCCATGATATTTGAGTTAAAAATGAGGGATGATAATGTAACAACTTATTATTTCTGATACTTGTAATCACAGTGACCACGTCTTGATGTACAATTAGATAAGATAATTAGAAGACAGAGAAGCATATTAATGCTGTGATCACGTGACCCTGATCGGCTTGTATCACAGTGACACTGTGTCACTGTGTCACTGTGTCACTGTGTCACTGTGATACAGTGACACAGTGACACAGTGACACAGTGACACAGGAACCGGGAACGTGTCCTACAATAGTGCTCGAAGTATAGCTTTTTGTGCAATATCTCCCGGCGAACTGTCAGAAAAACACTGAAATATTGAAATAGTGATATTGATGAGTAGCTCCAGTACATTAGTTTCTAGTACGTAGTTTAAGAGACCACTGCTTTGTTTATCTTCACTCACTAATATTACCTGTTAGTAATTTAATTCTGCAATTATTGTACCAGTATAAGATATATTCATGGGGAGACACACATTACCTACACACAGTATCACATTCCTTCAGGTTACTTTTCCTTTAGGAGCTATTCAGAGAAACCCAGCGTTTCCAGGGTTACGTGGTCACTGTCAGGCAGCAGAGAAGTTACGTGCAAAAACTTATTATATGCGAAGCAATATGGAGGGGGAGTCGGTCACATTTTCCGCATTATATCGCATTTTGTCGCGCTAAAATGCGATAGAACCCTCCCCCGTATCATGGCTAACTTATCTCACGTCATATAGGACAGATAATAATTTGGTGACACACCAGCAGGACGCTGAAGTATTAACATTTAATTTGTTGTTGGACAGGCAGTATATTTAATATCATGTCAAATTACCCCCTGTAGTACCTGTGTGTAGATATGTCACGTGACTGCCCAACTGTCACGTGATCACACCACATAGTACCTTCACTTTTATAATATCAGCTGTGAACAACATTGGGTGATATCAGAGGAGAGGAAGGGTTTTAGGCAGGATACACACTAAACTAGGTCCTAGGAAGGATACTCTGATACTATAAATAAGATCAAAATATCTAAATAACACATTAACAAGGTCTGATAGTTAGGAGAGCAGCTAGGAGAGCAGATAGGAGAGCAGCTAGGAGAGCAGCTAGTAGAGCAGCTAGGAGAGCAGCTAGGAGAGCAGCTAGGAGAGCAGATGGTAGAGCAGCTAGGAGAGCAGTAGGAGAGCAGCTAGGAGAGCAGACTAGGGAGCCAGCTAGGAGAGTGCAGTAGGAGAGCAGCTAGGAGAGCAGCTAGGAGAGCAGCTAGGAGAGCAGCTAGGAGAGCAGCTAGGAGAGCAGCTAGGAGAGCAGCTAGGAGAGCAGCTAGGAGAGCAGCTAGTTCCACACACTCTAGTTTGACAGGAAGCCTCTGCTACAGGAGCGGCTAACTACTGAGAACTATTGTGGGAGAGTATTATAATACTCCCCCAGTGTGTAGCCGACACAGTGCTTTCTTTAGCTCACAGGTTTAGTTATTTAAATACTTAATTTCTATAACGTGAAACCTTTATTTTATCACCTCCAAATGGCACTATTTTCCCTTTTAATGTGAAGGTTGATAACCTTATTTTTAAAACTTCGGCAGACAATTGAGACTTGCCACTCAAGTACGCAGGAAGCACTAGTGAAGCACTTGTGAAGCATTTCCAGGGCTTCCTAAGTGCTAGGTTTCTAAACTAGTGTGAGAAAACCCGAAACAGTGTTCTGAGAACGCCGCGCAGTGAGTCTGACACGTGCTACAGAGGGTTCTAACTGCACATTACAGAACGCCGCGCAGTGAGTCTGACACGTGCTACAGAGGGTTCTAACTGCACATTACAGATGGTTCTGAGAACGCTGCGCAGTGAGTCTGACACGTGCTACAGAGGGTTCTAACTGCACATTACAGATGGTTCTGAGAACGCCGCGCAGTGAGTCTGACACATGCTACAGAGGGTTCTAACTGCACATTACAGATGGTTCTGACACGTGCTCTTGTTATAAGGTCTGCTCGTATTAGGTAGAACACGATGTTAGCTCAAAATGAGCGCTCTGTTAGATTAAGCATTTGTCGTATGATATGGATTAAACAGGATGGTTGCCCAGTTTATCAGAACCAGTCACTGGAAATAAACCTAAGCTGAGAGACTAATTACCGATAATCAGAGGCTAATACTCCTCTTTCAGCATGATTACCTGGGGAAATGCAATCGGATTCGGTAAAATTGGGTCTGTTAATTACGATGTTTAATCATGGTGATAATCTTGCTATCAAGATCACTCCTGATTGGACAGTCAATTTATAGGATTGTGATCGGTGAAATTCATACGCAATTACTTCAGAGTCAGACCACTCAGTCAGAGTGGTCTGACTTTATGGTCACCACGGTTACCACCACGGTTACCCTCACCACTCAGTTCATGACCACATATCTAAATTCCACTTTATAAGAAACATGCATCTCAGGTGAGAAATTCAAACTTAAACTCAACCAAATATCATGAGCAAATAACCCTTATATAAACGAAATTCAAGTTCACCTTAGCAGAAAGAACAGTTTAGAGAACTCCAAAACTTAATGGAGGCCCACACTCCTTATATGGGCATCACGTGGGCCCACACTTATGGAAAGTAACACTGTATGATGTTGTTGGTACCTGTTCTAGTTTCTGATGGAAAGTAACACTGTAGCTGAGTGCCTCCTTGTGAGTGTTGAGTCTAGAAGTAAGTCCCTGCCACAGAGTGTCCAGCCTCTTGGTCGTTTCCCTGACTCTCTCTCCGTCTACATTACCCGCCTTAACCAGCTGTTCTGCTGTCTTCAACAGTTGACTGAGGAGTATTAAACAAGTCAGTATTACACAGTATCTTCACCGCAATTACAAGTATCTCAACCAGTCAATGATTTAAGAAACTGCTAGACGCTCTGATTCGATGAACGTTACAGTTGGAAATAGTTTGCGGTCACAATTCCCTTGATAGTTTACAAAACAGGTTTAGCTTAATAAGTAAGAACCTTTTGCTCTTTTGTAAGACACGAGCTAGAAGCGTCTGAAAGCAAGACGGGGGGGGGGGGGGGGGGCTCCCAGCGAGACAGTAGTCTCTATATTGTATCTAATTAATCAAATTTTACCTTTTTAAATTTCACGGACAAAGTAAATGAATCGAGGTTGTAACTTTAAAGTAATAACGGAAACACAACACCACACAGAGGCCCTTACCTTGCAGTGGCGTAAGTCCGGAGAGCTCCAGCTTCCAGCTGCTCGTGATCTCTCAGAAGTAGAGCTGCTTCAAGATGAGACTTTCCAATCTCACACTTCTGACCAAACGCAGCGAGATGTGCCTCTATCTGCTGAGTAACCTGAGGGTCGAGGGAGAGAGGTGGTAAGTGGGGGTTGTGGGGGTGGACTAGAGGAGAAGTGGGGGTTTTGGGGTAGACTAGAGGAGAAGTGGGGGTTGTGGGGGTAGACTAGAGGAGAAGTGGGGGTTTTGGGGGTATACTAGAGGAGAAGTGGGGGTTTTGGGGTAGACTAGAGGAGGAGTGGGGGTTTTGGGGTAGACTAGAGGAGAAGTGGGGGTTTTGGGGGTAGACTAGAGGAGAAGTGTGGGTTTTGGGGGTAGACTAGAGGAGAAGTGGGGGTTTTGGGGGTAAACTAGAGGAAAAGTGGGGGTTTTGGGGTAGACTAGAGGAGAAGTGGGGGTTGTGGGGGTAGACTAGAGGAGAAGTGTGGGTTTTGGGGGTAGACTAGAGGAGAAGTGGGGGTTTTGGGGGTAAACTAGAGGAAAAGTGGGGGTTTTGGGGTAGACTAGAGGAGAAGTGGGGGTTGTGGGGTAGACTAGAGGAGAAGTGGGGGTTTTGGGGGTAAACTAGAGGAAAAGTGGGGGTTTTGGGGTAGACTAGAGGAGAAGTGGGGGTTTTGGGGGTATACTAGAGGAGAAGTGGGGGTTTTGGGGTAGACTAAAGGAGGAGTGGTGGTTTTGGGGTAGACTAGAGGAGAAGTCGGGGTTTTGGGGGTAGACTAGAGGAGAAGTGGGGGTTTTGGGGGTAGACTAACGTACCTTGTTAGTAAAAGGAATGATCTAGATTAAACTAACGTACCTTGTTAGTAAAAGGAATGATCTAGATTGAACTGACGTACCTTGTTAGTAAAAGGAATGATCTAGATTGAACTAACGTACCTTGTTAGTAAAAGGAATGATCTAGATTAAACTGACGTACCTTGCTAGTAAAAGGAATGATCTAGATTAAACTAACGTACCTTGTTAGTAAAAGGAATGATCTAGATTAAACTAACGTACCTTGTTAGTAAAAGGAATGATCTAGATTAAACCAACGTACCTTGTTAGTAAAAGGAATGATCTAGATTAAACTGACGTACCTTGTTAGTAAAAGGAATGATCTAGGTTAAACTAACGTACCTTGTTAGTAAAAGGAATGATCTAGGTTAAACTAACGTACCTTGTTAGTAAAAGGAATGATCTAGATTAAACTAACGTACCTTGTTAGTAAAAGGAATGATCTAGATTAAACTGACGTACCTTGCTAGTAAAAGGAATGATCTAGATTAAACTAATGTACCTTGTTAGTAAAAGGAATGATCTAGATTAAACTAATGTACCTTGTTAGTAGAAGGAATGATCTAGATTGAACTGACGTACCTTGTTAGTAAAAGGAATGATCTAGATTAAACTAACGTACCTTGTTGGCTCCCTCCATGAAAATCACCTCCTTATCTCTCACTAACTGAAACAAACATTGTTAACTATTTATTCAGTACAACAATATTATAGTTCATTTTACAAAGTAGTAATAAACATTGCATTGTTAACTATTTATTCAGTACAACAATATTTAATGTAGTTTATTTTACAAAGTAGTAATAAATATCTTATTAACCAATAACCTGCCAAGTAAAGTTCTTGAATTTATGATTTACAACTAACTTATCCTCGAATCAGTGCACAACTATGTAAACTATGTGAACTGGGTGTTTCCAGTAAGTATAATGTGACCTAAGCTAACTGCACAGTCCGCATTGATAATGATCAGGTTGAAGTGTAAATATAGTGAAACTGAGCCTTTAGAGTTTAGACACTGGTCAGGAATAAGATGAGATACTGTCACAGTGACATAGTACTGATACTGTCACAGTGACATAGTACTGATACTGTCACAGTGACATAGTACTGATACTGTCACAGTGACATAGTAGTGGTACTGTCACAGTGACATAGTATTGGTACTGTCACAGTGACATAGTATTGGTACTGTCACAGTGACATAGTATTGGTACTGTCACAGTGACATAGTACTGGTACTGTCACAGTGACATAGTATTGGTACTGTCACAGTGACATAGTACTGGTACTGTCACAGTGACATAGTACTGATACTGTCACAGTGACATAGTACTGATACTGTCACAGTGACATAGTACTGATACTGTCACAGTGACATAGTACTGGTACTTTCACAGTGACATAGTACTGGTACTGTCACAGTGACATAGTACTGGTACTGTCACAGTGACATGGTACTGATACTGTCACAGTGACATGGTACTGATACTGTCACAGTGACATAGTACTGATACTGTCACAGTGACATAGTACTGGTACTGTCACAGTGACATAGTACTGATACTGTCACAGTGACATAGTACTGGTACTGTCACAGTGACATAGTATTGGTACTGTCACAGTGACATAGTATTGGTACTGTCACAGTGACATAGTACTGATACTGTCACAGTGACATAGTACTGATACTGTCACAGTGACATAGTATTGGTACTGTCACAGTGACATAGTACTGATACTGTCACAGTGACATAGTACTGATACTGTCACAGTGACATAGTACTGATACTGTCACAGTGACATAGTACTGATACTGTCACAGTGACATAGTACTGGTACTGTCACAGTGACATAGTATTGGTACTGTCACAGTGACGAGGTACTGGTACTGTCACAGTGACATAGTACTGATACTGTCACAGTGACATAGTACTGGTACTGTCACAGTGACATAGTATTGGTACTGTCACAGTGACATAGTATTGGTACTGTCACAGTGACATAGTATTGGTACTGTCACAGTGACATAGTACTGGTACTGTCACAGTGACATAGTACTGATACTGTCACAGTGACATAGTACTGATACTTTCACAGTGACATAGTACTGGTACTTTCACAGTGACATAGTACTGGTACTGTCACAGTGACATAGTATTGGTACTGTCACAGTGACATAGTACTGATCATACTGTCACAGTGACATAGTACTGATCATACTGTCACAGTGACATAGTATTGGTACTGTCACAGTGACATAGTACTGATACTGTCACAGTGACATAGTACTGATACTGTCACAGTGACATAGTACTGATACTGTCACAGTGACATAGTATTGGTACTGTCACAGTGACATAGTACTGATACTGTCACAGTGACATAGTACTGATACTGTCACAGTGACATAGTACTGATACTGTCACAGTGACATAGTATTGGTACTGTCACAGTGACATAGTACTGATACTGTCACAGTGACATAGTACTGATACTGTCACAGTGACATAGTATTGGTACTGTCACAGTGACATAGTACTGATACTGTCACAGTGACATAGTACTGATACTGTCACAGTGACATAGTACTGATACTGTCACAGTGACATAGTACTGATACTGTCACAGTGACATAGTACTGGTACTGTCACAGTGACATAGTATTGGTACTGTCACAGTGACGAGGTACTGGTACTGTCACAGTGACATAGTACTGATACTGTCACAGTGACATAGTACTGGTACTGTCACAGTGACATAGTACTGGTACTGTCACAGTGACATAGTATTGGTACTGTCACAGTGACATAGTATTGGTACTGTCACAGTGACATAGTACTGGTACTGTCACAGTGACATAGTACTGATACTGTCACAGTGACATAGTACTGATACTGTCACAGTGACATAGTACTGGTACTGTCACAGTGACGAGGTACTGATACTGTCACAGTGACATAGTACTGATACTGTCACAGTGACATAGTACTGATACTGTCACAGTGACATAGTACTGGTACTGTCACAGTGACATAGTACTGATACTGTCACAGTGACATAGTACTGATACTGTCACAGTGACCCCCCCCCCCCCCCCCCCCCCCCCCCCCCCCCCCGTAACAACTGGTGACGTCTCACAAGGAAACTGCATGTTAGATAGAAGACAAACAATCAACTGATTACACGTGTGCAGATCTCCTGTCAATCAAGCTAGTTCATGGCACGTTGTGTAGAGGTTGTGTATAATGTACAAAACAACTTAGTTTTCCTAATTGCCAATTCAGAGGTTGTGTTTGTGTATAATATACGATACTACTTACTTTTCCTTATTTGTATCTAACTTACTTAGTCTTTATCACAACCAGAAGATTTTGATTCTCATTATATAAGATAAACGGTACACGTACTCAAGTTCGACACGCACTCTAGTTCGACACGTACTGTAGTTTGACAAACCCTCGACTCTCAACTCTGTTGAACTAAAGTGCGCTACCTGGACTCTAGTTCGACACGTACTAAAGTTCGACAAGAGAACTTCGACTGTCGAACTAGAGTTTTGAAATCTCCGATCTCAAACGACGATCCTTTACGAGCCTGAAATCTATTCACTTTGTTTGTTTTCCACTTGTCTCACGCTGTTCAACTATGTGTGAATGTTATTTTAATAATAATCTCTATAACATATCTCTCTATAATATATATCTATGAACATTTAACTCAGGTTCAATTGTTAGTGCAGAATTGTAGACTTAGCGGAGAGATGAAAGATTAACGTGGTAACTCGTACTCCGTTTTATAGATCTAGATTGTAGAGTACGCTATATAAATATCTACCAAATACTCTATATTATCACAAACGACTAGTAACCGAGTACCGGTCTAGATATTTGGCTGCTGAACCGGAAACAGTCGGATATCAATCTATTTTCCTGTTTGTTAGACCAGAACCGAGTGGCAAACAGAAGAATTAAAAGGTTCTGGATTTTCTAACCGCTGGTTACTAGATGTCAGAAAATTGTTGTATCTACCATTTAACCCTGTGAGTGTGATCGCATGATGACTGATGAGGACCCGGCAATACTCAATAACCGTTGGATCACAAGCAGAAACTATTTGTCGAACTAGAGTACGCTACCTGGACTCTAGTTCGACACGTACCGAAGTTCGACAGGGGTGATATCTGGCAAAGTTAAGTTGTCGAACTATAGTACGTGTCGAACTATAGTACGTGTATCAAGATAACCAGTGTATATTATTAAACACTCTCAATGAAATAGGGATAGAGGCACTTACTTTCCAGGCCAGTAAGCCGATAAGTACACTAATCTTACATTCACCAGTTTTAAAACATTTCTTTTAACTCTATTTCCGTACACAGGGCTACTTGAAGTAAATCTATTTATAGCTAATAAGGTCGTGCCTTGTCCACTGGGTTAACTTTGTCACATAACCATATTGTAAAGTAAATCTATTTATAGCTAATAAGGTCGTGCCTTGTCCACTGGGTTAACTTTGTCACATAACCATATTGTAAATCTATTTATAGCTAATAAGGTCGTGCCTTGTCCACTGGGTGGTTAACTTTGTCACATAACCATATTGTCTTTGCCAGGTGAACATATATCGCTGGCCGGCAGCGAGATGTAAACTTTGTCACACTATAAATATGTGACAGAGTTAACATGATCCCTTGCTGCTATTTTTAATAATTAGGAAAGTACTTAACCAACTAATTAATAATTAGTAAAGTAACCACTAACTCTGCTACGTGTGTGATCTAGTAATGTATTTAATATGCTAATTTAATGTTACACTAGACTGCTCTTTAAACTATACACAACTTTACACCTGATCATTACACACCCCTCTTAAGACAGAGAAGCATGCTCACTAGACTCACTACTACTCCAAGAGTGTGTATCACTAACAACTTACTGTGAGAGTTGTATGATCACACTAGTACTACATTATTTCACGAGCATGCTATATCAGCTTTTTGGCAGTTAGCCAAGCAATAAATGATGTTTTTAATAGAAGTAAACTGTGTAGTGTGTACACAGTTAGTGAACAGCTAGCAATACAGTGGTTACAGTAGACTGAGGTGGATGACCTTACAAAGTACGTTTTTGTACTGATAAGCAATTAGCAGAGACAATGATGATGATTTACTCCAGTAGCAGGGATGATGATTGATATTTCTTACTGTTTGTAGTTGCACGGGGGGTTTGTGGTTATATAACTACATAATACGTGTTTTAACTATTAGCTAACTTGATAAAGTTGCCAAGCAACCACAAAACTCTAATTCACTGAACCGCCCAGAAAACTATAAATGTATTGGTAAACACAGGTCACATAGGTAGGTCAAGTGATGATATGTACACCACTAAAAGGCAGTAAAATAAGGATTTATATTTTCTGCAGTACATTGTGTGCAAGTCATTATAGCCCACAAAATGTTGGGGTTCCCTTAGCTACTATATATACACAGCTATGTTTTTCTGAAAACACTAACATATTATCGTAAAAATGAATTAAAGTATAGGATTTATACTGTAATTTAATTTTATAAGGACTGGAATTCTTATCATAATTTGTCCAATAACAGGATCTTAACTTGAAAGTAGGTAAATAGATCAAGATATAGTAAATTACTCTGAAACCCCCCAAGATATAGTAAATTACTCTGTAACCCCGTACATATTTGTAGACTGATAATCTCGTGTGAACAGTAAGTTTTCAATAGATATGTTGTTGATATGTCTCGTAGGTAATTACTACCTAGTGTTAGTAACGAGTGTTGATAAGTTAATGAGTATTACAGCTGCTCAGGTACCACGTGACACTTGATGAAAAGCAGATAAATTGACGCAAGTTAGTTAGACACAGAAGGTTCCTGTGTGTCTAACTTTATTAGATCATTTACTGGTGTATAAGATGAAACATTGATTCTACACAATCCCTAAGATAACTATAACGTACCGGACATCAACTAAAAGAGAGAGTAATTAATTAAGAGTCTAATTGAAGTACAATTAATTAAAAAGAAAACAAGGAGGAACTTGTACGTCTGCAATGTAGCGTGAGGAGAAAAGACAACTCTAACTAAGACAGATTGAGGTTGTGCAGGATTATAATAATAAGGGAGTGTAAGTTAAACCACTTACCTAGCTCAGACAATGCTGCTCACTCTGGTATAATATCATTAACTCTATCAGAAAGTACACAGTAAACAGTACAACAAGAGAAACAGCAGCCCCTATCAACCCTGGATACACATATATTTATGAAGGAGCATACAGTATACGTAACGTCTAATGGGTCATTATCGTATTTAGCTGGTGTGTACCTATTGGCTGTGACCAGATCAGCTGATGTAAAGCGAGCTGTGAATGGCTGGTTGGTGTCCTGCACCTTGTGCCCACATACCCTCCAAGGTGCTGCTTGCCCTCTTTGTTTGCCGCCCAAAATCCACCCTTATTGTTGTTGAGTGCAGTATAAAGGTTCATTATTTGCTTTGTCTCTAGTTAGACAGACTGGTGAAGGCTAGATAAGGTGGAGATGCATTGTCTCTAGTTTAGACAGACTGGTGACTGCTAGATAAGTTGGAGATGCACTGACCGATTATAATTGGGTCATTAAGGGCATGTTACAGACACTGAGATATTGTTAACTATAATTACCAGTCTTTTAACTACAACTCTAATACATTTATTGACTGATTATCTAGTCGGGACTAGCTTTATCAGATTCAGTAAGTCTGAGGTAGCAAGTAGTAACGTTTACCTGCTGTCTATTCTAGGACAAAAAAAAGTTCGATTTTCAATACTTTTGTTTCTAATATGAGATTGCTGATATAAACAATGTTTACCAAGAAACTTTAACTTACGTTGGTAATTAGTAAGTAGCTATTGCACTCTTTAAATCTCAGCTTAACTACAATCCTCTACAGTCAAAAGGTTTCTGTTAGTGCTTCGAGTTTAACGACTAGAATTATTAGCGAGAATATCAAATAATATAATATTTCATACTTATAGGGCTTTCAAACACGTGTAACATTTCCTAACTACTAACTAAAACTCCTCTCCGAAATACAAGCTGACTTAGAGATGGCGATAACTTTATATTTCCTGTAATAATAATTCCCTCGTAAACTCTAGTAGCTGTCCTGAATATTCTAAGTGATATATCACTTACTATATATCTTAAAGTATCCCAGTTTTTGAACAGTTGGACAGCTTATTAACCTATTCCCTCCAGTAATTGAGCACATGTTACTATAAATAGATTTTAAGTATCAGTGCTTGTTATAGCAGAGTAAAAGGAAACTGTACAGTATACATTGTTTTTATATAAACATTAGTACAGACACAGTGAGGGGGCATTGTTTCCTCCTGAAGTGCACTTTATTAGGTAACAATAACATCATCATGTAGGGAGGTTAGGTAATTTTAATTGTTCCACTTCAACAGGCGGGAAGGCAAGAAGTTAAGAAATAGTCTCAATTAAAACCCAATCATCAGTACATAACGATGACGTAGCAAAACTCTGTACTGTAAATTTTATCTAACATTTTTTTGCTTGATGATTTTAAAATTTTTGCATCTATATATTTTTCCAGAAATAGCTTGCGTATAATATGCAGCAAGGGAACCGATAAAATATTTAATAATCAAGCAAAGACAGAAATTCGTATGCACAGGCTATGATCCTATGTACTTTATCATAGTTTCATGCAATTAAGAGTGAAAAGTTTAACTCTTTCTGTGGAGTCATGTAACAAGGCTTGGCGAAACAATGTCAGTTCAGACTTTGAGGCATCTTCCAGATAACAACAACAACAACTGTACACTTGGAACTGCAGTTTTAAATATTAATCTTAGTTCACTAAACTTAACTAGAATAGCTTCTTATCTAAAACGTGTTAGATGATGAGAGTTAAAACTGCTTGTTAAAATGTTACGCACCTTTCCATTTGCTTTAATCTTTGGTCCAAGATACTCAACATCAACCATGTTATCTACACTATCTAATCTCATTAATGAAACGGGAAAGCTTTGAAATTTATCAAGTAAACGTGATGGAACTAGAATAGGATTGAGACGGTACAAAATGTTGTAGTATTACAAAGCAATGTGCGATAATGAGCTCAACCCCCAACTTGACTCAAGGAGGTACTACAAAGAACCATCTAATTTACATGATTACAGCAAGGTGGGATTACTTAATCAACTAAATGTAGAGACGGTGGAGTCAGTGGTCACAAAGCTAGTGCTTATCATAACAATGATCTGAATTATTCATAGCTCAAGGCTGGTTAATCCATTAAAATATCTTACCTGAAACAGCAGGGAAGAGCTGTTAATTGCGTGAGTTACGTGGTTTATACATTTAACAGGACATGGTTTATTTCTTAATTTGTTACCGAAAATTAACTGCAATATAATTGTAATGTCACTGAAAAAGCAGTAAACTCACCTGATCAGTCATCCCTGATCTCATCTGATGGGTCATATTTTACAGTTGTTACGGAGTAAGTGTAAAGTTGGTACAAAGGTCCATAGTTCAGTGTAGAAACATGTTTATATCACATACTGAAAAATACAAATTAGATAAGCTATCTACATTTTAGAATACAGTTCAAGTTCAAACTCAGGAAAAGTTATGTATGACTTAATCTTGACCAGTATAAAAGTAGAACCACTAGTACTACCAGTAGAAAAGTAGTACCACTAGTACCACCAGTAGAAAGTTATAGACAAAGGGATTATTTAAAACAGGTTTATAAGATTTGCTTAATTTGCAGTGGGAGAAGGGGTCGTCCAAGAAAGAAATGGATGAAATTTTTGCTGGAAGATGCTGCAGAATTTTCAGGAAACACTGATATAGATCTAGAAGGAGTGAGGGTTAGGGTATCGAATAGTCGTTCAGGGCAAGCTAGAAACGGGTTGAAAAAGTCACGTGACAGTTGAGTGTAGAGTGATTAATCATAATCCTGTCTGAAGTACTGTGACCAAAATCTTAGAGTTTTTTATTTAGCACACGCTTTGGCCACAGCCTGAATTTCAAAAACAATAAAACGTTCAGTGTCAACCATACCATGCCTGTAAAAAATCTTAAGTTTACAGCAGGGTGGGCCTAAGCGAATGCTGCATCTCGTCCAAATTCTTTTGGCGGAATTTTTTTTTAAATTTTGCACGTGCAAAAAGCGTAGCTGAGCAATTTGGCAACAGAGATCATTTTCAAACACAGATTCAAGAATGATTCAAATAATACGATTTTAAATGCATATTAGGGCCTGCAAGCAGTTTGAAAAATGGATGCAATTTCAGTTAATTTGCTTCCAGAATTGAAATCTAGCAATTATGTGAAATATTATGATAAATCCAGCAAGATTTTGTTGTGCCAATTTAAGGTCCACAAAGGAAAAGTCCTGCAATATGCTCACAGTAATAGGTCTCACTCTCAAAGAGGGTGCAAGGAGGGAGAATCTGGAGCAATTTTTGGAACAGGTCTGTTGAATCTCTGTAGGTGTTCTCAGTATTTAGCAAGCGGTGGGCAAACATACTGCATGTTGTTGGTAGCAGTGGCCCTGTTGAGAGCGTTGAATGCGTTGGAAGCATCCACTACCAAAATGGCTTCCGTGTCCTTATCATGAACCTCTGCCATAGCGTGTATTGCTGCTTCAATTCCCTCTTCATGGCCTGAACATGTTTGAAGTGGTCCTGCATCCTTCTGAACATATTTCTCTAACACCATCATCACACACTTTCCAATAATCCGTATCAAGATCTCACCAATTATACCAATTGGTCTTAGGCCTGGACATTTATCTGGTTTTAAAGGGAACCAGCCTACCAGCCAGTGGCGTTACAAAGGGCCCGCTACCCTGCTGTGGGGGGGGGGCGCCATCTTTGGGGGGCCCAAAATCTTCGTTTTAATGTGGGACAATTTTGAAATACTTGTAACTAAGGTACTAGCAAAACTGCATGTTTTGCTCTAGAAATACTTTTTAAGAGATTTTACCGACGCAATGTATCCTCTAAAATCAACTTATTTGTTCAATTTTAGAGAGGGGCTCCAAAAGGGGAGGGGGGCGCATTTCGGCGGGGCGCGCAAGCGCCAACAGGCAACGTTTCGCCACTGGGAATGAAGATAAATACTAGTCTTAGCGCCACACTCTCCCATCCTCAATCCTGTCTTGTCATTAAACAGGTTGATTAATCTGTTTAGTTCATAAATGAAGGCATTGCCCACTTTATGGCATGGCCGTTTCACTGTAGGAAAAATCAGCAGCATTGAAGATCTCGCTTAGAGAAGCGTGATTACCCCATTTTAATACTTTAACAAGCTTAGCCAGTTTCTTCTCTAAGGCCTTACAATTCTTACATACCTACATTACTTCTGAGTGTTGCCCAAGTTTTTCAAACGTTTTTTGGTGCATGCAACACTTGTCACTTGGTATTCATAATTGGGCCATTTTACAATATTATTCATAGCCGATGACCTGAGACTATTTGTTATCACAATTATAATCATCTCTGAAAGTTTCAAGACCATCGAGTAATTATTAATGGAGTTATTGTAAAAATAAGAAAATCGCCCATTTTGGCAGTGAAACAAAACCACCAACCAGGTTTGAACATGTCCATGATACCATTTACCACAGTGACCATCAAACTTCACTCGAGGCCAATGACATCTTGAGAGCATTCACCACATGGATACACAACAGGAGGGGCACCATTGTCCATTCTATTTCTGATTGGTGCCTCAACAGGGCAATGAACATTAAGAGTTTCTAGTTTTACTGAAAGATATGTGTGTACTACTACTTTTACTGAGTCTACTACTAGGACTTGAGGTTTAATTGACAAAGGTTTTTCTGATACCCACCTAACAAATAATACGCAGCTAAAACGTTTTAAAACATCTATAATTTAGTATAAAATTAACAATTTTAACAATTACTACACTTCAAAATACTAAAATAAATAATCATAAAATTACTATATTTGACTTGAACAGTTATTAATTGATGTTCCGAAATGAAACTGCGGTTGAAGATGCAGTTACATTAACGGGATATACTCGTAAATATTTGTTTTAAATATCAAGACCAACTCGGTGCACTTTTTGGTAGGTTGTAAAGCTACAGGCTATAAAAAACACTAGTTCTCAATGGTAAATTTTTCGCAAAATATCAATTTAAAGCAGTCCATATCAAATATTTGCTTTTTGTGAGCTAAACAGCTCAAATACAAAATAGAAAAACCTATCCTCCAAACCAATAAGTCGTGACACAGCTTGCCAGAGGCCCCTTAATTATAAGAACTACTTTAACAAAAGAGTTACCAACAGTATGTTCTTAAACCCCTGTGATTCTGAGGAAATCGAAAAAATTGTTAAAACCTTCCAGGGTGACAAGGCTAGTGACATATCAATAGCTGTTCTTAAGAAATGTTGCACTACAATCTCTAAGCACCTAGCTGGTTTCCTAAACTCATTCATGAAGCTGGGTCTATTTCCAAATATTCTCAAAATAGGTAAGGTCACCCCCGTATTTAAGAAAGGAGACCCACAGCTGTTTGATAACTACAGGCCTATATCCATTCTACCTATCTTTGGTAAGATATTTGAAAAAGTAATTTACTGCCGACTATATAGCTTCTTTACTTCACATATGGTCATATACGATAAACAGTTTGGATTCAGATCCAACCACTACCGAGAAAATCATGTCAATCCACAACCTGTACACCCAACATATATCCACTGAACTGTTTAAAATCTTGAAACTGCATCAACCTATCTCTCTGACAAGTTTATTCCAAACAAGTTCCAGAGCATGTAGCCAAACTATGCGGGTCCCAAACACACAAACTTGAAATTTCTAAACACAATTTTGTCTTCAAAGGTACGACTATATGGAACAGTTTGGTTGATAAAATATTCGACAAATGCACTCCTAATGAAAACAATGTCATGGTCCCTGGCTCTAGTAAATTTTCCGACCTTTCCTCCCCCATCTCAATTATCAAGAGCCATATCAAAAAGCTCTTACTTGAAACCCAGCAATTGACAACACCTGGGCGTGAAATTGAGTGGCTCCCCCTAAATAGCTGGGGCATTGAACCAGCTTAGTCAATCAGCATCCCATCCCTTGCATACAACTAATTACAAAAGCGCTAATTATACCTGTTTCATTCTGGATTTTTGTATCATCCAGCAAAATGTAAAGTGCTTATTGTTTCAGGAAAACCATCTTTATCTCCTCCATTCGCATATAATCTTGATGGCTCTCCTCTTGTGTATGTAGAGTTAGAAAAAGATCTTGGAGTCGATGTTACTCCTAAGCTAAGTTGGAATAGTCAGTGCGACAGAATTTATACTAAGGCCTGCCAACAACTTGGTATGGTCAGAAGAGATGGCCATATTGTCATTGATCTGAAACGTCGCCGGGCGCTTTACCTCTCCCTAGTTCGTAGCCAATTCGAAAATTGTTCCATAATCTGGCGCCCTTGTAATAAATCACTTAGTGATAAATTAGAAAGTCTCCAAAAGAGAGCTATTAAATGGATTCTGTCTGAAGAGGGCCGCAGTTATCCACCTGAGCAATATGTCAAAAAGTGCAAGCTTGTCGACATTCTCCCTTTGTCTCAAAAGTTTGACTTGAATGATCTTATTTTTTTCCACAAAGTTCTGAACAATTTAATTCCTGTATCGCTGCCTCACTATCTCACTTTATATCAGGGCACTTCTCGACTAAGACGTTGCCACCTCGACAGTCTGTCTATTGTGTCATCAATTTTACCTAAGTTAAGTCAGAATTCACACACCTTATGTACCTCAAATAGCCCACTGGCAAAATCATTTTTCTACAGAACTCATATACTGTGGAATGGACTCCCTTTACAGGTAAGACAGATTGTGTCTACTAGTGTTTTCAAAGCTGAGGTCACTAAGCATCTATGGAAATGTTTATTGGATAGTGAAACAACAGCCTAGCCTAGTCTCTTTGCTCCCCATATTATTATTATTTTTGTTTTATTATACGACACTCAGCAAGCTAAGTTAAGCCTCCATAAGGACGATGAAGACCTAATAATATCACAGTCCAGCTCCATTTGCACTTACTCTATAGGGGCTCCACGGTCACTTGAGTTTGTGCTCGATACAACCCAAGTAGAACAACGCACAACTAGGGCCTCTAGGTCAAGGCCAGCCCAAGAGTTGATTAACGCAGACTTCACCGTCCCTGCCACCAATGGCACACTGAACATCATGAAGCCTGGTGCACAGCAAGTCATGAGGCACAGGATTGCCCCAGGAGTTGCACCTTCTGACAATGAAATTTGTTGGAGGTATAGTCTCTCCTTCAGAAAGTTAACCACACCTTCCTCTTCCTCTTCCCCTTCATCTCCTATTCTTCCCTCTCCTACATCCGACAGTCCTAATAAAGTATCCCCAAAAGCCCCCATCACAGACTCTCAAAAACACCAGAAGTCTATTATTCTCATTGCTGGTGACTCCTTTGCTGCTCGATTGGACGCTGATCGCCTCAGTAGAGGTAAAGAAACTGTCACCAACATAGCTAAGGGTGGGCTTAAGATCTCAGCTATACAGAAATCTATTGAGGCCTTTCATACAAAGAACCCTCTTGTGCAGGTAAAGAAACTGTTCTTAAGCTTCGGTGCCAACGACATCCGGTACTGTACCCAGGGTGTCAATCATCTCAAGACCCCTGTGAGTGACCTTATGAAGACAGCAAAAAAACTTTATCCAAATGCACGTGTTTTTGTACAAGCTATTCCACCAGTCCACCCCAACGGACAAGATAAAATCCCTGGTAATGTTTGTGCTATGAATAATTTGATCTTTGATCGCTGCTCTAGGCATAAACTGTTTTACCTTGATGTTTTTTGGGCTTTCTTAGACCGCTATGGAAACAGAAACGAGAGATTATTTCCTAAGTGTGACAATAGGGGCTTTTATGATATTCATCCCAGCCCCAAGGCTGGGATGCCAGTGTTGGCAAAGTTCTATCTCAGAATCATACACTCAAAGTGGTTTAATCCAATGGGATACTGATGTGGTAATCCAATTCAATATTTCAATTTTTCATTGTCTGCATCAGTATCCTATTGGATCTGATCATTTGGATGTTATTTATATGTATTCAAACGAAGTGATAGCATAATGTATGTTACTTCATATTATAGCACAATACCTAACAAAACACAACGGCGAGACACAATTCTGTTAATAATATACTTAAAAGTTCCATGGGAATATCGGCTCAACAACACCGTGTTGCAACTGGTATGTTTTCTAGGTATGTTATCATCAGTAAAAGTAATAGATGTAACGGGGAAAATTTGTTGTCCTGTCTTCTGTCTCGTCATATGTTATGTGCTCTATTGGGTATATTTTATTTGTATGTTATTTTGTATATATTTTCTTTGACTATCGATGCTAATATACTCCCTGGTGCTCCCCTACAACCTAAAATACACTCTGTACCATGTTTGAGGTCATCCATAAATCTTTACTTTATGGTAATATTTTGTACCATTTTTCTCAGACACTTCAAACTTGTGTATAGGGGTGAGAGGGGCATTGGGGCAGCCTTAACTGCAATTTCTGTAAAATTGCTATCTACCACAAAAACTGAACTGTCACCTACCATGTCACCGAAACAGACTGTTAAGTTACTTTTCGGTATTACCAGCAGCTGGCTTGTGGTCATGTCTAGGTGTGGTCTGGTTTTTCTATCTCTCCTTAATATTTCCCTGATAGTAATTTGTAATTGTTCCTTACTGAACCCTGGACCAAATTTATCCGTTGTTTACAATAATGTCCATGGTTTCCTAAATACTCGCGATCTAGCATCAGGAACACCACCACTAAATATGACCAAGATACATGAATTTCATGGTTATATCTACAAACATAAGCCTCACATCATTATTCTAAACGAGACATGGCTGAAAAATTCCATTCTCAGTAATGAGGTGCTCCCTGACAAATACAAAGTATTTAGGCTTGACCGATCCTTAAGATCGCATCCAGTGGATGCAACCCAGCCCAAGAAATTCAGAAAAAACGGTGGTGGTGTTCTGATTGCCCATAGAACAGACATTGATATCTCTAGTCTAAAGTTTTCTAAGGTTAGTGTTCAAGCTGAATTATTATCCGTCATAATTAAGACTCAGTGTGGAAGAAACTTTTGTATATCAACATTCTATAGAGTAGGAACGCTTGGCTTAGATAATTTTGAATCTTTCAAGAAACATTTTGTTACTTTAGCATCTGCCAGAAAGTTGCAAAGACACATTCTGGTAGGGGACTTTAATTTGGCTTCGATTTCTTGGCCAGATGGTCAGTCATCTTGTCAGCTACACTCTAGCTTTGTAAATTTTCTCACTGATGACCTCGGACATACACAACTTATTAGTTCCCCTACTCACAAGTCAGGCAACACCTTAGATCTTGTGTTCACTAACATTCAGAACCTTATTAAGAATGTTAAAGTTTTAGATCAAAACGAAATGTGTATGTCCGACCACTTTTGTATCACATTTGACATTGATATTAAGACCAAGTATATTAAGCAGCCTAAAAGAAAGATCTTTAATTATAGTAAAGGTAATTTTAGGGGCCTGAATTCTGAGTCATTTAGCATCGATTGGGATAATATATTTGAGTGTAATGATCCTTATCTTGCCTGGAGTCGATTCAGAGGAGCTCTCGGTGCAGCCTGTGACCGATGGATCCCTAAAAAGACCATTAAGTCTCAGTTCCAGCCCCCATGGTATGACTCCGAATGTGATCGCCTCCTACGAAATAAGGAGAAATGGAGAATAAGGCATAAAGGGAGCAACTCTGAGTCTCATAAACAAAAGTTTCGTGCATTTCGCACAAAATTTAAAAATTTGATGGACGAAAGAATGAGACTCAGTGTTGAGGATGACTCCGATGATGCTCTTATCTCCAAGAAATTCTGGACCTACGTTAAATCTAAATCAAAGTCAACCAGGATCCCTGAAACTGTCAAATATCATAATCGCTTTCGAAACAATCCATCTGATCAAGCTGCCCTTTTTAACGAATATTTTTATGAGCAGTTTTCTCAAGAGAGCGATTATGGCATTGACATAGATTTTCGTGATGATTGTTTTTCAAGTCTTGTGTTTAGTAGAGAAGATGTTCTGTTGATTCTTAAAAAGTTAAATCCTAACAAGGCCCCTGGCCCTGATGGGATTCATGGGAGAGTCCTCAAAAACTGTGCCCAAAGCCTTGCATACCCACTTAGTGTTTTATTTAACCTGTCTTTCTCGAGCGGATGCATACCCCCTGATTGGAAGCTGGCACTTGTAGTACCAGTGCACAAAAAGGGCGATAAGTCTTCGGTTGAGAACTACAGGCCTATCTCGTTAACATCTCTTGTAATGAAAGTCTTTGAAAGGTGCATAAAGACTGCATTATACGCTGCGTGTTCTGATCTGTTGGATGACCGACAACACGGTTTTGTTAATGAACGCTCATGCACAACCCAAATGATACCTTTCACAGACAATCTTGCACTTGCATTGAATAACAGGTCCAGGACTGATATAATATATTTTGATTTTGCGAAAGCCTTTGATAGCGTTTCGCATGACCTCATTTTAAGTAAATTAAAGAATATTTTTAATGTCGATGGACTAATGCTTAAATTTATTAAGTCCTATCTTGAGGGACGACAACAACAAGTAGTGATAGGAGGCCAAACGTCTTCTTCTCTACCAGTTCGGTCTGGTGTCCCTCAAGGTTCTATACTTGGCCCTTTATTGTTTGTAATATTTATAAATGACATGTTCTCCTGTGTCTCTGAAGGCACCAATATCGCCCTTTATGCAGATGACACTAAAATTTGGAGGGAGATTCTTGGTTACCCTGACCATCACATAATCCAAATTGACATCAATAGATTATATGATTGGTCAGTGAGAAATCGAATGAAGTTCCACCCACAAAAGTGCAAAGCCCTCTCTGTGTCCCTGCAAAGAAACGTGCTGGATAACTTGCCATTCAATACCTTCTTTTATAAACTTTCTGGAAGTGATATTGACTTTGTGCCCTCTCAGTCAGATTTAGGAGTCGCAATAAACTCCAGGTTTAATTGGGGTGCACAATGTAAAGCGCTTGTTTCCAAAGCTACATCTAGACTTGGACTACTTAAGAGAACATGTCATTTCACTACTGATAAAAGGCAGAAAAGATCGTTCTATTTAGCGTTAATTAGGTCTATATTTGAACATTGTTCTGTCATATGGTCCCCTCAATCTGCAACTCATCTTCAACAGTTTGTTGCTATCCAAAAGAGGGCTATTAAATGGATCAATGGTGAACCTTACTCCAGTTATAATGACGATAAACTTGCTACAGAGCAAAAGAAACTAAATATTCTCCCTGTTAAACAGAAGTTTATTTATAACGATCTTATGACCTTCTATAAAATAGTGAATAGCATAATTCCAGTTTCGCTCCCTACATATATAGTCCTATGCCGTCCAGAGGGCACCCGATACACTAGGCACAATGCTCAAATAATTGATATGTCCGATACTTCAACTTACATGAATACCACTGTGCCCTGCTCGGATGCCTTCCGAAATAGCTTTTTTCATAGATCTATGCTGAAATGGAATAGTCTACCAGTATGTATCCGGCAGTCAGAGCGGATTTCTACTTTTAAGGCCAAACTGATCAAGTACCTCTGGGCTGCCGATACAGTCTGGCCAGATTAGCTCATCAGTCTTATGAGTCTCAGAAATTTGTTTTTGTTGGTTACAATTCTGTCCGTCCAATTTCCTATCTGCTTGTCCTTTTCTTATTTCTTTATCAGTTGTGACGGAATTGTAATGAACAAAATCCTTATAATTATTTATGATATGTTTGATTTCTTGTTAATGTTTGTCATTCAAATTTGGTAGACGGCCCCAACGTTAATGTGGCTCTTGCTATGTGTTGGTTCAGCCGAATTAATTATTATATTTAATCAAGTTTATTTTTCTCGTTAGTTGTCATCCGGCCAAACATTAAGCAATTTATATTGCAGTACCATTTATCATTTAGTAATCAAAATATGTCATTGTAATTTTGCATGGCTGAAATGTAACGCTTGATTTATATATATAATGATTAATTGAATTTTCAAATAAAAAAAAAAAATTAATTTTTTATCTACCTTCCTATACTTTCAACATCATATCACACTTCACCCGCACACCTCACACATTAATGACCATATCAGACCTGTATCTAATGTATCTGGAATTTGACGTATTGAAATACCAATTTTGACTATATATCCACAGTTATTCACCATGGATTTGTTTGTTATTAAATAGTTTTTCATAAATTTTTGGATTTAGATTGATTCGATGTAATGGGTCCAAGTTACTGCGGACATAGTTCACTATGTGTTTACCGTGTTTGGGTGCCCATCATATTTTACAGATGGGGGCGATATTTTGAACGATTCTATTTTATATTCATCTATTGCTGTACTCTGTAAAATTTGAAAAGTATTTAATAAAAAAAAAAAAGCATCCTGTCTGGAAGTTCCCTGACTGCCGTGTGAATCTTTGGATCTATTTTTGGATCTATTTTTATATTGATATGATTTTTATATACCTAGGGTAAGGCACGTAATTTTGTCAGGGTACCTAATTTTGTCATTTTGCTCTGAAAAACTGCCTCGGCTCGGAATTTCAGCTTGAAAGAAAAGGTTTGTGTATAAAAAGAAAGCTTAGACTTTGCTGAAACTGCTCCTACAAAGTTTAAGTTTCTAGCTCTTTTGCATCTGTGTCAAAAATGAAGGCGAAACTGTTAACCCGAAAAATAAATAAGATCCTTAAGGTTTTCTTAAGGAATTTTCAAAATTTTGATTTATTGCTATTTCAAAAGTAATTGAGCTAGCTTCATGCCATTGCATATTTCAAATATCTTCTACAGCAGAAGTATACGTACAAATTTTCAAGTCTCTAGCGCAATTATTGTTCAAGTTACAGAGGGTGACAAAATTAGGTTCGATTTTGCCAAAAGTACCTAATTTTGTCAAAAAAATCGACCTTTCTCAAATTTCTTGTAAATCACAGATTGTGTTGAAAATGGCCTTATACAACTATTCTGAAGTTTTTTTGCCCATAGGATATGTATAAGGCACTTATAATAGCATAACACTTATAATAGCATATTTTCGCTGAGGTGGATAATCTGATTTTTTCAATCTAAAATGACTAAAAAAATATTTGATGAAATTACTAAGCAAGTGATCTATCTACAGACATGAAAATTTCAACCTAGACCTAGAACCAATCGTTTTTCAAGATACCAGTGGTTTCAGGGGCATTTGGGGGCTATTTTCTAAGATTAGATACCCAAAAAGTGTCATCTTTTCATCAAGCTACAAAACTATGAAAACATCATATCTTTGGGATTTTTGAGGTCAATGTTGGTAAAAAAGCGCTCGAATGATGCATCCAGGTAGTCTAAAATACCGAGAAATGGTTACTTTTTGCACAATCTTCAAGTGACAAAATTAGGTTCGGGGTGACAAAATTAAGTAAAGTCACCTAATTTTGTCATTTTTTCAAAATAATTTTTTTGAACATCTTCAACCCCAGCAATTTCGATCAATTTTGTGTTAGAACTTGCCTAGACTGTTTACTATAACATGGTGGAGGTTTCATCTAAATCGGAATTTCAGACGAGGTTAAAACCCATGGTTTATATCAGGCAGTCGGAAAATTGCCAAAAAATGACAAAATTATGTGCTTTACCCTATATATTCCTCGCATAATTTCCATGTCCGCCTGAACAAACCTGGCACCATCAAATCTTACTCTAGAAACCCCAGAACTCATCAAGCCTAGTCTGAATTCAAAACTAGTTGACCAGCTACGTACAGTTTCCTGGACAACTGGAACCTTTTGGGCCATGCACAAGCCAATAGCATGTATGGTCCTGCTATGCAATGGGGTCACCTTGTCCTTGGATCTGTGTTTTGATCCGTCTTTTCTTAAAATTTTCCATTTGTGTCACTTAGAATCACTTTTTAAAATGTTAATCGACACCACTGGTCCTAGTTAAATTTAGCCATGGCACGACTACTCGAACGTAACAGTTAAATAGGTGTGACATACTATTATATTCTTATAATTATATCATATGAATTGATTGCACTGCTAATAAATAAAATACTTTGTTTTACTATAAAAATACTTTGTTTTACTATTCTCATCAACATACAACAAACAACAATATCATTACAATATCTAAATGTAAAATGCAATGTTTGTTTTCAAATGAACATAATCCAATATTGATACATCTTAATATATTTGGTAGTTCATCTTTTATTCATTTCGCCGATCTAGCGTGGTTGCGAGAAGCATAATTGAGTGCGCGGCGCGGCCCAGTAACGCATCGCCCAGATATGACGAATGTTACTTGTCTAAATTTCTTCAAAGTACAAAGTAGCGCATTAAAAATTGTCAACACATTGCGCTACAAGCTTAGCTGCTTATAAGTCAAACTTGTCCATAATTAATGACTGACCCGGTGCGCTACTACCAACTTCGTAGCACTTACCTCGAGCTAGTACTTTCAAGAAAAAAGCGACGCACGCTACTTCGATGAAATTTAAACGAGTAACATGCAGCAAGTAAAGGTGTCTATGTGTTTAGCATTATCATTAAAATAACTTTAAATTTATAATTTGAACCCGAAAACCTTACTGCATACTGCACAGGACACAGGGGGGGGGGGGCTGAAACCAGTTTTTCGATCAAATGCTGCCATTTGTAGTCAAACGTCGCCAACAGTTGCTCTCGTCCAAAGAAATCACTGCATTTTGCAAGTCAGTATGCATAATTGAATTAAATATATTCATATGCGGAGCTTGGCTTACATAATGCAGCGATTTCATTGGACGAGAGCAACTGTTGGCGACGTTTGACTACAAATGGCAGCGTTTGATCGAAAACCAGGTTTCAGCTCCCCCTGTGAGGAGTGAGGAGAGCCAAAGTGCAAAAAACTGTTGCTGTCGCGCACGTCATTTGTAGCAGTGAGCAACCGTTTTCAGCAGTTGTGTGCGGCGTTGGGCGTGCGTGGCGCAGTAAAACAAGCTCAAAATTGCCATGCTAACTGCTGTCAATGGCGCGCGCGACAGCATGCATGAGCAGCAGTTCCGTTCTAGGTATGACCTACCACGACGCGCGTCGAGTTGGACTCGTCGACGGTCCCTAATATTTGAAACAAATATTTTACGAGTATCACCCGTTAAAGGGGCCCTTTTAGGAAAATCTAAAAGTGATACTCGTAAAATATTTGTTCCATATATTGGAACCGTCGACGAGTCCAACTCGGCGCGCGTCCTGGTAGGTTGTAAACCTACAAGGGTCCCTTTAATCGATTTATTTTGTATTTTCGGACGCTGATTCCGAATCACCCCCATGACTTAAAGTTAAAATGCTCCCCTAACGAGATATTGGCGAAAAACTGTCTCGATCACGTGATATGAATGTATATAGTAGAGGCTCTTACGGGCATTGTCTGCTCGATACGTTAGGGACCCCAGATACACCTTACTAGACGTATTTTTGACCGTAGAATCGATTGAAAGTGGTTTCAAGATGATTGGACTGATTGTTCTGGGGTAAAATCGCAAAAAACCGATTTTTGGGCCAAAAATAGGCCAAAAAACCATGTTTTTTGATATTTTGAGCAAGTTAATTTTGTTGGCATGTCGGCAAAACTTGCATAAAGATAGCTAAAAGACAGCCGCACAAGATTGTATAAAAATAAAACAAATCCCTCTATTTGTTCTGAGGTAAAAATCCAAAAAAGTGGTAAAAATTTTGACTTTTTTGCTTGAAGTTTGAATAATTTTTTGCAGTTGTATTAAATCAACCCAAAAATAGTCACATCGTGTTTGCCTAAATTTTTCCTTTCCGAGAAGTACCCACTTCATATACTTTATCGAAGTTTGAATATTGTCACTCCGCAAGCGTTTTTGCCAAATTTTCGACGCGCACTACGCGCAAAAGCATTTAGTTGTTATCAATTGGCACCCGCGCGTTCATCATAAATTTCAAACAGCTATAACTCAGCGAGATTATGTCCGTTCTAGCTCATATTTTCACACTAAATAGAAAATAATGTGATCTTATTGCTGACAAAATATGAATATAATTACTCTATTTGCCTTAGAGTAATAGACTGTCAAAGTTTAAAACGCGCATTGGTATAGCACGTGACTAATAAGGCCAAATTTATACTTCTTAACATATTATCGATCCTTAGACATCATACTGGGTGATACCTTAGCACCTTACCTCTTTGCAATAGTCATCGACTAATGTATGAGGCAAGCCATAGGCGATGATGCGGAGCGACTTGGACTCACCCTCGAACGTAGAAAAAGCAGAAGAGTGGGGCCCAAGATCATCACCGATGTGGACTTTGCAGATGATATAGCACTTATATCTGAGGACATGGACAAGGCTAACGAGTTCCTGCTCAGAGTAGAATCGGCGGCAGCAAGCGTGGGACTACACATAAACGAAGGCAAGACCAAGGTCATGACACTGAATATGGAGGATCGATCTAGCGACCTACAAAGTCGATCCGGGGAAGCCATAGAAAATGTAGATGATTTCATCTACTTAGGCTCCTGGATTGAGAGCACAGATAGGGAGATAAGGGTTAGAAAGGGAAAAGCGTGGGGTGCCCTACATAGACTGAAGGATATCTGGAAATCCAAACTCTCAAAGAGCCTAAAGATTAGATTGTTCATAGCGGCTTGTGAATCAGTACTGCTCTACGGATCAGAAACCTGGACACTGACAAAGGCTCAAGAGAAAAGTTTGGACGGGACATACACAAAGATGTTGCGTATGGTGCTGGGTATCTCATGGAAGGACAAGGTCAGCAATATAACTTTGTATGGTAGCCTCCCAAGGCTGTCAAACAAGTTACGAAGCAGGAGATTAAAAATGGCGGGACACTGCATCCGACATCCTGAGCTACTTGCCAGTGATTTAGTCTTATGGGAACCTACGCACGGTAGAGCACAGCAAGGCCGACCAAGACAAAGCTACTTGTCTATGTTACTGAAGGAAGTTGGGACAAACTCTAAAGAGGAACTGCGAACCCTGATGCGGGACAGGGATATATGGAGGGGGTTTTCTGGCGTAGATCGGACTTAGCTCCGACATAGTAGTAGTAGTAGACATCATACTATTGTGTCCAATTAGCGGTTAGGTCTCTAAACTCGTAGCAGAAAACACGTCTTTTTGCCCGTAAGAGCCTCTACTAATAAGGAAATTAGTCTTATTTTTCGTTAGGGTTAGGATTTCAGCATATGCTTTTGTTAAGGATTGGGATCAGATTAGAGGGATAGGGTTTCGAATCGCTCCTACTAAATCGCTCGCCCTAATTTTAAGAAAATTCTTGTGAAAAGGCCCGTTGGGTGTAAAATTGATCTGAATAGTGAATTGGTGTATTTTTGGACGCTCCGAATCACCCCTCATGACGTAGGGTAAAAATGCTTCCACGGAGAGTCATGGGCAAAAAACCATTTTTAGTAAAACATGAATTCGATTGTTTAGGGCTCGGGTTAGGGTTAGGGTTCTGGTAAGGGTTATGGTTAGCTTCGGGGTTATGGTTGGGATTATGGTTTATGTAAAATCGTTTTGTACGGCTGCAAAATCATAAAAACCAAAGTCACGTGAAATTTTTGGGCGAGCGAATTAGTAAGAGCCAACTAGAGAATGGGTTGAAAATGTCACGTTAACGGGTGATACTCGTAAAATATCTGTTCCATATATTGGACCGAGTCCAACTCGGCGCGCGTCCTGGTAGGTTGTAAACCTACAAATGTCACGTGACAGTTACAGTGTAGAGTGAATCGTGAT
This sequence comes from Bolinopsis microptera, assembly GCF_026151205.1. Classification (NCBI taxonomy): domain Eukaryota; kingdom Metazoa; phylum Ctenophora; class Tentaculata; order Lobata; family Bolinopsidae; genus Bolinopsis; species Bolinopsis microptera. Next base: position 5,221,543 of record NC_087076.1, read on the forward strand.
TAATCATCATCCCTTATCACCTCTCTTTACCTGGGGACCACAGGCTATTATGTTCATAAAAATTGCTTTTAGTTTTACTGATTCGCTCGCCCAAAAATTTCACGTGACTTTGGTTTTAATGGTTTTGCAGCCGTACAAAACGGTTTTACATAAACCTTAATCCTAACCCTAACCATAACCCCGAAGCTATCCATAACCCTTACCACAATCCTAACCCTAACCCGAGCCCTAAACAATTGAATTCATTTTTACTAGCCTGTCACGTGACCAAATCGGTTTTTTGCCCATAACTCTCCAGGGAAGCATTTTTACCCTATGTCATGGAGGATGATTCGGAATCAGCGTCCAAAATACATCGATTCGGATCAATTCTATACCCAAAAGGCCTTTCTATAAGAATTAAAAAAAAAAGGTTTGGGCGATTGATTTAGTAGGAGCGCATAAACATAGTGATAGAAATTCAATGACAGGTTGAGCGCCGCCCAGTAAGTGTAACTCTATAGTGCGCGAAAAGTGGTATACAATTACATGTATCAATGCAGTTGCGTAGTACATCGCATTACAACTTTGTGACTCAGGAGGAGACACTCACTTCGCGCATGTTGGGCCGGGATAGTGAAAATAACTGAGTGTCATGCATCACTATTATTATTATTTTTAATGATCATCATGCTTTACTCCATGAGTCCATGACATGAGTGAAAAGGGTAATGGATGGAGTTTAACTGAATTGAGTTACGATCTGAATTCGCGTTATAATAGTAGAGGCTCTTACGGGCAAAAAGACGTGTTTTCTGCTATGAGTTTAGAGACCTAACTATTAATTGGACACAATAGTATAATGTGTAAGGATCGAGAATATGTTAAGAAATATAAATATAACCTTATTAGTCACGTGCTATACCTATGCGCGTTTTAAACTTTGACAGTCTATAACTCTTAGGCCTATATAGTAATTATCTTCATGTTATGTTAGCAATACCATCACATAGTTTTCTATTTGGTGTGAAAATATGAGCTAGAACGGACATAATCTCGCTGAGTTATGGCTGTTTGAAATTTATGATGAACGCGCGGGTGCCCATTGATAACAACTAAATGCTTTTGCGCGTAGTGCGCGTCGAAAATTAGGCAAAAACGCTTGCGGAGAGACAATATTCAAACTTCGATAAAGTATATAAAGTGGGTACTTCTCGGAAAGGAAAAATTTAGGCAAACACGATGTGACTATTTTTGGGTTGATTTAATACAACTGCAAAAAATTATTCAAACTTCAAGCAAAAAAGTCAAAATTTTTACCACTTTTTTGGGTTTTTACCTGCACTAAAATAGAGGGATTTGGTTTATTTTTATACCATCTTGTGCGGCTGTCTTTAAGCTACCTTCGTGCAAATTTTGCTGACATGCCAACAAAATTAACTTGCTCAAATTATCAAAAAACATGCTTTTTTGGCCTATTTTTGGCCCCAAAATCGGTTTTTTGCAATTTTAACCGCACTAACTCAGTCCAATCATCTTAAAACTACTTTTAATCGATTCTACGGTCAAAAATACGTCTAGTAAGGTGTATCTGGGGTCCCTAGCGTATCGAGCAGACAATGCCCGTAAGAGCCTCTACTATAAAGCAACATGGGCAACATGGGAACTGAAACATTATCAATTATATTTTCTAACACCAATTGGCGTTAAATTGTAAATAAAAAAGAAGCGTATAAATAAGATCAAAGAGTTAAAATACAGAATCTTTAAAAAGCTACGTTATGTGGTATAATTTATGTACATTTAGTCGCATTTACACTTACAAAACACATGTGATAGACGTGCTTCGATTGTCCGAACTCATAATATTTGACCAATCTAACTGTCACCGCGATGTAGCTAATTTGGGCTGAATTTAACACTGTCAGAAGTTGGCTACATTTTGATTACAGTTAGACTATCTTCATTAGGTTTTCTGGCCAAATGAAAACATGCAACTGATTAACGCACGCGCGCATACATTATGTTAAATATTCGTTACAGATTACACCACTGCAAACTCTCAAATGTTATTACTGCAGCTTTAACTCTGTATCGTAAGAACAGTTTATTTGGTAATAATTCAATAATATTGGTGCAGTTAGTCTAAAAGTTATGCATTTTGTTTGTCAGGAAACTCCTTTAGAGTTTGTTTGATGACTGGACCGAAAGAGAACTTTCTGAACACCTTTACTCCAAGAAGACTTGCCATTGCTTTACCATAACTTTGCATATTTTGCCACTGCCACTCGATCGTTCGGCAACTTGGTCGTTTACCACCTGACAGTCTATGCAACGTCTATGCAACGTCCGTGCAACAACAAAAGAACCGTCTATGCAACGTCTATGCAACGTCCCTGCACAATGAACACTCTATGCACACTCCCTGCACGGTCAGTCTATGCAACGTCTATGCAACGTCTATGCAACGTCTATGCAACGTCCCTGCACAGTACCATATGAACACCGGCTACTAGCCGGCTACTAACCGGCTAGTAGGGAGTGTGCATAGAGTGTTCATTGTGCAGGGACGTTGCATAGACGTTGCATAGACGGTTCTTTTGTTGTTGCACGGACGTTGCATAGACGTTGCATAGACTGTCAGGTGGTAAACGACCAACTTCCCATCTTCTAACATCGTTCTGGTTCAGTTGGTGCACCTTTGCAAGCCTGCCAAAGAAGATTATTATAAGTCAACTAACTGATCAAGGTTTTATATTATATATTTGTATTTAGCACATGATACTGGCTTTCATTTCTTAACTTGGTGTCAGAAGAAGAATGATGATGAACATACCACCCCCACCGGCCTATCATCCACCAGCGCCGATACAAGACTATACAAAGCAGATGGATATCTTTATACAGATTAAATTATCAGAGACAGATTGGTATGCGGCATATATTGTTGTACCACAAAAAGTCGCTTGTCTAAAGAACATAACTTTGATTTAGTGACAGCACTAGAAATGGTCAGGCCGATAGAAGTTGCAGCAATTAAAAAATCAAAGAAGAAAAAGAAGACTAAACATCAAATGTTAGTTAATAGTAGTACGGAGATCCCAGAGAGGGGAGTTAGCACATAAAATATCAACTACTTCGGTCTGAAGTGAGGGTTGCAAGATTGTATGAACGGAGGGTCTGAAACAAACCTAATTTAAAGATAAGATGAGTCATAGTGAGTATCATCGCTGAGTTTTATCGTGATATATTGGGATTCAAGTTGAGACCGGACTTTACTGTTGATTCTATCAACAACCTTTACGCTAATAATTCCGTTGCAAAGGAGTTGAACAGAGTGCCGAGTGGTCTCCTCAGCAAGTACAGAGCCAGAAAACACAACGAATTTAAACAAGGAATCTACCTGCGAGGAAGCCTTGAACCAAAACCTCACTAGTGGAAATGATAATAAGATAATAAGAGTTATTGATTCTTTGGGGATGTACTTACAAAAGGTATCCCTGCAATAGTTGTTATTGTTATTGTATTTGTAAGTGGGGTACTGATTTGGAAGTTTTGTCCTCGTGGTTTTTGTGACCCGAGGCTTCTACCATAGTATGTGTAATGTGTGTAAGTGCAAGTTGGTGATCATATTGTTTTTGTATTCTAAATTAAAGATGATTGTCAGATAAAACCATTAAAAAAACTTCACTAGTGGAAATGATAATAAGATAATAAGAATTATTGATTCTTTAGTGTAGATTATTTTAATTTTTTATATCTATGGTTGATACATAATATTATATATGGTTGAAGGATCAACCATAATTTATTGATATTTTCGAATTATATTATTATGATAAAATAAATGTTTGTAATATCCTATTGAGGCACATGTCATCCCATCGCGGGTTTACTACTGCTACTACTACTACTACTAGGTGTATCTATTGCACCAAAATAAAAAAGATTTTAAAGCAAAGTATATGCCTTTTGAAGATGGGCAGAAAAGAATAGTACACTACAAATTACTACTACTAGAACAGGATGAGGATGGGTTTATCATCTCTACTGTACTGGTGCAATACTGAATACAGTACTAAGTGTATGATCCCCCCACAGTTCAGGGCCCTAAAACCGTATCACAAACATATCACTACAGCCCTAAGAAGACTCTCAAGATGTTCTATGATAATACAAGCTAAGTATCACCTGACGTCACACTCCCTCACGTGACGTCACACTCCCTCACGTGACGTCACGTAGCACAAACATATCACTACGGCCCTAAGAAGACTTTCAAGATGTTCTATGATTATACCGCATTTTTTATTGGGGAAATCAGAAGAGTCTGTGCGTGAGCCTGACTTGGAGCCTGCTATAAAAGTTGATGGATCTTATTATGAAGCAGAATCCGAACCAAAAAATCTGGAAAGTATTATTTTAATTATTTTAGATCATTTAATGTTAACAACTTGTAGGGTTCACTGAAAAAAGCCACTACAGGTAACTTTTGTCATTTGATGCAGTGGGTGGTTCTTTATATCTATAATTTGTTTATTAATAGGGCCTTATCTCAGGAAGAACTCAGAATAAAGAAAAGTGTAATAATCATTGATTATTGATGATTGATTAATGTAATTGATGTAATTAATCATTTCTATATTTAGGGTTTTACAACTTATGAACACATCGTTTCACTGGTCTTCTGATATATTACTATGGCGACGAGAGCAAGAGAACCTTGGTGTGGCAATGCAGATTACCTGGATAGCTGGATAGAACAGTTAGAGGAATCTTTCATCCTAGAAGATATTACAGATGACAGAAAGAAAGTAGCCTCATTACTCAGCTATATTGGAAGGTATGGTTATAATATACATATCATAACTATTAGTTATTAACTATCCTATGTCAGAGAAGCAATTATCGGTGATACATTATCTGCTTAGTTTCAAAATACCGTGTATTTCTCCTTGCGTATATGTCTAAGCGGTCGCGGTCCCGTTTCAAATAAACTACCGATACTTGACAGTAACCTATATCCGTAACCTAAATGCAGCAGCTTAACTTCACGGTTATTTCAGATCAGTTATGGTAACAGCAAATGAACACAGTCCTTGTATCTGGAATATGTTGTACGACGTATGCGCAATCAGAACAAAAGCGACTAAGCTTAAACAGATAAGAGATCGGGAGAGGTTGAGCGAGACCTATACTGCAGTTCTACTCTCTACCATATTATTCTTTAAACACGGCACATTGTCTGTCAGAAACGTTTATGTAAGTATCTTATCTTAAATCGCCCAAATATTTTAATGTGGGACCTTTTTATAAATTTAAACAAGCTTTTATTAACTGCTAGTTTAACCGGTGGCTACGGCCACTATTGCAGAATCTTTCATTCTAGAAGATATTACAGATGACAGCTATATTGGAAGGTATGGTTACGAGATGCTGAATAAGAAAAAGATAATTAGAAAAAGTGATAAGAATTGAAGAATGAAAAGAATGAATACAATTATGAATGAATATTTTATTTTTCTTAACTATATTTTTCTTTAAATCGGATGAACACTGTATTAATCATACATACGTAATATGATGATAATAAAAGAAATAAGATTATACATAAGTCTGCAGAATGCTTTCTTGTTCGACTAGTTCGATAAGAAGTGATATCATGCATTTTTTGCAGGCTTATCATGCCTGCAGGGAATAACAGCAGGGGTCGGGGAAGTAGGAGAGGTCGGGGTATAGCGACGTTTGGTGCAACAGCTAGAAGACGTAATCAACGTCGTAACAGACTAGCTAATGAGGCGGCAGAGGCAGCAGAGAAGAGAGCAAGACAGGTTGCGTCCCCTTTGCAAAGGAGTGAGTGGTCTCCTCAGCATGTACAGAGCCAGAAAACACAACGAATTTAAACAAGGAATCTACCTGTGAGGAAGTCTTGAACCAAAACCTCACTAGTGGAAATGATAATAAGATAATAAGAATTATTGATTCTTTGGGGATGTACTTACAAAAGGTATCCCTGCAATAGTTGTTATTGTTATTGTACTTGTCAGTGGGGTACTGATTTGGAAGTTTTGTCCTCGTGGTTGTTGTGACCCGAGGCTTCTACCATAGTATGTGTAATGTGTGTAAGTGCAAGTTGGTGATCATATTGTTTTTGTATTCTAAGTTAATGATCATTGTCAGATAAAACAATTAAAAAAAAAACTTCACTAGTGGAAATGATAATAAGATAATAAGAATTATTGATTCTTTAGTGTAGATTATTTCAATTTTTTATAACTATGGCAGTAGTAAACCATCGCGGGTTTACTACTGCTACTACTACTACTACTAGGTGTATCTATTGAACCAAAATAAGAAAGATTTTAAAGCAAAGTATATGTTACTTTTGAAGATGGGCAGAAAAGAATAGTACACTACAAATAAACAAATTACTAGAACAGAATGAGGATGGGTTTATCATCTAAAAAGTGTACTGGTGCAATACAGTACTAAGTGTATGATCCCCCCACATTTCAGGGCCCTAAAGCAGCAGCACAAACATATCACTACAGCCCTAAGAAGACTTTCAAGATGTTCTATGATAATACAAGCTAAGTATCACGTGACGTCACACTCCCTCAAATGACGTCACACTCCCTCACGTAACGTCACACTCCCTCACGTGACGTCACGTAGCACAAACATATCACTACAGCCCTAAGAAGACTTTCAAGATGTTCTATGATAATACAAGCTAGGTATCACGTGACGTCACACTCCCTCACGTGACGTCACACTCCCTCACGTGACGTCACACTCCCTCACGTGACGTCACGTAGCACAAACATATCACTACGGCCCTAAGAAGACTCTCAAGATGTTCTATGATAATACCGCATTTTTTATTGGGGAAATGAGAAGAGTCTGTGCGAGAGCCTGACTTGGAGCCTGCTATAAAAGTTTATGGGTTTTATTGTGAAGCAGAATGCGAACCAAGTCCTCTGGAAAGTATTATTTTGTTCTAGGACAAAAGCTACTAGAACAGCTTCATATGAGAGAGGAGAATGGTTGGAAATAAAGAATGTTAAATCATTTAATGTTAACAACTTGTGGGGTTCACTGAAAAAAGCCACTACAGGTAACTTTTGTCATTTGATGCAGTGGGTGGTTCTTTATATCTATAATTTGTTTATCAATAGGGCCTTATCTCAGGAAGAACTCAGAATAAAGAAAAGTGTAATAATCATTGATTATTGATGATTGATTAATGTAATTGATGTAATTAATCATTTCTATATTTAGGGGTTTACAACTTATGAACACATCGTTTCACTGGTCTTCTGATATTTTACAATGGCGACGAGAGCAAGAAAACCTTGGTGTGGCAATGCAGATTACCTGGATAGCTGGATAGAACAGTTAGAGGAATCTTTCATCCTAGAAGATATTACAGATCACAGAAAGAAAGTAGCCTCATTACTCAGCTATATTGGAAGGTATGGTTACGAGATACTGAAGAACATCTTAATACCGCTTAAGAAAATTAGAAATAAGAAAAAAATAATAAGAAAAAGATAATAAGAAAAAGTGATAAGAATTGAAGAATGAAAAGAATGAATACAATTATTAATGAATATTTTATTTTTCTTAACTACATTTTTATTTATATCGGATAAACACTGTATTAATCATACATAATATGATGATAATAAAAGAAATAAGTCTGCAGAATGCTTTCTTGTTCGACTTGTTCGATAAGAAGTGTTATCATGGAGATAAGGACTGCCAGAAATATAAAAGCCCCCCGACCCCCTTTATGACGCGGTTCCCCGGTCATTAATTTCACGATACATCTGCAGATCAGCAGATGTAGAAGTCTCTCTCTGTTTTGGTCAACGGTTTCTGGCCTCCTAGTGAAGAGGGAGGCCTTCTCGCCGTGCCCACAGAGTGTGACTCCTGCTAGCCACACTCCAGGACTCCCTAAGTATATACAAAAACATAGAATAATAGATATCAACGCAACAGACCTCTGGAGTCTCGAAGCTGTTACTACCTTGCTCAGAGCAAACCCACTTCAGATGTTCTTCTTTAGCGGGCAGGCGAGGGACTTCCGAGCATGGTCCACACCTGAATATGTATCACTATCTGAGATAGTCCTGTGTGGGTCTAGTGTATGATTGTTTATGAACCTTGGTGTATGTCCTAGATGCTTATCCAAATAGATCGTCTCTGTCAAACCTTGTTGACTGTTCCACGAATTTGATAATGTGGTCGAGTTTACTATTGATGGGTTCCTCAATTGTTAGGATGGGTTTACCAAATATCCTCATTCTAGTTGTCATCAGCTGGATGCATTCACATAGGAAGTGTTGTGATGTTTCTGCTTCCCCTGGGCACTGTTCACAGTCTTGTGTTTCGAAATTGGAGTTGTTTGCTACCGTCTGGAAGTATGCTAGTGGGCTGTGTCCTGATAGTAGCCATGTTAGCCATCTGATGTGAGTGCCTGTGATGTTAATTTTCTTGTACCTGTTTTTGTTGAGGAAAAATGTTAGTGGGGGTTTTCCTTTATCACTGAGTGCCACCTGTTTATACTTCTTGATAAGGAGATTGAAGAGATAATCTTTTATTTGGGTGTTGATTATAGTTCTTTACCGTATACTCCTTCATGTCCTGGAACAAAGTTCTACTCGATGAGAAAACCTAGCGAGTTGAGTTGGTCTGAGATGTTCAGAACGAACCTGGAGTTAAAATTGGTGCTGTTAAGGGCTTTAAATGCAGCCTGGGAATCTGAGAGGAATTTATGATTGATTGAGATCCTAAGTTATATCATTAGTCCAGATACTTGCCATGTATAACGCAAATAGCGGGTACGATTTCCTCAATGAACCTGAAGAAGGAATATCTGTCCTGAATTGATAACATGTAACGTCGAGCTTAAAAATGAATCAAAAGTTCGAGTAAATCGTTAAACGTTGTATGTCCTATTTGCATCCCCTAAGCATTGCATTGATGTTTATTCCTGGTCCGGTTAGCTTTGCGTCTCAGAACTAAAGAGGTCCACTATGCTTTAATGAGCTAAGCTGTCCACCAGGGTACTGTAGATCTAAGGGTTCCCCGTGTAATGGGGCAGGCTGTGATAAAGCATCTCTGTAGGATGTCCAAGATGAACTGATTCGAGTGTTGAGAACTTCCGCTGTAGAAACTGAATAGAACCAGAAAGGATGTCAGTCAAACTCTGCTGCTACTAGATGATTGTAGAGCGTCCAGTCACACTTCAATAAAGAGTGTGGCAAAGCTAACCCGGTCCCCTGAAAAGTGATTACTGGAGGAAGAAGTGCCAGGAATTCTCGTTATCAGTGTGTCCACGTAGTCAGAGTTGAAATCCCTAATTCTGTCTTATCACGAGCCTGTGTCTAGCGTGTGTCAGCCCTTACGCATTAGCTGTCTTAACTGAAAAGACCTGAAAAGTGGTTACTGGAGGGAGAAGTGCCAAGACTACTCATTATCAGTGTGTCCTTGTAGTCAGGATGAGCGAATTGGAATCCCTAGCTCTGTGGTGGGTGACTTCGATGGGACCTGAAAGCTGAAAGAGAATTTCCTGGTGATTTAATAGCTCTTAGAGCTAGGTATCTGTGTCTAACGTATCGTCATTTGTGTGTGTACTATCTTGTAACCTGATAACTGAAAGAGAAATTTCCTGGTGCTTGGTAGCTGTTATTGTTGACTTCCTGGTTCCCATGGGAACTTTGAGTTGGCAAGTCCCAACCTTAGTACTCAACAAGAGAGCACACCACCCGTTAGTGCCAACCAGGCCACACCACGTGGAGGTTCGGAGAGGATTTCGTGACCCAGATGTAGAAGTCAGATCACTGACACAACACTTGAGAGGCAGTGGGTAGCATTTCAAAGGCTTCCTCAATATGCCACACCTACCAGACTACTACAACTTTTGGGAAGCGTGTCCTATGGACGATGTTCTTAATCAAGAGGCCTATCTTGTTTTTGCATTAAACACCATTGTTAACACCGAGTGTGGTAGCAACGCAACAGCAGAACATCTGGGACACATGACTAACATTGTCATGAGAGCTGACCGCCAGCGACTTGAACCTCTCTCTGCCTCCAATGAAATGGTAATTTGTTATCTTCCCCCAAGCCTTCCGAACATAATGGACTTAAAGCTCCACACCAAGATAGGCTGCCTTTGGAAAAAGGTGGGCGGCAGGGAAGCACTGCTACACTAAATTTTAAAAAGAGTGGTTGACTTCTGAAGAATCCAGCCCTACCTAAAAAGAAGAACAGTGTAGTAAGTTCCACTATGTTGTAAAGGAGAATCAGTACCATGACTAGAGGGATTTTGTTGAGGTTACAATGAGTAATGAGGTCTAATAACAACGGGTTGTTAATAGGAAGAGTGATGTCTAAGTATGCTGAGCAGAGGATGAATGATTCTGTGTCAAGAGTTATTCTGATTGTGGTAATATCATGCAGAAGTGTCCCAGTCTCATGCTAAGTGCATGAAGTCCTTGAGGGAGGGCGATGTTATATTGCTGGTTGTGTCTTTTTTCTTCTTGTTGTCAGGGTCCACTGCTAAGGATATGAAAGCATTTTAAAAAACAATTTTATCTAGTATTTGATTGTTGGTTTTTTACATTTGTATTATTTTCATAAATTGTGTTTCATTTGGTCAAATATAGGAATATCCTATTTTCTCGGTCGAGCGTGTATTAGACGTCGCGTCGCAACCAGATGCCACCGAAATTTTGATGTATAGATACTTTAGAACAGCAATTTCTTACGTATAAAAGAAAAATATGCAACAATAATGCATAACGTTATAAAATCAACATTTTAAGTGTTATGTCTTATTTTCTTACTACAATTGTGCCGGCGTTAGCTTCTGAGCAGTCTGCTTGGTTATTTCTGATCACACTAGGGGTGAGTTTCTTACTATGTCTCGCTTGAATGACTTAAATGTACATCTTTGTTGGGTATATTTTGATGTCGAAGCGTGTAATTAGAATTTATTTATTCATTTATTATGTACATGCACGTGATAGCTATTTTCATCATTTATCTGTTATCTATGTTTAACATGTTGTGAACATTTACAAAATCTAATTGCAGATGGTGTGGAAACGGGAATGCCCTCATTGCAACCAGCTGCTACAATACGTATATGTCGAAGATATTTACCGATCCACTCCATGCGAGTATGTCTGTAGATACTAATATTACCAATATCATCGATCTTTGACCCTGTTAATTTTTCTTCCAGTCATGTCATTTTTTGTTGTTTTTAAAACTACTTGATATGTCAGCATGACTAAATTAACTACACGAAAGAACTTTTGCATATTACACGCAGGTACGATGAACACGTACGGTTTGCACTGACTGAGCTAACCAGGTTCAGTGGGAATTGTACACAGATTCTTACAATTCTGTACGGTTTGGCCAAGAGTAAAAACTGTTGTAAGTTGATGGGTAAATTTGGAAAAAATTGGTGTTAATAAACTTTAAATCTGTTTGGTGGGTCACTTTGAAATTTTGTCACATGCTGTTGGCACCTTACACTTAAAAAGAAACTGACACATGTATTACAGTGCGACAAGTTGCAGAGGAGGCAGGCGTGAGTATACCGTTGGTTTCACGAATCAAAAAGGACATCACTGGAAGGATAAAGGTGATTATTAAGAATACACAACAATTGAATAGCAAATTAGTAACCTAACGTGTAGTTAAGACTGACTACCATCTAAATCAGTCTTTGCATAGTACACTTATACATATTATTTACCTGCTTATAATAAAAATCTCCACGTATCAAGACTTTTTTGTCAGACAGCAGATTATTTACAGGAATGGTTATGGAAGTCCTGCAGCAATGTCATTGGAGGATTTGGTCGTGTCGTCGAAATTGACGAGGCACAACTGGGACGACGAAAAAACCACAGGTGAGCTGTGGACACAATCTTACTCGTGAACATAGAATAACAGGACCTTCAGTTGTCATATAGTTTTAGGTGTATATTGCCTTTTTAAAGTAATCTGTTTCAGGGGTAAGGAGCGAAGGTGTGAATGGGTACTAGGCATGATCGAAAGAGGCTCCAACAGAATAAGCCTAGCTTCTGTCATCCGTCGAACAACAAAGGAGATGTATCCACTAATCCTTGAAAGAGTTTTACCAGGTCAACTGAAAACTTGTCTTAATTCAACTTTATGCCTCCCATTACTGATTATCCAAAGTCATAACATACATATGTAATAAATGTATATACATATATATATATATATATATAAATTATATATATAATACTAATATATATTCAGTCAACGTCTATATAATATTGATATTTTCGAATTATATTATTATGATAAAATAAATGTTTGTAATATCCTATTGAGGCACATGTCACCCCATCGCAGGTTTACTACTGCTTATACTACTACTAGGTGTACCTTATCGGACCTTATTTGGACGGACATTACTTGAACGCTGGAGGCCCTAGCGTTCATCTTAATGTCCGTTCAAATAAAGTCCGTTCAATTAATGTCCGTCCAAGTTAAAGTCCGTTGAAATTTTTTCAAAAATTTTTCCAGAATATGACAACTTTGAGAACTTTATTGTGACGTAAGTTAACGACGGAAAGGTTCTCCTTGGTCTGCCGGAGGCACAGAAAACTAAAAGTATATGATGTTTTCAAGGGTCACTTGGAGGAAAAAAGTCAACGAAATTATGGCACTCAACAACAAAGTTCATGAACTAGTCCCCGCCAACATGACAAACTTGCTCCAGCCTCTAGATATCACGGTAAATCGTGTTGCCAAGGACATTTTCCGACGTTGTTATAGTTCATATTACTCGGGGGCGGTAATGAAACAATGCTAGGAAAGCTCCACGTGATGTTAAGGTTAACCTTAAGTTGTCTAAGATAAAACCACTTCACGCCGAATGGCTTGTAAAAGTTAACAGTAACACTGAAATGCAGGACCGGGGTAGTTTGATTTTTTAAAAAGGTTTCCATAAAGCTAGAAATCACTGATGTTTTAAGCATGGACTATTTCATGCACGAAAACCCATTTGATGAAGATGATATGTGATATTAGACACTGATCATGTACAAATATTTTAACATTTTTACTGCTTAATGACTGCTTTTCTTACTTACTGTATAAAAAATGGATTAAAAAATCATTTGCTGAAATTTAAAAAAAGTCAAAAATTGAAAAAAATTCGGATTTTTGATGGTTTTGAATGCCTTCGACCGTTCATATTAATGTCCGTTCATAATTGTGTCCGTTCATGTAATGTCCGTCCAAATAAGGTCCGATAAGGTATCTATTGCACCAAAATGAGAAAGATTTTAAAGCAAAGTATTTGCCTTTTGAAGATGGGCAGAAAAGAATAGTACACTACAAATAAACAAATTACTAGAACAGAATGAGGATGGGTTTATCATCTCTAAAGTGTACTGGTGCAATACAGTACTAAGTGTATGATCCCCCCAACAGTTCAGGGCTCTAAAACCGTAGCAGAAACATATCACTACGGCCCTAAGAAGACTCTCAAGATGTTCTATGATAATACCGCATTATTTATTGGGGAAATCAGAAGAGTCTGTGCGAGAGCCTGACTTGGAGCCTGCTATAAAAGTTGCTGGATCTTATTGTGAAGCAAAATGCGAACCAAAAACTCTGGAAAGTAATGCTTTTTTCAAGGACAAAAGCTACTAGAACAGCTTCATATGAGAGAGGAAAATGGTTGGAAATAAAGAATGTTAGATCATTTAATGTTAACAACTTGTGGGGTTCACTGAAAAAAGCCACTACAGGTAACTTTTGTCATTTGATGCAGTGGGTGGTTCTTTATATCTATAATTTGTTTATTAATAGGGCCTTATCTCAGGAAGAACTCAGAATAAAGAAAAGAATAAAGAAAAGTGTAATAATCATTGATTATTGATGATTGATTAATGTAATTGATGTAATTAATCATTTATTATTGATGATTGATTAATGTAATCGATGTAATTAATCATTTCTATATTTAGGGGTTTACAACTTATGAACACAACGTTTCAATGGTCTTCTGATATATTACTATGGTGACGAGAGCAAGAGAACCTTGGTGTGGCAATGCAGATTACCTGGATAGCTGGATAGAACAGTAAGAGGAATCTTTCATCCTAGAAGATATTACAGATGACAGAAAGAAAGAAGCCTCATTACTCAGCTATATTGGAATGTCCAGCATCACAGACATATGCAGGAGACGAAGGAAGGTTTTCAGAAACTCGAGGGAGTACCAATTGGTGAAAATCAACAACAGGAGACCAGTTGCTCTGAGATTCAACACAGCAACTCGAAGAGATTCGCGAGAATTCGTCCAACTGCGACTTCAACGGCACTGGACAGCCTGGTGTACCTCATAGACATGGAGAAGACTTTCTGAGAACTCTTTCTTTCTGTTTGGATATTTTTATTGTATGTAATTATTTTGATTCACGAGTTTCATTGTTTAACTTCTAATTTGTTACTTGAGACTACGGTATATTGTAGATTTATGTTTTGATTTTGTATTCTTAACTTACCTTTTACACCTCCCTTTATCCGTTTGTTTAACCTTGATATTCCTTTTCTAGTTACTTATTCTTCATGTCATCGTCTAGAGATTTGCTGATGGCAGTCGCATCACTGAGCAACGCGTACACATATGACCTCAGAGAGCTCGAGGAGTTGAAGAAGCGTCTAAGACGTGCGGAAAGAAGGATACGGGACCTGCAGATAGAAATAGAGTATATGGCTGAGCAAGCGGCCAACAGAATGGATACGCAGCCCGGGCCCCACCGTACTACAACAGCCCCACATCGCCGAGTACGGAGCCGAACTCGAGCCCGCACTAGAGGTGGCCGTCTCATCCTCATTGTTGTTCTTTCTCCTTTTTGTTATCGATTTTTACATTTCATTATATTTAAAGTGTTTTACTTGTACTCATTCGTATGGAATGGAAATGAGGATCTAAAAAGGATTTAAGGGAAGGGAGAAAGACGGGGAAATAGGTGAGTATTGTAAATTATGATATTGGATTTGGAGTAGGGTTAGAATTACTGATTCTTTGGGGATGTACTTACAAAAGGTATCCCTGCAATCGGTGACCGACAACTAGGAACCTCTCATTTCGGCCTCCCACAGGTATCACATCACATGGCCCAATCAGTGACGTATCATTTGTGATGTGATCCATATTATAACCATCCTAACAGCCGGACAACCAAGAACCTGTTACCTGGGTAGGGTTCACATGACAGTTTAGTAAGTACCTGTGTATTATGAAGTATATTAAGAAGTGTTTGAGCTCTCGATATGTGTTCACAGATAACTCTTTATCCATTGGCTCCAAACTCCACAACCACCCTGCTGACAACGCTGCTCCAAAGAATATCGATCGACTGGGTGTTGGAAAAACTCCTTCTAAGGAAAGGATTAGAAGGAAAACTTCCAATGACTTTGGCCATGAGATTGATATTGGGTAATGTATTCTGTATGTAATTATTATGTTGGGTTTGAACTATCATTATCTTGAAAAAAAGCTTTGTCTTAATTAATGAGTGCAGAAATATATACAGCACAGCTGTGAAATAGGTTGTTGTGACCCGAGGCTTCTACCATAGTATGTGTAATGTGTGTAAGTGCAAGTTGGTGATCATATTGTTTTTGTATTCTAAATTAAAGATCATTGTCAGATAAAACCATTAAAAAAAACTTCACTAGTCGAAATGATAATAAGATAATAAGAATTATTGATTCTTTAGTGTAGATTATTTAAATTTTTTATATCTATGGTTGATATATAATATTATATATGGTTGAAGGATCAACCATAATTTATTGATATTTTCGAATTATATTATTATGATAAAATAAATGTTTGTAATATCCTATTGAGGCACATGTCACCCCATCGCGGGTTTACTACTGCTACTACTACTACTACTACTAGGTGTATCTATTGCACCAAAATAAGAAACATTTTAAAGCAAAGTATTTGCCTGGTAAACGACCCCTCCTCCCGCAGCCCCAAATACACCACCTCCTCCAGCAGCTCGTCGGACACGAGTGAGGAACATCAGCATTGACGGAGCTTTGGTTGAATACAGGACAGTACTCAACTTGACCATCAACGGGAAATCTCTTTCAACAGTCCTAGAAGAAAGAGGCATTTGTCGATCGCACTTCTACAGAAAAAGGTGCATTGCAGAAGCAGCACTCGTGGACATACAATCCCTTGAGAGCTCGTTCCTGCAGCTACGTAAAGTAACGCTCCAAACCGTATACCCAGCGGCAAAAGATATCTGCAACAGAAAACATAGAGACCTAACACGCCTTTATGCTCAAGGAAACGCCCTGAAACCTAAAACTCGTTATTAAGATATTTGTTTTATTCTATATTGTAAACCAGTTATTTCAGTATCAATTTATCATCATTATATTGTAAACCAGTTATTTCATTATCAATTAAGCATCAATTTAAATTTCCGACTTTTAACTAGCAGTCCAAAGTATCTGAACAGATAATTTAAAAATCTGTGTGTGTAATAATCCTACCCTTTTTAACTGCGGCAATGAAATCCCGGCCGTATACGTTAACGTTGTCTTATTGTTGTCTTAATGTTGTCTTAATGTTGTCTTATTGTTGTCTTAATGTTGTCTTAATGTTGTCTTAATGTCCCATCGGTGTTCGTACAAGTTGCCTAAACAAATCACTAGAACAGAATGAGGATGGGTTTATCATCTCTAAAGTGTACTGGTGCAATACAGTACTAAGTGTATGATCCCCCAACAGTTCAGGGCTCTAAAACCGTAGCAGAAACATATTACTACAGCCCTAAGAAGACTCTCAAGATGTTCTATGATAATACCGCATTATTTATTGGGGAAATCAGAAGAGTCTGTGCGAGAGCCTGACTTGGAGCCTGCTATAAAAGTTGATGGATCTTATTGTGAAGCAGAATGCGAACAAAAAAATCTGGAAAGTATTATTTTGTTCTAGGACAAAAGCTACTAGAACAGCTTCATATGGGAGAGGAGAATGGTTGGAAATAAAGAATGTTAGATCATTTAATGTTAACAACTTATGGGGTTCACTGAAAAAAGCCACTACAGATAACTTATGTCATTTGATGCAGTGGGTGGTTCTTTATATCTATAATTTGTTTATCAATAGGGCCTTATCTCAGGAAGAACTCAGAATAAAGAAAAGTGTAATAATCATTGATTATTGATGATTGATTAATGTAATTGATGTAATTAATCATTTCTATATTTAGGGTTTTACAACTTATGAACACATCGTTTCACTGGTCTTCTGATATATTACTATGGCGACGAGAGCAAGAGAACCTTGGTGTGGCAATGCAGATTACCTGGATAGCTGGATAGAACAGTTAGAGGAATCTTTCATCCTAGAAGATATTACAGATGACAAAAAGAAAGTAGCCTCATTACTCAGCTATATTGGATGGTATAGTTATAATATACATATCATAACTATCAGTTATTAACTATCCTATGTCAGAGAAGCAATTATCGGTGATACATTATCTGCTTAGTTTCAAAATACCGTGTATTTCTCCTTGCGTATATGTCTAAGCGGTCGCGGTCCCGTTTCAAATAAACTACCGATACTTGACAGTAACCTATATCCGTAACCTAAATGCAGCAGCTTAACTTCACGGTTATTTCAGATCAGTTTATGGTAACAGCAAAAGAACACAGTCCTTGTATCTGGAATATGTTGTACGACGTATGCGCAATCAGAACAAAAGCAACTAAGCTTAAACAGATAAGAGATCGGGAGAGGTTGAGCGAGACCTGCAGTTCTCCTCACTACCATATTATTCTTTAAACAAGGCACATTGTCTGTCAGAAACGTTTATGTAAGTAACTTATTTTAAATCGCCCAAATATTTTAATGTGGGACTTTTTATAAATTTAAACAAGTTTTTATTAACTGCTAGTGTAACCGGTGCCTACGGCCACTATTGCAGAATTTTTCATCCCAGAAGTATTACAGATGACAAGCTATATTGGAAGGTATGGTTACGAGATGCTTAAGAAGAAAAAGATAATAAGGAAAAGTGATAAGAATTGAAGAATGAAAAGAATGAATACAATTATTAATGAATATTTTATTTTTCTTAACTAAATTTTTCTTTATATAAGAATGTGGGATACTGAAGGGAAAAGAAGCAGTTCTAACGAGCTCTTCTCAAACACAAGGATATATCTTGTGAACTTGGCTAGTATATATGAAACATTTGTCATGGAGTTGTAGGGTGAGTTATGTGCCTCACCGGGCTAAAGTAGTGGATGTCCTTGCTGTACGGCAAGTTAAACAAGGAACTGAAACTACTAGGTTCCGTACAGACTCAACTCTGCACCCATGTCAATATGTTCATTATATGCAAGCCTCTTGATTTATAATCACCGGGTCTAGTAATTGTTTAAGAGAGTTCTCTGGCAGTTACGAAGCTCGAGAGAATGTGGGATACTGAAGGGAAAAGAAGCAGTTCTAACGAGCTCTTCTCAAACACAAGGATATATCTTGTGAACTTGGCTAGTATATATGAAACATTTGTCATGGAGTTGTAGGGTGAGTTATGTGCCTCGCCGGGCTAAAGTAGTGGATGTCCTTGCTGTACGGCAAGTTAAACAAGGAACTGAAACTACTAGGTTCCGTACAGACTCAACTCTGCACCCATGTCAATATGTTCATTATATGCAAGCCTCTTGATTTATAAGCACTGTATTAATCAAACATAATATGATGATAATAAAAGAAATAAGATTATACATAAGTCTGCAGAATGCTTTCTTGTTCGACTTGTTCGATAAGAATTGTTATCATGGAGGTAAGGACTGACAGAAATATGATAGCCCCCCCCCCTTTATGTAGCCCCCGGCCCCCGACCCCCTTTATGTAGCCCCCCGGCCCCCGACCCCCTTTATGTAGCCCCACAGCCCCCCCTTTATGTAGCCCCCCGGCCCCCTGACCCCCTTTATGTAGCCCCCAGCCCCCGACCCCCTTTATGTAGCCCCCCAGCCCCCCCTTAATGTAGCTTCCCGGCCCCCTGACCCCCTTTATGTAGCCCCCAGCCCCGACCCCCTTTATGTAGCCCCCCGGCCCCGACCCCCTTTATGTAGCCCCCCGGCCCCGACCCCCTTTATGTAGCCCCCCGGCCCCGGCCCCCGACCTCCTTTCCAGGTCATATAACGCATTTATTTCACGATACATCATGCAGATGAGCAGATGAGCAGATGTAGAAGTCATCACTGACACAACACTTGAGAGGCAGTGGGTAGCATTTAAAAGGCATGTCTTCCTCAATATGCCACACCTACCAGACTACTACAATTTTTGAGAAGCGTGTCATATTAACGATGTTCTTAATCAAGAGGCCTATCTTGTTTGTGCATTAAACACCATTGTTAACGCCGAGTGTGGCAGCAATGCAACAGCAGAACATCTGGGTCACATGACTAACATTGTCACTAGCGCAAACCGCCAGCCTCTCTCTGCCTCCAATGAAATGGTAATTTGTTATCATCTCCCAAGCCTTCCGGACATAATGATGCTCCACACCAAGATAGGCTGCCTTTGGAAAAAGGTGGGCGGGAAGGATCCTTGTGGAAGCACTGCCACACAAAAGTTTAAAAAGAGTGGTAAACTTCTGAAGAATCCAGCCCTACCTAAAAAGAAGAACAGTGTAGCAAATTGTAAAGGAGAATCAGAACTCTCCTAGTTCACTTTTAATATCCAGTGTCACGTCCTTATGTAGAAGAAGAGCAGTTTTTCGGAACTCGATAGAGTACCAGTTGGTGAAGATCAACAACAGGAGAGAAGTTGAGCTAAGATTCAACACAGCAATCCGCAAGATTTAACTTGCTACTCAAAAGTTGAAGTGTTTTATTTTTACTTGCCTTCGTGTGCTAAAAAAGATAAAGGATCAACAAAAATAAAGGAAAAAGAGGAAAATGTAATAGTGAGTAGAGTGTTAGATAATTGTATTTGTACTTGTAGTAAGTTTAGACCTTACTTCTAGAAAGTGTTTTTTTCCCGGCATTTTATTAGGTAATCGTACTGTAGTGCAACACGTACTACGGTATTGATATTATTAAAGTATACACATCTTTTGCGCGGTTTTATAACCCTCTGTCTCGCTGCAAAATGCTAACAATTGTTAATAACCAGAATCAACCGAATTCCACTAACGAAACAACAACATGTAGGAAGAGACCGCCTAAAGGACCTATTCTATCTTCTATACCAGCTAAGTCTTACTTTAACCATGATTATATGCACTACCGAAGTAAGCAGTCTATTCTACCTAATACTTGCCTGAAACCCTCCAACCTTTTGCCTACCCCCAACAATTCTATCACCATTTAACACCACAACCCAGATCCCCGAAATAGCAATCCACTACGATCCAGGTAGCGTACTCTAGTGCGACACAATATCCAACATAGTTGGTTCGTGCGCACTTAACGTACTTTTAAAACATAACGCACTTAACGTACGAAAAAACGTGAAACGCACTTTTACCTACACTCGCTGGGCCATTTGCGTGTAAAGCACTTGCTGTCGATTATTAACCAATCTTTCTATAAGCAAGTAAATACAGATGTAAATACGAAGACAACAACAATCGGCTAGGACCTACCAACAACAACGAGAGTGTCCGACTTGAAGCCGGTAAGTGTTTGTGTGTTAGTTGTTGTTTTTCCCGTATTACATTGTGATCTGTTTTACTTTGTGATTGTGTATACTTTCTGAGAGGATGTTCCTTACAGTGTTTTAGGTGCCTTATTACCCCAGGTTGTTGTGTGGATGCTAGCGTAGCAGTCCAGTGAAGTTAGATTGAGGATATAGTTCTAGAGTGAACAGCTCTGAGAGAGCAGACAAGTATAGTAAAGAGTGGACCTGAGTGAGCTCTGAGAGAGCAGTAACCAGCACAGCACAAGTAAGATCAAGAGGGACAGTATAGCTGAGAGAGCTATTACTAGTAAAGAGTGGATCAAGGAACTTTCCCCAAATCACAAGTTAAATTGTTAGTAGATAATATTTATTGAATTGATTTGGATATTGAACACAGATCACTCAGCGTAATAATCATACACACTCATATCACTGATCAACCAAGAACATCTGAGAGTTATAACTAGAGAGTTATCTAACCTTGTTATAAATCTGTTTTATTACAACCTTTTATCCCAGAGAGTTTGACTTGGTATTATTGATAACAATTCTCCCTGTTTAGCGTTAATAACACTTGCGACAGCAAAAAGAGATTGTACTGGAAGTTCCTTACTTAAATATATTGAAAAGAAACTATAAAATGTAAGAGAAATAAATGTAATTTATTCGCTATGTAATCTTTAAGAACGTTATTCATGTGTTTTAATTGTTTGTCTCTACAGTCTACAGAAAATGCTGGTGAATTCAACGGTAAACGTACTTAAACGCACTTTTAACGCAAGAAATAATAATACGTATTTTTCCCGAAAAATTGACGCACGAACCAACTATGATATCCAATACTCACCCTAATTGTAACCAAGAAGGAGACTTTATTTGACGAATGTGATCACATGGCTTCTGTTCGTGGTTTTACAACCACTCAAAGTAACACTGCTGCAACCGAATGGGGCAAGGATAGAAGTTGAGGATAAGCGGGGTTGAGATACCACTACTACATCGAGATAATTTTAATTTTATAATAAACTACGATTTTTTGAGACATTTGAATTGAGGACGAAGAAGATCTGTTAAAAATGGTTACCAAGTGGGAACACTGTCACCAAGAAGCCTGGGGGCTGAAATTCTGAGAAATTAAGCATGTGGCTCTAACAGTTTTAAGCCTGAAATACTGCAGCTATATGTGGTAATATGTCTGCCTCACTTCCTTCTTTTTTTCTTTTGTTACTTGTTTTACCTTAGACCTTACAAAATGGCTCCAAGATGCGCAAGAGCACCTGGAGGAAGAGCACCCGCTGGAGGAAGAGCACCCGCTGGAAGAATGCCTGGTATTGCTCCACCAATTGTTAAAAGGGTGCTGTCTTCTGTAACTCAGAGCTATAAGGATGAGATGAAAGAATACGAAGCAACTCGTAAGAGGCTCCGCCGATCGGAGTGTAAGGTTAGAGACCTTACTGTGGAGATTAACTATATGGCTGAGCTTATCGAGCAGCTTAGGGCAGAGAGCAGCCAGATGGAATACGTCAACTCCCCCGTATACGGTCAAGTGAACCCACCAGAGTACAGCCCCATCACACCTACCAGCCCGGAGAGCCCCTCTCATTGACTTTAGGATCCTTCCTTTTTAATTATTGTGTAAATTCATTTTTCTGTATTTTTAACGAATTAATATAAATTTCTTGTGTTTTATTTTTACTCATTGTGATTCAATTCAAAGAGAAAAATGACCGAAATGGATTAGAGAAAAATTCACATCTCTATAATGACAATCAAAGTAAAAAAGGAAGGAAGGATACGGTAGAACACCAGACGGATAGGTAGTCCATATTGTATGAAAATCTTTGTTTAAAAAAAAATAGTGGAAATGATAATAAGATAATAAGAATTATAAATTTTATCTACCACGCTGACAGTGAAACAATTTTATCGTATTCCAATTTCTGATCGACTTTCATGATATTCTCTAATCATGACCTTTTTATCAATTTTTGTATTTCTTTGACTGAGTATTATGATTGATTTTATCTGACTAATTCAATTTCTTTTTTGTAGGCTCTAGCGATGTATTAAACGAAGTTTCCAAGCCAAATTTCTGTGTTTCCCTTCGTGTCCAAATCAATCAATCAATAAGAATTATTGATTCTTTAGTGTAGATTATTTTAAATTTTTATATCTATGGTTGATATATAATATTATACATGGTTGAAGGATCAACCATAATTTATTGATATTTTCGAATTATATTATTATGATAAAATAAATGTTTGTAATATCCTATTGAGGCACATGTCACCCCATCGCGGGTTTACTCATAGATGATACGTACGAACTCTACGAACTCCTCAGTGACAACGAACTCTACGAAATCATCAACCCAAAATTACGAACTCTTGAGGAGTTCGTTTTGTACAACTTACGTAAAATGAAATTAAACAGAAATTGTATTTACAATTCAGCCAATTCAACACATAACATACGATTGTAAAACAACTAAATATATTGGTACTCGAAACTTCTACCACGCGTCGCGTGTACACTGTACATTTCACAGTACAAGGACTGGTCGATCGACTGGAACATTCTGGCGCCAATAGTTTACCCCTGAAATATTGGGAAACACTTGGTGGTGGGACCCCTGAACTGCAAGAACTGGCCATTAAGGTCTTTAAACAACATACGTCAGCTTCCTTGTGTGAACATAATTGGAGCTCATTTGAGTATATATTCAATAAAAAGAGGAATAGATTGTCGACTAATAGAGTTGAAAAGCTGGTTTACGTTCATGGAAATCTACGTTATTGTAAGTCAAAACAGGAAGTTCGCTGTTCCCATAAACATGCTTCAACAAGTCTGTTGAAGTATATTTCCGATGTTATGTCTGCTGAAAGTTAGTAAAATTTAACATTCTGTATTGCTCGTTATTTATTTATTTATACAAAAATATTATAGTTTTATTCTTTATTTTTACCCCGATAAATATCTGAGATCATGCGAGAAATCCTGAGCTGATTACTTTAAAAAAAAAAACATTTTCCATGTTTTTTTTTGAAAAATTGACTAACGAACTCCAACGAACTCTAACGAACTCCAAATTTTGAACGAACTCCACGAACACTACGCCAAAAATCAACGAACTCCGCATCTATGGGTTTACTACTGCTACTACTACTACTACTACTAGGTGAATCTATTGCACCAAAATGAGAAAGATTTTAAAGCAAAGTATATGCCTTTTGAAGATGGGCAGAAAAGAATAGTACACTACAAATAAACAAATTACTAGAACAGAATGATGATGGGTTTATCATATCTAAAGTGTACTGGCGCAATACAGTACTAAGTGTATGATCCCCCCACATTTCAGGGCTCTAAAACCGTAGCACAAACATATCACTACGGCCCTAAGAAGACTTTCAAGATGTTCTATGATAATACCGCATTATTTATTGGGGAAATGAGAAGAGTCTGTGCGAGAGCCTGACTTGGAGCCTGCTATAAAAGTTTATGGGTCTTATTGTGAAGCAGAATGTGAACCAAAAAATCTGGAAAGTATTATTTTGTTCTAGGACAAAAGCTACTAAAACAGCTTCATGTGAGAGAGGAGAATGGTTGTAAATAAAGAATGTTAGATCATTTAATGTTAACAACTTGTGGGGTTCACTGAAAAAAGCCACTACAGGTAACTTTTGTCATTTGATGCAGTGGGTGGTTCTTTATATCTATAATTTGTTTATCAATAGGGCCTTATCTCAGGAAGAACTCAGAATAAAGAAAAGTGTAATAATCATTGATTATTGATGATTGATTAATGTAATTGATGTAATTAATCATTTCTATATTTAGGGGTTTACAACTTATGAACACATCGTTTCACTGATATATAACAATGGCGACGAGAGCAAGAAAACCTTGGTGTGGCAATGCATATTACCTGGATAGCTGGATAGAACAGTTAGAGGAATCTTTCATCCTAGAAGATATTACAGATGACAGAACGAAAGTAGCCTCATTACTCAGCTATATTGGAAGCTATGGTTATAATATACATATCATAACTATTAGTTATTAACTATCCTATGTCAGAGAAGCAATTATCGGTGATACATTATCTGCTTAGTTTCAAAATACCGTGTATTTCTCCTTGCGTATATGTCTAAGCGGTCGCGGTCCCGTTTCAAATAAACTACCGATACTTGACAGTAACCTATATCCGTAACCTAAATGCACCAGCTTAACTTCACGGTTATTTCAGATCAGTTTATGGTAACAGCAAAAGAACACAGTCCTTGTATCTGGAATATGTTGTACGACGTATGCGCAATCAGAACAAAAGCGACTAAGCTGAAACAGATAAGAGATCGGGAGAGGTTGAGCGAGACCTATACTGCAGTTCTACTCTCTACCATATTATTCTTTAAACACGGCACATTGTCTGTCAGAAACGTTTATGTAAGTATCTTATCTTAAATCGCCCAAATATTTTAATGTGGGACCTTTTTATAAATTTAAACAAGCTTTTATTAACTGCTAGTTTAACTGGTGGCTACGGCCACTATTGCAGAATCTTTCATCCTAGAAGATATTACAGATGACAGCTATATTGGAAGGTATGGTTACGAGATGCTGAATAAGAAAAAGATAATTAGAAAAAGTGATAAGAATTGAAGAATGAAAAGAATGAATACAATTATTAATGAATATTTTATTTTTCTTAACTATATTTTTCTTTAAATCGGATAAACACTGTATTAATCATACATAATATGATGATAATAAAAGAAATAAGATTATACATAAGTCTGCAGAATACTTTCTTGTTCGACTTGTTCGATAAGAGGTGTTATCATGTAGGTAAGGACTGCCAGAAATATAATAGCCTCCGACCCCCTTTATGTAGCCCCGACCCCCCCCCCCCTTTATGACGCGGTTCCCCGGTCATATAGCGCATTTATTTCACGATACATCATGCAGATGAGCAGATGAGCAGATGTAGAAGTCAGATCACTGACACAACACTTGAGGGGCAGTGGGTAGCATTTCAAAGGCTTCCTCAATATGCCACACCTACCAGACTACTACAACTTTTGGGAAGCGTGTCCTATGGACGATGTTCTTAATCAAGAGGCCTATCTTGTTCTTGAATTAAACACCATTGTTAACACCGAGTGTGGCAGCAACGCAACAGCTGAACATCTGGGTCACATGACTAACATTGTCATGAGAGCTGACCGCCAGCGACTTGAACCTCTCTCTGCCTCCAATGAAATGGTAATTTGTGATCTTCTCCCAAGCCTTCCGGACATAATGATGCTCCACACCAAGATAGGCTGCCTTTGGAAAAAGGTGGGCGGCAGGGAAGCACTGCTACACAAAATTTTAAAAAGAGTGGTTAACTTCTGAAGAATCCAGCCCTACCTAAAAAGAAGAACAGTGTAGTAAGTTCCACTATGTTGTAAAGTAGTAAAGTAGACAGGTATGGTAAAGTATTACTTGTTTTAATACTTTACCATACTACATGTAGTATGGTAAAGTATTAAAAGAAGTAAACTAATAATATTATGTATATGAGTACAGATCCGAAGTCACTTCGAATCGAATTTGAAGGAAATTTCGAGATCGTCTGGAAAGGCTGATCTAAAAGCAAGCTCTGCTCAGATTTTATAGCTAATCTTACTAGAGTAACGAGCTAATCATCACTTGATGCAAGATCTTGGGAGACAGAACACGCACAAATTCGCTACGGAGACGGAGAAAGAGAAAAGTTGTGCCTCAAATTAACAACGTCTATCTTTCGCTCACTGAAACATAACAAATATGCTTACCTGATCCTGATGGTAAAGCGACAAATTAACATCAAGAGCATCGGACTCCCGAAACAGCAGCCTATGATAACGTTCAAAACACCAACCAACAACATGGAGGAAGAGACCGCCTTAAGGACCTATTCTATCTTCTATACCAGCTAAGTCTTACTTTAACCATGATTATATGCACTGCCGAAGTAAGCAGTCTCTTCTACCTAATACTTGCCTGAAACCCTCCAACCTTTTGCCTACCCCCAACAGTTCTATCACCATTTAACACCACAACCCAGATCCCCGAAATAGCAATCCACTACGATCCAGGTAGCGTACTCTAGTGCGACACAATATCCAACATAGTTGGTTCGTGCGCACTTAACGTACTTTTAAAACATAACGCACTTAACGTACGAAAAAACGTGAAACACACTTTTACCTACACTCGCTGGGCCATTTGCGTGTAAAGCACTTGCTGTCGATTATTAACCAATCTTTCTATAAGCAAGTAAATACAGATGTAAATACGAAGACAACAACAATCGGCTAGGACCTACCAACAACAACGAGAGTGTCCGACTTGAAGCCGGTAAGTGTTTGTGTGTTAGTTGTTGTTTTTCCCGTATTACATTGTGATCTGTTTTACTTTACTAGATCTTGATTGTGTATACTTCCTGAGAGGATGTTCCTTACAGTGTTTTAAGTGCCTTATTACCCCAGGTTGTTTTGTGTGGATGCTAGCGTAGTAGTCCAGTGAAGTTAGATTGAGGATATAGTTCTAGAGTGAACAGCTCTGAGAGAGCAGACAAGTATAGTAAAGAGTGGACCTGAGTGAGCTCTGAGAGAGCAGTAACCAGCACAGCACAAGTAAGATCAAGAGGGACAGTATAGCTGAGAGAGCTATTACTAGTAAAGAGTGCCAATAAACTCAATATCAATACCAGATAAACCTACCGACTAAATTATTAAATATCATCAATTTAATTCTTCGATAAAAAATTTTATAATTTAAGATATTTAGTAACTAAAAACATACAACAGATGGTTTTTTTTTTTTTTTTTTTTTTTTTTTTTTTTTTTTTTTTTTTTTTTTTTTTTAGCGCGACACCCACTGAACACCGTCATATAGAGGTTGCGACCACCACTTGGGGAGCTTCCTACTGGAACCTACATCGCATTAAGCCCCTTCCCTGAGGGCCACTGGATGATAATACCTGCCAGGTATCAGCCAATCGGGGGTTGCACTCCTAGAGATTTTACTAACTTGGTCCTAGGGAAGTTCTGGTGTTACCCTGCGCTCAAACACCATGAAAGGATGACCCCGTGTGCTTATAATGCTGGCTCTTTAGACCGGTGAACGAGGTTTGCTGAAAGGCGGTTGCGGTGTGCTAACGTAGATAGGTGTTGTGTGGGGAACTGTAATTGATACATATCTCCTTTTGGTGCCTGAGCTAAAACGTGAGGTTTGTGACGCTCACGTGAGGTGGACTCTCACTCAGTCCAGAAATAACGGACATGGGATCCATATTTACGACACAGGAAATACTGTTCTGATCCAGGGCCAATTCTGCCATTATCACACATTACACACCGGTTGGAGTGTAACTGTGATGGTAACTACTATACATTACTCCCATAAAACTCCCACAATTAGCGATACTCCCATTGCACTCCCACATTGTAACGATACTCCCCATTACACTCCCACAATGTAGCGATACTCCCAAACACTCCAACATTGTAGCATACTCCAAATCACTCCGCACCAATGTAGCGATACTCCCATTACACTCCCATATTGTAGCGATACTCCCATTACACACCCACATGTAGCGATACTCCCATTCACCCCATATTGTAGCGACTCCCGTTAAAACTCCCACATTGTAGCGATACTCCATTACACTCCCACTTGGTAAGCTGATACTCCATTACAATCCCATAATAGTAGCGATGACTCCCTATTACACCCATATTGTAGCGATACTCCCATTACACTCCCACAATGAAGCGATTACTCCCATTACACTCCCATAGTTGTTATCGATACTCCCCATTACACTCCCACATAGTACGATACTCCATTACACTCCCAGATGTAGCGATACACCCATACACTCCCACATTGTAGCGATACTCCCATTACACTCTCCGAGGGGGGCGGCAAATTTGCAAACAGGGGGGCTGCAAAAACCCAGCGGGCTAATTAAGTAGAACTGCAAGCAGAACGTCTAATATTATCAATGGTTTATATCCGTTAGGCTTGTCATGATCGAAATACCGCTCCGCGCGTGAGTAGTGTCAAGTGGGAGAGACCAGGTGAGTGTTATTGGTACTACGGGAAGCCATTCTGTGCGCGCACCCGCTGTTTATGACTGCGCGCCAATCTTTGCATATATCTGGGCGTTAGTCGATTCGATGCCGTAAGTCCTGGTTACATAAGGGCGCCACTAGCAGCTGTCGGCTCAAAGTAGACCCGAGAGCTGGCTATACAAGGCCCACATGGCTTTTGCTATAGCCTCTTGAGTTAAACTGTTGATTCATACCACCATGCATTGGCGAGTCCACTCGCAGCACTAGATTCTTTTATAGACACTAATGCTTCCTCGCCACATAGTGCAATGCGGACAGACAAGAGCCCTGAAGAACAGTAAAACCTGACAAGGATTACCTCACCCAACAGATGGTTAAAAAGCCCCAAAATCGATTTAAAGATTATTCTGTCTATAGAACAATCATGATAGTAATAGTAAGTTGCGCCGATGCAATTAGACTTGATAACTGCAATTTAAAATTGTTGGATCCAAGATCTGTTAAGTCTGCTTGCCTTGCTTGTTATAATAGTGCTTTTTTCCTCAGTTTTTATCAAGCTAATGGACGTTTCTAAATCAATGCTGAAGTAAAAAATTTTTTAGAACAGCGTCAAAGCTGGCTGCATAACAAAAAGGTATTTGATTTATTTAGGGAGAATAACCGAGACACGTTCACGGTTTGAAATGTGATAGTCTCATAAGGAGTAGGGCATGGTACTTGA
This sequence comes from Bolinopsis microptera, assembly GCF_026151205.1. NCBI lineage: Eukaryota > Metazoa > Ctenophora > Tentaculata > Lobata > Bolinopsidae > Bolinopsis > Bolinopsis microptera. The sequence continues at coordinate 5,251,094 of NC_087076.1, forward strand.
TAATCTTGAAAATCTAAGATGCAGGAATATTTGTACAAGTTTTATCCGTATTATTTTAATCTAATTAAAAATGGGTTTTTGTATGTTTTCCTTTTCAAAGTGTTTATTGGTCCCAGTTTTGCATACCGTATGGTCTAAGTATTGCACATGTGGATTGTTATCTAAATATAGTCCAGTCGCCAAAAGATCCTATACATGCTTCTGTGTGATAAAAGACTATCATTGACGGGGTTTATATTTTGGGGGGGGGGGGGGTGATTTTTTCTTTTTGAGGACAACAGCCCCACACCCGTAAACCGGTACCTGAATGTATTCAAAAAGAGCATTTATATATTTTCAAAAAATAGTTCAGAGGTATCGTAGTGCCGCAGGTCTGCATATTGGCACCAGTCAAAAATAAAAAAGAACGCAGTGTTTTTACGGATGTAGTGCATTGGCAATACCCAATTATTACTTACTAGCTATCACACACCTAAGAATTTTTATATCTTTGGTAATCCTTGACTTTAGTAAAACCTACCAATGATGAATATTGATCAAGAATCACTAGCCGGATAGCAAATGGTCTGTCCGTGCACAGGTTCATCAATATTCAGAGGCAGGTAAATGTAGTATGCACATTGGACCTTTGATATGAAGTAATTACATTCATGTAAATCGTGAGACATGTTTAAGTACTAAGTAGGCTTTTATGAGAGTTGCTTCTCTATATGGGTCCTGATATAAGATATTAGTGTCATACAGCATAAAGTAACAAAGTTCATCTCACTGTCTGAAACATTTTTACTATATCGTTCAAATACAATAGGAAGAGTAACGGCCCTAGAATTGACCCTTGAGGTACTCCCAAAATTCACGTCCATTGTTTCTGATGGTACATGCGTATACAGTACATACTGCTTTCTGTTAGTCAAATAGCTATTTAGTCAGGTAAGTGCTGTGCCCCTAATACCGGTGATGAATTTAATTGCATAAAAGAATATCGTTGATCAAGGGTATCCGAAGGCTTTGCTCCAAGTCATGCATATCCCTAGTACATGTTTTATTTGCTTTGCAGAGACTAGTACGGAGGTCTATAGATTTGTCAGAGCATGGGTGGATATAATGGCCTATTCCAATCAAACTTGTAGTCCTGTAGTACAACCTTGTAGATGTGAAGAAAAAAAATGTGAATAAGGCGTTGTTAAATAACCTCTCGAATATCTGATCCAAATAAAGGTAAATTGATACAGCCGATAATTTTCAGCATTCTTTATTGTCTTTCTTGTAAATGAAATAACTTTACCTGTTTTATAAAAATACTTGGGAATGAACCACTTTGTAATACAATGTGTTGAAAGCCTAGCAAAAGTACCTGCAATGATTTTGCCGTTTTATACAACAACTACAGGTTGTCAATGGCCTTACCCATTTGAAAATCTCGGAACACCTCTTAAAATTTTCTCTTCATTAGTTTTCTTCCAGGTATATGGATCTATACCGTAATATAGACATAAACTGACAATGAATTCAACTGGTTCCAGAGAAAAACTAGTGTTTTGACAGTACATTTTTAATTGGAGATTACTCAAGCTAGATTTAAATTCACAGAATTTGTTACAATAATTCGTCTGCAAGTAACTCTCTGGAGCCACTATGACGAAAAACGTCTTTACATCAGAATAATTTTGCACGGAGTTCCATTATAATTTCCAGGTCTTTTTTGAGTTCATGCTTGTACTGATCTCAATTTTGAGTAAAGCACAGATCCTATGCCATCTTTATTGAGCTCTTGAAAACTGTCGAATTCCTAGTATATATGTGCTGTTGGATCCGCCATCAGGTAGTTTAATGTACAAGGTCTTCTTCCATTCGAAATACAACCAGGCTTTCTTGTCGATGAGTTAATATGCCCTAGGGTGATCCAAGGTTGGTTATGCTATTACGTTAGTGGTTCAAGAGTGAGCAGTTTGCAAGACAAATCTATCTTTCTTGAAATAACTCACGTAAAGATCAAATGTGTTCAGCTGTGGAGTGGAACCTATCTTAATCGTTTTCTATGTCAAAACAGAGCTTCTCTGAAGTTAGCATTACTATATCTAGTGTATAGTAATTTTGTACTGATGAATTCAGGTTTGGCACAGAGTCAGGGGACAGTACAATAAGAGTATATAGGGTGATGGTGGAGATCTGGTTCAATAGAGCTCTTGTGGGTTTTTATCTTTTGGTTAACTTTCTGTGATTGGACTCGGTATTTTCGTCCCAGCCGAGTGGGACGATGCTTGCTCGCCAGTTAAGCTATACGCAGTAGATGACACTAATTTTCTACCAACCACAAAATATTAAATATAAAAAGTGTCCAGTAGCGCAAAGCGATAATTGATAATATATCGACGCCGGTCCGTCGTGGTGAGAGTTATCTGAACCAACAGCAAGCCCCTACGATTGCGTCACCACTGGTGACAAGCATTTTGGTTTGTTGTTTATTGTGTGAAAGGGAACAGTACTGATTAATTCATCATTCGAATTTTAATAACGACGAGCTATATATACCGTTTCATCTTAGACTAATGGATTCAATCTTTTATTATATGATTAGATTTTATAAACGAACTTGGCATACAATAGATTATAATGCGGAGGTTGGCTGGCTCTTCTATAATAAATACGACACTTCAATTTACAAGGAATGCTGCTAGAGATAAGACAAAATGATTTATCAACTATACATGCAGCATGAGTAGACTGGTGGATAGCCTCGTAAAAACGATCCGTAAAAGTCAATGCGGACTCGGTCCTTGGTATAGTCTGTCGGAATAATGTCCATTAACTAACGTTACTGCTTCGTATTTTAAACCAATAGTGAGTATCTAAAATATGACAGCTTTAAAACCGATTAAGTGATGAAATGAAATGAAATACCTGACAAATCACACTCTTATAAGCGCAAAAGCAAGAGTCACTCGTAGTGAAGTATGATTTCTAGAAACTGTTAAATTAATTTTGGCGCTCACAGGTCCTCATGAAATGATTGCCGGCATAAGGTTCGTAAATGCCAGGGCCCTTCAAGCTTAATTATCAACCTTATGAGCAGTCAACCAACGCGTGGGCTTATTTTTATTATTGAATGTTTTGAATGTTATTAATAAAATACCAAAATTATAAAAATTTTGTTTTCCAAAAAAATTTGTTTTCTCAAATTTCGACAAAAATTTTAACTGGCGATACTTGTAAAATATTTGATTTAAATAATACCGAGGACGAGTCCAAATCGGCGCGCGTCCTTGGTAGGTTATAAACCTACACAAAAAAGTGATCAACGAAGTCCAACTCATAATAGTTGCAAAACAACAATCTAGGCGATGCGAAGCAATGCATATATATAAATATTCGCAAAAGCGATATTCACGCAATCACAATAAATTGTGCTTTTTACGGAGAAAAAAGTGAAACTGTAAACAATATATTTATTATGCTTTTTTTTCTAGCTTTCAAAATCACGAGTGATATACTCGAAAAATAGTTGTTTCAGTTTTTTAAATACTTACAACACTACATATAACAAAAAAAATATTAGGTCCCAATGTCAAAGCGATAGAAGATGACAGACGTGACCGTATTAATCCTAAGCAACGCATCTACTTCCTGGCTTCCAGATAATGACTTCGCCATTTCTCCCTCCCTCACCGCCATTTCTCCTCCCTCTTCCTCACATCACTATGGATCTGTGAATTCTGTTACCAATGTTTTTAAACTCGATTTCATTAAATGAGCTGACAGCTCTCAAGCCAGTGTTGATGAATGTCTTGAAATTAGAGAAATTCTTAATGCAGGACTCTTGGAGTATGCATCAATTTTTGTTCAGAACAAGAGTGTCAACATGGCACGTTGATGTTCTGAACTTGAAACACTTATGGCCAAGCGAAACTGTCTGTGAAAACTGCCACAAAGAGGCCCCACTTCGACTGAGACAGAATATGTATGGTTCTTCCTCAAATGGTACACACACACTAGGAGCCATCGATATTTTAAATTATCCTGGAATATCAGAGCTAATGCAAGATAATCAACTCCAAGTTTGGCTGCAAGCAAACGCATTCCTACAAGCAAGAACAAGTCGGTTCTTGATGCAACTAGAAATACCACGAACGACGACGAGGTGTCACTTGACCACAACGGCAAGTATTTATGTAGTTTCATTTTGAGCTGAGAGGACATCGACATAATTCCAGAAAATGGATAGCCGATGTAACAGGTAAATGCTATATCACCCCAAAGGACTGGTTAGTATGTATAATATGGAAACCGGGTGTCAGGAATATAGTCTTCACAAGGTTCGTGCATAGAGCGCAGTATAAGTGTACTTCGGTATAGCTTATCTTTTCGCTGCATATACCGAAGACAATACAAATGTAGTCAAGGAGCAGAATGCCCCACTACAATTCCTATGCCCCCACCACCACCTCAACACCACCCTTTACACGAAAATACTCCAAGAAAACCGAAGAGCAGAAAACCACTGTCCTGATTTTACGTCAATGACAAAATTCGTACGGTACAAACAAGTTGGGATTCCGGGAGAGAAAGTATCAGTGATGTGTCTCAATGGTCAAAATTAGAGACATCACTGAAAACAGCATAATTTTCATAAAACTCATGCAGCTGCAGAAGCTGACGATATTGAAAAATATATTGAGTGTTTGGTACAAATGACATTAAACATCTAATGTATGGGGTTCAGTCCTTATGAAGAATCTCACAGAATAATTGACACCTCTAAGCAGTTATTTCCCGCAGGCATTATAATATTTATCCAAGTGTTGTCTTCCGATTAAATGTTTATATTCCTACATAAGCAAGAAATGTTTCTAGATTTAAAAATCTACTTAAAAGACTTATGCCTGAAATAATAATTGCGTGATCTTAGACTGTTTCCACAGTCTTATTTACTCGAGACTTTAGATCATGTATGAACTTCTATAACCATGCTTGGCTCATCTCAATATGAGAGGAGTAGGTTTAACTGTCCACTTGAGCTTAGTTTGTTGTAAACGAACACGTTTTTGACAGGTTGTAAATAATCTTCTGGCATTTAAAACATTTGATCCTTTTCTCCATTTAATTTTTTGTTTAAGACGTTGCGCCTAAAATTAAAACTCAAACAAATCTCTGATTTAATCTTTTCTCAATTTATCCTCCCATTCTGGTAGCATACGTCACTGTCCATTTCATAATGTTTAGACAATGAATCGTTAGACTTAGAATAGTCTTTTTGCATTCAAAAGGACCTCGGACACAGTCAAGAAATGCAACTTATACTTATCAACACGTTTATACCTAACAAAAATTTACACATATAAGTCTCATACACCCACAATCCACTACAATTATCATAACATATGTTTCTCTTTTTTATTTTTACTCTTCTCTCATCATGACTTACTTCTCCCAATTCTTCTCTCCACTTTAGGTCCATGAACACCGATTCCCCTAATTCTAAAATTCATTCCTCTCTACTCCTTATACAGCCCACGTTATCTATACCCATTGTCTTGCTTGCTCCCACATCAAACGTTTTCATTGAAAATTAACTCCTCATGGTTTATAAGAAATGTTCTTCTCCTGGTAAAAGAATAGAGTCAGTATTCCAGCCGCCTCAGGCGTCAAGTCTCTTTATTCATTCTTTGGGTTTTCCACTCTAACTTTCTTTGATAACTCTTGTTAATCCTTCTATGCTAATCCAGTTCCCAACTCCCTAGTGTACCTCTACCAAAATGTCAAGGCTCTCATTCCTTTCAATTAACTACGCTCCTCCCATACCTTCTTGGATGGTAATAATTTCCGAACTTCAATCCATTGCTAACATAGAGGCAGCCCTGACATAATTGCCCTAAAAGAGACTGGTCTCAAAAATCTTATGTGTCTAGCACGTAAATCTTTCTTACTTCTCCATATGAAATCTACTCTCATATGACCGCACGAGAAAGACTCAACCCTCAAGATCCAATAACCCTCAAAAGTTAGGGAAATAGGAGGTGGTTTCTTTTGGCTGTTCGTCTGAATCTCGACGCACAACAACCCGACTACCAGCGTTTAGCCCTCGGTGCAGAAATGCTTGCCGTTAAAAGTTCTTTTCCTAACAAAGAGAGTATTGTTATCTGTACTTGGTTAAGATAGGAACTCTGGGTTACCTAATCATAAGTCATAGTTATTTATATTCGCAAGCTGAGAGTTTCCAAAAAGAATCCCCTATAATCAATGATTATTGTTGATTTTACTCTCCCCATACAGACTGGCTATCTTCATCCAGTACCGGTAACCTATTTAGCAAACCTTCATAGATTCTCAGTGATCTTTCTCTCTCCCAGTTGATCACATCACCCACCCCTAAAAGTGGTATAAACAATAGACAATCCTTCTCAGTAATTAATGATAACACAATCGATGAACTTGAAATGTCTGTGATACTCAAATCCGTGTGCAATCTGATCATTTTCCTGTCACTTTTCATTAAAACTCCTTTTCCCGTAGACAACTCCTAAAACGTAAAATCTTATAATTATAAGAAAAGCCAAACTTGGGACATGATTAATCGAGATTTATGCTCGATTAATGCAAGTCCTAGAATGCCTAGCACCTGAATCGTCTTGGAAGTTAGTTAAAGACTGCATTATGTAATTTATAGTCTGATATACATATCCTAAAGTTAATTAATCAATCATAGTTCGCAACCCCCGTGGTTCATAGTGAACTTGTTTCTTCATCCGTAAAAACATAGACTCAGAGCATATAAAATTACTGTTCTATTTCTATGAGTTAAAGTTTGTTTACTAGCCGTAAAGAATTTAAGTAGGCTCCAAACAGCCAAAATAAAGATAATCTTTTAAATATGTGGTAAGATCCAGCGCTTAATAACTAAGAAGTTTTGAGGTATCAAATGTTAAGTAAAATCTAACTCCTGGCCGATTCCCAAATTGTGTAGTTATTCTGACAGCTTCGTTTCAATTCCCCAAAGATCAAGCTGAACTATTCAATTCATTGTTTTTATAACAGTTTTTTCGATCCTTCACTTTATGACACTGACATCCCAATTCAATGATGTTGATTTTGATTATGACTACGATCATCGGATGTTCGTAAGCTTCTTCAAATATTAATTCAAATAAAGCCAGGGACAGATGCAACCGGTAAAAATTCTCAAATTGTTTTCCTAGTTTAGCTGTACCCACTAACATGCATTTTCGTGGATCCTACACAGCTCAACATCCACAAGAATGGAAACATGCAAATGTTGACCCAATATTTTAATGAAAGGTAAAAAAAGTGAGTTTGAAAACATAGACAATATCCCTTACTTGTTTAGTCATGAAAGTGATTTAGCCGCATTGTAAAACGGAAACTGCTTTCTTGACAAGTACCCTTCGTGATCCCAGGCACAGGTTTTCTAATAGCACAATCATGCTCAACCAATATGGATTATTTTTTGTGATAGCCCCTGGGCATATGTCTCTTAACGCAAACATTATCATCATGTTTGTATTTTGATTTGCAAAGGGCATTTGATTCAGTAAATCATGATATCCTTCTCATAAGCTAAAGAACTTTAAATACATTGATGGTACACTTACTCAAATTTCTTACCAATAACCTTCAAGGCCGTTACCAAGAGTGGTTATTGGTATAGGATGTCCATCTACCCTCTCAGGTTAATTCTGGTGTCCCCCAGGCTCTATCCTTGGTCCCTACATTTTGTATATTGTTTAGCAAAGATATTCCTTCTTGGCTTTTCGGATATACTGATATTGTTTTGTTATGCCGATGAACCAAATCTGCGTAAATACATTCAACTTCTGATAATACCAATTTCAAATGGATTATAGACTATCTCTCTGACTGGGCACTTAGAAACAAAAAGCTATTCCATCAGCAAAATGTAAACGTGCTTATTGTTTCAGGAAAAACCATCTTATCTCCTCATTCGCATATAATCTTGATGGATCTCCTCTTGTATGTAGAGTAGAAAATAACCTGGTGTCGATATTAACTCTAACTCAGTTTGAATAGTCATGCGACAAATTTATACTAAGGCCTGCCAACAACTAGGTATGGTCAAAGAGATGTGCCATATAGTCATTGATACAGAAACGTCGTCGGGCGCTTTTACCTCTCCAGGTCGTAGACCATTCGAAAATTGTCCAAATCTGGCGCCCTTGTAAAAAACACTTAGTGATAAATAGAAAGTCTCCAAAAGAGAGCTATTAATGGGATTCTGTCTGAAGAGGGCCGCAGTTATCCACCTGAGCATATTCAAAAAGTGCAAGTCTTGTCGACATTCTCCTGTGTGTGTGGGGGGGGGGGGGGGGGGGGGGGGGGGGGGGGGGGGGGGGGGTGTGGTTGTTTGTGGTGGGGGGGGGGGGGGGTGGTGAGTTTGTGTGTGGGTTTGTGGTGTAGGGTGTTGTGTTGTGTTGTGTGTGTGTGGTTGGTGTTTTGGTGTGCTCAAAAGTTTGACTTGAATACTTATGTTTTCCACAAAGTCGGAACAATTTAATTCCGTATGCTGCTCACTATCTCAGCATTATATCAGGCACTTCTCGACTAACTTGCCACCTCGACATCTGTCTATTGGTCATCATTTTTACCTAGTTAAATCAAATCTCACACCTAGGTACCTCAAATAGCCAATGCAAATCATCTTTCTACTGAACTCATATACTGTGGAATGACTCCCTTTACAGTAAGACAATTAGTTTCTACAGTGTTTTCAAAGCTTGAGTCACTAAGCATCGTATGGAATGTTTATGGATAGTGAAACACACCCTAGCCTAGTCCTTGCTCCCCATATATTATTAGTTGTTTTATTAAGTTTTTTATCTACCTTCCTATACTATCAACATCAAACACACTTCACCCTCACAACCTCACACATTAATACCATAATCAACCTGTATCTAATGTATCTGGAATTGACGTATTGAAATACCAATTTTGACTATAAATCCACAGTTATTCACCATGGATTTTTTGTTATTATTAGGTTTTTGTACAAATTTTTTGGATTTAATTAATTCGATGTAATGGGTCCAAGTTACTGCGGACATAAGTTCACTATTGTTTACCTGTTTTGTTTGCCCATCATATTTTAACAGATGGGGGCAATATTTTTGAACGATTCTATTTATATTACATCTTTTGCTGTACTCCCTGTAAAATTTTGAATAGGATTAATAAAAAAAAAAAAATATTAACAGACCGCGACGAGTCCAACTCGGCGCAGCGTCCTGATAGTTAGAATAAACCTACAATTCCCAAAAGTATTCCAAGTAATTTATAAAAATGATAAATGCATGATAGTGACTTTAATACAAATCCAATGCAAAATATTTGTCACAATGCATGAAGTTGAAAACCAATATTAAAACATTGCAATTTGAAGGAGTGTAATGCATTCCTCAGGAAATAAAACGCGCTTTTCATAACATCCATAAATTAATGTTTTTACACTCAAATCAAAATTTAACCGCGACGATGCATGCGAAGTGACGACGTCAGACGTCCTCCAACATAAATTCAGTGTTATAAGATACAAGCGCGATCACAGAAATTTTGTCTCTGTTTTTGATAAATTGTACCAAAAGTTGCCTCTAAGTGAGAATAAGGCAAATTCACCGTGTACAAATAACGTCGAGTGTACAAGTGATACAAGATACAAGGATACAAAAAGTGTATAATAATTTATTAATTCACAATAGTTATATTCTGATAGAATGTTAAGTTACTACGCTTCGAAATACATTACAAATGTGTAGGATAAAATTAGAAATGATTATAATATAATGCTATTTTTCTTTAAGTAAATCAAATTGTATGGTTCATCAATGCATCTGTAGTGGGCCTCCTGTGCAATTGCAAGAGTGTAAAAAGGACGAAAAAACAATTAATTTCTTGCTTAAAATGCATATAGCTCCTAAAATAATCAAATAATTTTGTCAGGACAACTATTGTGATTGCAAAATTTTATGATTTGTAATTTAACTGAATATTACCACTTCAATTCGGTAACCTTGATCTTTTTTAATTCTGCATGACCTTTGATTCTGTAGAGATTTAATCCAGAAATCATAGAACAATATATCACTACTCGTGACGTTATCCCGTGCCTACTGGCCGGGTCCCGTGGACTTCACTATACGCAGTTAAAATGCAGTATAAACATGCCAATTTTATTTGAAAACACCTTTACATTTGTTCGAAGTTAAACAGTGCATGTCTAACTCCTCATTCCAATCAGACCACAAATTAATTCTTGATTGCACTCCCATAACTAAGAGTAATACTTGATATGCATATCTTTGACACTTAGAGTTCCTGCCAGAATAACTAATTATATAGCAAATCAATATGAGGGAGAGATAGAGGGATAGTGATAGAGTACACACAGTACGACACACATTAGTTATTTGTTTCACAAAATGATCAATTAAACCACTACACACCATCGATTTAAAAAAACCGCATATTTTGCTCGTCAAGTTTTTCTCGGCACTATAGCAGATAAAACCAGCCCCGTAACTCTTACCTTGTTTTTCTGTGATTAATTAATTTCCTCCGACACAAGCCAAATGAGGAAGCAAACAGAGAGACATACACACATCCTGGGATTATTATTATTTAGGTAGCATAGTAATTGCATACCTAAACCAAAAGTTGCGAATTGTTGATTGGTTGGAGAGTTAAAAAATGTGATTCTCATTTTTCTATTATGATTACAATATATACACTATCGAACCTCTTGGAATAGAGAAAAAGATATTATTCTTTGACTGATTTATTGAACAAATGCTTTTGCTTCAGTTCTTTTCTTTGCTTCAGGATATGTACAGAAGAAACAAACCAACAGGGGTGAAAATGTGTCATCAAATTTAAGTGTACACACAAACACTATTACTGAATAGAGTAACGCTCTAAGGAGATGCAGGAGGTTAAAGAAGCATCAGTTTCCTGACAAAACGTTTTATGAAACACTTCTGAATTGGTAACATGTCATTCTAATTAGAATCTAATTTAATTTACACAGCAATACGAATAAAAAAGGCATTTAGTCACAAATAAATAAGACAAAGAAAAATTCTTTTCTCTATACCAAGAGGTTCGATAGAGTATAGGAATGTCATCATAAAAGAAAATGAGAATACATTTTTTAACACTCCAACCAATCAACAATTCGCACCACTGTGTTGTTTAGGAATGCATTATAGAGCAACATCATACTAATAATCACCAGGAATGTGTGTCTGTCTCTCTTCTGTGCCAAGTGTGGGAAATTAATTAAACAAGAAACGTAAGAGTTACGGGTCCTAGGTTTTAAATTCTGTATAGTGCCGCGAGAAAACTCTGACAAGCCAAATTTATGAAGGTTTTTTAAATCGATCGGGTGGTAAGTGATTAAATTGATCATTTGTGAACCAAATACTAGTGTGTGTTGTTGTTTCTCTATCACTCTCCCTATCACTCCCCTCATAATGAATTTCTAGATAATAGTTAATTTGGCAGGGAACTCAAGATCAATATTCCTATCAAGTATACTATTAGATATTGAGTTCACTCATAATTTAAATAGTGGTCCTGTTGGAATGATGCGAGTCAACATTTCGCACTGGTTAACAACGTAAAATGTAAAAGCGTGTTTTCAAATAAAATTGGAAGTTAATTATACTGCAGTTTAACTGCGATATTGAATATCCCGGACCCGGCCCGTTAGGCACTGGTTCACGTTCACTATAGTGATCATATTGTCGCTAAAGAATTTCTGGATAAATCTCCAGAATCAAATGTCCATGCAGAATTAAAAGATTCAAGTTACGAATTGAAATGGTAAAATTCAATTTACATTTCAATCATAAAATTATTGCACTCACAATATGTCCTGTCAAAATATTCGATATTTAGGAGCTATAAGCTTTTAGAAAGCAATAAATTACAAGTTTTTCGTCCTTTTTTTTACACTCTGCAATGCACAGGAGGCCCACATTACACGATGTCATGCATGAACCATACAAATATTGATTCTTAAAGAAAATAGCATATAATAGAACATATTCTATTTTATTCCCTACACATTTGTAAATGATTAGAAGCGGTAAACTTAAATTATACAGAATTATAACTATTGTGAATTCAATAAAATAATATATCACTTTTTTGTATCCTTTGTATCCTTGTATCCTCGGTACACCTCGACGTTATTTTGCTACAACACGTGGAATTTGCATATACCACTAGAGGCAAACTTTTGTACCAATTATCCAAATCAGGAAGACCACATTTCTGTGCTCGCGCTTGATCTTTAATAACACTGCCAATAAAGTTGGAGAACGTCTGTCGTCGTCAGTCGCATGCATCTTCCGCGTTAAATTTTGAGTTGAGTAAAAACATTATATTCTTATTTATGAAAAAGCGCAGGTTTTTATATTTCCCTGAGAATGCAAGAACACTCCTCGAATTGCTCATGTTTGTAAATTACTTGTTCAAACTTCATGAATAGGAGTGACAATATTTTGCATGATTGTAATTTAAAGTCAATACATGCATTTATCATTTTTATAAATTACATGAATACTTTGTAATTGATAAGGTTTATAGACCTATCAGGACGCCCCGAGTGGACTCGTTCGACGGTCCTGTAATATTTTTTTTTTATATACATACAATTTCAAATTTTTACAGAGTACAGCAAAGATGAATATAAAATAGAACCGTTCAAAATATGTGCCCAAATCTGTAAAATATATGGGCACTCCAAACAAGTAAACACATAGTGAACTATGTCGCAGTAACTTGGACACCATTACATCAATTAATCTAATCCAAAAAATTTATAAAAACAATTTTAATAACAAACAAATCCCATGGTGAAAACTGTGAGTAATATCCAAGAATGGTATTCAATACTCAAATTCCAAAGATACATTAGAAACAGTCTGATATGGTCATTAATTGTGTGAGTGTGCGTGAAGTGTGATATGATGTTGAAAGTATAGGAAGGTAAATAAAAACATTAAGTAAAAAAAAATAATATATGTGGGGAGCAAAGGATACTGGCTAGCTGTTGTTTCACTATCCAATAAACATTTCATAGATTCTTATGCCCTCAGCTTTGAAAACACTTAGACACAAGCTGTCTTACCTTAAAGGAGTCCATTCCACAGTATATGATTCCTGTAGAAAAATGATTTTGCCGAGTGGGCTATTTGAGGTAACATAGTTGGTGAAATCTGACTTAACTTAGGTAACAATGATGACCCAATAGACAGACGGTCGATGTGGCAACGCATTAGTCGTGAAGTGCACTGATAAAATGGAGATAGTGCAGTCAGCATACAGAAAATACATTGTTCAGAACATTGTGAAGAAAAAAAAAGCTCAATTCAAGTCAAAACTATTGAGACAAACGGGGAGAATTGTTCGACAAGCTTGCACTTTTTTTGACATATTGCTCAGTGGATAACTGCGGCCCTCTTCAGACAGAATCCTTTAATTAGCTCTCTTGTTGGAGACTTTCTAATTTATCACAAAGTGATGTATTACAAGGGCGCCAATTAGTTGAACAATTTTCGAATTGCTACGAACCAGAAGTAAAGCGACCGGCGACGTTCTGAACATGACAATATTGACTTCTCTACTGCCAATAGACCAAGGTTGTTGCAGCCTTAGTAATAAATTCTGTCGCACTGACTATGTTCCTACTGAGCTAGGAGTAACCTCGACCCCAAATCTTTTTCTAATCTACATACCCAAGCAGGATAGCATCAAAGATTATATGCGAATGGAGAGAATAAAAGATGGTTTTCCTGAAACAATAAGCACTTTACATATGCTGTATGGAATCGCATTTATTGTTTACTAAGTGCCCCAGCTCAGAGATAGACCTATATCCTTTTAAATAGTATTATCCAAAGATGACTGTATTTACGCCAGAATTTTGTATCATCAGGCCTACAAAACAATATCAGGATATTAATCCGAAAGCCAAGAGAATATCATTGATAAACAATACAAAAGTAAGGGACCAAGGAAGAGCCCCTGGGGATACACCAGAATTAACTGAAGAGGTAGATGAACATCTGCATTATTACCAATTAACCACTACTTTGGTAACGGCCTTGAACGGTAATTGTAAGAAATTTTAAGTGTACCATCCAATGTTATATAAGGTCTTTAGCTTATGAAGAAGATATCATGATTTTACAGAATCAAATCCTTTCAGTCAAAATCAAATAACACTACATGATTTATAATGTTTTCCGATAAGAGACAATGCCCGCTATCACAAAAATCAACCATATGGTTGTGTCATGACTTGTGCTCTAGAAAACCATGCTGCCTGGATCAGACGGTACTTGTCAAAGAAAGCAGTTATACAGTTTAACAATGCGCTCAAAAACTAAAACTTTCATGACTAAACAATAAGGGAAATGGTCTAAGTTTTACAACCTCACTTTTCTTACTGTTCTTACATAAATGTGGGACATACATTTGCAAGATTCCATTCTTGTGGGAAATGTAGTCCGCTGTTGTAGGATCCACGAAAATCCATGTTATACGTGTAAGCTAAACCTACGTAACAATTTTTTATAGAATTTTACCGATATGCCATCTGTCCTGGCTTTAGTTTAAATTATATTTAGGTAAGAAGCTTACGAACATCCCGCTGATCGAAGTCAAATCAAAATCAACATCATTGACATAGGAGATGTCATGTCATAAAGTTGAAGATCCGAAACTGGTTATAAAAAAAGAATTGAAAAATCAGCTTGACTTTGGATTGAACCGAACTGCCAAAAACTAACACATAGGAATACACGCGAGAGTTATGATGATACTTAAACATGTGACAAACTTCTTAGTTATAAAGCCGGATCATCACTATTAAAAAGATTATCTCTTATTTTGCTGATGAAGCCCTTAAATCTTTACGGCTAGTAACAAACATTACTCATCAGAATATAAACCAGAAGTCTTAAATTTAGCTCTGAGTCTATCTTTTTACGGCAGAAGAAAAAAGTACACTATCGAACCACGCGGTAGGAACCTGATAATAATACTTTAGGAATATAAATATCAACGAAATCATAATGCAGTCTTTAAACTAACTTCCAAGACAATCAGATCTAGGCATTCTAGACTTGCCAATTAATCGAGCATAATTCCACGATTAATCATGTCCAGTTTGCTTTCTTAAAATTATAGATATTCATCGTTTAGAGTTTTCCTACGGGAAAAGGAGCTTTTTAATTGAAAAAGTGAACAGAAAAGATCATTTGCACACAATAGTATCACAACATTCAAGTTATCGATTGTGGTAGCATAATTACAGAGAAGAATTTCTAATGTCATTACCACTTTTATGGTTGTGATTGATCAACTGAGGAGAAGAGAAAATATCACTGAAAAATCTTTGAAGGATTGCTCAATAGTTACTGAACAGTGATTAAGATAGAGCAGTCTGTATGGGGAATTAAATCACCATAACAGAGATTTTAGGGGATTCATTTTGGAAACTAGCTTGCGAAATAACTAACTAGCAACAGAATATGTAACCCAAGAAGTTCCTACTCTATAACAATACAGATTACAATCTCTCTTGTTAAGGAAAAGAAATTTTAACGGCAAGCATTTACTGCACCAGGCAAACTGTAGGCGGGTGTAGTGGCGTCGAGATCAGACCGAACAAGCCCAAAGAACACCACCTCCATTATCCCCTAAACTTTTTAGTATATTAGGATCTTGAGTTAATCATTCCGTCGTTCTGTCATTTTTTTCGGTGAAGATTCAATTGAGAAGATGGAAAGATTTCGTTGCTAGAAATAGATTTTATTAGTAGCCAATCTCATTTCGGGGCAATTATGTCAGCTGCTCTATGTTTAGCAAAGATTGAAGTTCGGAAATCTTATTACCATCAAGAGGGGATGGAGAAGGAGCTTAGGTTACTGAAAGTAGATGAGACCTATGACATTTTGGGTAGAGTAACACATAGAGTTGGGGACCTGGATTAAGCATCGAAGGATTAACAAGATTATCAAAGAGAAAGTAAGAGAGAAAACCCAAAGAATGAATAAAGATACTAGACGCCTGAGACGGCTGGAATACTTTGACACTATTCAGTCTCACCAGGGGAGAAGAACGGATTTCATATAAACCGATGAGAGATAATTACTAAGAAAAGTTTTGATGATGGGAGCAAGCAAGAAATGGTAATAAAGATACTCGTGGGCTGCCAAGGAGTATAGATGGAATGAATATTAGAATCTAGGGGGTAATAGCGTGTTCATGGACCTAACCGTGGAAGAAGATTGGAGAAAAGAGATAAGTCATGATAGAGAATAAAGAGACACATATATTAATATAATTGTTAGTTGATGTGTGGGTGGTGTATGAGATAGCTTAAATGTGTAAATTTAGTTAGTAAAAACTGTTGATATGTAATAAGTGCATTCTTGACTGAGTACGAGCCTTTTGCATGCAAAAAGACCTATTCTAAGTCTAACCGATTTCAATGTCTAACAAATTGGAAA
Source organism: Bolinopsis microptera (assembly GCF_026151205.1). Lineage (NCBI taxonomy): Eukaryota > Metazoa > Ctenophora > Tentaculata > Lobata > Bolinopsidae > Bolinopsis > Bolinopsis microptera. Next base: position 5,267,644 of record NC_087076.1, read on the forward strand.
ATAGGACAGAGACCAATGTACCGAAATTGAGCATAAAAGGATGAAAAGATAAATCAGTAGATTTGTTTGAGTTTTAATATTAGGCCAACGACTTAAGCAAAATATATATGGAGAGAAAGAGCAAAGTATTTAAATTCCCAGAAGAGTTGATTTACAACCCTGGTCCAAAACTGTGATCGATTACAAACAAACTAAGCCAATGGACATAAACCTACTCCTCTCATATGAGGATGAACGCCAATCATGTATAGAAGTTCATTACATGATCTAAAGTCTCGAGTTTTTTTAAAAAGACAGGAAACAGTCTAAGAACACCAATTATTATTTAGGCATAAGTCTTTAAGTAGATTAATAAACTAGACATTTCTTTGCTATTGTAGAAATATAAACATTTAATAGGAAACAACATTGGATAAAGTAAACTTGCAGCGGGAAATAACTGCTTTATTGGGTCAATTAATTCAGTGAGATACATCCTAAGGATCTGTACCCCATACTTAGAATGTAAATGTCATTAGTACCAACACTCAATAAATTTTTTCAATATCGTCAGCTTCCGCAGCTGCATGAGTTTTATGAAAATTATGAATGTTACGTGATTCTCATAATTTTTGCACCACTTGAGACACATTGATTTACTTTCCGTCCCCGGAATCCAACTTAATTGTCCCAGTACTAATTTTGTCATTGACGGTACCAAACAACAGTGGTTTTCCTGCTCTTACGGTTATCTTGGAGTATTTCGGTAGGTAAAAGGTTGAGTGGTGTTTGAGTGGTGTGGGCGGCATAAGTGAATTGTAGTGCGGGCCTCTGGCTCTTGACATACATTATTGTATCTGTCTTGTATCTGGCCGCGAAAAGTATCAGCAATTAGCCGAGCCCATTAAACTGAGGCTCTCTGCACAACCTTGTGAAGACAAATTCCTGACACCCCGGTTTCATATATACAAACTGTCATCCTTTTGGGGTGATATAGCATTTATTGTTACATCGCTATCCGCCTTCTTCTGGAATTATGTCGATGGTCCTCTCAGCTCCAAATGAAACTACATAGAAAAATACCTTTCGACGGTCAAAACACCACGTCGTCGTTGTGGTACCTAGATTGCACAAGAACCAACTGTGTACATGCTTGCCTAGGCATTGATTTAGCTTGCAGCCAAAACTTGGAGATGTATATAAAGCATAAGCTCAGATATCCCAAGATAATTTAACAGATCGATTGGCTCCCTAGTCGTTGGTGTGACCATTTGAAGAAGACCATACATATTCTTCTCCAGTCGAAGTGAGCCACTTAGAGGCATTTTTCAACAGCAGTTTTGCTGGCCTAAGTGATTCAAGTTCAGACCATCCACGTCCATGTTAACACTCTTGTGTTCTAAACAAAATCTGATTGCAACTCCAAGAAGACCTCGCATTTTAACAGAATTTTCTCTTAAGTTTCATGACATTCTCAACACTGCCGTGAGAGCTTTCAGCTCATTGTAATGAAAACGATTTTTAAAAACATTGTAACTAGAATTCAGATCCATAGTGATGTGATGAAATGGAGGAGAAAAGGCGTGAGGAGGTGAAAATGGCGAAGTCCAATACTTGTAGCCCAGGAATAGATGCCTGGCTAGGATACAAACGGCACGTCATATCTCTTCATCGCTTTGACATTGGGACCTAGAAATTATTGTGTTTATATAGTAGTGTTGTAAGTATTTAAAACTGAAACAACTATTTTACGAGTATCACTCTTGATTTTTGAAAGAAGAAAAAAAAGCTCAAAAATATTATTAGTTTATCAAGTTTTCACTATTTTTCGCCCGTAAAAAGCACAATTAATATGAATTGCTGAATATAGCTTTTGTCGAAATATTTAAATTTTGCATTGCGTCGCACATCGACAATATTGTTGTTTTGCAACTATAAGATTGACTTTCGTTGATCAATTTTTTGTTGTAAGGTTTATAACCTACCGACCGCGCCATTTGGGACTCGTCCACGGTAATATTTAAATCAAATAACTTTTAACAAGTACGCCCGTTAAAATATTGTCGAAAATTGGAACAACAAATTTTTTTTGTTAAAACAAATTTAAATTTTGGAATTTATTACTAAAATCAAAACTATAATATCAATAAAAATAAAGCCACGCGTTGGTTAGACTGCCTCATAAGTTGAATAAATTTAAGCTTGAAGGTCCCTGCGCAGTTAGCAGTAACCTTAGCCGCAATCATGTCTTGAGGAACCCTGTGAGCGCCAAAATTATTAAAGTATCTAGAAATCATACATCACTACAGTTACTCATGCTTTTGGTTATAAGAGTGCTGATTGACAGTAGATTCATTCAATTCATACTAAATCGTTTAAAGCGTATATTTAGAAACTCACTATTGTTTTATAACTACACAAGCAGTAAACGTAGATAATGGACAATAAGAAACGACCGACATACCAAACCCAGTGCCGCATTGACTTTTTTGTCCGATCCGCTTTTACCGAAGCTTATCCACCAGTTACTCATGCGCAGTGAAAAGTCTGATAATAATTTTGCTTACTCTATCAAGCATTCTGTAAATTGAAGTGTCGAATTTATTATAGAAATCCACCAACCCCGCATTATAATCTATTGTATGCCAAGATCGTTTGTTTTATAAAGATCTAATCATATAATAAGATTGATCCATTACTAAAGTGAATCGTTATATTCATAGCTCATCTGATTAAAATCGCGATGATGAATTAAAGTCAAGTAATTTTTCCCTTTCAACACAACACAACAACAAACAAATGCTTGAGCTCACAAGGTGAGCAATCGTAGGGGCATGCAGTGGTTCAGAATAACTCTCACCGCCACGACGGCTCGAGAATATCAAATTATGTCCATTATGCGCCATACAGACACAATTATAATTTAATATTTTGTGGTTGTAGAAAAATTAGTGTCATCTACTTGCAGTATAGCTGTTTTACTGGCGAGCAACAACGTCCCACTCGCTGGGACGAAAATACCGAGTCCAATCACAGAAAGTTAACCAAAAGATAAAAAACAACAAGAGCTCTATCAGACAAATCTCCAACCATCCCCCTATATTCACATCTATTGAAACTTTCCCCTGACTCTGTGCCAACACCTATTCATCAGACAAAAATGACTATACACTACGACTATAGTTGAATGCTAACTTAGAGAAGCTCTGTCTGAAATATGAAAACGAATAGATAGAATCCACCAACAGCTGTAACACATTTGACTCTATCGTGCAGTTATTTCAAAAAAGATAGAAATGACTTGCAAACTTCTAAACTCCTTAACCAACGAAACGTAACACATAACCACTTGCTCCACCCAGGCCTTCTTAAACTCCATCGACAAGAAAGCTAGTGTTGTATTTCGAAGTGAAGAAGACTTTACATTAATACAACCTGATTGGGATCCAAACAAGCCGACATATACAACAATAATTCGACAGTTTTTCTCAAGAGCTCAATTAAATGGCAAAGGCATGTGCTATACTCAAAACATATCTAGAGTACAGCTATTGAACTCAACAAAGACCGTGGGAAATTATAAATGAACTCGTGGCAAAAAATATATCTAGATGTAAAGACGATTTTGTCATAGATGGGCCATAGAGTACGTGCAGAACAATAATTGTGCTAACAAAATTCTGGAATATTTGTACATCTCTTGCAAGTATTCTCATAAAAAAGTACTGTCAAACAATAGTATTTCCACTGGAACCAGTAGAAAATTTCTCAGTTTATTTCTAATATCGGTAATCTGACTACATAATGACCTGTAAGAAAACTAATGCAAAGAAAATTATATATGAGGTGATCCAGATGTTTTCAAAATGGAAAGGCCATTGACATTACTGTAGTTGTTGAAAGAAAACCGTCAAAACTCATTGCAGATAAATTTGGCTAGGCTTTACAACCACATTTATACAAAGTGGTCATTTCCCAAGTATTTTAAAACTGGTAAAAGTTATTCAATTATACCTAGAAAGACAATAAAGAATGCATTGAAATTATCGCCTGTAACATATTATACTTTATTTGGAAAGATCTTCGAGCAGGATAATTATATAAACCCTCTATAATTTCTTCACATCTAAAAGGTGGTAACTAACAACCACAGTTGTGGATTAAGAAAGCCAATTCAACCACGCCAAGCTCTACACAATCATAACCCGTTACTAAGTCCTCTGCAAGCAATAAACATGTCCTACGTTTGGATATTCATTTGACTCGACAAAGCCTTCTGACACCCTTGATCACGATAGATCTTTTAATGCAAATTAAATTCCACGGTATTAGGGCACAGCTCTACCTTACTAAAAACTATTTGTGACTAACATAAAGTGTCAGTAAGAATGTATGCACTATGTACCATCAGAAAACAATGGAACGTAAATTTGGAGTACCACAAGGGTCCAATTCTAGGGCCGTACTCATCCTATTGTAATGAACGATATATTAAACTGCTTTTCAGACAGTGAGAATAAATTTGTACTTTATGCTGCTGACAACTAGATATCTTCTATATCAGACCATCTAGAGAACATCATACAAAAAAGCCAAACTAGTACTTAAACAAGTCCCTCGATTTACATGAAATGTAATCTAATTCATATCAAACAGGTCCAAATGCTGCTACAAACAATTTTAAACGCAGCCTCTGGAGAAATGATGACACCTGTGCACAGACCAGACCATTTGCTATCCGCAATGAATCTAGATCATATTCAATCAATGGTAAAGTTTATTACTAGAAGTCAAGGATACCAATTCGTAGGTGTTGTTAATAAATAGTAAGCTAAACTGGATTGCCCCATCACTAACATCCGTAAAAAACTGCGATCTATGACTGGTGCAATCTGCAGAATTCGGCACTCGCTACCTTTCTGAACTATATTTGAAATAAATAATGCTCCTTATTGAATCACATCTCAGTTACGGTATAAGTGTGTGGGTGTTGTCCTCAAAGAACGTCCAATGATATCTTTAGTAATCACACAGAATCACTGTATAAGGAAACCATTGCGTCCTTGACACATATTAATAAACACCACAATTCACCTACATACATATCGGATGCACAAACAATACCATAAACACTTTGAAATATGAACATACAAAAAAACCCATTTTTAAATAGATTATAAATACTTACGGCTCAAAACTTGTTACAAATATCACTGCAGTCATAAATTTTCTAAGATTAACAAGTACCACTTCCATACTCCCTTATGAGACAGATCACATTTTCATAACCGGCACGATTGCTCACGTTATTCTCCTACATAAATCAAATACCTTTTGTTTAAGCAGCCAAGCTTTAGGAACGCTGTTCTATAAAAAAATTTTAACTTCAAGCAATTGCTTCGAAACGTCCCTTAGCATGATAATAACTGGAGAACACAAATGCACTATTCATACAAGAACAGCCAGCTACTCAAAAAGAACTTGACTCCAAACAAATTTTAAATTGCGTAATCAAGTCTAATTGCAGCGGCGCACACTTTACTATTACTTTCAATGATTGTACTATCACAGAAATCTTTCAATCGATTTTGGGTGGCGCTTTTTAACCATCTGTGTGGGAAACCTTGTCAGGTTTTACTGGTTCTTCAGGCTCATTTCTGTCGCCTCAGTGTCACTTTGTGGCGAGGCAGCATTCGTGTCTAATAAAAGAATCATGTCCTATCGAGGACTCGCAATGCCATGGTGGCTATGAATACAACCAGTTGAACTACACAGGCAACTCGCAAAACCATGTGGCCATGATACGCCAGCTCCTCGGTTACTAAGAGCGACAGCGCTAGTGGTGGCCCCCTTCTGTACCAGGACGTCAACCGGACAAAAAACGATCGACTAACCCCAAAATAAGCAAAGATTGGCGCGCAGTCATAAACACGGTGTGCGCGCAACAGAACTTGCTTCCCCAAGTAACCAATGAACACTCACCGACATTCCCACAGTGACCACTAACCTCACGCCGCAGTGGCGGTATTTCGGATCATGACAAGCCAAACCGATTAAACCAAGTTGTTAATATAGCCAATCTGCTTGCCAGTCTCTAACAATAATTATGCCCCCAAGGGTTTGCTGCTCTCCCCTGTTTGTCAAATTTGCCGCCCCCTCGAGAGTGTAATGGGAGTATTCGCTAACAATGTGTTAGTGTAATGGAGTATCGCTACAATAAGGGAGTGTAATTGGGGGAGTACGCTACAATGTGGGAGTGATAATGGATATCCTCAATATGGTGAGTGTAATTGTGAGTTTATCTCTACATGTGGGCGTAGTACGGGATATCGCTACAATATGGAGTGTAATGGAGTAAATCGCGACAACAATGGGATGTAATGGGAGTACCGCTACAAATTGGGAGTGTAAATGGAGTATGCGCTACATGTGGGATTATAATTGGAGTATCGCTACAATATGGGAGGTAATGGGAATATCGGCTACAATGTGGGAAGTGTAATTGAGTATCTCTACAATATGGGAGGTGAAACGGGAGTATCGCTAATTTGGAGTGTCATGGAGTAACGCACAAATGTGGAGTGGTATGGGAGTATCGCACATGTGGAGTGTATATGGTATATCGCTACAATGGGTAGTGCAATGGGAGTATCTGCTAACATTGTGGAGTGTTATGTGGAGTAATGTATAGTGTTACCACACCAGTTTCCACACTCAACGTGGTAATGTGTGTAATTACATAAATGAGACCCTGGATCAAACCTGTATTTCCTGGTGCTACAATATGATCCCTGCTCCAGTTAAACTGGACAGATGTGAGAGTCCTCCTCATCGTGACGTCACAAACTCACGTTTAGCTCAGCCACCAAAGAGGAAAAAGTATACAATACATTTCCCACCACCAACAAACACACTATCCAAACGTAAGCACATCCCTCAACGCCATTATCAACCTAAGTCTCACCAAGTCTCGAAGACCACATTACTCAGACACGGGCGTCATCTTTCATGGTGTTTTTAAGACGCCAGGGTAAACCACCCAGAACTGACCTAGGGACCAGTTTAGTAACATCTCCCGGAGGTCAACCCCGATTCGGCTGATACCTTGGCAGGTATTATCATCCATGTCCCTCATGGGCAATGGTGCAAAATGCAGATGGATGGACTCCAGTATGACGCTGCCCCCAATGGAAGTGTCGCCACCTCTATATGACTGTGGTCATTGGTGATGTATCGCGACAAAAAAAAAAAAAAAAAAAAAAAAAAAAAAAAAAAAAAAAAAAAAAAAAAAAAAAACCATCTTTTGTAATGTTTTTTAGATCTAAATCTCTAAATTTAATAAAATTTTTTATCGGAATATTTAAATTGATTGATATTTACTAATTTATTCGGTAGGTTTATCTGGTAAAGATATTGATTATATAGATATTGTTATTATTGAACGAAGCTAAACTCTAGACCATATTTAATACTACTTTCTTTTAAGAATGGGACTGAGTATAAACGACCAAGTTTGCTTAAATTCTATCCAACCAAAGAACTCAGGAGCAAAGGAGGGTGCGAAACTTTTGTCTGCACTCTCCGACCTGTATCACCCATGGATTCTTCTCGACTATAACATTGTAAAAGGTATATACCATTCTAATCAATCTCTTGCTACGCAAATCCCTATAGATAACTGATCTAAATTTCGGTGCAAGTTATATTAATAGAAGAATATACTTTGTCTGCTTTATTGATACTAAATAAAATGTTGTTTATACTTGATTGTTGATTCCTTTCTTCTTATTTGGATCATCCATTTAAGCTTTTCGTCAATAATAACACCGAAAAACTGTCTATCTAACTTGCTTTATTACCGTATTTATTCAGATTATATATTATTCTGATTCGTTAACTGCCTCAATATACAGTGCTGTACGTGACAGATTGATGTAAGTATCAGCATTCTTTATATTTATATGTAATAATGTGCATTCATGAACTCTGGTGTAACAAACCGGAGAATTTCCGTTTCGCTCTTTCATACAGTTTTTTTCTACAATCAATCTACTACGAATTTGTTTGGTGTCATCTTCAAATATATGACTTGCCCAGAAATCAGTTGTTCTAAATAAGTCGGTTAACATATTATTAAAAATAGCAAGGGTCCGAGACAAGGAGCCACAATGGAACTCCAAAGAGAACAGGGCACCCCAAAAAGCCTTTTTTTTATGGGGGTCAGACTCTTCGCCCCTTACAGAGACATATTGATATCTATTAAGAGAGATAACACGATGATCTATTGGCGTTTCCCACGTTATTCCATAGTTGTCTAGTTTATTAAGTAGTTTTTCATGTGAGATCTTGTCAAACGCTTTAGATAGATCAATGAAATGTTCCAATTACATGCAGTTTTTTGCTAAGACAGGGAATTCTATTTGTAATTCACTGAGGATTGAGGGCATGGCTTCGAACTGATTGGCAAAATAATTATACTCGAACTAATCTTTGATCTTGTGAAGGTTTATAACATACCAGACGCGCGCCGAATTGGACTCCGTCAGCGGTAATAAAGGGAAAATGGAACAAATATTTGTACGAGTATCACCCGGTTACAGACTTATAATTAACCGACTCGACTAGACTTAGGGCGGATTCACCGTCCGAACAGAGAATAGTTTTTTCCAAATCTGTCTATCCAGCATGAATTTGATAATTCCTAATTGCTCATGCTGACGTCAAGCTCCTGTCCTTCCGTAGGATGTCAATTTTGTAGTTTATAACCAAACCAGGACGCCGCGCGATTTGACTCCTCAATTGAACAAATATTGAAGCGCGAAGCACTACTGGGTCGGCGCCATCAAATAATGCTTCTCGCAACCACAGATCTAATCAATCGGCGGAAATGCGAAGAGAATGACATCGTCACTCAAGAACAAATATTTTGATATATGTGTTCTATCCAAATATCAAAGATAATTTCCGCCTTCGCCGCGCGCATCAAGCCACCAAAGTGCATGCAACGTAGTTCAACAAATATTTACGAGTACACCCGTTAAATTCAATATATGTAAGGTGCAGTGTAGTACTCGCCTTCGACGATTGTCCTTGAAGGGTTCCCGAAGGAGGAAGAGAAAGATGATGACTCAGAAGTTTCACATAGCCATGTGCCTACGCGTACTGCGTGACCGCATGTTTCACAAGAAAGGGATAGGCCACAAACAGATCAGCCCACATAAGATTGGTACGTGTCTGCGCGCGCGCAGTGCTGACAATTAGCGTCGTATTTAACCCCGGCACGTACATCTTGTTCGATGATTGTCTATTAGAGGGTTTATGTCTATCACGAATTTTTTGAAGACGATGAAATCAGAAATACAGGAATTGTGTACAATAAGGAAATTAGAAATTTTTTAAAAATCCACGATTGAAATACAATTTTGAATTCAACAGAATTACATAAAAATAAAAGTATTCTTTGTTATTATAAAGAAACTAAAAGAGGGCCCGTTGTCACACAAAGGAAGCTAATCGTAATTTTTTATCATTTTTTAATCGCATCAAAAATATCTTTCACGACCGAGTATACAGCCCATTAAAGTAAATATAGCTCGCAATGAACACAACTATAATTACCACAACGAATAATTACACAAAACCGATAAAAATGATCGTTTAACAACTTTTCACGTGCGGTCGTACAATGTACAAAGATCATTCTAGAATTAGTAGAAAGATAGTTTTTACCAATTTGAAATTGCAGGTAAATAAGTTTCAAATGATACGTCATGACTGCTAAATACAAATTCGTACATAAACAAATAACATGTACTAAATAACTACAGACAATTTCATAGAAATGATTACGAGATTACAAGATTGAAAGTATAAATAAAACGAATTACATCACACTTCGTGTCCGCAAGAAACGGATTCATTTATGCATAACATATAACATATAAACAATCCGTGACCGACAACGCTATCCATCCGGCCGTCACAATAACTCGCGATCAGTAAGAAAAATAGGTAAGATCTTTCAGTCCAACATTTGACTACGTGATCATAGGAAACAGGTTATATCTGCAGTCCCAACATTGACTTCGAATCAGAAAGAAACGGGGTTCATTCCTGCAGGCCAACTCCGACCGTATGCTGAAAAATACCTGCATCCATTGACATAATTACTCAACTTAAATGTAATCTACTAAATCTGGACTACTAAAACATCAAATGATAATTTCAGCCCCTATCACATGATCGTGCAAATTTAATATGCGTAAGAACAATTTGTTCTTTACTACTGACCGATCGGATAACTGGGAAGTTAGGGAAATAGTGAACTAATAATATATTTTCACAATAAATGTATTTCAATTTTAATTGCCGGTGTTTGTGACGTATAGTTTAAACATTGACACTGAAATGAATGCGAAGATACTCAAAGTGCAATAGAAAAGTAAGTGCTAGGTTGATCAGGACGAGCTTAGTGTTGGCAGTTGAGCTGAAGACAATTTACACAAGTATCTTTGAAAGCTCCTGCTAATAAAAACCTTCATATCACTTGTATTTTTAAATATCCCCTCCAGTTAGTGGTAGTGTGGTGCAGATGCAGAGCGCACGGGGGCGATGTGTCGCTCCAACGCTACACTCTTAATTCTCGGTTGACCGTGCAAACTGCAAGGCATAAGCAGAAGATTTTCTATTTTCAAAGTAGCTACTATACTATCAAAAAAAGCTTGTAGGATCCCCGGGGGGGGGGGGGGGGGGGGGGGGGGCCCCCCGGAAAAAAAAAAAGGGGGGGGGGGGAGGGGGGTTAATTGGAAAACATAAAAGTAACTGTAAGTAGTTAATTGTTGTAGATTAGTAATGAGAGGAAATTAAAGTATAGTCAATAGAAGTTGTGTGTGTATAGTTAGTTAAGTTAACGTAGTATATAACGGTATTAAAAATAGTTTGGGAAAGAATTCGTTATGTCATCTGGAACAAATTATAACAAGTTTTGTCTACAGAATTGTTTTTGTCATGTCCCAGGAACCACAAAAAAATCCTCCACTGAAACTTTGGCAATAATTTTTATAGTCATTTTTTCTCAGGAACACATAAACGCCCCACCCCTAAAAATTGGTTATTCGGCTCCCGAAGTTCTTGAGATCTCTCCATAAGGGTGAAAAATGACCGCAATGGCCACATTATGGCAGTCGAATGATAAGTTTCAGAACATGGACTTTTATTTTTCGAAATAAATGAATTTTTTCGAATTTTTCTCAATTTAGTAAATTATCGAAAAAAAATACACCATATGTATTTTTAACACGCTTTATTTCAAATCTATGTAAAACTACTTACTACAAATAACAAATACAGTTAGTCTAAAATTATTTCCCTCAGTAAGTAACATGACAATTATTAATACACATTTATATTTATCAAAATCGCTTGTTCTTCAGTTTCATCATGTCTAATGTTTGTGCAGTTCATACCATGCATCGGTCACAAAGCCTGCAAACATTGAAGCCATATTTCCTACATGAACATTCATAAAGTAAACAGGCCTTTTCCACATCGACAGAACAGTTACACATATAAGGTTCAAAATTAGACTCTGTGCAAACTGTTTTAAGTGCCACCAGAGCCCAATTTCCAGCCGTAGTCAAGGGATTCAGACTCTCTCACCTCTTAACATGACTCAGTTATATGGTACAGTAAGTAAGTCTCTAAGGATGTGCTTCCCGGTGCCTGAAGCTATTGTTGGAGGTAGTCCTATTTCGGATTGATACTCTTTTTTTCTCTACCATACCTATTGTAATCTAGGAAGCTCAAAGCAGAAAGAGTCTTTTTTCTTGTCTCCATAAATGTACTCAAGAAACATAGCCGTGCCTCAAAAATATTTTCGTTTGATTCTCTCACCGAAATAATGTTTGCCAACAGAACTAGCTCAACAAAGTGAGAGCTTTCTTTAGCACTTTACCCTAGCTAAAACCAAACAGACCACAGACGCTATCACAACCTGAAAACTATGATTAAAAAGTATCTCCTTTTCTATATCTAGTGACTTGAGATTTCTTTGATTGAAAATTTACCCTTCTTCGTTGTAGATAAATATCATTGTGATGTCACTGTTGCATGAAGGTACTAATAGACTTGAACTATATCGGTAACCTCTCCTTCACTCAAATCGCCCAAGGATGACATTTTCCAATGTTTTCTTTTTCAATTAAAGTATCAGCAACGTTACAAGCTCGACACTTCAATACCATAACAGTAAAAATGCTTGAGAATATAAGGTCGATCAGTTCTATTTTTGTTATTGATGTTGCTCAGAAAATTCTTTTGGTGGACAGTACAAAAGTGGGATTTCTTTACATCAATATTAGCACAGAACTCTTTTTACTCTCCTCTTGTCTGTGATCTTTAGTATAAGTCTCAATCCCATCAAAAATCACAGTATAACTTCCGATTTTTAGGGATAAAGCTTCAATACTCCATTGCTACCGTCACCATAATTTGTCCCCACCCTTAAATTGAGCTTTTAGTGTGGTGAATTAGCCACCTCCATCAATGACTAAGTGGATCGTGAAGCTGCAAAATTTAAAAAGAGTAGATTGGTTTATACCAAGAGCATCCTTATTTAGATTTCCTCCATCATCGTGATATAGATCAAATAAGCTCATCGGTCACCACAGTAACTCGTATGGTAATTGCAAATCCTCTATTGAAGTCTCTCTACAGCAACCAAGACTAACGGTTAAAACACTTCAACGGATCGACGATGCAAAGCTTTATTATTCCCTTTAACCTCTTTCTAGTTGTGTCAAGTCTTGTACTTTACCGTTAGACCTTATCTTATCGATGAATGTCAACTCCAACTAGCTCACGTTGAAGGACAGCCCCAACGCCAAACATTCCTCGGGATTCACCTCATCGTTCGCCGAGGCTGTGATATAAGACCATCGAAACAGATATTAACTTAGATCCTTTCTATCTTCGATTCTGTAAAGTCGACAGTAACTTTAAACCAAGTTATAAATTTTATCCAAATACATCACAGTTTTCTTGATAGATGACTTGTAAGATCTCATGGATGCCCAGCATTATTGGTACACCTCGCATCGATGAATTAGCTAAATGTAATCTCCAAAAACTGATATTCAAGCCATCTGATTCCGGTGCCACCCATAACTGTGACGGACCTCACGATTACGCATCCTTCCACTTGTTAAAATGCCACCACTATATTAGCCGCCCTCATAAGACTCTGCTCTATGGGAGAGGACAGTCCACACTCCGGCCCACTCGTGACGTTTAACAAACCGTTGTGAAGCCCAGTTACATTATAGGTCTTATAAAGCGCCCCATACTAACTAAAAAGTAGCATCCTGCCACCAAATACAGTCTAAAGCTTTGCATACTTCCCCTCCCCCAGCTGGCTGCAGAAGTAGCAGCATCAAAGCTACTGCTGATAAATAGCATATTGTAGTCGTGCAAAGTCAACCTCACTGCTCTATGAAGGTCCATTTACCTAGTGTAATCATGTTGAGTGGTAATAATACCCATAGAGCTGCTGTACTACTGGTTTTGAAACAGTACTTTAGAAGCAGAGTTATTTTCTCTGATAGATCCTGAATAGATATCTTAAAGTTATCGACCTATATTTTCGTTCAACGTACATTTTGATGTAACCTACCAAGTCTATAGTACATCGTCGTAAACTTCTTCCTCTATAATGAAACACCAAAGACCGGCGTCGATCAGAAAGTGGCTCTCAACCTTTATTAGTAAGATCCTCCATCCGATAACTGGCGTGACAGTCTCCAGGATAACACTTAGTTTGAATGAGTCCACTAAACCCGATCCTGCCATTAAAATAGCCTAAGCAGCCAAGAAAAACTCGTGAATTGGAAAAGCCCTCAACCCTGACCACATAGCATCCCAGTTTCCATACTATTTCGGGTGGCCTTAAACCATAATGGCAAATCGAATGTGATTATCATCGCTCACTGTAGGAATAACTTTTTAAAGACATTCAAACCAGAGTAGCATGTACGTCGAATAGCTGTCGTGGTTGGTGCAAAAATCGTTTGCTTGTTAGTTAACCTAGATATTGTAATTGATTTTATTTCCCGAGTAAGATTTGAAAAGCGTTACAAAATAATTTGTGTATTTTTTTCTGTAATATCAATAAATTGAGCAAAATTATGAGAAAAATTCCATTTATTTCGAAAAATAAAGCCCCAAATGTTCTGAAGCTATCATTTCCCCTGGACCATAATGGTGGCCATTTGCGGTCATTTATGCACGCCCCATGGAGAGCTCAAAACAACGGAGTCCGAATAACCATATTAGGGTGGGTCGTATGGTTTTTCTCCTGGATAAAATTGAACTATTAACAATTTTTGCCCAAAAGTTTTCAGTCTGTACGTTTTTATTGTGTTCCTGGACTATGGACAACACATTCCAGTAGACAAACCTTGTGTACGAAGTTGTTCACAGCAAAATCGACTCTGCCCTCACTAAAGAATGTATTCCGAATGAAATCGCAAATTTGTAAAGAATTACTACGTTAAAACACGACATCTTGTCCGGACAGCGACTATTGTTCCGACTCAGTTATCAAAAAAAGACAATTAAATGTCCGAATTGTGATATAAATTCAATACGACACCTTTCCAATTAAGAGACATGAATCAGACTGTTACTAAGCTACTTTGTATACGAACAATTTTCAATTGAATATGAACTGAGCTGAACTCACATAGATTATTTCAATTGGATGTCGATATATTGGAACGAATGTTATAATATAAATCAGTTCAGGACATGGTCAATCGACCTTGCTTGCGTCCGAGGGGTAATACTGAGATTGGTTGCGTTTTTGATTGCGATAACTGATTCCATTACCGGCTCTCTATATGCACTGTAGGCTGTGATGTGATCGACAGCCTGTTACAGCTTGTTAGTGTAACGGCGAGCACGATCCTGTCCTCAAATATCAATCACGTATCGATGGATCGGGATCTCATGATCAAGATCAGTATTATGACAGTGGGAGCCACTGGTATACTTGGTCCGAAAACTGATCCGGCCCACAACGAGGGTCAGATCACCAATCACTAATAAGTGACGTTAATTAGTGATGTGAATTCACTGATTCATGTGAATGAATATAATGACACATAAAAGGGCTAGATCTGGGTAGGAGTTCACATAGTAAATTCTGTAAATCTAGCTGTACAATAAGAAGTAAACAGATCTGACGCTCGACTCGTAGGACCACAATAAGGCACGGTAGCTCTGCTTAGAAGGGGGTTCTCGTATCAAGGGAGTGAGACGTACTTGCCAAAGGCAGGAAGGGAGTGAAGCCGATCAAGTGTTCTAGTATATAACTGGATGATAGAAGGTCGCCTTCTATCACAGACCATGCCCTACCTTCTTCCAAGTTTCCTAATTGGTTTCAAGGATCACGGATGTCAACAAGTCTGAGATTCAGAACAGAAAAACTACACCTTGAAGCAATATCCCCTGAATACAAGCGACCACTCCTCTGCTGCGGTGCCAGAAGAACAAAACTCTAAATGATCCCTTCCACTGTTACTCGCTCTCACAGACAAAACACTCTATTCCCATTGATGTAAACCCGATTCGCTACCACCACTGAGACACGAACTCCCTAACAAACGCACAAGAGGGAAGGCTGCAGAACAACCCCTGTCCGGCGACTCAGACACCGAAATCATAATGCCTTGTGATGCTACACATGAAGTAAACCAACGCACCTAGTCGAAGACTGACTCTTGAATTCCGTTCTTCCATCCAGCTGCATCATCTACAGAAGAGACAACAATTTATCCTCTTTGATGGGAAGACTGACAGTAGATGAAGAAGATATTTGCCCCAAAAGTTACACCATACATACCAGAGGATGAATTTGTGTTTCTGAATCAATTCGCCCAGTATTATTCAGGATCCAGAGCTCCCTCTGTGAGTAGTTTTTTATAAAGAGTGTTTCAAAGAAGTTTCAAACCCGCTGGAATCGCCCAAATCCCTCTGTTGCAAGAATATTTTCGTGCTATTAAGAACAAGCAGTTGTTACAGAGTTATTCATTGGATTCGGCTTGCTGTTTGAAAAAGAATCCATCCAAAAAAGAGGAATTCCCACAGTAATCCCTGTACAACCATCTTCTACACGGCATACCCAACAAAGATTGAGTAATTGTTCGGCGTTGCGAATCCTTTAGTAATTATATTGAGTAATTTGTGTATTCTGAAGTATTATATCATGAAATCGATTTAACGATTTAAAACATGTTATAACCAACCAATACATTGCTCAATTTGAGAAACATGTTCACATTCTTAATTTTATAGCTTCCTTCTATGTACAGAGTTGTCATATGAAACTCTACCCCAGATCTAGCCCATTTCCGCTCAATTATATTCAATCCATGGATCAAATCACAAATTATTACGAGACAAGCGTCAAGCTTGCATGTAACTTACTAGGAATGACGTATATGGTAGTCCATACACTTCTGACCCAAGTCTGGCAAGCCGTTGTGAGCAACGTCACGAGATGTACCCGAGAGCTTGTGAAATACGAATGTGAAACCGTAAATTACAATTGTGATCCGAAAGTCGGACAGATGACGCCAAAAATTAACTTCTGTCGAAACCGAGCTAATTCGCCTGGATTTCGGGGATAGATCACTTAGCTACTAATGCATGGTCAAGAAAAAACCATTATCCGTTAATACAGTGTACGAGATTACCATATAACAGTTACTATAACTGAAAAAAAATACGACATCGAACGTATTTCTACAATGCTCACGGGTAATGTGGGGGGGGGCTGCTAGGTGATCGAAGAAGTTAAAATAAGGAACAAAAACCAGATGTTACTGCAAAAGGTGAGGTTTAAACTTATAGCTGTAATTAACTGGTAATAGTAATACAGGAATCACAATATCTCTTACTGTTTTGACATGTCCGTGTCCTTATTTAGTTAAATCCTCCATAATCTGGTTTGGTACAATGGTCCCTTATCATAATGAGATTAACCATTTTCAAAAGTTGCTCAATCGTTATGTGCGAGTTGAATAAAATCAATTTTCAATGAATCACTTTCGATTATCCAGTTTTATCCATTAAGTACGACATGTAAGTTGACAATTAAATACTCCGACTTATAGCTCGATAAGTCGAGACCTTCCCAGACGTTATTCTTCTCGCATTCAGAAGCTCAAACCAACCACCCCCCACGATGTTCGGGAGCAGTATTAATAGCCCGAGCCCTGTCCGCGACGAA
This sequence comes from Bolinopsis microptera, assembly GCF_026151205.1. Classification (NCBI taxonomy): domain Eukaryota; kingdom Metazoa; phylum Ctenophora; class Tentaculata; order Lobata; family Bolinopsidae; genus Bolinopsis; species Bolinopsis microptera. The sequence continues at coordinate 5,284,910 of NC_087076.1, forward strand.
CTGTCCACGAAACTGTCCACTCACAACTGTCCACTGAACACCTGTCTACACTTCATGTATAACTGCAAATAACATATCCCCTGCATCAAGCAACGGAGTTTGAGAAAAGTTATGATTTGTTACCAGATCATATACCGCAAATGTTATGAAAATTTGTGCGGTATGTATGGTATCTAGATGCAATTAGTTAACGACTAGCTATAATCAAACTATTGATTACGATTCAAATGTGGTCCGTGGAAATAAAATGATTACAATAATATGATTATACGTAGTCTAATTCCTTGACATGGTACTCCTTCTGTACTAATGGACGAAATTAATTGAGACCCACGCCTCCTTCGAGAATGCTCGAGACTTCCTATTCCAGAAAAACCTCCAAAAGAGCACCAAGTCCTGTCTCCTGGTGTAACGCATCTATTCCCGGTTCCTGCTCGTAAGGTTGCTTAATCGTTTCATAAGCCTTGACACCACCGGCTGATGAAAAACCGTGCGATATGTGAACCTGCTTGATTCATGATACAGTTATTATGTCAGTAATAAGATCTGGTATACAGTTTGTTCGTGGACAGTTGTCCGCGACAAGGGGTCGGCTATCTAGATACTGCACATGTTTCATACTTAATTAATTTCACTTCAAAGTTCCAAAAGAAGTTGTCTTGCTATTTTCCGATTATTTGCAGCAAAATAAAAACAAATATAACAGCAGGTCTCAATTTTACCGTTTGATTTACTTTCCTATACAGCAGCAACTTAACAAGGATCTGAGAATAATCCGTAGAAACGTCTTCCGCCCCAGGTAATAAGTACATAAATTTCGACTCCGGCGAGACGTACAAATAGTTTTTACCTAAAACTCACAACCTGAATTCTGTAGACTTTTAAAACTAGCTCTACCCCCTTAATGTGATGATGCTGAACCATTTATTATCCCAAGATTAGCCCTTAGCTCCCCATAAGAACTGATATATCTTGTAATAATACATAAATTTTGCTCGCGAGAGGTAAAAATAGGTTGGACCTAAATACCCAACAACCTGAAGTCTGTAGACCTTTAAAACTATCTCTAACCCGACTAAAATTGATGATTCTGATCATTTTCAATACCCAAATTGATATCCTATCCTCAATCAAAGTGGAGAAATGTGGGTTAGAAATCACGAAAGCGTCAAAAGGCGTGGTCAATTTGGAGCAAACTGCCCCATAATTCAAAAAGCTACAAAGCCAAATTTTCTCGGGCGGAAGTACGGTGTACTACCGGAATGATTCTCCGAACATAGTCTAGTGCCTATGCAGTAAGAAAAATTATAGTTAAATGTGACCTGCTGTGACTATTTTAACTGCAACTAATTGGAAAATACTAGTCGTGGCTCGATTAGTAGCCACGTTTGTGGCTACTACCTGATTAGCATCCGGTTAGTAGCCGTCTAGTGACCACTGTTTCAAGTTGCCGGCAAGTATCCTTCAAGGAAGCCGTTTTGGACCCTCGAGAAGTATGGTTCTCGCATTAGAGACAAGCTAATAGCCGGCTAGTACCGCCTAGAAGCCACTTTTATGGTCAACTAGCCAGCGGCTAACCTGTTAGAAATCGTGCTCGGTGACCATACTTATTAATGCCGGTTGGTAGCTGGTTTCATGTAAAAAATCTTTTAAGTGCCCGTACAGTGCCAAATAGACATGATAGAGGCCGTATAGAGGCGTATAAATAGTGGACCGCATAGTATAGGGCCAAACCTAAATCGCCCATTTTCCCATAAGGGAGCATATCTACTTAACTTGGGTTACTTGGGTTCTTCCATTAGAACCACTATCGTCAACAGAACGCGGCGACCACCCTTGGCCGCGAAGTTGCATGTCTTTTTTCTGTCGTCTGCGCAGTACCATCAATAACTAATTCAATTCCCGTTCTCTGGCAACAACATCGGCGACACGGTGGTCAGCCATCTGATGACCCGATATAGGATCTATGAAGCAACCCAAGAACCAATTTAAGAAGATATGCTCCCATATGGGGAAATGGCTATTAGGTTTGCCCAATACATGCGCCCACTATAATACGTGCCTCTATACGGTACTCTATAGTCAATCTGGCCACAGTACGGCACTTAAAAGATATTTTACAATGAAACCAGCTACCACCGCACTTAATAAGTGGTCACTAAGCCGATTACTCACAGGCTACTAGCCGCTAGTAACCATAACGTGATACAAGGTCGGTCACTAGCCGGCTAATACTTGTCTCTAAGCAGACCTACTATTCTCGAGGTCCCAAACCGTCATTCTAGCAGCACTAGCCGGCACTTGAAAAGTTCACTAGACGCTACTAACCGGCAGCAAATCGGCTAGTAGCCAACAAAGGTGGCTACTAATCGGCCACTACACTATTTCCATTAGTTGCAGTCAATAGTCTACAGCAGGTGTCACAATTTACCTTAATTCTTTCTTACAGCAGCCAACTAGACAAGTTCTGATAAATTCCGGTGACCCTCTTTCCGCCCCGAGGAAACAAATATTTGGCTTTGGTAAGACTTTCTGAATATGGGCAGTCTTGCTCAAATTGACCACGCCCTTTGTGACGCATTCGTGATTTCTAACCCACATATCTCCACTTTGTTATTGGAGAAAGGATATCAAACCTAGGTATGAAAATGACAAATCATCACCATGATTGGGTGAAGCATAGTTTTAAAGTCACAGACTTCAGGTTTTTCGAGTAATTAGGTCCAAAACCTATTTTTAACGCTCTCGCGACCAAACTCTGTACTATTTATTACAAGATAATCTCAGCTTCTGTGGTAGCCTAAGGCTCATCTTTGGCAAAAAATTGTCCAAGCAACATCACATTAGAGTGGGGTAAGCAAAGTTTTAAAGTTACAGAGCTTCAGTTGTTTGATATTCTTAGTCAAAACCTGTTGTACGCTCTCGCGAGTCGAAATATATGTACTTATAACCTCGGGCGGAAGACGATTACTACCGGAAATAATCACAGATCCTTGTAAGTTGCCTGCTGTAAGAAGAATCAAAGTTAAATTGCGACTGCTGTACTATTTGGCTGCAACTAATCGGAAAAAGCAAGACTCAACTTGTGCGAACATTGAAATTAATTAAGTATAAACAATGTGGCAGTATCATATTAAGCCCGACCCTGTCCGCGGACAACTGTCCACGAAACAACATTATACAATCATATATACGCTAATAACAGTATCCCCTTGAATCCAGCAGGGTTCACATCATCTCACGCGAATTCAAAAAAGTCGGTGGGTTCAAGCTTGTTGAAACGATTAATCAACCTACGAGCAGGGAACCAGGACATAGATGCGTTACACCCACACAACATGGAGCTCTTTAGAGGTTTTTCTGGATAGGAAGTCTCGAGCTTCACTAAGGAGGCCGTGTGTCCATTAAACTTTCGTCATTAGACAGAAATAACCATGTCAGGAATTATACTGACCTACAATCAATATTATTCGTAACTCATTTATAACCAAGGGACCACATTTGAATCTAATCAAGTATTGATTATGCATCGAACTAATTGCCATCCAAGATACCATTCATACCATCATTTCATAACCTTAGGCGGTCATATTTATCTGGAAACCAATCACTATTCCCAGAAACAACACCTTTGCTTGTTCAGGGTATAACTGTTATTATGCATTTTATAACATGATCGGTAACAGGTGTTCGTGGACAGTTGTTCGTGGACATTGGTCCGTGGACCGTAGTCCGCGACAGGGTCGGGCAATCTAGATACTGCCGACATGTGGGTGGACTGGTTTTTAGCATCTAATGCGAGAAACGTTCCTGGGATTTTGATATTCCCCTTCGACTTATCGAGCTAAAGCCGAGTATTTACTTGTCAAACTTACATGTCGTACTTACTGGTAAAACTGGAAAATGAAATTATCATCATGGAAAATTGATTTATTCAACTCGCACCAACGTATTGAGCAACTTTTTTTGACATGGGTTAGAATCACTATTGATAAGGGACCAATGAACCAAACCAGATAGAATTATTTAAACTAACTAAGGAAACGGCATTTCAAAAAGTAAAAAGCTATTTTTTATTCCAGTATTACTATTACCGAAGTAATAACAGCTATAAGTAACTCAACCTTGCACGTAACAGCTCGATTTTTGTTCCCGTATTTAACTTCTTCGTCTCCAGCAACCCCCCCCCCCATTCCCGGGAGCTTGTGAAATACGAATAGGATTCCGTATATTTTTTCATAAAGTAACCTTATATGGTAATAGTCACTGTATTAGCAGGATTAATTCTTTTCTTTCATGCATAATTTAGTAGCTAATGATCCTATCCGACAGCCGAATTAGCGGTTTTCGACAGAAGTAATTTTTTGGCGACATCTGTCCGGACTTCGGATCACAATTGTAATTTCGGTCACATTCGTATTTCCACAAGTCTCACGGTAATCTCGTGACGTTGCACCCACGCTGCCAGACCTTGGGTTTCAGAAGGATAAACTGACTACCATATACGTCATCAAGTATAACCTGCAACTTAACTTTGTCTCGTATCTATATTGAATTGATCAAGGATTGAATATATTGAGCTGTAATGGGCCTAGATTGGGGAGATTACAATATGACAACTCTACATAGAAGCATAAATTAAGAGTGAACATGTTTTGAAATTGAGACAATATTGGTAGGTTATAAAATGTTAATAAAATGTTTAAATCGATTAATCGATATAATACCTTCAATACAACAAATTACTCAATATAATACTAAAGTATTTTCGCAACAGCGAAACAATTACTCAATCTTTGTTGGTATGCCGTGTAGAAGAAAGGTTTACAGAGACTGCTGGAAATCCTCTTCTTTTTGGAAGATCTTTCAACAGCAAGCCGATCCAGATGAAAATCTGTAACAACCTTTGTTCCTTAATAGCAGAAAATAATCTTGAACAGAGGGCTTTGGCGATTCTTCGTAATGAACCTCTTTGAAACCTCTTTAAAAACCTCTCCGAGGGAGCTCTGGATCCGAAAAATACTGGCGAAATGATTCCAGAACACCCACATATCCTCGGTGATATGTTATGGTGTACTTTGGGGAAATATCTACTCTCATCTCATGTCATTCTTCCCATACAAAAGAGATAAATTGTTTCGTCTCTTCTTGTAGATGTGCAGCTGGGAGGAAGAAGAATTCAAGAGAAGTCTTCGACTAGATAGCGTCTGGTTACTTCTGATGAAGGCACAGGAAGGACATCAGATATCAGTTCTGATACGCCGAACAGGATGTTGTTCTGCAGCCTTCCTCATGACGTTGTAAGGAGTTCGATTCCTCAGTGGGGTAGCCGAATCTGGTTTACGTCCCAATGGAAATAGTTGGTGGTCTGTGAGAGCGTGAGGTAACAGTGGGCAGACATTAAGAGTTTGTTCTCCTGGCAACGACCAGCAGAGAAGAAGACGCTGTCATCAATTTCTTCCTGGTGTATGATATATCTGTCAGAATCAAGCACTTGTATGACATCCTGATGATCCTCTGAAACATTTAGACCTTAGAAAGGAGGCATGACTGTTGATAGAAGCGACCTTCTATCTTACCAGTATAAATACCTAAAACACTTGATCGCTCCACTCCCCTTACATGCCTTTGGCAAGTACTCTCACATCCCTTAACGAAACCCCCCTTAAGCAAGAGCTCCCCGTCCCTATTTGTCTTCGATGTCGAGCAGTCAATCATTTTACTTCTTAATGTACAGCTATGATTTAACATGAATTTACATGTGAACTCTACCCCAATCTAGCCCCATTTATGTGTCACTTAAAGATTCAATCCATGAATCAGGAATCACATCACTAATTATAAAGTCCCTAATTATTGAGGTTGATCTGACCCCTCTTGGGGGCCGTATCATTTTCGAACCAAGGTCTCCCATGGCTCCACTGTCCTAATCCTGATTTGATCCATTGAGATCCGATCCATCGATACGTGTTGACAATTTTGAGGACATGGGAAGAAAAGGAGATCGTGCTAGCCGTACACTAACAAGCGTAACAGGGCTGTCGATCACATCACAGCCTACAGTTGCAAATAAAGAGAGCGGTATGGGGAAACAAGTTATCGCAATCCAAAACCGCAACCAACTCATTTTTTACCCTCGACGCAAGCAATGCTCGAAGGACCAAAACCAGAAACTGATTTATATAATAACATTCGTCCAATATATCGACTCAAATGAAAATAAACTATTGTCGATTCACTCAGATCATATATCAAATTGGAAATTGTTACGTAAACAAAGTAGACTAGTAACATTTCAGAACATGTCCTCTAATTGGAAAGTTGTCGTATGAAATTTTAACACAATTCGTGACAAAGTCTTTTTCAGATAACTTAGTCGGACAATAGTCGCTGTCGACCGATGTCTTGTTACCGTAACTAATTCTTTCCAAATATGCGATTTCATTGGAATACATTTTTAGTTAGGGCAAGAGTTATTTTTCTGTGACAAATTCGTAACAAATGTTTGTCTACTTGTAATGTTGTTGTCCAGTAGTCCCCGGAACCACCACAAAAAACCGTCCAGCTGAAACTTTTGGGCAAAAAATTTTATAGTAATTTTTTCTACCAGAACCCATAACCCACCCCTAATATTGGTTATTCCGCTTCCGAAGGTCTTAGATCTTCCATAGGGTGCAAAATGACCGCAATTGGCCACATATGCAGCAATGATAGTTTCAGATCAATTGGGTGCTCTATTATTTCGAAATAAATGAATTTTGTTCTCGATTTTTTCTCAATTATTATTGAAATTTCGAACAAAAAATATACACCAAATTATTTTTAACGCTTATCAAATCTTACTCGAAATACCTTCAATTAACAAATATCAAGTTAAACTAACAAACAACAGCGATTAAGACCAACCCCCAGACAGCTATTCGACGGTACTGCTACTCTTTTGAATGTCTTTAAAAGTTATCGCTACCAGTGAGCCGATGACTAATCACATTCGATTTGCCATATGGAGTTAGCCACCGAATAGTACTGGGAAACTGATGCCTATTGTGTCAGGGTTGAGGGCTTCCACTCACACGAGTTATTCTTGCTGCAAACTATATCATGGCAGACTCGGGTTTAGAGGAGCTCATCAAACTCGTGTATCCTGGAGACGTCAACGCATATATCGTGATGGAGGATCTTACTATTAAGCGTTGTATAGCCACGATCTGATCCGACCCGCTCTTTGTTGATTCTTATAGAGGAAAAGTGTTACGACGATGACTAGTAGACTATGGAAGGTATACATCAACCGAAATTGTGAACGCAAATAGAGGTGTTTTACTTTAGACCTGATAATCTATTCAGTGAATCATCATAGCAAATAACTCTGGCTTCTAAATAACCTGTATTCAAAACAGTAGAACATCAAGCACTATGGATACTTACCAAACAGTGATAACACTATAAAGGACTTCATAAGAGCAGAGAGGTTGACACGACTACTGATATCTATGATCAGCTTAGCATCTGCGATGCTGCCCTATCTTCGCAGCAGCTGTAGGGACAGTATGCAAGAAGCTTTAAGACTGGTATTTGAAGCAGGATTGGGAAATAAAGTCAAGTATGGGGCGCCTTTAAAAGACCTTTAAAGTAAACTGGCTTCACACGTTTGTTACAACGACCACGAGTGCGGAGTGTGGGACTGACCCTCTCCATAGAGCAGAGTCATTATGAGGGCACTAAATCTAGTGGTGATTAACAAGTGGAAGGATGCGTAATCGAGATCCGCTCACAGTTATGGGTGGGCCACCCTGAATCAATTGCTTAAATAATCAGTTTTTGGAGATTCATTAGCTAATTCATCGAAGCGATAGTACCAACTAAAGCTGCCCATCCACTCAGAATCCTTTACCATGTCAACAATCAAGAAAAACTGTGATGTAATTGAAATGTAATTAACTTGGTATTAAAGTTACTGTCGACTTACAGAATCCGAAGATAAGACTAAGTTATTATCTTTTTCGACTGGTCTATCTCACAGCCTGGGAACGATTGAGTTGACTCCGAGGAATTTTGGCCGTTGGGCTGTCCTTCTACGGTGAGCTAGATGGTTTTGACAATCTCTTCGATAAGATAAGTGTCAAAGGTAAAGTAAAGAACTTGACACAACTATAAATCAGTTTAAAGAGAATAATAAAAGCGTTAGCACGATCCGTTGAAGTGTTTTAACCGTCTAGTCTTTAGGTTGCTGAAGAGAGACTTCAAATAGAGGAATCCATAACATACGAGTATAACGGTGTGCCGATGAGCTATTTGGATCAATATCAATGATAGGAAAACTAATATAGCCGCTCTTGATAAACCAATCTACACATAAATTTTGCAGCTATCACGATCCACAGTCATTGAGATGGAGGTTGGCTAATATCAGCAACAAAGCGTCACTTAAAGGGTGGGACATTTCTGTGTGAGGGTATCAATGGAGTACTTAATCTTATCCGCTAAAAATCGGTAGTTATACTGTATTTTTGATGATCAGGAGCCTTCTACTAAAGATCACGAGCACAAGAGGAAGTAACAGCGGTTCTGTGCGAAGAAATGCGTTAGAAGAAATCCACATTTTGTTCTGCCCTCTCAAAACAACATTCCTGAGCAAGTGAACATAACAAACAAGAACTGATCGACCTTAAATCTCAAGCCTTTTTTACTTGTAAATGGTATTGAAGTGACATAGCCTGTAACTATGCTGATACTTAAAATAGCAAAGAAAGACATTGGAAATGTCCATTCCTGGCGATGTATGAATTGAAGTCAGAGGATCGCGATAAAGTTCAAGTCGTAGTTAGTACACATTTCAACAGTAGACCATCACAATGATATTTATCTAACAACGAATAATGGTAAATATTCCAATTCGAAAAGAAATATCAAGTCATCTAGATCATAAAGAAAAGGAGATACTTCTTCTAATTCATAGTATTTCAGGTTGTGTATAGCGCAGTGGACAGATTGGATTTAGCAAGGTTTAAGAGTGCTAAAAAACTCTCACCTTTGATGTGAGCAAGTATCAGTTGCAACATAGCTTTCGGTGAGGAATCAAAAGAAAATATTAGTGATGCAGCGGCCTCTGTTTCTTTGGCAGTACATTTATGGTGACAAGAAAAAGACCTTTCTGCATTGAATTCCTAGCATACAATGAGGTATGGTAGCGAAAAAGATCTCAATCGAATAGGCTACCTCCAACAATAGCTTTCAGCAACGGACACATCCTTAGAGCTTACTTACAGTACATAACTGAGTCATGCTTAACGCTGACAGATCTGAATCCCCTTGACTACGGCAGAAATTGGCTCCTGGTGCACTTACGAACCAGATGCACCATAGTCTCATTTATGAAACCTTATATGTGTAACTTTCTGTCGATGTTGAAAAGGCCTGTTTGACTTCAGATGTTCATGTAGGAAATATCTTCAATTGTTTGCCACTTGTGGACGATGCCTGGTTGAACCTGCAGCAAACATTAGACATATGAACTAAGAACAGCGGTATTTTGATTAAAATAAACTGGTATTAATAATAGTCTTGGTACTTTTACTGAAATACACAGTTTTTGACTAACTGTAATTGTTATTTGTAGATAAGTTTTAAATAGATTGTAAAATAATCTTTAAACAAAATTAGGTGTATTTTTTTTCGAAATTTCATAAAAAATGAGAAAAATTTCAAAAAATTCCATTTATTTCAAAAATAAAGCTCCAATCGATTTTCTGAAACTATCATTCGCCGCCCATAATGTGGCCATTGCGGTCATTATTTCACCCCCTATGGAGATCTCAAGACTTCGGAGCCGAATAACCAATATTAGTGGGTAGGGCGTATGGTCCTGTAGAATAATACTATAAAAATTTTTCCCAAAAGTTTTCAGCTGGACGGTTTTTTTTTTTGTGGTTCCTGACATAGACAACACATTCCTGTAACAAACCTTGGTTACGAATTTGTTCACTAGATTGAACCCATAAACAGCAATTTCTTGCCTCTAACTATTTAAGTAAGGTCCGATTAGAAGTCGTAATGTAGCTCGCTGACTCACAATCTGCGACGTCGTCGTGACATTAATTTCCGCTCCTGAAGCACATTCTCACAAAACTTGCTACCCGGGTGTGGTGGCCCCCTATATTCAGTAAGCTGTATTTGCCAACTTCATAACCTCTGATCCACAAGCTTTCTTTGCTATAAGTAGCTAACTTTGAAATGAAAATCATCTGTCCCCTTATGCTGCCAGTGCACGTAACCCGAGATTAAGAGGTACGAAGAGCGTCACAATCGCCCGTAGGGGTTGTGTTAATATTGTATGGTTATTTGTTTTGTGGGTTTTGGGGGTTTGTGTCGCTCCTGCACTGCACACACTCACACTAACCTGAGGGATATTTAAAACATACAAGTCACGTGAAAGGATTTTATTAGCAGACTTTCGAAAATACTTGTTAAATGTCTTCAGCGTCACACTGCACACTAAGCTCGCTCCTGATCAACCGACACTTTATGTCCTATTAGCACAAAAGAGGAATCCTCGCATCATTTCATTTTCAATGTTTAACATCCTCACAACGCAATTAAAATTAAATACATTTTATTGTGAAAATATTATTAGTCCACTATTCTCCCCAAACTTCAAGTTCAACCGATCGTGCAGTAGTAAAGAACAAAAAGTATCTTACGCATATAAATATTAGCACGATCAAGTGATAGGGGCTAAATTATCATTGCTGTTTTACGATAACAGATTATATATTCTACATTTACATAATAAAAGGTAAATTATGTCAAATGACAACATGTACTTTTATCAGCATCCGGTCGTAGTGTCCTGCAGAAAGAACCCGTTTAATTTTTTTTTTGTTTCTTACTGAATACGAAGTCAATAGTTTGGTACTGAAGAACTAACCTGTTCTTACTGAAACACGAATTCAATGATGGACTGAAAGATCGTAACCTATTTCTTACTGAACGCGAAGTGAAATGATGCGTCCGAGGAAGATGGTGTCGTCACCGGATTTGTTATATGTTATATTTATGCAAATGAATCCGTATCTTGCGATCACGAAGTGGTTATGTATCTCGTTATCATTTATACTTCAATCTGTAATCTCCGTAATTCATCTATGAAATGTCTATATTTATTTATACATATTATTGTTTAATTTACGTAAAAAGTTTTATATAGCATTCATGACCGAATCATATGAAAATTATATACATGCAATTCAAATTGATAAATTAGTACAAATCTCTACAATAAATCTAAATTAGTCTTTGTAACAGTGTACGCCGTCCACGTGAAGTTGGGGGTTTAAAACAACATTTTATCGGTTGTGGTTAATTATACGTTGTGGAAATTATACGTTTGTGTGTCATTGCAGAGCTATATTTATTGGCGTAGTACTCGGTCGGACAGATATTTTTGATGCGATAAAAACTGACTAAAAATGAAACTAATAGCTTCCTTGTGTGACCACGGCTTTTTAGATTTCATTATAATATACAAAGAATACTTATATTTTTATGTAATCTGTTTAATTCAAATTGTATTTCAATCGTAGATGTAAAATTTCTAATTTCTTATTGTACCACAATTCTGTAGTACTGATTTACAACGTCGAAAAACTTCTTGAAAGACATAAACCCTCAAATAGATACCAAGCATCGCACACGTTGTACGTGCACCCGGGTTAATACGACGCTATTGTCAGCACTGCGCGCGCGCACACGTACCATCCTTATATTGGCGATCTGTATGTGCCTATCCTACTTGTGAAACAGAGCGCGTCACGCAGTACGCGTAGCACATGCTATGTGAAAACTTCTTATCATCAACTTTTTTCTGTCGGAACCCCTTCAGACATCGTCCGAAGGGGAGTACTACACATGCACTACATATATAACATTTAACGGTGATACACGAAAATATTTTTTGACCTACGTTGCAATGCCACTTAGTGCGCGTGAAGCGCGCGCCGCCGAAGGCGGAAAAAATCTTTGATATTTGGAGACCAACATATTCAAAATATTGGTTCTGGATGACGAAGTCAATCTTCGCTTCGCCGATCTGCTTAAGATCTGTGGTTGCGAGAAGCAGCATTTGATGCCCGCGCACGACCCAGTAGTGCATCGCGCAACAATATTTGTTCCAAATTGAGGAGTCCAAATCGGCGCTCGTCCTGTAGTTATAAACCAACAAATTGACATCCTTTCGAAGGACACGAGACTCTGACGACAGCAATGAGGCAATTAGAAATTATCAAATTCGATGCTGGATAGACAGATTTGGGCTAAAAACTATCTCTGTTCGGACGTTGAAGCGCCAAAGTCTAGTCGAGTCGGATAATTATAAGTCTTAACGGGTTGAGATACTCGTAAAAGATTTGGTCCAATTTCCCATATATTACCGCTGACGAGTCCAATTCGTCGCGCTTCCTGTATTTAAAAACCTCCAAGATCAAAGAAAAGTCGAGTCATTATATTTTGCACATCAGTTGAAGGCCATGCCCTCAACTCCTCAGTGAATTACAAGAAACCTGTCCTTAGCAAAAACACTGCATGATACTTGGAAATATTTATTGAATCTACTAAACGTTTGACACGATCTCACATGAGAAAACTACTTAGATAAACCTAGACACCTATGGGAATACTGGAAAACGCCAATAGACTCATCGCTTAGTTATCTCTCTAATAATATCAATATGTCTCTGAACTGTGGCGAAGAGTCTGACAGCCTGCCTGTTCTCTTTGGAGTTTCCCCAAGGCTCTTGTCTCGGACCCCTTGCTATTTATAATATAATGTTAACGACTATTTAGAACAACTGATCTGGGCAAGTTCATACTATTCAGATGACACAAACAAAATCGAAGTAGATGAATTAGAAAAAAACTGTATGAAAGAGCAAAAACGAAAATTCTCCGTTTGGTTACACCAAGTAACAAGAAATGCACTCTATTACAATATAAAATAAAGAAATGCTGCCTACATTCACATCAATCTGTCACGTACAGCTACAGATAATGAGCAGTAACGAATCCAAAATATACTAACTCTGAATAATACGTAAATAAAGCAAGTTAAGAGTCCAACGTTTTTTAGGTAGATATTAATTGACGAAAGCAAAAATGGGTAGTCCAATAAGAAGAAAACACAATTTCAAGAAACAACAATTTTATTTAGTATCATTAAAGCCGACAAAAGTATATTTTCCTATATTATATAACTAGCACTAACTTTAGATCAATATCTTATGTGGACTTGAGTAGCACGATGATTGACTATAATGTATATACATTTGTACAAAATACGTTCGAGAAGAATCCAGGTGATACAGATCGAGAGTGCAGACCAAAAGTTTTACGCACCACACCAGACCTTGCCTCCTGAGTTCATGTGTGGATAAGAAATGTTAAGAAAAAAAAACAAACTGTCGTTCATACCCAGTCCCTTCTTAAAAGAAGTATATAAACTAGTCTAATGTTTAGCTTCGTTCAATAATAACAATAATCAATATAATCAAATATCAATACCAATAACCTACCGAATACAGATATTATATATCAATCATTAATTCATTCCGAAAAAAATTTCTATTGATATAGATTTTTAGTATCTAAAAACATTACAAAAGATGGTTTTTTTTTTTTTTTTTTTTTTTTTTTTTTTTTTTTTTTTTTTTTTGTTTTTTTCGCGACACCCAGACCACCGTCAATAGAGGATGGCGACCTCCACTTGGGAGCCCCCCCCCGTTCCCCCAGGAGTCCATCCATCTGCTTAAGCCCCGTCCCTGAGGCCACTGGAGATATACCTGCCAAGTATCACCGAATCGGTTGCACCTCCGGAGATTTACTTAACTTGTCACTAGGACGTTCTGGTGTTTACCCTGGCCTGCATCAACGACCATGAACAGGATGACTTCCGTGCTGATAATGCTGCTCTTGAGACTTGGTGAGACGTAGGTTCTAATGGCGTTGCGGTGTGCTAACGTTTGATAGTGTGTTAGGTGGTGGGAACTGGGGTTTATTGAAACTACTCCATTTGGAGTGGCTGAGCTAAACGTGAGGGTTTGTGACGTCACGTGAGGTGTGACTCCTCACTCAGTCCATAAATAACAGGAGCAGGATCATATTTACGACTCCAGAAATTACAGTTCGATCCAGGGTCCATTTAATGGCCATACACACCTTACAGCACTTTTGGTGTGGTAACTGTGATGTGTAACAACTATACATTACTCCAAAACACACCACAATGTAGCGAGACTCCCAGTGCACTCCCATCATTGTCTTGCGATACTCCAGTACACGCCCACAATGTAGCGATACTCCATAACACCCACATTGAAGCGGATACTCCCATTACACACCCACAAAGTAGCGATACTCCCGTACACTCCCATATTGTACGATTACTCCATTACACACCCACATTGTAGCGATACTCCCATTACACTCCCATATTGAAGCGATACTCCCATTACTCCCACAATGTAGCGATACCCCATAACACTCCCACATTGAAGCGATACTCCCATTACACTCCCATATGGTAGCGAATACTCCCATTACACTCCCATATATGCAGCGATACTCCCATACCTCCCACACTGTATGCGATACTCCCATTAACACTCCCATATTTAGCGATACTCCCATTTACACTCCCACATTGTAGCGTACTCCCATTACACTCCATATTGTAGCGATACTCCCATTACACTCCCACATTGTAGCGATACTCCCCTTACACTCTCCATGGGGCGGTCACATTTGCAAACAGGGGGCAGCACAACCCACTGGCTAATTAATGTAGAGTACAGTCAAGCAAACGCTTATAATTTAACAAGTGTATAATCCGGTGTTTGCTTGTCATGATCGACATACCGCACCGCGGCGTGAGTTAGTGACATCTTGGGGAGTCGGTGAGTGTTATTGGTACTAGCGGGAAGCAGTTCAGTGCGCCACCCGCTGTTTATGACTGCGCGCCAAATCTTTGCTTATATCTGGGCCGGTTAGTCATCGTTTGCCGGTATAGTCCTGGTACAAATAAGGTGGCCCCACTACGCTGTCGGCTCTATATGTAACCCGAGACAGGCGTAATTCAAGGCCCACCGATGGCTTGTGCGGAGTTTCCTCGAGTGTTTAAACGGTGTATTCTAGCCCACCAAGGCATTGGCAGTCCCTCGCTACACAAGATTCTTTTATAGACACAAATCTGCCTCTCCCAAAGTGCCGTATGCACAGACGATGAGCCCTGGAGAACCAAAAACCTGACAAGGATTCTCACCCAACAGTTGTTAAAAAGCGCCAAAATCGATTTGGCAAGATTTTCTGTCTATAGTACAATCATGAAAGTAATAGTAAGTGGCGCCGCTGCAATTATACTTGATACGCAATTTAAAATTGTTTGAAGTCCGTAGTATCTTTTAAGTCATCTGCCTGTGCTTGATTAATAGTGCTTTGTTCTCAGTTTTATCAGCTAATGACGTTTCTAAGCAATTGCTTGAAGTAAAAATTTTTTTATGAACAGCGTTTCCAAAGCATGGCTGACATAAACAACAAGGTATTTGATTATTTTAGGAAAAACCGTGAGACTCGTTTGCACGGTTTTGAAATGTTGAAAGTCTCATAAAGGGGAGTATGGGCAGTATGTGGGACTTGATAATCTTAGAAAATTCGAAGATGCAGTGATAATTGTACAAGTTTTGAGCGTAAGTAGTTTTATTCTATTTAAAAAATGGTTTTTGTATGTTCCCTTTTTCAAAGTGGTTATGGTCAAGTTTTTGGCATACCGGTGTCTGGTCTAGTATGCACATGTTATTGTTTATCTAAATAGAATCAAGGTCGCCACAAGGGATCTTATACAGTGCTTCTGTGTGATTAAAAGACTACATTGACCGTTCTTTGAGGAAACACCCCACACACTAAACCGTAACTGAGATGTGATTCCAAAAAGAAGCATTATATAATTTTCAAATAAAGTTCAGAAGGTATCGAAGCCGAAATCTGCAGATTGCACCATCATATATCGCAGTTTTTTACAAGTATCATGTGGGCAACCAGATTTAGCTTACTATCTAAAACAACACCTAAAAGTTGGTATCCTTGGCTTATATAATAACCTTACCATTGATGAATATTGATCTATATTTTCATCAAGCAGGATAGCAAGATGTCTGGTCCGTGCACAGGAGTCATCATATCCGAGGCAGGTTTAAAATGTAAGTAGCACATTTGGACATGATATGAAGATATGTACATTCATGTAAATCGAGACATATTAAGTACTAAGTTGGCTTTTTTGTATGTTCTTCTCTATTGTCTTATATGAAATATTAGTTCATCAGCATAAAGTACAAATTTCAGCTCACTGTCTGAAAAGCGTTTACTATCATCGTTCAGATACAATAGAAGTAACGCCCTAGAATTGACCATGTGGTACTCAAATTGCACGTCCATTGTTTCTGATGTACATCGTTTATACATAACATACTGCATTTCTGGTTTATCAAATAGCTTTTAGTAAGTTAAGGGCTGTGCCCCAAATACCGTAGAATCAGTGATTTGCATAAAAATATCGTGATCAAGTGATCGAAGGCTGTGCTCAGTCCAATGAATAACCCTAGGACAGTTTATTGGCTTGCCAGAACTTATAACGGAGTCTATAATTTGTGAGAACATGGGTGTAGAATGGCCTTTTCTAATCCAAACTGTGAGTCGTTTATTACACCTATAGATTGTGAAAAATTATGATGCGTTATAAATTACCATCTCGAAGATCTTTACCAAGATAAGGTAATCTTGATACAGCCGATAATTTTCAATGCTTCTTTATTGTCTTCTGTTAATAGGAATAACATTACCGAGATTTTAAAAATACTTAGTGAATGTACCACTTTGTTATACATGTTTTTGAAAAGCTAGCCAAAGATCCCTGCAATGAGTTTTGCCGTTTATTTACAACAACTACAGGTGGGTCACTGGCTTAACCTTTTGAAAAATCTCGAATCACCTCTATAATTTCTTCTCCATATAGTTTTCACGCAGGTATATGGAGTCAGATACCGAAAATAACAGAACTGAGCAATGATTCTACTGGTCGCAGAGAAAATACTAATTTTTGACAGTACATTTTTCTTATTGAGATTACTTGCAAGAGAGTAAAATTTTCACAGAATTTGTTACAATTATTCGTCTGCAATAACTCTCAGCCATCTATGACAAAATCGTCTTTACATCTAGAATATTTTTGCCACGGTCAATGTAAATTTCCCAGGTCTTTTTTTGAGTCATGCGCGTACTTCTCGATTTTTTGATATACACATAGCTTTGCCATCTTTATTGAGCGTGAGAAACTTGTCGAAGTTCTTGTAGTATATGTTGCTTGTTTGGATCCCCATCAGGTAGTTTTAATGTACAAGTCTTCTTCCATAATCCGAAATACAACCTAGCTTTCTTCTTGTCGATGGAGTTAATGATGCCTGGTGATCCAAGGGTTTGGTTTTCTGTTACATAAGTGGGTTCTAGGAGTTAGAAGTTGCAAGACAATCTATCTTTATCTTGAAATAACTGCACGAAGAGACAATGTGTTACAGCTGAGTTGGAACCCTATCTATATCGTTTTCTATTCAAGACAGAGCTTCTCTAAGTTAGCATTCCTATAGTCCGTAGAGGTAAAAGTAATTTTGTCTGATGAATCAGGTGTTGGCACAGAGTGCAGGGAAAGTCTCAATAAGAGTGAATATAGGGTGCAGGTGGTAGATCTTTCAATAGAGCTCTGTTGTTTTATCTTTGCTAACTTGCAGTGATTATGGACTCGGTATTTCGTCCCTCCGAGTGGACATGCTATGCCGCCAGTTACGCTATACTGCAGTAGATGACCCAAATTCTACAAACCACAAATATTAAATATAAAATGTGTCCAGTATGGCGCAAATTCATAATTTTGATAATTGTCTCGACGCCTTCGTCGGGTAGAGATATCTGAACAACTGCATGCCCATACGATTGCGTCACACCGGTGAGCAAGCATTTGGTTTGTTGTTTAGTTGTGTTGAAAGGGAACATTACCTTGATTAATTCATCCATTCGGATTTTAATAAACGATAGGCTATGATTACCGTTTTCATCTTAGACTACTGGATCATCTTATTATATGATTAATTTATAAACGAAACTGGCAATACAAAAGATTATAATGCGGGAGTTTGGCTGCTCTTCTATAATAAATACACATGTGTGTGTGTGTGTGTGTTTTGTTTTTTTTTTGTTTTTTTGTCTTCAATTTACAGAATGCTTGCTAGAGATAAGAACAAAATATTTATCAAGACTATACATGCACATGAGTAACTGACGTGGATAAGCCTTCGTAAAAACGGATCCGAAAAGTAAATGCGGCAACTCGGGTCCTTGGTATTGTCGTCGGTATATTGTCCATTATCTACTTTCGCTTTCGTAGTTATACAAATAGTGGAGTTCTAATTACATACTTTAAACCGATAAGTAGAATGAATGAAGATACCTGACAATCATCACTTCTATAATCTCAAAAGCATGATATCTCGTAGTGATGTATATTGTACTATGAAACTTTAAATTACATTTTGGCGCTCACATGAACTCATGAATGAATTGCCGCTTAAGGTTCTTGTAAATGCGGCAGGGCACCTTCAAGCTTAAATTATTCACCTTACTGAGGCAGTCAACCAAAGCGTGCTTTTATTTTTATGATATGATATGGTTTGATTGTATTAATAATACCAAAGATTTAAATATTTGTTTCCAAAAAAATTTGTTTTCCCATTTCGACCAAATTTTAACGGGCGATACTTGTAAATATTGATTCTAATATTACCGTGACGTAGTCAAATCCGGCGCGCGTCCTGGTAGGTTAAAACCAACCAACAAAAATTGATGCAACGGAAGTCAACTCTAATATTGCAAAACAACAATCTTGTCGAGCGAAGCAATGCAAAAATATAAAAATATTTTCACAAAAGCTATATTTCACTCTAATTCCATAATTGTGCTTTTTACGGATGAAAAAGGTGAAACAGTAAACAATAATATTTTTTAGAGCTTTTTTTTTCTTCTTTCAAAATCAACTAGTGATACTCGTAAAATAGTTTTTGTTTTCAGTTTTAATACTTTCAACACTACTATATAACAATAATTTAGGACCCATGTCAAAGCGTATAGGAAAAGACTAAGTACGTCCGTTTGTATCCTAAGCAACGCTCTACTCCTGGGCGTACATTATTGACTTCGCCATGTTTCTCGCTCCTCACCGCCATTTCTCCTCCCTCTCTCACATCATAGGGATCTGAATTCTGTTACGCAATGTTTTAACTCGTTTTCATTAAATACTGGAAACTCTCAAGGCCAGTGGTTGATAATGTCCATGAGACGTAAAGAGAAAATTTCTGTTAAATGCGAGACTTCTTGAGTTGCATTCAGATTTGTTCAGAACAAAGTGGTTCAACATGGCACTATGATGTTCTGAACTTAAATACTTTATGGCCAAGCAACTGCTGAGAAAACTGCCACAACGTGCTCACTTCGACCTGGAGAAGAATAAGTATGTCTTCCCTCAAATGACACACACACTAAGGATCCGAATCGATATTTTAAAATTATACCTGGATATCAAGCTATGCATATATCACTCCAAGTTGGCTGCAAGCGAAACTCATGCCCATAGCAAGCATGTACAAGTTCTATCTTGTGCAACTAGTACCACAACGACGACAGTGTCCCTCTTGACCATCGCAAGTATTAATGTAGTTTCATTTGGAGCTGAGAGGACCATCGACATAGATTCAGAAAATGGGGATAAGCGATGTAACATAATGCGTATATCACCCCAAAGGACTGTAGTTGTATATTATGAAACCGGGTGTCAGGAATATTGTCTTCACAAGGTTTCCGAGCAGAAGACTAGATTAAGGGGACTCGGTATAGCTATCTGTTTCGCGCTGCCAGAAACCGAAGACGAGATTACAAATAGTATCAAGTGAGCAGATTGCCCCACAACAATACCAATGCCGCCACCCACCAACCTCATCACCAACCCTTTCGCTACCGAAATACTCTTCAAGAACCGAATAGCAGGAAAACCACTGTCCTGTTTGGTACTCAATGACAAAATTCGTATCGGACAAATAAGTTGTGAGGAATCCGGGGAGGAAAGTAATCAATGTGTCTCAAAGTGGTGCAAACATTAAGAGACATCACAGAAACAATCATAATTTTCATAAGAACACTAAGCAGCAGCAGAATCTGACGATAGTGAAAAATTATATTGATGTTGGTACAAATGACATTAAACATTCTAAGTAGGGTTCATTTCCTTAGGAAGTAGTCTCACTGAATTAATTACACCATAAGCAGTTATTTTCCCGCTGCAATTATAATTATTCCAATGTTTTGTCAGGTCCCTATTAAATGTTTCAATTTCCTACATAGCAAAGAATTTCTAGATTTTAAATAATCTACTTAAAGACTTATGTCCTAAAGTAATAATTGCGTGTTACTTAGACTGTTTCTCAGGCTTTTTAACTCGAGATTAGATCATGTATTGACTTCTATACCATGATTGGCTTCCAATCTCAATATGAGAGGAGTAGTTTACTGTCCCACTAGCTTAAAGTTTGTTTAAACGAACACATATATGACAGGGTTGGAAATTTTCTGGAGTTAAATCTTTGAGCTTTTCTCCATAAAATTTTGATTAAGACGTTGCGCCTAAAATAAAACTCAAACCAATCTCTGATTAATCCTTTTCTCAATTTTATGCCTCCCACTTTCAGTACATCTTCACTGTCCTTTTCCAATATGTTAGACAATGAATCGTTTAGGACTTATGAATAGGTTCTTTTTGCATGCAAAAAGGCCTCGTCAAACAAGACAATAAATGCCACTTATTACAGATCAACAGCGTTTATACCTAACAAAATTTACACATTTAAGTCTCCATTACACCCACCCAACAACTACAATTATCATAATCAAATGTTTTCACTTCTAGTTCTCTCATCATGACTTACGGTCTCCCAATTCTCTCTCCACGTTAGGTCCATAAACAACGTAATTCCCCCTAGATTCTAATATTCATTCCTCTCTACTCCTTGACACCCACAGTTATCTTATACCATATCTTGACTAGCACCCACATCAAAACTATTCTTTGTAATAATCTCCTCATGGTTTAAATAAGAAATGTTCTTCTCCTGGTAAGATGAATAAGTCAAGTATTCCAGCCGCCTCAGGCGTCTAGTCTCTTTAACCATTCTTTGGTTTTCTCTCCTGAACTTTCTTTTGATAACTCTTGTTAATCCTTCTATGCTTAATCCATGATCCCACTCCTATGTGTACTCTACCAAAATTTCCAAGTCTCATTCCTTTCAGTAACCTAAGGCTCCTCCCATCCCCCCTTCTTGATGGATAATAAGAGTATCGAACTTTCAATCCCTTTGCTAACATAGAGCACCTGACATAATTGGCCCTAAATGAGACTTCTCAAAAATCTATTTCTAGCAACGAATCTTTCCTTCTTCTCAAGTATGAAAACTACCCGCGAATGACCGCACGAGAAAGAACTTCATCCACAGATTCCTAATAAACCTAAAAAGTTTTAGGGAAAAATGGAGGTTTGTTCTATTGGCGTGTTCGGTCTTGATCTCGACGCCCACTACAACCCGACTACAGTGTACCTAGTGCAAAATGCTTGCGTTAAAATTTCTTTACTACAAAGAGAGTAATGAATCTGTACTTGTTATAGAGAGGAGACGTCTGTGGTTACCTAATCTAGATGTATATTTAGTTATCTTCGCACGCAAGTTTCCAAAAGAATCGCCCTAAAATCTATGTTATTTGGTGATTTTTAATCTCCCCCATACAGACTGGGCTATTCTTCACCAGTACCGTACCTATTGCTAATCATCATAGATACATTCAGTTGATCTTTCTCCCCTCCCAGTTGATCCACATCACCCACCCTTAAAAGTGTGTAATACATTTAGACATTCTTCTCATAATTTATGATAACACACTCGTACCTAAATGTCTGTGATATCATCCGTGTGCAAAACTGATCATTTTCTTCACTTTTATCCAATAAATAGCTCCTTTTCCCGTAAAAAACTCCTAAACGTAAAATCTATTAATTGTAAGTAAAGCAAACTGGACATGATTAACCGTGAATTATGCTCGATTAATTGCAAGTCCCTAGAATGCTGATCCTGATTCGTCCGGGAAGTTATTTTTAATGACTGCTTTATGATTTAGTTGATATACAGTATATCCCTAAAGTACTATTAAATAAGAGAGTTCCAACCCCGTTGGTTCGCTAGGAATGTTTTTTTCATGTGCCGTAAAAAAGATAGACTCAGAGCTACATTTAAAATTATCTGCGGTTCTATTGCCTGAAGATTAAGTTTGTTACAATCCGTAAAGATTTATAGAGGGCCTCATCAGCCAAAATAAGAGATAATCTTTTAATAGTGGGATGATCCAGCGCTTAAACTAAGACGATTTTGGTCACATGTAAGTATAAAATCTAACTCTGCCGTATTCCAAATTGATGTTAGTTATTCTGGACAGCTTCGGTTTATTTTCAATCCAAAGATCAAGCTGAACTTTTCAATCTTTCTTTATAACCATTTTCGGATCCTTCACTTATACAACATGACATCTCTATGTCAATGAGTGTTGATTAGATTTGTGACCTCTCGATCATCGATGTTCGAAGCTCATTCAAATATTATTCAAATAAAGCCCAGGACAATGCATACACTAAAATCTAAAAAATTGTTCCGTATGTTTACTTTACCCTCTAACATGCATTTTTCGTGGATCCTTACAACAGCGGCTACATTCCACAAGAATGAAACTTGCACTGTTGTCCCAAAATTTAAGAAAGAAGAAAGTGCGTTTAAAACTATATACCACTATCCCTTACTTTTTTAGTCATGAAATTTTTGACGCATTGTTAAACGTACACTGCTTTCTTTGACAAGTACCCTTCCTTGATCCCATCAGCATGGTTTTCTAAGCGACAAAGTCATGCACAACCAATATGATATTTTGTGATAGCCGGCATTGTCTCTAACGAAAACATTATCAATCATGTTGTGTATTTTGATTTTAGCTAAGGCCTTTTGATTCGTAAATCATATATCCGTACTTCATAAGCTAAAGACCATATATAACATTGATGGTTCTCTTCTCAATTTCTTCCAATGACCTTCAAGCCGTTACCAAAGAGTTGTTATTGGTAATGAGAATGTCATCTACCCTCTCAGTTAATATCTGGTGTCCCCCAGGGCTTCTAACCTTGGATCCCCCTTACATTTTGTATTTGTATATCAGATATTCCTCTTGTGCCTTTCGATAATACTGATATTGTTTTGTATGCCGAAGATACAAAATCTGACGTAAATACATCATCTTCTGATAATACCAATATACAAAGTAGGATATAGACTATCTCTCTGACTGGAGCACTTAGAAACAAAATGCGATCCCTCCAGCAAAATGTAATGTGATTATTTGGTTTTCAGGAAAACCACCTTTATCTCTCCATACGCATATAATCTGAGCCTCTCCTCTTGTGTAAGTAATTAAAAAAGACTTGTGCGATGTTACTCCTAAGCTCAGTTGGAATAGTCAGTGCGACAGAATTTATACAAAGAGCCAGCCACAACTTGTATGGTCAGAAGAGTGGCAAATTGTCATGATCAAAACGTCGCCGGCGCTTTACCTCTCCCTGGTTTCGTAGACCAAATCGAAAATTGTTTTCCATAATCTGCGCCCTTGTAATAAATCGCTTAGTGATAAATTAGAAAGTCCCAAAAGAGAGCTATTAAAATGGAATACATCTGAAGAGGCGCAGTTATCCACCTGAGCAATAATCAAAAAAGTGCAAGCTTTCGACAATCTCCCTTTGACTCAAAAGTTGACTGTGAATGATCTTATTTTTTTCCCAAAGTTCTGAACAATTTAATTCCTGTATGGATGCCTCACTATCTCACTTATATCAGGCACTTCTCGACTACAGACGTTGCCACCTCGACAGTCTGTCTATTGTGTCATCAATTTTACCTAAGTTAAGTCAAATTCACACACCTTATGTACCTCAAATAGCCCACTGGCAAAATCATTTTTCTACGAACTCATATACAGTGGATGGACTCCCCTTTACATTTAAGACAGATTGTGTCTACAAGTGTTTTCAAAGCTGAGGTCATTAGCATCTATGGAAATGTTCTTGGATAGTGAAACAACAGCCTAGCCTAATCTCTTTGCTCCCCCTATTATTATTAATTTGTTTTATTACTTTTTTTTATCTACTTCCTATACATTCAACATCAGATCACACAGCTGCACCCGCAACACCTCACACATTAAATGACTCAGATCAACGTATCTAATGTATCTGGAATTTGACGTATTGAAATACCAATTTTGACTATCTATCCACAGTTTATTCACATGATTTGTTGTTATTAAATATTTTTCATAATTTATTGGATTTAGATTAATTCTATGGTAATGGGTCCAAGTTACCTGCGGACAAGGTCACTATGTGTTTATACCGTGTATGGTGCCCGAATCAAATTTTACAGATGGGGGCATATATTTTGAACGATGCTCTTATTATATTCCATCTATTGCTGTACTCTGTAAAATTTGAAAAGTAATTAATAAAAAAAAAAATATTAACAGGACCTTCGACAGTCCAACCGGCGCCTCCTAGATAGTTATAAACCTACAATTCCAAAAAAAAGTTTTATATTTTTTTCCAAGTAATTTATAAAAATGATAAATGCATGTATTGACTTTAAATACAACCAATGCAAATATATTCACAATTCATGTAGTTTTTGCAACCAAGTAATTAAAACATTACAATTTGAGGAAGTGTACTGCATTCCTCAGGAAATATAAACCGCGCTTTTCATAAATCAGAGATAATGTTTGTTAACTCAACTCAAAATTTAACCGCGACGATGCATGCGAAGTGCGACGTCAGACGTCCCCAACTTTATAGTCCATGTTATAAGATACAAGCGCGAGCACAAAATTTTGTCTCTGGGGATTTTTAAATTGGGGTACCAAAAGTTTGCCGTCTAAAGTGAATAATGCAAATTCACCGTGTGTAGCAAAACACGTCGAGTGTACAAGGATACAAGATACCAAGGAACAAAAGTGATAATTATTTTATTGAATTCACAATAATATAATTCTGATATAAATAAGTTACACGCTTCTAATCATTTTAACAAATGTGTAGGATAAAATAGAAAATGATATATATAAAATGCTATTTTATCTTTAATTAGAATCAATTGTATGGGTCAAGGGGGGCATGCATCCGTGTAGGTGAGCCTCCTGTGCATTGCAAGAGTTAAAAGACGAAACATGTAATTTCTTGCTTAAAATGCATAAGCTCCTAAAATCCAATAGTTTGAAGGACGAACTATTGGATTGCAAAAGTAATGACGTTATGATTGATATTATAACTGAATATTACCATTTCCAGTCGTAACCGTTGAATCTTTTAATTCTGCATGACATTTGATATCTGGAGAGATTTATCCAAAATTCATATTACTAATATCACGTACTAGTGACGTGTAACCCTTGCCTACGCGCGGTCCGGACTTTCACTATCGCAGTTAAAATGCATATAATAAACGTGCAATTTATTTGAAAACACCTTTAGACATTTTCGTAGTTAAAACAGTGCGTATGTTATGAACTCGCCATTCCAACAGACCACAAATAATTCTGAGTGCACCTCACATAACTAATAGTAATACTTGATAGGCAAACTTGACTCTTGAGTTCCTGCCAAATTACCTAATTATATAAGCAAAATCTATTAATAGTTGGAGAGAAAAAAATAGAGGAAGTAGAGAGACACACAGACACACACTTAGTATTTGGTTCACAAATTCAATTAAAACCACTACACCGATCGATTTAAAAAACCTTCATAATTTGGGCTCGTCAGATTTTTTCTCGGCACTATACAATAAAACCACCCGTAACTCTTACCGTGTCTTGATTAATTAATTTCACACATCACAGACAGAGAGACTAGCACACATCCTGGATTATAGTAGTGATGATGTCATATAGGGCAAACATAAAACAAAGTGTGCGAATTTGTTGATTGGTGGGAGTGTTTTTAAAAAATGTATTCACATTTATCCTGTTATGATGACATTTTATACACTATCGAACCCTTCGTGAATAGAGAAAAGATATTATTCATTGACTTTATTTATGAATTCTAATCTTGTGCTTCAGTTTCTTTCTTTGCTTCAGGATGTAATGTACAATAGAAACAGGAACCAACAGGGGTGGAAAATCGTGTCATCAATTAAGTGACACGTTCAAAACACTAATACGATGATTGTTACGCTCAAGAGATGGCAGGAATTAAAGAAGAATCAGGTTTCCTGTCAAAAACGATTATTAACTATTCGGGAATTGGTACAATTCATTCTAATTAGAATCTAATTAAATTTACACACCATACAATCAAAACATTATATCAAATAAAAATGTCAAAGAATAATACTTTCTCTAAGTCCAAAGTTCGATAGTGAAGAAATGTCAGTCATAAAAGAAAATGAGAATAGCATTTTACAGCCCAACCATCAAACAATTCGCACCAAATTTGGGTTTAAGTATGCATTATATGTATAGTACACATCAATACAATAATCCCAATGTTTTACTGTCCTCTCTGTCTGTGCATGTGTGGGAATTAATTAATCAAGAAAACGTTAAGAGTTCCGGGGCTGGTTTAATCTGTATAGTGCCCTGAAAAACTCTGACGAAGCCAAATTATGAAGGTTTTTTTAAATCGATCGTGTTAAGGAGGTATAATTGATACCGATTTTGTGAACCAAATACTAAAGTGTGGTGTATATGTAGGTACTCTATCCAGCTCTCCCCTCTTTCACTCCCCTCATAATAGATTGCTATATAATTAGGTAATTTGGCAAGGGAACTTATCAAGAGTCATGATTGCCTACAATATTACTATTAGATATGTGGAGGTATGCTACTCCAGATTAAATTGTGGTCTGTTTGGGAATGACAGTTCATACATTCGCACAGTTTAACTACGAAAATGTAAAGCGTGTTTTTCAAATAAAATTGGCAATTTTATACTGCATTTTAAACTGCATAGTTGAAGTCCCGGGACCCGGCCGTAGGCACGTTACACTCACTAGTAGTGACATATGTGTAAAAAGAATTACTGGATAAATCATCCAGAATCAAATGTCATTCCGAATAAAAAATATCAAGGTTACCGAATTGAAATTGGTAATAATCAGTAAATGATTCATTCATAAAATTTTGCAATCCAATATTGACCTGTCAAATTATTTGATAATTTAGTGAGCTAAATGCATTTTGAAGCAAGAACATAACAATGTTTATTCGTTCCTTTTTACACTCTATGCAAGCACAGGAGGCCCCTCAAACACGATGCATGCATGAACCTACAAATTTGATTTACTTAAGCCAATAGCTTAATATTATAACATTTCAATTTTTATCTCTACACATATTGTAAAGATTAGTAAGCGTGTAACTTAAATTATATCAGAATTATAACATATTGTGAATTCAATAAAATAATTATCACTTTTGTATCCTTGTATCCTGTATCCTTGTTACACCACGGACGATTAATTGCTACACGGTTAATTTCATTATACACACTTAAGGCAACTTTGTACCCAATTAATCAAAATCAGAGACAAAATTTTCTGATCTCGCGCTCTGAATCTTATAACACGCCTATTAAAGTTGGAGACGTCTACGTCGTCACTTCCGCATGCATCGGTTCCCGTTATGGTCACCACGGTTACCACCACGGTCACCCTCACCACTCAGTTCATGACCACATATCTAAATTCCACTTTATAAGAAACATGCATCTCAGGTGAGAAATTCAAACTTAAACTCAACCAAATATCATGAGCAAATAACCCTTATAAACGAAATTCAAGTTCACGTTAGCAGAAAGAACAGTTTAGAGAACTCCAAAACTTAATGGAGGCCCACACTCCTTATATGGGCATCACGTGGGCCCACACTTATGGAAAGTAACACTGTATGATGTTGTTGGTACCTGTTCTAGTTTCTGATGGAAAGTAACACTGTAGCTGAGTGCCTCCTTGTGAGTGTTGAGTCTAGAAGTAAGTCCCTGCCACAGAGTGTCCAGCCTCTTGGTCGTTTCCCTGACTCTCTCTCCGTCTACATTACCCGCCTTAACCAGCTGTTCTGCTGTCTTCAACAGTTGACTGAGGAGTATTAAACAAGTCAGTATTACACAGTATCTTCACCGCAATTACAAGTATCTCAACCAGTCAATGATTTAAGAAACTGCTAGACGCTCTGATTCGATGAACGTTACAGTTGGAAATAGTTTGCGGTCACAATTCCCTTGATAGTTTACAAAACAGGTTTAGCTTAATAAGTAAGAACCTTTTGCTCTTTTGTAAGACACGAGCTAGAAGCGTCTGAAAGCAAGACGGGGGGGGGGGCTCCCAGCGAGACAGTAGTCTCTATATTGTATCTAATTAATCAAATTTTACCTTTTTAAATTTCACAGACAAAGTAAATGAATCGAGGTTGTAACTTTAAAGTAATAACGGAAACACAACACCACACAGAGGCCCTTACCTTGCAGTGGCGTAAGTCCGGAGAGCTCCAGCTTCCAGCTGCTCGTGATCTCTCAGAAGTAGAGCTGCTTCAAGATGAGACTTTCCAATCTCACACTTCTGACCAAACGCAGCGAGATGTGCCTCTATCTGCTGAGTAACCTGAGGGTCGAGGGAGAGAGGTGGTAAGTGGGGGTTGTGGGGGTGGACTAGAGGAGAAGTGGGGGTTGTGGGGGTAGACTAGAGGAGAAGTGGGGGTTTTGGGGGTATACTAGAGGAGAAGTGGGGGTTTTGGGGTAGACTAGAGGAGGAGTGGGGGTTTTGGGGTAGACTAGAGGAGAAGTGGGGGTTTTGGGGGTAGACTAGAGGAGAAGTGTGGGTTTTGGGGGTAGACTAGAGGAGAAGTGGGGGTTTTGGGGGTAAACTAGAGGAAAAGTGGGGGTTTTGGGGTAGACTAGAGGAGAAGTGGGGGTTGTGGGGGTAGACTAGAGGAGAAGTGTGGGTTTTGGGGGTAGACTAGAGGAGAAGTGGGGGTTTTGGGGGTAAACTAGAGGAAAAGTGGGGGTTTTGGGGTAGACTAGAGGAGAAGTGGGGGTTGTGGGGTAGACTAGAGGAGAAGTGGGGGTTTTGGGGGTAAAC
This sequence comes from Bolinopsis microptera, assembly GCF_026151205.1. Taxonomy (NCBI): domain Eukaryota; kingdom Metazoa; phylum Ctenophora; class Tentaculata; order Lobata; family Bolinopsidae; genus Bolinopsis; species Bolinopsis microptera. The sequence continues at coordinate 5,314,261 of NC_087076.1, forward strand.
TACAGGAAAAGTGGGGGTTTTGGGGTAGACTAGAGGAGAAGTGGGGGTTTTGGGGGTATACTAGAGGAGAAGTGGGGGTTTTGGGGTAGACTAGAGGAGGAGTGGGGGTTTTGGGGTAGACTAGAGGAGAAGTGGGGGTTTTGGGGTAGACTAGAGGAGAAGTGGGGGTTTTGGGGGTAGACTAACGTACCTTGTTAGTAAAAGGAATGATCTAGATTAAACTGACGTACCTTGTTGGAAAAAGGAATGATCTAGATTAAACTAACGTACCTTGTTAGTAAAAGGAATGATCTAGATTGAACTAACGTACCTTGTTAGTAAAAGGAATGATCTAGATTAAACTGACGTACCTTGCTAGTAAAAGGAATGATCTAGATTAAACTAACGTACCTTGTTAGTAAAAGGAATGATCTAGATTAAATTAACGTACCTTGTTAGTAAAAGGAATGATCTAGATTAAACTAACGTACCTTGTTAGTAAAAGGAATGATCTAGATTAAACTAACGTACCTTGTTAGTAAAAGGAATGATCTAGATTAAACTGACGTACCTTGTTAGTAAAAGGAATGATCTAGATTAAACTAACGTACCTTGTTAGTAAAAGGAATGATCTAGATTAAACTGACGTACCTTGTTAGTAAAAGGAATGATCTAGGTTAAACTAACGTACCTTGCTAGTAAAAGGAATGATCTAGATTAAACTAATGTACCTTGTTAGTAAAAGGAATGATCTAGATTAAACTAATGTACCTTGTTAGTAAAAGGAATGATCTAGATTAAACTGACGTACCTTGTTGGAAAAAGGAATGATCTAGATTAAACTAACGTACCTTGTTAGTAAAAGGAATGATCTAAATTAAACTAACGTACCTTGTTAGTAAAAGGAATGATCTAGATTAAACTGACGTACCTTGCTAGTAAAAGGAATGATCTAGATTAAACTGACGTACCTTGCTAGTAAAAGGAATGATCTAGATTAAATTAACGTACCTTGTTAGTAAAAGGAATGATCTAGATTAAACTAACGTACCTTGTTAGTAAAAGGAATGATCTAGATTAAACTAACGTACCTTGTTAGTAAAAGGAATGATCTAGATTAAACTAACGTACCTTGTTAGTAAAAGGAATGATCTAGATTAAACTGACGTACCTTGTTAGTAAAAGGAATGATCTAGGTTAAACTAACGTACCTTGTTAGTAAAAGGAATGATCTAGATTAAACTAACGTACCTTGTTAGTAAAAGGAATGATCTAGATTAAACTAACGTACCTTGCTAGTAAAAGGAATGATCTAGATCAAACTAATGTACCTTGTTAGTAAAAGGAATGATCTAGATTAAACTAATGTACCTTGTTAGTAGAAGGAATGATCTAGATTAAACTAATGTACCTTGTTAGTAAAAGGAATGATCTAGATTGAACTGACGTACCTTGTTAGTAAAAGGAATGATCTAGATTAAACTAACGTACCTTGTTGGCTCCCTCCATGAAAATCACCTCCTTATCTCTCACTAACTGAAACGAACATTGTTAACTATTTATTCAGTACAACAATATTACAGTTCATTTTACAAAGTAGTAATAAACATTGTTAACTATTTATTCAGTACAACAATATTATAGTTCATTTTACAAATAGTAATAAACATTGTTAACTATTTATTCAGTACAACAATATTATAGTTCATTTTACAAAGTAGTAATAAACATTGTTAACTATTTATTCAGTACAACAATATTATAGTTCATTTTACAAAGTAGTAATAAACATTGTTAACTATTTATTCAGTACAACAATATTATAGTTCATTTTACAAAGTAGTAATAAACATTGTTAACTATTTATTCAGTACAACAATATTATAGTTCATTTTACAAAGTAGTAATAAACATTGTTAACTATTTATTCAGTACAACAATATTATAGTTCATTTTACAAATAGTAATAAGCATTGTTAACTATTTATTTAGTACAAAAATACTTAATATAGTTCATTTTACAAAGTAGTAATACATATCTTATTAATAACCTGCCACGTAAAGTTCTTGAATTAATGATTTACAACTAACTTATCCTCGAATCAGTGCACAACTATGTAAACTATGTGAACTGGGTGTTTCCAGTAAGTATAATGTGACCTAAGCTAACTGCACAGTCCGCACTGATAATGATCAGGTTGAAGTGTAAATATAGTGACACTGAGCCTTTAGAGTTTAGACACTGGTCACTCAGGAATAAGATGAGATACTGTCACAGTGACGTAGTACTCATGTTATATAATATATCCTGTGTGAAGTGGTAACAACTGCACTGTTGACATCTCACACGGAAACTACATGTTAGATAAAAGACAAACAATCAACTGATTGCACGTGTGCAGATCTCCTGTCAATCAAGCTAGTTCATGGCACGTTCTGTAGAGGTTGTGTATATTGTACAAAACAACATTTACGAGTTTGAAATCTATTCGTTTGTTTGTTTTCCACTTGTCTCACGCTGTTCAACTATGTGTTAATGTCATTTTAATAATAATCTCTATAACATATCTCTCTAAATATATATCTATGAACATTCAACTCAGGTTCAATTGTTAGTGCAGAATTGTAGACTTAGCGGAGATATAAAAGATTAACGTGGTAACTCGTACTCCGTTTTATAGATCTAGATTGTAGAGTACGCTATATAAATATTTACCACATACCACACTTTATTTTATCACAAACGACTAGTAATCTGAGTACCCGTCTAGAGATTTGGCTGCCGAACAAGAAACAGTCGGATATCAATTTATTTTCTTGTTTGTTAGACCAGAACCGAGTGGCAAACAGAAGAATTAAAATTATACTGAAAGGTTCTGGAATTTCTAACCGCTGGTTGCTAGATGTCAGAAAATTGTTTTATCTGCCATTGAACCATGTGATCCTGTGATGAGGACCCGGCAATACTCAATAGCCGTTGGATCACAAGCAGAAACTATTTGTCGAACTAGAGTACGCTGCCTGGACTCTAGTTCGACGCGTACCGAAGTTCGACAGGGGTGATATCTGGCGAAGTTGTCGAACTAAAGTACGTGTATCAAGATAACCAGTGTATATTATTAAACACTCTCAATGAAATAGGGATAGAGGCACTTACTTTCCAGGCCAGTAAGCCGATAAGTACACTAATCTTACATTCACCAGTTTTAAAACATTTCTTTTAACTCTATTTCCGTACACAGGGCTACTACTTAAAAGTAAATCTATTTATAGCTAATAAGGTCGTGCCTTGTCCACTGGGTGGTTAACTTTGTCACATAACCATATTGTCTTTATAGCTAATAAGGTCGTGCCTTGTCCACTGGGTGGTTAACTTTGTCACATAACCATATTGTCTTTATAGCTAATAAGGTCGTGCCTTGTCCACTGGGTGGTTAACTTTGTCACATAACCATATCTATTTATAGCTAATAAGGTCGTGCCTTGTCCACTGGGTTAACTTTGTCACATAACCATATTGTAAATCTATTTATAGCTAATAAGGTCGTGCCTTGTCCACTGGGTGGTTAACTTTGTCACATAACCATATTGTCTTTGTCAGCTGGAAATATATCGCTGGCCGGCAGCGAGATGTAAACTTTGTCACACTATAAATATGTGACAGAGTTAACATGGCCCGTTACTGCCGGCAGCGAGATGTAAACTTTGTCACACTATAAATATGTGACAGAGTTAACATGGCCCGTTGCTGCCGGCAGCGAGATGTAAACTTTGTCACACTATAAATATGTGACAGAGTTAACATGACCCCTTGCTGCCGGCAGCGAGATGTAAACTTTGTCACACTATAAATATGTGACAGAGTTAACATGGCCCGTTACTGCCGGCAGCGAGATGTAAACTTTGTCACACTATAAATATGTGACAGAGTTAACATGGCCCGTTACTGCCGGCAGCGAGATGTAAACTTTGTCACACTATAAATATGTGACAGAGTTAACATGACCCGTTACTGCCGGCAGCGAGATGTAAACTTTGTCACACTATAAATATGTGACAGAGTTAACATGGCCCGTTACTGCCGGCAGCGAGATGTAAACTTTGTCACACTATAAATATGTGACAGAGTTAACATGACCCCTTGCTGCCGGCAGCGAGATGTTAACTTTGTCACACTATAAATATGTGACAGAGTTAACATGGCCCGTTACTGCCGGCAGCGAGATGTAAACTTTGTCACACTAAAAATATGTGACAGAGTTAACATGACCCGTTACTGCCGGTAGCGAGATGTAAACTTTGTCACACTATAAATATGTGACAGAGTTAACATGACCCGTTACTGCCGGCAGCGAGATGTAAACTTTGTCACACTATAAATATGTGACAGAGTTAACATGGCCCGTTACTGCCGGCAGCGAGATGTAAACTTTGTCACACTATAAATATGTGACAGAGTTAACATGACCCGTTACTGCCGGCAGCGAGATGTAAACTTTGTCACACTATAAATATGTGATAGAGTTAACATGACCCGTTACTGCCGGCAGCGAGATGTAAACTTTGTCACACTATAAATATGTGACAGAGTTAACATGACCCCTTGCTGCCGGCAGCGAGATGTTAACTTTGTCACACTATAAATATGTGACAGAGTTAACATGGCCCGTTACTGCCGGCAGCGAGATGTAAACTTTGTCACACTATAAATATGTGACAGAGTTAACATGACCCGTTACTGCCGGCAGCGAGATGTAAACTTTGTCACACTATAAATATGTGACAGAGTTAACATGACCCGTTACTGCCGGCAGCGAGATGTAAACTTTGTCACACTATAAATATGTAACAGAGTTAACATGGCCCGTTACTGCCGGCAGCGAGATGTAAACTTTGTCACACTATAAATATGTGACAGAGTTAACATGACCCGTTACTGCCGGCAGCGAGATGTAAACTTTGTCACACTATAAATATGTGACAGAGTTAACATGACCCGTTACTGCCGGCAGCGAGATGTAAACTTTGTCACACTATAAATATGTGACAGAGTTAACATGACCCCTTGCTGCCGGCAGCGAGATGTTAACTTTGTCACACTATAAATATGTGACAGAGTTAACATGGCCCCTTGCTGCTATAATTAATAATTAGTAAAGTAACCACTAACTCTGCTACATGTGAGATCTAGTATAATGTATTTAATATGCTAATTTAATGTTACACTAGACTGCTCTTTAAACTACACAACTTTACACCTGATCATTACACACCCCTCTTAAGACAGAGAAGCATGCTCACTAGACTCACTACTACTCCAAGAGTGTGTATCACTAACAACTTACTGTGAGAGTTGTATGATCACACTAGTACTACATTATTTCACGAGCATGCTATATCAGCTTTTTGGCAGTTAGCCAAGCAATAAATGATGTTTTTAATAGAAGTAAACTGTGTTGTGTGTACACAGTTAGTGAACAGCTAGCAATACACTGGTTACAGTAGACTGAGGTGGATGACCTTACAAAGTACGTTTTTGTACTGATAAGCAATTAGCAGAGACAATGATGATGATTTACTCCAGATGATGATTGATATGTTTTACTGTTTGTAGTTGCACGGGGGGTTTGTGGTTATATAACTACATAATACGTGTTTTAACTATTAGCTAACTTGATAAAGTTGCCAAGCAACCACAAAACTCTAATTCACTGAACCGCCCAGAAAACTATAAATGTATTGGTAAACATAGGTCACATAGGCAGGTCAAGTGATGATATGTACACCACTAAAAGGCAGTAAAGTAAGGATTTCTATTTTCTGCAGTACATTGTGTGCAACTCATTGACTTGCGGTTCCCTTAGCTACTATATACACAGCTATGCTTTTCTGAAAACACTAACATATTATCGTAAAAATGAATTAAAGTATAGGATTTATACTGTAATTTAATTTTATAACGACTGGAATTCTTATTATAATTTGTCCAGGATATTAACTTGAAAGTAGGTAAATAGATCGAGATATAGTAAATGGTATATAGATATAGATATAGGAAATTACTCTGTATCCCCGTACATATTTGTAGACTGATAATCTCGTGTGAACAGTAAGTTTTCAATAGATATGTTGTTGAAAAGTCCCGTAGGTAATTACTGACCTAGTGTTAGTAACAAGTGTTGATAAGTTAATGAGTATTACAGCTGCTCAGGTACCACGTGACACTTGATGAAAAGCAGATAAATTGACGCAAGTTAGTTAGACACACAAGGTTCCTGTGTGTCTAACTTTATTAGATCATTTACTGGTGTAAGATGAAACACTGATTCTACACAATCACTAAGATAACTATAACGTACCGAACATCAACTAAAAGAGAGAGTAATTAATTAAGAGTCTAATTGAAGTACAATTAATTAAAAAGAAAACAAGGAGGAACTTGTACGTCTGCAATGTAGCGTGAGGAGAAAAGACAACTCTAACTAATACAGAGTGAGGTTGTGCAGGATTATAATAAGGGAGTGTAAGTTAAACCACTTACCTAGCTCAGACAATGCTGCTCACTCTGGTATAATATCATTAACTCTATCAGAAAGTACACAGTAAACAGTACAACAAGAGAAACAGCAGCCCCTATCAACCCTGGATACACATATATTTATGAAGGAGCATACAGTATACGTAACGTCTAATGGGTCATTATCGTATTTAGCTGGTGGGTACCTATTGGTTGTGACCAGATCAGCTGATGTAAAGCGAGCTGTGAATGGCTGGTTGGTGTCGGGCACCTTGTGCCTACATACCCTCCAAGGTGCTGCTTGCCCTCTTTGTTTGCCGCCCAAATCCACCCTTATTGTTGTTGAGTGCAGTATAAAGGTTCATTATTTGCATTGTCTCTAGTTTAGACAGACTGGTGACTGCTAGATAAGGTGGAGATGCACTGACCGATTATAATTGGGTCATTAAGGGCATGTTACAGACACTGAGATATTGTTAACTATAATTACAAATCAGGGAACTCAGCTTTTAACTAAAACTCTACAACTCTAATACATTTATTTACTGATTATCTAGTCGGGACTAGCTTTATCAGATTCAGTAAGTCTGAGGTAGTAACGTTTACCTGCTGTCTACTCAGGACAAATATTTAACAACATCTTTATTTTTGTATTCTAGGACAAAAAAAATGCGATTTTCAATACTTTTGTTTCTAATATGAGATCGCTGATATTATAAACAATGTTTACCAAGAAACTATAACTTACGTTGGTAATTAGTAAGTAGCTATTGTACGGGGGTGATGCAACGTCAATTAATGTCAATTAATGTCAATTAATGTCAATTAATGTCAATTAATGTCAATTAATGTCAATGTCAGTTTTGCAAAATTTTGGAATACTGACATTAATTGACACGATATTTTTCGACCAGAGATTATGTAGTTCTACCATATTTTTAGCACTTTAGAACGTTTATATCATCAATTTATGCACTACTATCACATATGGAAATGTGAAATGTGAAAAAAATTCAGATCATTAAACAATAAAACTAAAATAATACGGTTTTCCGAAATTTAATTTTCTTAAATGGGCGTGGCCATCCAAGGGTGTGGTTCTCAACATCATCAGAACTTAAAACCCACATTAAACAAAATGCCTTCGTGACATTTATATTTGAATAACGAATCTTAAACAGCTAACATTACTCCTTCATACTAAAAAAGCCGATTCTAGATATTTTACCTGTATAAGAAACCAATAAAATATGGGCGTGGCCAGTGGGGACCGAAGATGGAAGAGTTGGAAGCTGAAATTTTTTTTGTGGTCTTTGAACCTAAGGATCAACAGATAAGAACATACTCATAATTATTCAAGGACATTTTGTTTTTTTGAACCGGTCTAACTTACATAGACGTGAATATCTTGAATATTTATCGAATAATGATAATCTCAAATTTCAAGACGAATTAATGTCAATTAATGTCAATTAATGTCAATTAATGTCAATTAATGTCAATTAATGTCAATTAATGTCAATGTCAGTTTGGGGTTTTTATGGAATACTGACATTAATTGACGTTGCATCACCCCCTATTGTACTCCTAAAATCTCAGCTTAACTACAATCCTCTACAGTCAAAAGGTTTCTGTTAGTGCTTCGAGATTGACGACTAGAGATATTAGCGAGAATATCAAATAATATAATATTTCATATTTATAGGGCTTTCAAACACGTGTAACATTTCCTAACTACTAACTAAAACTCCTCACTGAAATATAAGCTGATTTAGAGAGTTAGAGATAACTTTATATTTCGTAAACTCTAGTAGCTGTCCTGAATATTCTATATATCACTTACTATATCTCTCAAAGTATCCCAGTTTTTGAACAGTTGGACAGCTTATTAACCTATCCTCTCCAGTAATTGAGCACATGTTACTATAAATAGATCTTAAGTAGCAGTGCTTATTATAGCAGAGTAAAAGGAAACTGTACAGTATACATTGTTTTTATATTTATATATATGTTTTTATATTTATATATATGTTTTTATATTTATATATGTTTATAAACATTAGTACAGACTACAGACACAGTGAGGGGACATTGTTTTCTCTTGAAGTGCACTTTATTAGGTAACAATAACATCATCATTCATCATGTAGGTAACAATAAAAACATCATGTAGGGAGGTAAGGTAATTTTAATTGTTCCAGTTCAACAGGCGGGAAGGCAAGAAATTAAGAAATAGTCTCAATTTAAACCCAATCATCAGTGCATAACGATGACGTAGCAAAACTCTGTACTCTAAATGTTATCTAACATTTTTTTGCTTGATGATTTTACAATTTTTGCATCTATCTATTTTTCCAGAAATAGCTTGCGTATAATATGCAGCAAGGGAACCGATAAAATATTTCATAATCAAGCAAAGACAGAAATTCGTATGCACAGGCTATGATCCTATGTACTTTATCATAGTTTCATGCAATTAAGAGTGAAAAGTTTAACTCTTTCTGTGGAGTTATGTAACAAGGCTAGGCGAAACAATGTCAGTTCAGACTTTGAGGCATCTTCCAGAGAACAACAACAACAACTATACACTTGGAACTGCAGTTTTAAATATTAATCTTAGTTCACGTTCTAACTAGAATAGCTTCCTGTCTAAAACGTGTCAGATAATGAGAGTTAAAACTGCTTGTTAAAATGTTACGGACCTTTCCATTTGCTTTAATCTTTGGTCCAAGATACTCAACATCAACCATGTTATCTACACTATCTAATCTCATTAATGAAACGGGAAAGCTTTGAAATTTATCAAGTAAACGTGATGGAACTAGAATAGGATTGAGACGGTACAAAATGTTGTAGTATTACAAAGCAATGTGCGATAATGAGCTCAACCCCCAACTTGACTCAAGGAGGTACTATAGTAGTATACTACAAAGAACCATCTAATTTACATGATTACAGCAAGGTGGGATTACTTAATTAACTAAATGTAGAGACGGTGGAGTCAGCGGTCACAAAGCTAGTGCTTATCATAACAATGATCTGAATTATTCATAGCTCAAGGCTGGTTAATCCATTAAAATATCTTACCTGAAACATCAGGGAAGAGCTGTTAATTGCGTGAGTTACATGGTTTATACATTTAACAGGACATGGTTTATTTCTTAATTGGTTACCGAAAATTAACTGCAATATAATTGTAATGTCACTGAAAAAGCTTGTCAGAACAGTAAACTGACCTGATGTCACTGAAAAAGCTTGTCAGAACAGTAAACTCACCTGATCAGTCATCCCTGATCTCATCTGATGGGTCATATTTTACAGTTGTCACGGAGTAAGTGTAAAGTTGGTAGAAAGGTCCATTGTTCAGTGTAGAAACATGTTTATATCACATACTGAAAATAAAAATTAGATAATAATAATCTACATTTTAGAATACAGTTCAAGTTCAAACTAAGGAAAAGTTATGTATGACTTAATCTTTAACAGTAGAAAAGTAGAACCACTAGTACGGGTAAATGCCTCACAGAATGGCCAAATTTGTAAATGTTTTTGTAACTAATTTTTTATAAAAGACTGGTAGATTTTGTGGATACCATATGAAACAAAAGTCTTCTGGCAACACTTCCTGTGGTGAAATCATTAACTAGGACCACATTTTCTGGCATAAATATGACTGTTTATGTAGAAATTTTGAGCACTGAAAAATTTGTTTTCAAATTTTTGAACTAAGTTTACATTTTGGTGAGAACTTCTGGCACCAGTATGACAGAAGATGTTCAAAGAATAGTATTCATCAAACAAAACGAACATTGTTCAATATAGGAAGAAAAAAATGCTAAAATGGCTACACGCCTCACAAAATGGCCAAAATATGCCTCACAAAATTTGTTTTCAAATTTTTGAACTAAGTTTGCATTTTGGTGAGAACTTCTGGCACCAGTATGACAGAAGATGTTGCCCCACGAAAAACCTCACCGAACCTCCACGCGGTGTGGGGTGGGTGGCTCGAACGGGAGGTGCATGGGTGTTTCTAACCTATGCAAAGGAAGGGACTAGCCATCTCTACAACAAGGAAAGGCTCTAATAGCCTCTACTAACCTTAGAACCGCAGCATAACCGCTTTTCCCACAGGCAAATAACACCTTCCGCAGGAAACTAACACGCTCACAGGCCCCACATGACGTGTAACCCCAGGATTTGGTTTTGGAACAGACACTGAAAACAACGATAGAGGAGCGGTCTACACGCTCACAGGCTACCATGTCTCGTGTAACCCCAGGATTAGACACGTTCACATGCTACCATGTCTCGTGTAACCCCAGTATTTGGTTTTGGATCGGGCACTCAAAACAACGATAGAGGAGCGGTCTACACGCTCACAGGCTACCATGTCTCGTGTAACCCCAGGATTTGACAAGTTCACAGGCTACCATGTCTCGTGTAACCTTAGGATTTAAACACGCTCACAGGCTACCACGCCTCGTGTAACCCTAGGACTCTAACACTTAACAGACTCTAACACGCTCACAGGCTTCCATGCCTCGTGTACCCCAGGATTTGGTTTTGGATCGGACACTGAAAACAACGATAGAGGAGCGGTCTACACGCTCACAGGCTACCATGTCTCGTGTAACCCCAGGATTTTACACGTTCACAGGCTACCACGCCTCGTGTACCCTAGGATTTTGTTTTGGATCGGACACTCAAAACAACGATAGAGGAGCGGTCTACACGCTCACAGACTACCACGTCTCGTGTAACCCCAGGATTTAACACGCTCACAGGCTACCAAGTCTCGTGTAACCTTAGGATTGAACACGCTCACAGGCTACCACGTCTCGTGTAACCCTAGGACTCTAACACTTAACAGACTCTAACACGCTCACAGGCTTCCACGTCTCGTGTACCCTAGGATTTGGTTTTGGATCGGACACTCAAAACAACGATAGAGGAGCGGACTACACGCTCACAGGCTACCATGTCTCGTGTAACCCCAGGATTTTACACGTCCAAAGGCTACCACGCCTCGTGTACTTAGGATTTGGTTTTGGATCGGACACTCAAAACAATGATAGAGGAGCGGTCTACACGCTCACAGGCTACCATGTCTCGTGTAACCCTAGGATTTAACACGCTCACAGGCTACGACGTCTCGTGTAGCCCTAGGACTCTAACACTTAACAGACTCTAACACGCTCACAGGCTTCCACGTCTCGTGTACCCTAGGATTTGGTTTTTTGATCGGACACTCAAAACAACGATAGAGGAGTGGTCAACAGTGACGTTACAGGAACATTGCATACTCCTACGAGTTGCATGTAGCAGGCCATGACCGTCCCTGGAAGTCCCTGTCTCCTCATCGTTAACCCGTAAGGGGTTGCACCAGGGGCGGTGGTAACAGAACTTCAAGACTCTCGGAGTCTGTTGTCGATATCTATGTATAATATAATTATGGTATATAACTTGGGAGTCTCTCTCTCTAGCAGCAGGAGTTGGAGAATGGAGACGCGTTGTGAAAGCCACCGCAAGGAAGGCTTACAGTCGACGCCGACCAATCAAAAGAAAGAAGACAGAAGATGTTTAAAGAATAGTATTCATCAAACAAAACGAACGTTGTTCAATAGAGGAAGAAACAAAATGTTAAAATGGCTAAACGCCTCACAAAATGGCCAAAATATGCCTCACAAAATGGCCAAAATTTAAAACTCCTTTTATTCAATGAAACAATAAGTCTAAAGTATTCACAAGCTATTTATCATACAATAACACCCCAGATAGAGTGTTTTTACAGCCGAATGAAGGTTATAAATCATGAAATCAGGGAATATGAACAACGCCACACAAAATGGCCATTTTTGGTGTAGGAAATTATGCCCTTTTTATTCAGTTCTAAGAAATTTCACCTATATGGGGTGTTAACAAGGCATATTAATACCAGCAGCATGCCTAAAACAAGAGCCAAAGGTTTTGGAAAAATAAAATTTTCTCGTTTTCTTTTTTTTTTGCCATTTTGTCAGGCATTTTTTCTTTTTTGTGAAATAATTTTTCACAGCTCAGTTTTTTCGTGAGTTTTAGGTTATTACCCCATTCCTTAATAGGTTTTCTAACAACGTGTGGTGATAGAAATTTAAAAAGTATCTCCATCAACAGAATTATAGAAATTCAGATTTGGCCATTCTGTGAGGCATGTTTTTTTGGAGGAAGATTTTCCGGCCAATTTTTCTCAAAGAAAAAATGGTTATGAGATTAAATGAACCCCCGGGAAGAAAAATATGAGTGTCAACTTAGCTTCTTATGAAATAAAAACTGGAATAAAGTGTGTGTTGTGATTTTGAGAGACCTTCCTTTTTTTTGGCTATTCTGTGAGGCAAATACCCGTACCCCATTTTAATACTTTAGAAAGCTTAGACAGTTTCTTCTCTAAGGCCTTACAATTCTTACATACCTACAGGGTGGGCCAAAAGTCAGTACCCATACGTTGGCCTTAATAGCTCCGCCGTGTTTTATATTTGAGAGCTGTTGCTTTGCAGATGGCATACTGTACTTACTGGTTCGAGGATTCCGTCGTCAAAATTTGAAAATTCGAATATTTTAGACCACGCCCATTCAATTTTAAAACACCTATACTGTTTTCTCTGAACATGCTGAACGCCTAATGTTTTTAGAGACGGTAGATTATCAAATGTTGCATATGATCTGAAAACATGAGGCAAAACGGATTAGAAATGACGAAGTTATCAAACATTTTCTGTATCTCGTTAACAAATTGACTGGGTGATTATGTGACACCGTGACACGACACCTTAATTGGGCACCCTTAACAATTCCCATAATGTTTAACGGGGTAGTTAACGGGGTCACCTTATCACGTGATTAGGTAAACCAATCACCTGATCACACGTAATGAATAAACTCGTTATGCTTCATATCTCGGTCATCTGAGAAGCTACAGTTCTAATTCTTTCAGGACAAACGTTATTCGAATGGCCAAACACAATTCAATAAAATTTAGCTTGATCTGACTATCCAAACTATCAAATAAATGTGAAAATGAACTTCCATTTGAAAAAAATGAACGTGAATATTTTTCGAGTTGACAAATTCCTCGAACCAGTGGTGGTACTAAGTCATACCAGAAGGAAGTATTTAAATTCGGCATTCAGTGACTGAGCTTTAAAGTCCAACGTATGGGTACTGACTTTTGGCCCACCCTGTACATTACTTCTGAGTGTTGCCCAAGTTTTTCAAACGTTTTTTGGTGCATGCAACACTTGTCACTTGGTATTCATAATTGGGCCATTTTACAATATTATTCATAGCCGATGACCTGAGACTATTTGTTATCGCAATTATAATCATCACTGAAAGTTTCAAGACCATCGAGTAATTATTAATGGAGTTATTGTAAAAATAAGAAAATCGCCCATTTTGGCAGTGAAACAAAACCACCAACCAGGTTTGAACATGTCCATGATACCATTTACCACAGTGACCATCAAACTTCACTCGAGGCCAATGACATCTTGAGAGCATTCACCACATGGATACACAACAGGAGGGGCACCATTGTCCATTCTATTTCTGATTGGTGCCTCAACAGGGCAATGAACATTAAGAGTTTCTAGTTTTACTGAAAGATATGTGTGTACTACTTTTACTGAGTCTACTTCTAGGACTTGAGGTTTAATTGACCAAGGATTTTCTGATACCCACCTAACAAATTATACCCAGCTAAAACGTTTTAAAACATCAATAATTTAGTACAAAATTAACAATTTTAACAATTATTACACTTCAAAATAATAAAATAAATAATCATAAAATTACTGTATTTGACTTTAACAGTTATTTGATGTTCCGAAACGAAACTGCGGTTGAAGATGCAGTTACATTAACGGGATATACTCCTAAATATTTGTTTTAAATATCAAGACCGTCGACGATCAGTCCAACTCGTTACTCGGTGCACTTTTTGGTATGTTATAAACCTACAGGCTATAGAAAACACTAGTTCTCAATGGTAAATTTTCCCCAAAATATCTATTTAAAGCAGTTAATATCCAATATTTGCTTTTTTGTGAGCTAAACAGCTCAAATAGAAAAACCTATTCTCATCACCCATGATAATATTATTACAATATGTTAATGTAAAATGTTTGTTGTCAAATAAACAGAATCCAATATTGCTACAATTCAATATATTTGGTAGTTCATCCATTATCTTTTATTCGAATAGTAGCAAAATTAGCAAAAATGAAATGCTATGATAAATCTCATTTTCTAAAAATTAAAATTAATAAAACCTTATTTTTTGACAAATTAATTTTTCGCTCTCAATTTAGTTCCTGGCTTTTTACAATTTCAATACACATATGACATAGTTATTCACTAATTATAGTCTTTGAAACAATTCAGTATGATGGAGCCTTGGCCTTGCTTAGCTGTTAATTGACGATGTCAATTCTTCGCAGCTCGGCAAGTCCCAGTAGCGCGTTTTGCCGGCGGCGCGCGCTTCGCGCGCGAAAAGTGGCACGCAACGTATGTCAACGTGGTTGCTAGAATCATAATTGAGTGCGCGGCGCGGCCCAGTAACACATCGCACTACAAGCTTAGCTGATAAGTCAAACTTTTCCATTGTTATAATGGACTGACCCTGTGCGCGGCGCTACTTCCAACTTTATAGCACTTGCCTCGAACTA
Organism: Bolinopsis microptera; assembly: GCF_026151205.1. Lineage (NCBI taxonomy): Eukaryota > Metazoa > Ctenophora > Tentaculata > Lobata > Bolinopsidae > Bolinopsis > Bolinopsis microptera. The sequence goes on from NC_087076.1 coordinate 5,329,456, forward strand.
GTGCTTTCGAGAAAAAGACGACGCACGCTACTTCGATTAAATTTAGACGAGTAACATCCACCAAGGTGATTATGTGTTCAGCATAATAATCATTAAAATAACTTAAAATTTATAATTTGAACCCAAAAACCTTACTGCATATTGCATAGGAGGGCCAACGTGCAAAAAACTGCTGCTCTTTGCGTGTGGGTCATTTGCAGCAGTTAGCTGTCTTCACTTTTCACTTCTTCAGCAGTTGTGTGCGGCGTGCGCGGGGCAGTAATATAAAACAAGCATAAATCTGCTGCCAACTGCTGTAAATGACGCGCGCGATAGCATGACCAGTTCCGGGCTGAGTGAATGTTGAATTACAATTCCTCCATTGCACTGAAAAAAGTGCGGATGCACATTGGAAGTTAGTGTGCACGTGACCAGCATTCACACGATCGTTTATGATCTTTTGCGGCCTTGAAAAATAACACTTGCCTGCTAACTACCAATAAAAAAGTGACGTATATGGTATACACTACAAAAGCCTCGCACTGATTTATATTGCATGTAAAATTTGACGGATGTTACTCGTCTAAATTTCTTCGAAGTAGCGCGCGCCGCTTTCCTCTCGAAATGGCAAGTGCTACGAAGTAGCGCGCGCCGGGCCAAATCATTAACAATGGTCAAATTTAAAATCTGATTGTTGGATTGCAGAATCGCAAAAATGCGCCAGCGGCCAGCTACCTTGCACGTTTGAAAGGTTTCAATTACGCCAAGCTATGTTTATGATTTATGTTGACGGATGTTACTCGTCTAAATTTCTTCGAAATAGCGCTAAGCGCGCGCGCCGTGCTTTCTTCGCGAAATGAGTCAAGGCAATTACTACATATCACTAATTAGCGCACATCGGGCTAGTCCATTAACAATGAACAATGTTTATGAACATGATAGCCTGGAGTCTCCAGGTGACGGAATGACAGGCTGAACGTGGCCCAGTAACGTTTAAAAATACATCAATTCAAGTTGGTTTTTGTTGCACGATGCGTTACTGGGCCGCGCACTCAATTATGCTTCTCGCAACCACCTCGCTAGATCGGCGAGATGCGCTATATACTGGGCCTCACCGAGCTGCGAAGAATTGACATCGTCAACTAAGTTGGTTACAACTATTCAACTATTGGGAGCCCTTTTGAAAAGTTTAAAAGATCGAACACGTGACTTAGAGTGACTTACCTTTAGCACGTTCACACTACTTAACTGAGCCGCGCATCCAATAATGCTTTTCTCGATAGATCGACAAAATACACCATTGGTAACTGGGCCACGCCGAGCTGCGGAGGATTGACTTCGTCAATTTTGTAGCGCGATGCACTACTGGGCCGCGCCACACTTCAAATAATTCTTCTCGCAACCACACTTCGGTAGATTGGCGAGATGCACCACTGGGCCTCAGGGAGCTGCGAAGGATTGACATCGTGAATTAACGTCAATTAAGCGATACTTGTAAAATCATTATCAATGTCTCATGTCTGTTCCAATTCCAAACATTCAGTTGTAGGTTAATAACCTACCAAAAAGTGCGCCAAGTTGGACTCGTCGACGTTCTTAATATTTGGAACAAATAGTTCAAAAGCTTATCACCCGAGTGTGCTAAACCACTCTACAGTCGAGCTTCGAGATTGTTCTAAAAGGGCCCCCGACCGTTGAAACCACTTTCAATCGATGCGATGAATTTTCGGACGCTGATTCCGAATCACCCCCCATGACATAGGGTTAAAATGCTCCCCTGGCGGAAAACTGTCTCCATCACGTCATATGACCGTATAAGGAAGTTATTATAATTTATCGTTAGGGTTAGGAAATAGGATTTCAGCATATGCTGTTGTTAAGGATTGGGTTAGGGTTAGGATTAGGATCAGATTAGAGGGTTAGGGTTTCGAATAGTCGTTCAGGACTCGACCAGCTAGAGAATGGGTTGAAAATGTCACGCGTAGTAGTAGAGTGATTAATCATCACCTCTCTCGTTTACCTGGGGACCACAGGCTATTATGTTCGAGAACATAGTGCTACTGCTAGAGATTCAATGACAGACTGAGCACCGCCCAGTAACTCTCTCGTGCGCGAAAAGTGGTATACAATTACGTGTATCAATGCAGTTGCGTAGTACATCGCATTAGTATTACAACTTTGTGACCCAGGAGGAGACACTCACTTCGCGCATGTTGGGCCGGGAAAGTGGAAATAACTGATAGTGTCATTCCATGCATCACTATTATTTTCGATGATCATCATGCTTCACTCCATGAGTCCATGACATGAGTGAAAAGGGTAATGGCTGGAGTTTAACTGAATTTAGTTACGATCTGAAGTCGCGTTATAACGCAACATGGGCAACATGGGAACTAAAACATTATCAATTATATTTTCTAACACCAATTGGCGTTAAATTGTAAATAAAAAAGGAGCGTATAAATAAGACCAAAGAGTTAAAATACAAAATCTTAAAAAAGCTACGTTATGTGTTATAATTTATGTATATTTAGTCGCATTTACACTTGCTTAACACATGTGATAGCTTGATAGACGTGCTTCGATTGTCCGAACTCATAACATTTGACCAATCTAACTGTCACCACGATGTAGCTAATTTGGGCTGAATTTAATACTGTCAGAAGTTGGCTACATTTTGATTACAGTTAGACTATCTCCATTAGGTTTTCTGGCCAAATGAAAACATGCAACTGATTAACGCACGCGCGCATACATTATGTTAAATATTCGTTACATATTACACCACCGCAAACTCATAAACCAAATGTCATCTTATTACTGCAGCTTAAAGTTTAACTATGTATCGTAAGAACAGTTTATTTGGTAATAATTCAATAATAATGGTGCAGTGAGTCTAAAAGTTATGCATTTTGTTTGTCAGGAAAGTCCTTTAGAGTTTGTTTGAAGACTGGACTGAAAGAGAACTTTCTGAACACCTTCACTTCCTTCCAAGAAGCCATTGCTTTACCATAACTTTTGCATATTTTGCCACTGCCACTCGATCGTTCTCGTCCGCACTGAAAGATAAGGGCATTTCATACTTCTTGAATGACAATCAAGAGCATTTTACAATTCAGGATCATTATTATATAAAGATGTTGAACGTTTTAATCCAGAACTAGGTGAGAATGTTATTAACAGTTCTAAAAGGTGAAAAACTTACCACTTTATCTTTTCCAACAACTCAATTCACTAACTGTGTTCAAATAGATTTAAAATAATGCCATACCTCAGGTAGCTGCAGTAAAGAACACCATCCTCTAACATCGTTCTGGTTCAGGTAGTGCACCTTTGTGAGCACCTGCTAAAGAAGATTATTATAAGTCAACTAACTGATCGAGGTGTTATAATATATATTTGTATTTAGCACATGATACTGGCTTTCATTTCTTAACTTGGTGTCAGAAGAAGAAGAATGATGAACATACCACCCCCACCGGCCTATCATCCACCAGCGCCGATACAATACCATACAAAGCAGATGGATATCTCTATACAGATTAAATGCTCAGAGACAGATTGGTATGCGGCATATATTGTTGTACCACAATAAGTCGCTTGTCTACAGAACATAACTTTGATTTAGTGAAAGCACTAGAAATAGTCAGGTCGATAGAAGTTGCTAATGTACATATTAAGAAGCTAATGGAAACAAGCAACACCCAGACAAAAGAAGTTGCAGCAATTAAAAAATCAAAGAAGAAAAGAAGACTAAACATCAAATGTTAGTTAATAGTAGTACGGAGATCCCAGAGAGGGGAGTTAGCACATAAAATATCAACTACTTCGGTCTGAAGTGAGGGTTATAAGATTGCATGAACGGAGGGTTTGAAACAAACCCAATTTAGAGATAAGATGAGTCAAAGTGAGTATTATCGCTGAGTTTTATCGTGATATATTGGGAATTGGGATTCAAGTTGAGACCGGACTTAACTGTTGATTTTATCAACAACCTTTACGCTAATAATCCCGTTGCAAAGGAGTGAGTGGTCTCCTCAGAGCCAGAAAACACAACGAATTTAAACAAGGAATCTACCTGTGAGGAAGCCTTGAACCAAAACCTCACTAGTGGAAATGATAATAAGATAATAAGAGTTATTGATTCTTTGGGGATGTACTTACAAAAAGGTATCCCTGCAATAGTTGTTATTGTTATTGTATTTGTAAGTGGGGTACTGATTTGGAAGTTTTGTCCTCGTGGTTTTTGTGACCCGAGGCTTCTACCATAGTATGTGTAATGTGTGTAAGTGCAAGTTGGTGATCATATTGTTTTTGTATTCTAAATTAAAGATGATTGTCAGATAAAACCATTAAAAAAAACTTCACTAGTGGAAATGATAATAAGATAATAAGAATTATTGATTCTTTAGTGTAGATTATTTTAATTTTTTATATCTATGGTTGATACATAATATTATATATGGTTGAAGGATCAACCATAATTTATTGATATTTTCGAATTATATTATTATGATAAAATAAATGTTTGTAATATCCTATTGAGGCACATGTCATCCCATCGCGGGTTTACTACTGCTGCTACTACTACTACTAGGTGTATCTATTGCACCAAAATAAGAAAGATTTTAAAGTAAAGTATATGCCTTTTGAAGATGGGCTGAAAAAAATAGTACATTACAAATAAACAAATTACTAGAACAGAATGAGGATGGGTTTATCATCTAAAAAGTGTACTGGCGCAATACAGTACTAAGTGTATGATCCCCCCAACAGTTCAGGGCTCTAAAACCGTAGCACAAACATATTACTACGGCCCTAAGAAGACTTTCAAGATGTTCTATGATAATACAAGCTAAGTATCACGTGACGTCACACTCCCTCACATGACGTCACACTCCCTCACGTGACGTCACGTAGCACAAACATATCACTACAGCCCTAAGAAGACTCTCAAGATGTTCTATGATAATACAAGCTAAGTATCACGTGACGTCACACTCCCTCACATGACGTCACACTCCCTCACGTGACGTCACGTAGCACAAACATATCACTACGGCCCTAAGAAGACTTTCAAGATGTTCTATGATAATACCGCATTATTTATTGGGGAAATGAGAAGAGTCTGTGCGAGAGCCTGACTTGGAGCCTGCTATAAAAGTTGCTGGATCTTATTGTGAAGCAGAATGCGAACCAAGTCCTCTGGAAAGTAGTACTTTTTTCAAGGACAAAAGCTACTAGAACATCTTCATAAGACTTGAGAGCGGAGAATGGTTGGAAATAAAGAATGTTAGATCATTTAATCTAATGTTAACAACTTATGGGGTTCACTGAAAAAAGCCACTACAGATAACTTATGTCATTTGATGCAGTGGGTGGTTCTTTATATCTATAATTTGTTTATCAATAGGGCCTTATCTCAGGAAGTACTCAGAATAAAGAAAAGAATAAAGAAAAGTGTAATATTCATTGATTATTGATGATTGATTAATGTAATTGATGTAATTAATCATTTCTATATTTAGGGGTTTACAACTTATGAACACAACGTTTCAATGGTCTTCTGATATATTACTATGGTGACGAGAGCAAGAGAACCTTGGTGTGGCAATGCAGATTACCTGGATAGCTGGATAGAACAGTAAGAGGAATCTTTCATCCTAGAAGATATTACAGATGACAGAAAGAAAGAAGCCTCATTACTCAGCTATATTGGAATGTCCAGCATCACAGACATATGCAGGAGACGAAGGAAGGTTTTCAGAAACTCGAGGGAGTACCAATTGGTGAAAATCAACAACAGGAGACCAGTTGCTTTGAGATTCAACACAGCAACTCGAAGAGATTCGCGAGAATTCGTCCAACTGCGACTTCAACGGGCACTGGACAGCCTGGTGTACCTCATAGACATGGAGAAGACTTTCTGAGAACTCTTTCTTTCTGTTTGGATATTTTTATTGTATGTAATTATTTTGATTCACGAGTTTCATTGTTTAACTTCTAATTTGTTACTTGAGACTACGGTATATTGTAGATTTATGTTTTGATTTTGTATTCTTAACTTACCTTTTACACCTCCCTTTATCCGTTTGTTTAACCTTGATATCCCTTTTCTAGTTACTTATTCTTCATGTCATCGTCTAGAGATTTGCTGATGGCAGTCGCATCACTGAGCAACGCGTACACAGATGACCTCAGAGAGCTCGAGGAGTTGAAGAAGCGTATAAGACGTGCGGAAAGAAGGATACGGGACCTGCAGATAGAAATAGAGTATATGGCTGAGCAAGCGGCCAACAGAATGGATACGCAGCCCGGGCCCCACCGTACTACAACAGCCCCCTGCCCCACATCGCCGAGTACGGAGCCGAACTCGAGCCCGCACTAGAGGTGGCCGTCTCATCCTCATTGTTGTTCTTTCTCCTTTTTGTTATCGATTTTTACATTTCATTATATTTAAAGTGTTTTACTTGTACTCATTCGTATGGAATGGAAATGAGGATCTAAAAAGGATTTAAGGGAAGGGAGAAAGACGGGGAAATAGGTGAGTATTGTAAATTATGATATTGGATTTGGAGTAGGGTTAGAATTACTGATTCTTTGGGGATGTACTTACAAAAGGTATCCCTGCAATCGGTGACCGACAACTAGGAACCTTTCATTTCGGCCTCCCACAGGTATCACATCACATGGCCCAATCAGTGACGTATCATTTGTGATGTGATCCATATTATAACCATCCTAACAGCCGGACAACCAAGAACCTGTTACCTGGGTAGGGTTCACATGACAGTTTAGTAAGTACCTGTGTATTATGAAGTATATTAAGAAGTGTTTGAGCTCTCGATATGTGTTCACAGATAACTCTTTATCCATTGGCTCCAAACTCCACAACCACCCTGCTGACAACGCTGCTCCAAAGAATATCGATCGACTGGGTGTTGGAAAAACTCCTTCTAAGGAAAGGATTAGAAGGAAAACTTCCAATGACTTTGGCCATGAGATTGATATTGGGTAATGTATTCTGTATGTAATTATTATGTTGGGTTTGAACTATCATTATCTTGAAAAAAATCTTTGTCTTAATTAATGAGTGCAGAAATATATACAGCACAGCTGTGAAATAGGTTGTTGTGACCCGAGGCTTCTACCATAGTATGTGTAATGTGTGTAAGTGCAAGTTGGTGATCATATTGTTTTTGTATTCTAAATTAAAGATGATTGTCAGATAAAACCATTAAAAAAAACTTCACTAGTGGAAATGATAATAAGATAATAAGAATTATTGATTCTTTAGTGTAGATTATTTTAATTTTTTATATCTATGGTTGATACATAATATTATATATGGTTGAAGGATCAACCATAATTTATTGATATTTTCGAATTATATTATTATGATAAAATAAATGTTTGTAATATCCTATTGAGGCACATGTCACCCCATCGCGGGTTTACTACTGCTACTACTACTACTACTAGGTGTATCTATTGCACCAAAATAAAAAAGATTTTAAAGCAAAGTATATGCCTTTTGAAGATGGGCAGAAAAGAATAGTACACTACAAATTACTACTACTAGAACAGGATGAGGATGGGTTTATCATCTCTACTGTACTGGTGCAATACTGAATACAGTACTAAGTGTATGATCCCCCCACAGTTCAGGGCCCTAAAACCGTATCACAAACATATCACTACAGCCCTAAGAAGACTCTCAAGATGTTCTATGATAATACAAGCTAAGTATCACCTGACGTCACACTCCCTCACGTGACGTCACACTCCCTCACGTGACGTCACGTAGCACAAACATATCACTACGGCCCTAAGAAGACTTTCAAGATGTTCTATGATTATACCGAATTTTTTATTGGGGAAATCAGAAGAGTCTGTGCGTGAGCCTGACTTGGAGCCTGCTATAAAAGTTGATGGATCTTATTATGAAGCAGAATCCGAACCAAAAAATCTGGAAAGTATTATTTTGTTCTAGGACAAAAGCTACTAGAACAGCTTCATATGAGAGCGGAGAATGGTTGGAAATAAAGAATGTTAGATCATTTAATGTTAACAACTTGTAGGGTTCACTGAAAAAAGCCACTACAGGTAACTTTTGTCATTTGATGCAGTGGGTGGTTCTTTATATCTATAATTTGTTTATTAATAGGGCCTTATCTCAGGAAGAACTCAGAATAAAGAAAAGTGTAATAATCATTGATTATTGATGATTGATTAATGTAATTGATGTAATTAATAGATGTGGATACTGGCGGGGAGGTGATAATTGTTTGTTTACATTAATAGTGAGCACATGTTAAGCAGGCTGAGGAGGTGATAATTGTTTGTTTACATTTTAGGTCGAGCACATGTTAAGCAGGCTGAGGAGGTGATACATATTTTGTATTATAGAAGGTTTGTAACACTTGTAACGCCTTCTTGTTACCCCCCTTTGAGGACCCCGAATTATTTTCTGAACGAAAGCTCAAAAATAACCGAGAAATCGACCTTCTTATTAACTCATTTTGATGACTGTTTCTGACCTAAAATTGCACGAAAAATCGATTTAGCTAGGTTTCAGAACCTATAAACACTTCCTTATCCCTCAAAATTGATGTTTTATAGTTAATACGACCAACAAGCAACATATATTTTGATCCTTCGGTTCTACTCATGACCTAGACAGTTAAGCTGAACCCGACAGATTGAGGCAATCCTCACCTTAACTGATCAAACTGGTACTAACACAATTTTCAGATATAAATGTTCTTTGCGATACGTTTATTGCAGCTTTGCAACTTGAGTGAAGACCAGAGTACGAAAACACACAGCAGGTAAGCAACTCACTTTTGGTGACTGTTCCTCACGAACATTCTGATCCTGTAACATATGAACAGGGAGATCGTCTCCTTAACAAATCGAACCTAGGTACTATCACAATTTCCAGAGCACAGCATGATAACAAAGTCAAAAGAAACACAATGAAGGTAGGTTACCAACACCACAATATAACAATCATACTGACAACTGAATTAAATGTATTCTGACGACGGGCAGCCCTGATGTGCTCCGTGGTCCTCAACGAGCGACCACTTGTAATAGAGGTGTTATGTCATGTGACACCGATCCGTCCAATCACAAACAGGAAAAGTGAGCAGATCGATATCGTGTGTTTACTTTCCTTATCTTTATTTGACCCTCTGTTCACATTGTTATCTCTACCACATCTTGACTCGGCAAGGTCCGCGTGCAATATCTGCACCGCGGTAAACACGCCATGATTACGTCATGAACTTGAAATAGTGTGATTGTTGTACACTTATATAACCGTGCCCATCGCCCACGTACATTACAAACTGTTGGGGGGGGGGGGGGGGTGGGGGCGGGGGATGGGGTTTAAGATAAACAACCGATCTTGATAGTGTGTTGGTCGCTCCTCCAACTGACTGTGATGCTAACCGTCCAGTCATGAACGGAACATTAACATTCTTTAGTTATAGCATGTTTCGGTTTCATTGTTCAATTGCGGAGATTAGTATTATTAAAAACATTTACTCTAATATGAGGTCGCGATTATGAACTGAGTGAGATTCCAAATGATGAACTGTGCTTTAAGTTTACACCAACTGGAAGCAAAGGAATAATGCATATATCCATGAGTGCTCCTTTGCTTAACTTAAACCTTTAGACAGTAAGTGTTTGGAAACAGAATCTAGGACACGACTTCACTGACAAGAACTGTATGTTCCAGGAGGAGGCAGTATACAGGAGGACAAGCATGGTTATACCTGACAGAGTTGAAGTACTAGTTCAACATGGTGCAGTTCATTTTTGCCAGGTTAGACACTAAAAATTTCAATTTGTGCTTTGTAATTAGTCATTGCCGTTTTAAATATGTAAACTTAGAGTCCTTCTCACAATTGTAATAAGAGTTTGTGTAACTTTAAAATGCTGCACTTGCCCTCAAGTCAATGGAATTCATTTTGTGTGCTATGACCTATGGTTTCTAATTTCTCGTTAAGGTTTCAGCATACGCTTAAGTTAGAAATCGGGTTTGTGTTAGGGTTAGGATCATTCTGGGTGGTTAAGGTTTCAGAGCCAGCTAGAAAACGTGTTGAAACGTCACTTAACAGTCTAGTTGTGTGTAGAGTGATTAATCATCGTCCGGTTAGTTAAGAATAAGCGGAATAAATAAAAAAGCGAATTAAATTTCAGGAGTTACACTAAACATCCCAGCGGGGATGTGGGGCAAGACTCAGTTCACGCCGGAAGAAGTAGCAGCCAGTAGGAAAGTCAGCATCGCCCGCATCCACGTGGAACGCTCTATTGGCTATCTGAAGCGGTACAAGATTTTGGGAAACAAAGTTGTGGCGAAGATGTTGCCCTATCTGAGCGACATCGCATTCGTGTGCGCCCAACTGGTCAATTTGAACCCTGTTTTTTTAAGGGAGGTCGACAACGATTTTTTTTAAATGACCAGGGCTACTTGAATAAATAAAAAATTATGTTATTATTCTGTTCCTGACTGGACGATAAGCACCACAGTCAGTTGGAGGTATATTTTATTTGAACCTGCTAATTGCAGGTATATTTTATTTAAACCTGCTAATTGCAGGTATATTTTATTTAAACCTGCTAATTGCAGGTATATTTTATTTAAAGCTGCTAACATTTCTTGTCAGAGAATTCGTGTCCTAGTTTTTATTGTCAAACACTTACCGTCCAAGTTAAGTTAGGGAGCACTCATGGGTATATTCCTTTGGTTCCAGTTGGTGTAAACTTAAAGCACAGTTCATCATTTGGAATTCCACTGAGTTGATAATCGCGACCACATATTACAGCAAACTGTACATATTACAGCAAACTGTACTTATCTCCGCAGTTCAGCCGAGACATACTATAACTAAAAAATTATGTTATTATTCTGTTCCTGACTGGACGATAAGCATCACAGTCAGTTGGAGGAGCGACCAACACACTATCAAGATCGGTTGTTTATCTTAAACCCCATCCCCCGCCCCCACCCCCCAACAGTTTGTAATGTACGTGGGCGATGGGCACGGTTATATAAGTGTACAACAATCACACTATTTCAAGTTCATGACGTAATCATGGCGTGTTTACCGCGGTGCAGATATTGCACGCGGACCTTGCCGAGTCAAGATGTGGTAGAGATAACAATGTGAACAGAGGGTCAAATAAAGATAAGGAAAGTAAACACACGATATCGATCTGCTCACTTTTCCTGTTTGTGATTGGACGGATCGGTGTCACATGACATAACACCTCTTAGTTAGGGCAAGAGTTGATTTTTCTGTGAACAAATTCGTAACAAAGGTTTGTCTACAGGAATGTGTTGTCCATGGTCCCAGGAACCACCAAAAAAAACCGTCCAGCTGAAACTTTTGGGCAAAAATTTTTATAGTCATTTTTCTCCAGGAACCCATACGCCCCACCCCTAATATTGGTTATTCGGCTCCCGAAGGTCTTGAGATCTCCATAGGGGGTGCAAAATGACCGCAATGGCCACATTATGGCAGGCGAATGATAGTTTCAGAACGGTTGGGGCTTTATTTTTCGAAATAAATGGAATTTTTCGAAATTTTTCTCAATTTTATTGAAATTTCGAAAAAAATACACCAAATCATTTTTAACGCTTATTTCAAATCTTACTCGGGAAATAACTTCAATTAACAAATATCAAGGTTAACTAACAAACAACAGATTATTGACCAACCCCCAGACAGCTATTCGACGGTACATGCTACTCTGATTGAATGTCTTAAGTTATCCTACAGTGAGCCGATGATAATCACATTCGATTTGCCATTGTGGATTAAGGCCACCCGAATAGTACTGGAAACTGGGATGCCTATTGTGGTCAGGGTTGGGGGCTTCCACACTCTCACGAGTTTTCTTGGCTGCATAGGCTATATAATGGCAGACTCGGGTTTAGAGGAGCTCATCAAACTCGTGTATCCTGGAGACGTCACGCATATATCGGATGGAGGATCTTACTATAAAGCGTTGAGAGCCCACTTTCTGATCGACGCCGCTCTTTGTTGTTTCATTATAGAGGAAGAAGTTTACGACGATAAACTAGTAGACTTGGAAGGTTACATCAACAAATGTGTGAACGAAAATATAGGTGTTAACTTTAAGACTAAATCTATTCAGGATCTATCAGAGAAAATAACTCTGCTTCTAAAGAACCTGTTTTCAAACAGTAGAAGTAGAACAGCAGCTCTATGGGTTACTTACCACAACATGATAACACTAGTAAAGGACTTCATAAGAGCAGAGAGGTTGCACGACTACAATATGCATTTATCAGCAGTAGCTTTGATGCTGCCCTACTTCGCAGCAGCTGGGAGGGGACAGTATGCAAAAGCTTTAAAACTGTATTTGGAGCAGGATGCTATTTTTAAAGTCAAGTATGGGGCGCTTTAAAAGACCTTTAAAGTAACTGGGCTTCACACGGTTTGTTACAACGACCACGAGTGGGCCGGAGTGTGGACTGACCTCTCCATAGAGCAGAGTCTTATGAGGGCAGCTAAATCTAGTGGTGGATTAACAAGTGGAAGGATGCGTAATCGTGAGTCCGCTCACAAGTTATGGGTGGCCACCCTGAATCAGATGGCTTTAATAAATCAGTCTTTTGGAGATTCATTAGCTAATTCATCGAAGCGAGGAGTACCAACTAAAGCTGCCATCCACTCAGATCTTACCAAGTCATCAATCAAGAAAAACTGTGATGTATTTGGAAAATTATTAACTTGGTTTAAAGTTACTGTCGACTTTACAGAATCCGAAGATAAGACTAAGTTAATATCTTTTTCGACTGGTCTTATATCACAGCCTGGGAACGATGAGGTGAATCCCGAGGAATGTTTGGCCGTTGGGGCTGTCCTTCAACGTGAGCTAGATGGGTTGACATTCATCGATAAGATAAGTATCAAAGGTAAAGCAAAGAAATTGACACAACTAAGAAAGCAGGTTAAAGTGAATAATAAAAGCGTTGCAGTCGATCCGTTGAAGTGTTTTAACCGTCTAGTCTTGGTTGCTGATAGAGAGACTTCAATAGAGGAATGCCTAACATACGAGTTAACTGTGGTGCCGATGAGCTTATTTGATCAATATCAGATGATGAGGAAATCTAATAAGGCTGCTCTTGGTATAAACCAATCTACACTTAAATCTTGCAGCTTCACGATCCCACTAGTCATTGATGGAGGTTGGCTAATTCACCAACTAAGCTCATTTAAAGGGTGGGACAATTATGGTGAGGTAGCAATGGAGTACTTGAAGCTTATTCCTAAAAATCGGGAAGTTACTGTGATTTTTGATGGATATGAGCCTTCTACTAAAGATCACGAGCACAAGAGGAGAGTAAAAGCGTTCTGTGCTAATATTGCTGTAAAGAAATCCACCTTTTGTACTGTCAGTTGTCACCAAAACAACATTTCTGAGCAACAACAATAACAAAAAAGAACTGATCGACCTTATCTCAAGCATTTTTACTGTAAATGGTATTGAAGTGATCAGAGCTTGTAACGATGCTGATACTTTAATTGCAAAGAAAACATTGGAAATGTCATTCCTTGGCGATGTTGAATTGAAGGCAGAGGATACCGATATAGTTCAAGTCTATTAGTACATCATTTCAACAGTGACCATCACAATGATATTTATCTAACAACGAAGAAGGGTAAATATTCAATCAAAGAAATATCGAGTCATCTAGATCATAAAGAAAAGGAGATACTTCTTCTAATTCATAGTAATTCAGGTTGTGATAGCGTCAGTGGACTGTTTGGTTTTAGCAAGGTTAAAGTGCTAAAGAAAGCTCTCACCTTTGATGAGCAAGGTCAGTTGGCAACATTACTTTCGGTGAGAGAATCAAAAGAAAAGATTATTGAGGCAGGCCTCTGTTTCTTGCAGTACATTTATGGTGACAAGAAAAAGACTCTTTCTGCTTTGAGATTCCTAGCATACAATAGGATGGTAGCGAAAAAGAGTCTCAATCCGAATAGGCTACCTCCAACAATAGCTTCAGCAACGGAGCACATCCTTAGAGCTTACTTACAGTACCATAACTGAGTCATGCTTAACGCTGACAGTCTGAATCCCCTTGACTACGGCTGGAAATTGGCTCCTGGTGGCACTTACGAACCAGTTGCACCAGAGTCTATTTTGAACCTTATATGTTGTAACTGTTCTGTCGATGTGGAACAGGCCTGTTTGACTTTCAGATGTTCATGTAGGAAATATGGCTTCAATTGTTTGCCAGCTTGTGGACGATGCCATGGTATGAACTGCACAAACATTAGACATGATGAACCTGAAGAACAAGCGAATTTTGATTAATATTAACTGTGTATTAATAATTGTCATGGTACTTACTGAGAATACACATTTTAGATTAACTGTATTTGTTATTTGTAGATAAGTTTTTAAATAGATTTGAAATAAGCGACAGTTAAGCGTTAAAAATAATTTGGTGTATTTTTTTTCGAAATTTCAATAAAATTGAGAAAAATTCGGAAAATTCCATTTATTTCGAAAAATAAAGCTCCAATCGTTCTGAAACTATCATTCGCCTGCCATAATGTGGCCATTGCGGTCATTTTGCACCCCCTATGGAGATCTTAAGACCTTCGGGAGCCGAATAACCAATATTAGGGGTGGGGCGTATGGGTTCCTGGAGAAAAATGACTATAAAAATTTTTGCCCAAAAGTTTCAGCTGGACGGTTTTTTTTTGTGGTTCCTGGGACCATGGACAACACATTCCTGTAGACAAACCTTTGTTACGAATTTGTTCACAGATTGACCCATAAACAGCAATTCTTGCCCTAACTATCTATAACAAGTGGTCGCTCGTTGAGGACCACGGAGCACATCAGGGCTGCCCGTCGTCAGAATACATTTAATTCAGTTGTCAGTATGATTGTTATATTGTGGTGTTGGTAACCTACCTTCATTGTGTTTCTTTTGACTTTGTTATCATGCTGTGCTCTGGAAATTGTGATAGTACCTAGGTTCGATTTGTTAAGGAGACGATCTCCCTGTTCATATGTTACAGGATCAGAATGTTCGTGAGGAACAGTCACCAAAAGTGAGTTGCTTACCTGCTGTGTGTTTTCGTACTCTGGTCTTCACTCAAGTTGCAAAGCTGCAATAAACGTATCGCAAAGAACATTTATATCTGAAAATTGTGTTAGTACCAGTTTGATCAGTTAAGGTGAGGATTGCCTCAATCTGTAGGGTTCAGCTTAACTGTCTAGGTCATGAGTAGAACCGAAGGATCAAAATATATGTTGCTTGTTGGTCGTATTAACTATAAAACATCAATTTTGAGGGATAAGGAAGTGTTTATAGGTTCTGAAACCTAGCTAAATCGATTTTTCGTGCAATTTTAGGTCAGAAACAGTCATCAAAATGAGTTAATAAGAAGGTCGATTTCTCGGTTATTTTTGAGCTTTCGTTCAGAAAATAATTCGGGGTCCTCAAAGGGGGGTAACAAGAAGGCGTTACAAGTGTTACAAACCTTCTATAATACAAAATATGTATCACCTCCTCAGCCTGCTTAACATGTGCTCGACCTAAAATGTAAACAAACAATTATCACCTCCTCAGCCTGCTTAACATGTGCTCACTATTAATGTAAACAAACAATTATCACCTCCCCGCCAGTATCCACATCTATCATTTCTATATTTAGGGTTTTACAACTTATGAACACATCGTTTCACTGGTCTTCTGATATATTACTATGGCGACGAGAGCAAGAGAACCTTGGTGTGGCAATGCAGATTACCTGGATAGCTGGATAGAACAGTTAGAGGAATCTTTCATCCTAGAAGATATTACAGATGACAGAAAGAAAGTAGCCTCATTACTCAGCTATATTGGAAGGTATGGTTATAATATACATATCATAACTATTAGTTATTAACTATCCTATGTCAGAGAAGCAATTATCGGTGATACATTATCTGCTTAGTTTCAAAATACCGTGTATTTCTCCTTGCGTATATGTCTAAGCGGTCGCGGTCCCGTTTCAAATAAACTACCGATACTTGACAGTAACCTATATCCGTAACCTAAATGCAGCAGCTTAACTTCACGGTTATTTCAGATCAGTTATGGTAACAGCAAATGAACACAGTCCTTGTATCTGGAATATGTTGTACGACGTATGCGCAATCAGAACAAAAGCGACTAAGCTTAAACAGATAAGAGATCGGGAGAGGTTGAGCGAGACCTATACTGCAGTTCTACTCTCTACCATATTATTCTTTAAACACGGCACATTGTCTGTCAGAAACGTTTATGTAAGTATCTTATCTTAAATCGCCCAAATATTTTAATGTGGGACCTTTTTATAAATTTAAACAAGCTTTTATTAACTGCTAGTTTAACCGGTGGCTACGGCCACTATTGCAGAATCTTTCATTCTAGAAGATATTACAGATGACAGCTATATTGGAAGGTATGGTTACGAGATGCTGAATAAGAAAAAGATAATTAGAAAAAGTGATAAGAATTGAAGAATGAAAAGAATGAATACAATTATGAATGAATATTTTATTTTTCTTAACTATATTTTTCTTTAAATCGGATGAACACTGTATTAATCATACATACGTAATATGATGATAATAAAAGAAATAAGATTATACATAAGTCTGCAGAATGCTTTCTTGTTCGACTAGTTCGATAAGAAGTGATATCATGCATTTTTTGCAGGCTTATCATGCCTGCAGGGAATAACAGCAGGGGTAGGGGAAGTAGGAGACGTCGGGGTATAGCGACGTTTGGTGCAACAGCTAGAAGACGTAATCAACGTCGTAACAGACTAGCTAATGAGGCGGCAGAGGCAGCAGAGAAGAGAGCAAGACAGGTTGCGTCCCCTTTGCAAAGGAGTGAGTGGTCTCCTCAGCATGTACAGAGCCAGACAACACAACGAATTTAAACAAGGAATCTACCTGTGAGGAAGTCTTGAACCAAAACCTCACTAGTGGAAATGATAATAAGATAATAAGAATTATTGATTCTTTGGGGATGTACTTACAAAAGGTATCCCTGCAATAGTTGTTATTGTTATTGTACTTGTCAGTGGGGTACTGATTTGGAAGTTTTGTCCTCGTGGTTGTGGTGACCCGAGGCTTCTACCATAGTATGTGTAATGTGTGTAAGTGCAAGTTGGTGATCATATTGTTTTTGTATTCTAAGTTAATGATCATTGTCAGATAAAACAATTTAAAAAAAAACTTCACTAGTGGAAATGATAATAAGATAATAAGAATTATTGATTCTTTAGTGTAGATTATTTCAATTTTTTATAACTATGGCAGTAGTAAACCATCGCGGGTTTACTACTGCTACTACTACTACTACTACTAGGTGTATCTATTGAACCAAAATAAGAAAGATTTTAAAGCAAAGTATATGTTACTTTTGAAGATGGGCAGAAAAGAATAGTACACTACAAATAAACAAATTACTAGAACAGAATGAGGATGGGTTTATCATCTAAAAAGTGTACTGGTGCAATACAGTACTAAGTGTATGATCCCCCACATTTCAGGGCCCTAAAGCAGCAGCACAAACATATCACTACAGCCCTAAGAAGACTTTCAAGATGTTCTATGATAATACAAGCTAAGTATCACGTGACGTCACACTCCCTCAAATGACGTCACACTCCCTCACGTAACGTCACACTCCCTCACGTGACGTCACGTAGCACAAACATATCACTACAGCCCTAAGAAGACTTTCAAGATGTTCTATGATAATACAAGCTAGGTATCACGTGACGTCACACTCCCTCACGTGACGTCACACTCCCTCACGTGACGTCACACTCCCTCACGTGACGTCACGTAGCACAAACATATCACTACGGCCCTAAGAAGACTCTCAAGATGTTCTATGATAATACCGCATTATTTATTGGGGAAATGAGAAGAGTCTGTGCGAGAGCCTGACTTGGAGCCTGCTATAAAAGTTTATGGGTTTTATTGTGAAGCAGAATGCGAACCAAGTCCTCTGGAAAGTATTATTTTGTTCTAGGACAAAAGCTACTAGAACAGCTTCATATGAGAGAGGAGAATGGTTGGAAATAAAGAATGTTAAATCATTTAATGTTAACAACTTGTGGGGTTCACTGAAAAAAGCCACTACAGGTAACTTTTGTCATTTGATGCAGTGGGTGGTTCTTTATATCTATAATTTGTTTATTAATAGGGCCTTATCTCAGGAAGAACTCAGAATAAAGAAAAGAATAAAGAAAAGTGTAATAATCATTGATTATTGATGATTGATTAATGTAATTGATGTAATTAATCATTTCTATATTTAGGGGTTTACAACTTATGAACACATCGTTTCACTGGTCTTCTGATATTTTACAATGGCGACGAGAGCAAGAGAACCTTGGTGTGGCAATGCAGATTACCTGGATAGCGGATAGAACAGTTAGAGGAATCTTTCATCCTAGAAGATATTACAGATCACAGAAAGAAAGTAGCCTCATTACTCAGCTATATTGGAAGGTATGGTTACGAGATACTGAAGAACATCTTAATACCGCTTAAGAAAATTAGAAATAAGAAAAAAATAATAAGAAAAAGATAATAAGAAAAAGTGATAAGAATTGAAGAATGAAAAGAATGAATACAATTATTAATGAATATTTTATTTTTCTTAACTACATTTTTATTTATATCGGATAAACACTGTATTAATCATACATAATATGATGATAATAAAAGAAATAAGTCTGCAGAATGCTTTCTTGTTCGACTTGTTCGATAAGAAGTGTTATCATGGAGATAAGGACTGCCAGAAATATAAAAGCCCCCCGACCCCCTTTATGACGCGGATCCCCGGTCATTAATTTCACGATACATCTGCAGATCAGCAGATGTAGAAGTCAGATCACTGACACAACACTTGAGAGGCAGTGGGTAGCATTTCAAAGGCTTCCTCAATATGCCACACCTACCAGACTACTACAACTTTTGGGAAGCGTGTCCTATGGACGATGTTCTTAATCAAGAGGCCTATCTTGTTTTTGCATTAAACACCATTGTTAACACCGAGTGTGGTAGCAACGCAACAGCAGAACATCTGGGACACATGACTAACATTGTCATGAGAGCTGACCGCCAGCGACTTGAACCTCTCTCTGCCTCCAATGAAATGGTAATTTGTTATCTTCCCCCAAGCCTTCCGAACATAATGGACTTAAAGCTCCACACCAAGATAGGCTGCCTTTGGAAAAAGGTGGGCGGCAGGGAAGCACTGCTACACTAAATTTTAAAAAGAGTGGTTGACTTCTGAAGAATCCAGCCCTACCTAAAAAGAAGAACAGTGTAGTAAGTTCCACTATGTTGTAAAGGAGAATCAGTACCATGACTAGAGGGATTTTGTTGAGGTTACAATGAGTAATGAGGTCTAATAACAACGGGTTGTTAATAGGAAGAGTGATGTCTAAGTATGCTGAGCAGAGGATGAATGATTCTGTGTCAAGAGTTATTCTGATTGTGGTAATATCATGCAGAAGTGTCCCAGTCTCATGCTAAGTGCATGAAGTCCTTGAGGGAGGGCGATGTTATATTGCTGGTTGTGTCTTTTTTCTTCTTGTTGTCAGGGTCCACTGCTAAGGATATGAAAGCATTTTAAAAAACAATTTTATCTAGTATTTGATTGTTGGTTTTTTACATTTGTATTATTTTCATAAATTGTGTTTCATTTGGCCAAATATAGGAATATCCTATTTTCTCGGTCGAGCGTGTATTAGACGTCGCGTCGCAACCAGATGCCACCGAAATTTTGATGTATAGATACTTTAGAACAGCAATTTCTTACGTATAAAAGAAAAATATGCAACAATAATGCATAACGTTATAAAATCAACATTTTAAGTGTTATGTCTTATTTTCTTACTACAATTGTGCCGGCGTTAGCTTCTGAGCAGTCTGCTTGGTTATTTCTGATCACACTAGGGGTGAGTTTCTTACTATGTCTCGCTTGAATGACTTAAATGTACATCTTTGTTGGGTATATTTTGATGTCGAAGCGTGTAATTAGAATTTATTTATTCATTTATTATGTACATGCACGTGATAGCTATTTTCATTATTTATCTGTTATCTATGTTTAACATGTTGTGAACATTTACAAAATCTAATTGCAGATGGTGTGGAAACGGGAATGCCCTCATTGCAACCAGCTGCTACAATACGTATATGTCGAAGATATTTACCGATCCACTCCATGCGAGTATGTCTGTAGATACTAATATTACCAATATCATCGATCTTTGACCCTGTTAATTTTTCTTCCAGTCATGTCATTTTTTGTTGTTTTTAAAACTACTTGATATGTCAGCATGACTAAATTAACTACACGAAAGAACTTTTGCATATTACACGCAGGTACGATGAACACGTACGGTTTGCACTGACTGAGCTAACCAGGTTCAGTGGGAATTGTACACAGATTCTTACAATTCTGTACGGTTTGGCCAAGAGTAAAAACTGTTGTAAGTTGATGGGTAAATTTGGAAAAAATTGGTGTTAATAAACTTTAAATCTGTTTGGTGGGTCACTTTGAAATTTTGTCACATGCTGTTGGCACCTTACACTTAAAAAGAAACTGACACATGTATTACAGTGCGACAAGTTGCAGAGGAGGCAGGCGTGAGTATACCGTTGGTTTCACGAATCAAAAAGGACATCACTGGAAGGATAAAGGTGATTATTAAGAATACACAACAATTGAATAGCAAATTAGTAACCTTACGTGTAGTTAAGACTGACTACCATCTAAATCAGTCTTTGCATAGTACACTTATACATATTATTTACCTGCTTATATTATTTATTATATTATAATAAAAATCTCCACGTATCAAGACTTTTTTGTCAGACAGCAGATTATTTACAGGAATGGTTATGGAAGTCCTGCAGCAATGTCATTGGAGGATTTGGTCGTGTCGTCGAAATTGACGAGGCACAACTGGGACGACGAAAAAACCACAGGTGAGCTGTGGACACAATCTTACTCGTGAACATAGAATAACAGGACCTTCAGTTGTCATATAGTTTTAGGTGTATATTGCCTTTTTAAAGTAATCTGTTTCAGGGGTAAGGAGCGAAGGTGTGAATGGGTACTAGGCATGATCGAAAGAGGCTCCAACAGAATAAGCCTAGCTTCTGTCATCCGTCGAACAACAAAGGAGATGTATCCACTAATCCTTGAAAGAGTTTTACCAGGTCAACTGAAAACTTGTGTTAATTCAACTTTATGCCTCCCATTACTGATTATCCAAAGTCATAACATACATATGTAATAAATGTATATACATATATATATATATATATATAAATTATATATATAATACTAATATATATTCAGTCAACGTCTATATAATATTGATATTTTCGAATTATATTATTATGATAAAATAAATGTTTGTAATATCCTATTGAGGCACATGTCACCCCATCGCAGGTTTACTACTGCTTATACTACTACTAGGTGTACCTTATCGGACCTTATTTGGACGGACATTACTTGAACGCTGGAGGCCCTAGCGTTCATCTTAATGTCCGTTCAAATAAAGTCCGTTCAATTAATGTCCGTCCAAGTTAAAGTCCGTTGAAATTTTTTCAAAAATTTTTCCAGAATATGACAACTTTGAGAACTTTATTGTGACGTAAGTTAACGACGGAAAGGTTCTCCTTGGTCTGCCGGAGGCACAGAAAACTAAAAGTATATGATGTTTTCAAGGGTCACTTGGAGGAAAAAAGTCAACGAAATTATGGCACTCAACAACAAAGTTCATGAACTAGTCCCCGCCAACATGACAAACTTGCTCCAGCCTCTAGATATCACGGTAAATCGTGTTGCCAAGGACATTTTCCGACGTTGTTATAGTTCATATTACTCGGGGGCGGTAATGAAACAATGCTAGGAAAGCTCCACGTGATGTTAAGGTTAACCTTAAGTTGTCTAAGATAAAACCACTTCACGCCGAATGGCTTGTAAAAGTTAACAGTAACACTGAAATGCAGGACCGGGGTAGTTTGATTTTTTAAAAAGGTTTCCATAAAGCTAGAAATCACTGATGTTTTAAGCATGGACTATTTCATGCACGAAAACCCATTTGATGAAGATGATATGTGATATTAGACACTGATCATGTACAAATATTTTAACATTTTTACTGCTTAATGACTGCTTTTCTTACTTACTGTATAAAAAATGGATTAAAAAATCATTTGCTGAAATTTAAAAAAAGTCAAAAATTGAAAAAAATTCGGATTTTTGATGGTTTTGAATGCCTTCGACCGTTCATATTAATGTCCGTTCATAATTGTGTCCGTTCATGTAATGTCCGTCCAAATAAGGTCCGATAAGGTATCTATTGCACCAAAATGAGAAAGATTTTAAAGCAAAGTATTTGCCTTTTGAAGATGGGCAGAAAAGAATAGTACACTACAAATAAACAAATTACTAGAACAGAATGAGGATGGGTTTATCATCTCTAAAGTGTACTGGTGCAATACAGTACTAAGTGTATGATCCCCCCAACAGTTCAGGGCTCTAAAACCGTAGCAGAAACATATCACTACGGCCCTAAGAAGACTCTCAAGATGTTCTATGATAATACCGCATTATTTATTGGGGAAATCAGAAGAGTCTGTGCGAGAGCCTGACTTGGAGCCTGCTATAAAAGTTGCTGGATCTTATTGTGAAGCAAAATGCGAACCAAAAACTCTGGAAAGTAATGCTTTTTTCAAGGACAAAAGCTACTAGAACAGCTTCATATGAGAGAGGAAAATGGTTGGAAATAAAGAATGTTAGATCATTTAATGTTAACAACTTGTGGGGTTCACTGAAAAAAGCCACTACAGGTAACTTTTGTCATTTGATGCAGTGGGTGGTTCTTTATATCTATAATTTGTTTATTAATAGGGCCTTATCTCAGGAAGAACTCAGAATAAAGAAAAGAATAAAGAAAAGTGTAATAATCATTGATTATTGATGATTGATTAATGTAATTGATGTAATTAATCATTTATTATTGATGATTGATTAATGTAATCGATGTAATTAATCATTTCTATATTTAGGGGTTTACAACTTAAGAACACATCGTTTCACTGGTCTTCTGATATATTACTATGGCGACGAGAGCAAGAGAACCTTGGTGTGGCAATGCAGATTACCTGGATAGCTGGATAGAACAGTTAGAGGAATCTTTCATCCTAGAAGATATTACAGATGACAGAAAGAAAGTAGCCTCATTACTCAGCTATATTTGAAGCTATGGTTATAATATACATATCATAACTATCCTATGTCAGAGAAGCAATTATCGGTGATGCGTTATCTGCTTAGTTTCAAAATACCATGTATTTCTCCTTGCGTATATGTCTAAGCGGTCGCGGTCCCGTTTCAAATAAACTACCGATACTTGACAGTAACCTATATCCGTAACCTAAATGCAGCAGCTTAACTTCACGGTTATTTCAGATCAGTTTATGGTAACAGCAAAAGAACACAGTCCTTGTATCTGGAATATGTTGTACGACGTATGCGCAATCAGAACAAAAGCGACTGAGCCTAAACAGATAAGAGATCGGGAGAGGTTGAGCGAGACCTATACTGCAGTTCTCCTCACTACCATATTATTCTTTAAACAAGGCACATTGTCTGTCAGAAACGTTTATGTAAGTAACTTATTTTAAATCGCCCAAATATTTTAATGTGGGACTTTTTATAAATTTAAACAAGTTTTTATTAACTGCTAGTTTAACCGGTGCCTACGGCCACTATTGCAGAATTTTTCATCCCAGAAGTATTACAGATGACAAGCTATATTGGAAGGTATGGTTACGAGATGCTTAAGAAGAAAAAGATAATAAGAAAAAGTGATAAGAATTGAAGAATGAAAAGAATGAATACAATTATTAATGAATATTTTATTTTTCTTAACTACATTTTTCTTTATATAAGCACTGTATTAATCAAACATAATATGATGATAATAAAATAAATAAGATTATACATAAGTCTGCAGAATGCTTTCTTGTTCGACTTGTTCGATAAGAATTGTTATCATGGAGGTAAGGACTGACAGAAATATAATAGCCCCCCCCCCTTTATGTAGCCCCCCGGCCCCCGACCCCCTTTATGTAGCCCCCGGCCCCCGACCCCCTTTATGTAGCCCCGCAGCCCCCCTTTATGTAGCCCCCCGGCCCCCTTTATGTAGCCCCCAGCCCCTGACCCCCTTTATGTAGCCCCCAGCCCCCGACCCCCTTTATGTAGCCCCCCCAGCCCCCCCCCTTTATGTAGCTCCCCGGCCC
Source organism: Bolinopsis microptera (assembly GCF_026151205.1). Lineage (NCBI taxonomy): Eukaryota > Metazoa > Ctenophora > Tentaculata > Lobata > Bolinopsidae > Bolinopsis > Bolinopsis microptera. The sequence continues at coordinate 5,353,819 of NC_087076.1, forward strand.
CCTGACCCCCTTTATGTAGCCCCCAGCCCCGACCCCTTTTATATAGCCCCCCGGCCCCGACCCCCTTTATGTAGCCCCCCGGTCCCTGACCCCCTTTATGTAGCCCCCCGGCCCCGACCCCCTTTATGTAGCCCCCGGCCCCCGACCCCCTTTATGTAGCCCCCGACCCCCTTTATGTAGCCCCCCGGCCCCCGACCCCCTTTATGTAGCCCCCCGGACCCCGATACATCATGCAGATCAGCAGATCAGCAGATGTAGAAGTCATCACTGACACAACACTTGAGAGGCAGTGGGTAGCATTTCAAAGTCTTCCTCAATATGCCACACCTACCAGACTACTACAATTTTTGGGAAGCGTGTCATATGGACGATGTTCTTAATCAAGAGGCCTATCTTGTTTTTGCATTAAACACCATTGTTAACACCGAGTGTGGTAGCAATGCAACAGCAGAACATCTGGGTCACATGACTAACATTGTCACTAGCGCAAACCGCCAGCCTCTCTCTGCCTCCAATGAAATGGTAATTTGTTATCTTCTCCCAAGCCTTCCGGACATAATGATGCTCCACACCAAAATAGGATGCCTTTGGAAAAAGGTGGGCGGGAAGGATCCTTGTGGAAGCACTGCCACACAAAAGTTTAAAAAGAGTGGTAAACTTCTGAAGAATCCCGCCCTACCTAAAAAGAAGAACAGTGTAGCAAATTGTAAAGGAGAATCAGAACTCTCCTAGTTCACTTTTAATATCCAGTGTCACGTCCTTATGTAGAAGAAGAGCAGTTTTTCGGAACTCGATAGAGTACCAGTTGGTGAAGATCAACAACAGGAGAGAAGTTGAGCTAAGATTCAACACAGCAATCCGCAAGATTTAACTTGCTACTCAAAAGTTGAAGTGTTTTATTTTTACTTTCCTTCGTGTGCTAAAAAAGATAAAGGATCAACAAAAATAAAGGAAAAAGAGGAAAAAGAGGAAAATGTAATAGTGAGTAGAGTGTTAGATAATTGTATTTGTACTTGTAGTAAGTTTAGACCTTACTTCTAACCATGATTATATGCACTACCGAAGTAAGCAGTCTATTCTACCTAATACTTGCCTGAAACCCTCCAACCTTTTGCCTACCCCCAACAGTTCTATCACCATTTAACACCACAACCCAGATCCCCGAAATAGCGATCCACTACGATCCAGGTAGCGTACTCTAGTGCGACACAATATCCAACATAGTTGGTTCGTGCGCACTTAACGTACTTTTAAAACATAACGCACTTAACGTACGAAAAAACGTGAAACGCACTTTTACCTACACTCGCTGGGCCATTTGCGTGTAAAGCACTTGCTGTCGATTATTAACCAATCTTTCTATAAGCAAGTAAATACAGATGTAAATACGAAGACAACAGCAATCGGCTAGGACCTACCAACAACAACGAGAGTGTCCGACTTGAAGCCGGTAAGTGTTTGTGTGTTAGTTGTTGTTTTTCCCGTATTACATTGTGATCTGTTTTACTTTGTGATTGTGTATACTTCCTGAGAGGATGTTCCTTACAGTGTTTTAAGTGCCTTATTACCCCAGGTTGTTTTGTGTGGATGCTAGCGTAGCAGTCCAGTGAAGTTAGATTGAGGATATAGTTCTAGAGTGAACAGCTCTGAGAGAGCAGACAAGTATAGTAAAGAGTGGACCTGAGTGAGCTCTGAGAGAGCAGTAACCAGCACAGCACAAGTAAGATCAAGAGGGACAGTATAGCTGAGAGAGCTATTACTAGTAAAGAGTGGATCAAGGAACTTTCCCCAAATCACAAGTTAAATTGTTAGTAGATAATATTTATTGAATTGATTTGGATATTGAACACAGATCACTCAGCGTAATAATCATAACACTCATATCACTGATCAACCGAGAACATCTGAGAGTTATAACTAGAGAGTTATCTAACCTTGTTATAAATCTGTTTTATTACAACCTTTTATCCCAGAGAGTTTGACTTGGTATTATTGATAACAATTCTCCCTGTTTAGCGTTAATAACACTTGCGACAGCAAAAAGAGATTGTACTGGAAGTTCCTTACTTGAAAAGAAACTATAAAATGTAAGAGAAATAAATGTAATTTATTCGCTATGTAATCTTTAAGAACGTTATTCATGTGTTTTAATTGTTTGTCTCTACAGTCTACAGAAAATGCTGGTGAATTCAACGGTAAACGTACTTAAACGCACTTTTAACGCAAGAAATAATAATACGTATTTTCCCCGAAAAATTGACGCACGAACCAACTATGATATCCAATACTCACCCTAATTGTAACCAAGAAGGAGACTTTATTTGACGAATGTGATCACATGGCTTCTGTTCGTTACAACCACTCAAAATAACACTGCTGCAACCGAATGTCGATGGGATAGAAGTTGAGGATAAGCAGGGTTGAGATACCACTACTACATCGGGGCAAGGATAGAAGTTGAGGATAAGCAGGGTTGAGATACCACTACTACATCGAGATAATATCAATTTTATAATAAACTACGATTTTTTGGGACATTTGAATTGAGGACGAAGAAGATCTGTTAAAAATGGTTACCAAGTGGGAACACTGTCACCAAGAAGCCTGGGGGCTGAAATTCTGAGAAATTAAGCATGTGGCTCTAACAGTTTTAAGCCTGAAATACTGCAGCTATATGTGGTAATATGTCTGCCTCACTTCCTTCTTTTTTTACTTGTTTTACCTTAGATCTTAGAAAATGGCTCCAAGACGCGCAAGAGCACCTGGAGGAAGAGCACCCGCTGGAAGAATGCCTGGTATTGCTCCAACAATACTGCATGTGGATGTATAATAACAGACCGATTAAGTGAGTAAATTTTAAAACTTGTTCTCTCTTCTAAATTTCATCTTCTTTTCTGCCTTTGAAAAGGTAACATAAAAGGGACGTACTCTTAGCCACTACTCAATACTCATTTAGGTTAGTTGGTCAAGTGTGTTAACTGTAGACTCAAACATATCACATTTCAGGGAGAACAATTGTGTATTGCCACCTGTGTTTCCCTACAGTGGAGAGACGTTTCGGAGCCCAACCCGACAGTAGAGCAACGATACAAGGTTATCAAAACCAGTACACCCATTATATTTAAATTATATTTAATTTTAATTGATAAATTTCAGAACTGATGAAGATGTAGACCATCGAAAATATTTTTGTGTGATTAACTGCTTGTTTCATTTGTTGAGCTCGCTAGAGGAGGAAAAACAGAATTTTCACCTATCAACATTATCTATATCAAGTTCGATTTTCCAATTTATTCAGTATTTAACTTCATGCTTACAGCTACAAGAGTCCTCCGTAACAGCCAGACACAGTTGGGCTTGCCTGCGCTAGAGCTCATACACGGTTGCAAGACTAGATGGAGCAGTTACTACGACATGTTGAAGCGTCTCCTCAAGGTAAATACTACATATTAGATAATATATTATTGCCATATTTGATGCATTTTTGTTAGTGTCTTATCCATTTTTCCATGCTTGTTGCCACAATATATAATATATGCTCCCTAGTGATTGTCAATTTTTGTTATTTTATACGCTTTTAGTTGTATATAGTTGAATTCCTGTTATGTACAATAAATTTTCAGGTTAAAACAGCATTAATAAGAGCCGAAACTGAGTTAACAGTGACATATACCCGATTGACCTCCAACGATTGGCTGCTGGTTTCAAATGTTGAAGATTATCTTAAACCTTTCTCAGACTTAACTTCAATGGGCTCCTCAGAATGTGCTGTGATTTCCGAGGTAATATCTCAAAAATAAATGATTCCCACTAAGTTAACCTTGTTATACGATTACGATTTACGATATTGTTCTAGGCTAAGCTTAGCTCCAATCTTAGATGTAGACTTTTACATTAAAAAAATCTGAGAAAAATGATGAGTACTCGGTGACCAGATCATACAGACTCATTTCAAGTACAAGATATGAAGTCTACCGTCTTTCAATTCTCATTATTGTTGATATCATCGTTCAAGAATTTCTTTTATATTCAGGTTATACCGTGTACAAAGTTCCTGTGTTTCATGCTTGACAAGCTACCGCGTACATCGGTGTACAGGATGCGTGCTAAGATGATAGCAGAGACTAAGCCGAAACTAGTCGAGACTCTGCGGATCATCCCGAGATACGTTGTATCACTGCTTATGCTCAATGATATCTAAAAAATCTCATAAAGTTATAACCAATCACTAACCTCCTTACATCTCAGTTGTAAACATAGAAAACCCAAACATAGAAACAATTACACCATTAAGCATTATGTAATTGTTTTAATTTAAATATTATCATATCTTCACTATTTGTTTATCTTTAAAAAAATACTGACCTCAGCCTTTTGGTTTTAAAACCCGTAATATCGATAACTTTAGTCAGAATTTCATGGCACTTGTTATATATAATGTATAATTTATCATTATCCTATCTTATATATCGGTATAATATATTGATGATATTTCTATTTATAGGGTCTTCATGACTAGATAAGTAAAGCGTAGGGAGCGTATCACTTCGTACTACTCTAAAAAAAACACAACAGTGGCGACGAGAATAGAGATGCGAGACTACCAATATCCTTTAGGGTCATGTCTAAGGTTTTAAACTCATTTTCTTAAATTATTTCTACCAGTCCCTCAGATAAGGGCCGTAATTGTTTCAATTATGTAATTGTATTATTATTACTAATAATCTTCAATTTATTGTTTATGAATTTCACAGTGATGAATAAGATGGTGAATACTAAAGCAGCTGTCCCTGCATCTTGTACCCTGAAAAGAAAAAGACCAACTGAGGTGAAAAAATCGCCTAAAAGGAAAGGAAATAACACTACCCCCAAAGAAGTAACCAAAGGTTATTAAAATAATATCTTTATAATAATATCTTTAATAAATTTATTTTTAACTTTATTGAGATTACAAAAGTGTAAGCACATTTTTGATTGTGATATAACCAATTCTTTATAAATTGAAGTATGGCTTCAACATTTAAGTTGTTTGCGTATAACTATATTGTAATTTATTTATTATTCAAATTAGGTAACACTCCTAAACATCGAGAGACACCCGAAAGAAAAGTTAAACAGCCTAAAACGAATGGTGAGATTGAAGCTTCTTTAAGTTAACTGAATTATCTGCTCCCCAGTGCAGTTGTTCAATGTCCAATGTCATAAATCATGATTATAACCCAGTTGTTACATTGTTTTAATAATTCAATTAATTATAGGATGTGACAAAAAAGGGCATTCGAGTGACTTTAATAAATACTAGAACGAGAAATCTAATTGACAACACCTGCTTCCTGTACAATGTCAATTTTTAGATTCTACTTATACACCTAACATTATTTACTCCCCCACTTCTAGTAACCTCTGCTGTACGGACAAATCCTACACTGGAACTGAGACACCATGGAGGAAGAGAACTAAAGTCGTATAAGAAGATACTCGGGAGAGCAGGAAGAATTATTAGGGATCTCAGAGTAGAGATAGAATACTACGCGGAGCTGCGGGCAACGAATAACTGGAAAATAATGGATATCCAGCCCAGTCTACTCTTATCAAGACAGCCCAGCATCCCCCACCTCTCAATAGACTTTCTAAAAGGGACTACAGATCCCTGAGATTTTTATTTATTTATTTTTGTATGAATTGAGTTTCTACGCTACACCTTAAACAGAGGAAGGGTCGGAACTGATGGAGTCACAAAGACCTACTGCACTGGGCCTGTGTTGTCAGGCTCGAATGGTGCTTCTATCACTCCAAACTGAGTACGTGAACTTTCACTCCCGCGTTTATTAGTGTCATGGTATGTGTGTCTACAGTGTCTACTTATATAACTATTCGGTACAATAAATAACAAGTAATCCACAGATCTCTTTCAGAATTAAACTGTATGATTTAACACAAGTTTTAAATGGGACGGGAAATATAGGCTATCTAGCAATCGCCTACGCTATGTTCTAGGATTGACCAGGATCAGGATTAGTGCTAGTTGAATCAACCTTTTAAACTAGAGCGTATGCACTGCCAAAAGCATGAACCAGTCCGGAGGGGGATACGTCTGGGTAATAGGTAAAACGAAGTCATTTTCAAATGATTTATTAGGGGGCCCCCCGTAATGCGGTATTTACTTGGGTCGTTTTCGCTGTCCGTATTAACCCCTTTTTCCCGTTGTTTGGCCTCATCCAAAAACCGTTCGATATCTTTCAATAATACATTTTAAACTATTAACAGGATACTCAGGCTTGGTTCAATCTTCAGCTCTTTTAAAAACCCCGCCGGGCCGGTTTAGGGAACCGCTGACACCTTCTGGGCTTTAACTGGGGGGAGCTCCTGGTTTGCCAATCAAAAACAGGGATCGGGCACAACCCCTGTTTACAGTAGAAGGGGAGTACAAGCCTTGCAAACGGGCCCGTGCCGATGAGTTGCGTGGAATGGAAAGACTTTGTGGGGACACTGGGTGTAAAATGATGGACGTTATGTCTGGAGAAGGGGGGGGGTGGGTGTACAGGAAGGTGTGTCAAAGGGTTAGGGTTAGCTTGGCCGAGGTTGAAGGGGCCTCATAGGATTGTAGCCTCAGGTTTTCAGGGTGCTAATTTCATCACTTGTGCAAGATCGTGGGGAAAAACCAGTCAATAACCCAATCAATAAATCACGAGTCGGCGAAAGGAAAACCTTTTTGGGGCGTCAAATTTTACAACGGGGTCGTTTATTGTCGCTTCACTGGGGGGCATAAAAACTTTTCGGATAAATCCTGAGGTTTTTTTAAAACGCCCTCAAATTAACCATTAGAAGGGGGCATCCTCACCCCCCGAAAAAAACTGCCAGGGCCTATGGGTTAAATACGTTCCCATTAATACCCAACCACCATTCGGTTTTGGGTTTACTTTCTTCATTACAATTTTTCAGTCGTTCAACATTATATATTTGGAAAGTTCATATTAATAATCTTTTAAGTTGTCATGTCGGTCTACAGGGCTTCAAATAATGGTAAAAACCCGTTTTTCCTTAATTTTTTTTAAAAAACCGGGCCGGGCCCCCCCCTTTTGTTTTTAAAACGGGGGTTGGGGGTTTTTTTGGGGGGCCCCTTTTAAAAAAAAAAACCCGCCCGTAGGCCCCCCCAAAAGGGGGTTTTTAAGGGGGGAAAAATGGGGGGGTTTTTTGGGGGGGGGTTTTTAAAAGGGAAGGGGGGGAGGGTTAGGGGGTTGGGCCCCCAAAAAAATTTTGGGATTTTTTCAAAACGGAAATTTTAAAAACCCAAAAACCCCAACCCCTTTTTGGGGTCCCAAAAAAACTTTTTTAAAACGGGGGAAAAATTTTTTGGGGGAAAAAATTTTAAAACCCCCCTTTTTTTCCCCCCCCCAAAAACCATAAAAAACCCCCCCGGGAAAAAAACCCCCAAATTTTTTTCAAAAAAAAACCCCCCCCCTTTTTTTTTTTAAAAAACTTTTTAAACCCCATTTTATTTAAAATTTTAAAATTTAAAAATTTTTTTTAAAAATTTTTAAGGGGTTTAAAAATTTTTTTTGTTTTTTAAAAATTTTTTTAAAAAATTTTTTTTTTAATTTTTCAAAAAAAAAAAAATTTTTTTTTAAAATTTTTTAAAAAGAAAAAAAAAAAAAAAGGGGGGGAAAAAAAAAAACCCTGGGGAAAAAGGGGGAAAAAAAAAAAAAACCCTTTTGAAAAAAATTTTAAAAAAAAAATTTTAAAAAAAATTTTTGGAAAAAACCCTTTGTTTTTTTTTTTTTTTTTAAATTTTTTCTTGTTTTTTTTTCCCCCTTTTTTTTTAATTTTTTCCAAAATTTTTTTGGGGGAATTTTTAAAGGTTAAAATTTTTTTGGCCCCCTTTAAAAAAATTTTTAAAAAAAAAATTTTTTTTTCCCCAATTATTTGGGAAAAAAAAATTTTTTTTAAAAGAAAAGGGTTTTAAAATTCCCCCGGGAAAAAGGGAAAAAAAAAAATTTTTTTTTTTTTTTTTTAATGAAAAAATTGGGGAAAAAAAAAGGAACCCCCCAAAACAAGATTGGAAACCCCAAAAAAATTTTTTTTGGGGGGAAAAAAAATTTTTTAAAATCTTGAGCGAAAAAAAAAATTTTTTTAAAACGGGAAAAAAAAAAACCGGGAAAAAAAAAAAATTTTTCCCCCCCTTTTAAAAAAAGAAAAAAAACCCTCAAACAAAAAAAAAAAGGGGGGCCCCCCCCAAAAAACCCAAAAAAATTTTGTTTTAAAAAAAAAAACTTTTTTTTTAAAAATTTTCCCCAAAAAATTTTTTGTTTCCCCCCAAAAGGGCCCCTGTTTTAGTTTTTTTTAAAATTTTTTTTTATAAAGGAATTTTAAAAAATTTTTTTAAAAAAAGGGGTTTTTTTTTAAAAATTTGAAAGCCCCAAATTTTTTTTAAAAGGGGGGAAACCGGGGGAAAAATTGGGGAAAGGGGAATGGGCCAGGGGAAAAGGGGGGGGGAAAAACCCCCAATGGAAAGGGTTTTAAAAGGTTGTTTTTTTTTTAAGGGGGGTTTTTTTTTTTTAAATTTTCGATTTTTTTGGTAAAAATTTTTAGCCCCCAACTTTTTTTCCCCCCCCTTTTTTTTTAAAAAAATTTTTTTGGAAAAAAATTTTTTTTTCCCCATTTTTCCCCCGTTTTTTTTTTAAAAAGGGGGGGGCCCCTTAATTTTGGAAACCCCAAAAAAATTGGAACAGGGGGGGGAAAACCCCCCCCCTTTAGGAAAAATTTTTTAAAAAAAAAGGGGGAAACCCCCTTTTTGGGATTTTTTTAAAAAATTGCGATTTTGGGGGGAAAAAAAAACTTTTTAAAATAAAATTTTTAAAAAGGGAAAAAATTTAAACCCCCCTTTTTTCCCCCAAGGATCCTTACAAAAAAATTAAAAAAATTTTTCCCCCCCCGGGGAAAAAAATTTCTTTTAAAAATTTTTCCCCCTTTGGGGAAAAAAAAGGGGGCCCGTGGGGTTTTTGGGTTTTTTTTTTAAAAAAATTTTAAAAATTTTAAAAAATCCCCTTTTTAAAAAAAACAAAAAATTTATTATTTAAAAAAATTTTAAAAAAAACAAAAATTTTTTTAAAAAAAAAAAAAAAAATTTTTTAAAAAACAAACCCCCCCCAAACTAAAAAAAAACCCCGCCCCTTTACTTTTCCCCCAACCCCCTTCCCCAAAATTAAAAATTTTTCCCCAAGGCCCCCAAAATTTCCAAAAATTTTTTCCCTTTTAAAATTTAAAATTTTAAAAATTTTTTTATAAAATTTTTTTTTTAAAATTTTTAAAATTTTTAAAAAAAAATTTTTTTAAAAAAAGCGTTTTTTTTTAAAAAGGGGCCCCAAATTTGGCAGTTCCCCCCCAAAAAAACCCCCTTAAAAAACCGCCCAAATTTTAAAGGGGTTTTTTTGGGGGGGGGAAAAAAAACCCCGGGGGCCCTTTTCAAAAAAAAAAACTTTGGGCCCAAAAAAATTTGAAAAAAGGAAGGGGGGAAAAAAAAATTTTTAGGGGTTTTGGGGAAAAAAACCCCCCAAAATTTTAAAAAGGGAAATAAATTTTTTTTAATAACATAGCTCCAGATTATTTGTCACAAGAATCCCAAAAGCACGATTTTCTATAATCATGTCACTAAGCTAAGTGAAAGCAAAAGAAACATGCTACTGAATAAGTGGTATTTGGGCAAAATGTCAAAGCAAACAACTAATTCAATATAGTGAAATGATTCTTGTTATATAATTATACTATATGTTTTGATATATTATTAATGTTATTATTGTTTCAGAATGACAATATGACAATATGTCATCAAGATACGATCCTCCAATACATTGGTGGAAGTCAACTCTACCAAATGTACTGAAAGTTGTTAAAAAATATTGTTCTATATTTGCCGAATAATGTTTTTTTATCATGTTATACACAAATTCAAGTTGTTTAGTTACCATAGATAGTTCGTAATTCGTATCATAAGTTTAAAAATGCAAGAATTGATCGCTTTAAATTTGACAGATAACAACCTGATTGTGATAAGGTCGCGGAGAAGTAACAACTCGTTTTAATCCATAGAAAGTTTTAATCCATAGAAAAGCACGTGAAGCACTGCTGAGTGAGAAAATAGACGAACATCATCATTAGAACGAGCTTACGAAGAACAGTTGCAGTAGAGAGGTTAAGAAGAGAGGCTCAAATCTTAGGATTGAACTTCTTCTCTGATGACTTTCCTTCCAAAATCCCATCCTCGTGGCCATTGTGATAATGTCGTGGAGAAGTAACAACTCGTTTTAATCCATAGAAAGGCTACAAAATAAATATGAATGAGTTAGCAAATAATATCTAATAACCATATACATATTAATGAATTCACATTAGCGTAGTTCTGCACCAACCCTGCCAACCACCATTACATCCCTTTCCATTTTATCAATTGTATAATGATTTCCTACCTCGAACTCTTAACTTTCTATCAGATTTGACAACATGGCGTAAATTGACTATTTCAATTCAGATTTACTAATTACTAACATTATAATACTAACTTATGATTTAGAGGTTCATTGTAAATACCCGCAATAATCAGGATGCCGTCAAAGAGCACTGCTGAGTGTGGTGCTTAGGATGGGGCTTCAATGTGACTGTTCAGTTAATGATACTTTTATAATACAATGTTATAACTGTAACAATCAGTTAAAACGCAAACGGAATGACTTTGTAGATGCATTTACAAAGTTGTAATAAATATTTATTATAAGAATTTATACTGTTGAGAACTGTTTATGGCGCTTGGTTGTCAGTGGAAAAGAGTTTGAAATCGAATACATTGTACCACTATCACTAACAGCGTTGCCAGGGAGAAGCAATGAAACTTTACCGCCTGAAAACAATCAGTTTGACGAGATTGATGTTTCTTGCAGTCCACTGATTTTTTTAAATCTTCATGCTCTTGCTAATATCGAAGAAGAAACCTGCATTGAAGGAAAAAATAGGTGAATAGGAACAGGTGAACAAGTCGTATATCTTACCACTTAAAAACTTAAATTGTATGGAATATTCCTGATTGGGAACATGACTTTCAAAGACAGCGCTACGTAGACGGAGAAAGAGAAACGTTGTGCCTAAAATTCACAACGTCTATCTTTTGCACACTGGGCATAACATGTATGCTTACACCTGATGGGTAAAACGACAAGATCAGCATAGAAGCATCCTCCCCAAACAGCAGCCTATGATAACGTTCAAAACACCACCACGTAAGGATTACATATACATCTTTGTCAAAGCTATGAAAGTCAAGACTATTTAAGGTCTTCTTACTGCTTCATAATAATGTTTTTATTATTGTATGATGATTTATAAATCCATGTTGCCTGTAGGGGTCATTTGGCATTTGCAAATAACAATTTTGGTCATAGTCACTTATTACTACAATGAATCGGGGACACAGTAAAGATAGACGACTGATAAGAAAGGACCGTGAAGAAGGACGTGGAGAGAGAAGAAAGACGAAAGATTGCGTAGAGGAGATCGCGAGAATTGGAGCCCTAATGCAATAAGACTTTATAGACTGTTTTAGATTCTAATCTTGATTAAACGTTTTTTTCTACATATAAGTTTTATATTTGCCAGTATTTTTGAGGTTGTTTGTGTAGATTGTCAGATCCGGCGTTAGCAAATAAATACATGTTTTGCTATTTACTCATATTTTTACATATTTACTAATCATACATAATATTGCAAAATATGTGGAGAAATGACGACCGATCTCAATTGAGCCTAACAACACAATCAAACATGACCTCAGATAATCGGTCACAAGAATCCCAAGAGCGTGATACTTTATAATCATGTCACTCGTTAGATCACGTGTTAGTTATAAGTTCAATAATTAAAGTAAAAAATTTAATAAGGACATGTAGTCGTCTGGTCCAAATCAGACGAGACGACATTCATGTTTTAATTTTATTATTCAATTTATTCATTCACTTCAATTAACAATTCAAATAACAGGTGACAGTGGAGCTTGAGAAAACAATAGAGGGCAGGTATAGTTTGATACTATTTATTCGGCTATTAATTTTATTGATTGATTGTGTAATGAATTGGTGCTATATAATAGAACTTTTTTCCTCAAATGTCTTTACCTTACAAGACATATTTATAACGTACGAAATGTGGCGGTTTTCCGAAAATTTCGCCATATTTTCGGACCGCCAAAATTTCGGTCGTCGTAATAGAATCCGTCGCATTATCTTTTAGCTTATTTCAATGACTGTGCCTTCACTGCTTTATTTTGTTTCTAAAAAGTAATATCAAGTAAAATAAATAAATAAATTCTGGCATCTTGGGACAAATTATCACCACACCAATGACGAATTGAATGTCAAGCAATACAGTTTAAATTTGCATTAAAATACATGTATGTGCTAACATGAAAGTCTTACAGCCTTAATACAGACTAAGTTTGAACATGATTTTACTTAACGGGTGATACTCGTAAAATATCTGTTCCATATATTGGACCGTCGACGAGTCCTACTCGTCCTGGTAGGTTGTAAACCTACAAGATTTTACCGAATTTCAGAAATATCCTTACTGCTTACTGTCACAAAAAATGATGAAAAATACCCTTATTTTTTGTGACGTCCGAAATTTGACGGTTTTTGTTCAATTTCGCCATATTTTCGGACCGCCAAAATTTCGATCGTCGCAAATTAGGCCGCCATAAATATGTCTTGTAAGGTAAACAAAAGTACCTCAAGTAAATCTACCACAAATGGAGATGAAAAATGTTAACCCCTTTATAGAAGTACTTACGAAGTCGAGCAACATCCGTGAATGGTTTGAACGATATGAATTTTATCTCGATGTTATTAACTTGACCGCTACTCCAGAAAAACCAACGATCGTTCTTCTTGTTAGCCTCCGGTAACCTGATCAGGTAACCGCTGCTAACAAGAAGAATGTAGCTGTTTTTATAAACTCTGTTGATGGAGAGATTTATTCGCTGATCAAATCTCTTGTTAATCCAGACAATTGTTAAAGGTATTATAATATAATATAATATTATATACAGAATATACTGATGGGAGTCACATATAAGTAAAGTGACACAAGTAAAATTAAGATACTGCCTTTGGCTCTCTTAAACCAGGCTCAGATGACGAGGGCTGCCAAACCAGCCCAAGATATGCAACCAATTGGGTTGGATGGGAAGGTTCAGATCAAGGTCTATGACAGCAGTTTGGGTAAGTTTGTTTTCCGGACAAAGGGGCGCCTGGAAAGGTCCCGAGAAGATCTATGGCCATGAACTAAGAACTCCTTTTTATCAGGATCAAATCATGAGGGCTGCTAAACCACCCCAAAATATGCAACCAATTGGGTTGGATGGGAAGGTTCAGATCAAGGTCTATGACAGCAAATGGGGTAAGTTTGTTTTCCGGACAAAGGGGCGCCTGGAAAGGTCCCGAGAAGATCTATGGCCATGAAGTAAGAACTCCTTTTTATCAGGATCAAATCATGAGGGCTGCTAAACCAGCCCAAGATATGCAACCAATTGGGTTGGATGGGAAGGTTCAGATCAAGGTATATGATAGCAATTTGGGTAATTTTGTTTTCAAGACAAAAGGGCGCCTGGAAAGGTCCCGAGAAGATCTATGGCCATGAACTATGAACTCCTTTTTATCAGGATCAAATCATGAGGGCTGCTAAACCAGCCCAAGATATGCAACCAATTGGGTTGGATGGGAAGGTTCAGATCAAGGTCTATAACAGCAATTTGGGTAAGTTTGTTTTCAAGACAAAAGGGCGCCTGGAAAGGTCCCGAGAAGATCAATGGCAATGAACTAAGAACTCCTTTTTATCAGGATCAAATCACGAGGGCTGCTAAACCAGCCCAAGATATGCAACCAATTGGGTTGGATGGGAAGGTTCAGATCAAGGTATATAACAGCAATTTGGGTAAGTTTGTTTTCAAGTCAAAAGGGCGCCTGGAAAGGTCCCGAGAAGATCTATGGCCATGAACTAAGAACTCCTTTTTATCAGGATCAAATCATGACGGCTGCCAAACCAGCCCAAGATATGCAACCAATTGGGTTGGATGGGAAGGTTCAGATCAAGGTCTATGACAGCAATTTGGGTAAGTTTGTTTTCAAGACAAAAGGGCGCCTGGAAAGGTCCCGAGAAGATCTATGGCCATGAACTAAGAACTCTTTTTTATCAGGATCAAATCATGAGGGCTGCCAAACCAGCCCAAGATATGCAATCAATTGGGTTGGATGGGAAGGTTCAGATCAAGGTCTATGACAGCAACTTGGGTAAGTTTGTTTTCAAGACAAAAGGGCGCCTGGAAAGGTCCCGAGAAGATCTATGGCCATGAACTAAGAACTCCTTTTTATCAGGATCAAATCATCGGGCTGCTAAACCAGCCCAAGATATGCAACCAATTGGGTTGGATGGGAAGGTTCAGATCAAGGTATATGATAGCAATTTGGGTAAGTTTGTTTTCAAGACAAAAGGGCGCCTGGAAAGGTCCCGAGAAGATCTATGGCCATGAACTAAGAACTCCTTTTTATCAGGATCAAATCATGAGGGCTGCTAAACCAGCCCAAGATATGCAACCAATTGGGTTGGATGGGAAGGTTCAGATCAAGGTACATGATAGCAATTTGGGTGAGTTTGTTTTCAAGACAAAAGGGCGCCTGGAAAGGTCCCGAGAAGATCTATGGCCATGAACTAAGAACTCCTTTTTATCAGGATCAAATCATGAGGGCTGCTAAACCAGCCCAAGATATGCAACCAATTGGGTTGGATGGGAAGGTTCAGATCAAGGTCTATGACAGCAATTTGGGTAAGTTTGTTTTCAAGACAAAAGGGCGCCTGGAAAGGTCCCGAGAAGATCTATGGCCATGAACTAAGAACTCTTTTTTATCAGGATCAAATCATGAGGGCTGCCAAACCAGCCCAAGATATGCAACCAATTGGGTTGGATGGGAAGGTTCAGATCAAGGTCTATGACAGCAATTTGGGTAAGTTTGTTTTCAAGACAAAAGGGCGCCTGGAAAGGTCCCGAGAAGATCTATGGCCATGAACTAAGAACTCCTTTTTATCAGGATCAAATCATGAGGGCTGCTAAACCAGCCCAAGATATGCAACCAATTGGGTTGGATGGGAAGGTTCAGATCAAGGTATGTGATAGCAAAGTGGGTATGTTTGTTTTCCGGACAAAGGGGCGCCTGAAAAGGTCCCGAGTTTTGAAATAGTATTGAAATAATTTCTATTTAATCTTCTTGTTGAGTTATCTAAGTTTGTTTATTATTAGTAATATTTTTGAGATACTCTACAATCACCGTTAACCTTCAACACAAAGGCCTGACGATCATTGAATTGGTTCTGTTACCTGGTTACCCACTTCTAACACATTGAAGAACACGTTTATAAATGAGACTGGTTAAAGCCTAATTTGATTGAAAGACAGCAGCTTACGTCATCGTTATTGATTTGTGATTCGCTTGCTATTGTACAATGGACCACTTTGTTAAACGGCCTGCAGACAAACCGGCTGGACCTTCGTCTAGTAAACGGTCGAACGTTTCGAAACAGGGCAATGTTACTGCTTCCGAAACAGGGCACTGTACAACTGCTTCCGTTAAGAGTGGCTAAATTTGTAAAGCAACGTTTTACGCTGATCATAATGGGAATTTATTCTGTAGAGCATGTAACATCGTCATAGATCACATAAGGAAGAACACAGTAGAGCGGCATAACGAGAATCAAAATGTACATTAACGGGATTGTCCTGAAACATTTCTAAAGGACAAAGCGGCAATCCAAGTTCTCCTAAACGGATCACTCGGTAAGTCCCTTTCAAAACTGAAAATTCAGGATGTCGATTTCAAAATCATAAACTTTCAAGAATTCGAATACCTCAAAAAGCTCACACCCTACCTAATACCAAAAAGCTCACACCCTTGTCCATCAGGTAAATTTATGAGTCCCAACGAAATAATGAAAAATTTCATTAACCGAACAGGGAGCATGGAAGAAGAAAATAAATGTTATCAAAACTAAAAAAACCAAAAATTCTCGGCTATGATATCACGCCAATAACATCCAAAACACTATGCATAAGTACTGCTAGTTCAAGCGCATTAACCATATACAAAGGACCTCAAAAAGTGCAACCACTCAAAATGCGAGCGCAAAAGACGCGCGCAGCAAAACAACAAACATCAAGCACAGTACATATCGAGAAACACTTAGCGGAGCTGTTAGCCAGATAACAGTGGAAGTGGTAGTTTCTTGCATTATCAAACCAAACTTTCCGGGAGGCTGTTTCGACAGTTAACTTTCTATCGACTCAGAAAGTCCCCCGATGATGGAACATATGGCAGATACTATCAGGGGTATCGCCGTTCCACCGGGTCATAACAGCAATGTTATGTCTATTTGGTTCGTGCCGGCTCAGCGAGTCCCCATCCCAGCCGAGCTTTCGGTACACCTCCTCCAAGAGACGTTAGCCACAAGGCGGACGTAGCCTCCCCCCAATCCCGGGGAGGTAGAGTGAGCGCCAATCCACAAAAAAAAACAAACAGTAGAGCGGCATTTGAAAACGAATGTAAATTATTTTATTTATCAGGTGAACAATTGTTGTGTTAGGTAGTATTTATATAGGGGGGGAGCCAAGTGGATATTTGTAGATATTTGTAGATTAATGTAGAATGGATAATCCACGAAAAAAGTGGATGACATTCTACAAATTTATACATTTATCTCCAAAAATTCAGTAGAATTTCTGGGCACATATTTGAGATTACATTTTTTGTAGATAAATGTAGATATTTGTAGATTATTGTCAATGGATAATTCACGAAAATTCTACAAATTCTACAAATTTATCTCCAAAAATTCAGTAGAATTTCTGGGCACATATTTGAGATATACATTTTTTGTAGATAAATGTAGATATTTGTAGATTATTGTAATGGATAATTCACGAAAAAAGTGGATGACATTATCCAAATATCTACAAATATCCACTTGGCTCCCCCCCTATATAGTATTTTATATAATAGTATTGTTAACATAATTAACCATTGTTTTATCCCTTTTAGCAAGTTGAGTATAGGAAGTGTGTGTTTCCCTTGTTCCCTCTCCTAGAACATAACTTGCTCAAGGAAAAGAATGAGTTTCTACACGAATTTTCCCATACCATATCTCGGAAAAAGCCAGTTCATCTCTGAGTGGTGCCAGACTTTGTAGCATCCACAACCATGCTCAAAATGGATGATACTCAAAGAATTCAATTGCTACCTATATACGTTTCAAGGACTCCGAGGGAGAAGAGTTATTTGTATTTCTATTTGACATTATATATATTCTGAAAACGTGAAAAACACGTTTACAAATAAGACTGGTTAAAACTTAATTTGATTGAAAGTTATAACAGCAGCAGTTGAGACACCATAATATTGTATCTCTGAGAGTTGCCGATATTGACAGCAACTCTCACGGCTAAGCCTATTGCTTCTGCAATTTACTTACAAGGTAAGAGTTAAGTAAAAAACACGTGTAAACAGGGCGTTTAGGAAGCTGGTTAAATTGGAACTTGTAGAGCTGGATAGTTGTGGACGGTGCAAGAGTACCATACTAGCAGGACACACAGGTTACCATACGAGGGTGAGTATAAATACATGGAGAGTGGATGATAGAACATCAACCTCACTTCCACATTTGCTTCTTATTGTTTGTTACAACTCTACAAAATGACAGTCACCTACACAAAGCTACGGCACCCTAGCTAAGTTTATGTACATGAGGATCACAGTCACCACAGCTGTATGTTTCGGGTTGGACACTATGCGATACAATGTTTGGGACCGGAAGATGAGACGCATCGCCAGAAAACTTGAAGGACAAAACGTAAGTATCATTGATCTTTATGTCTATTTAAACTCTGTAAAGTGAGAATATTTAGTAACTATGGATCTTTCTAAATCATACAATAAACCTAGTTTTTAAGGATCATTTTTTGGAAAAAGGAAATTCTACACTGCTGTAAAGATACTGGATCCAACCATAACCATTAAAAAAGTTGAAAAATTCCTAAAAACACTATTATATCTACCCAGACCTGTGAGAAAACCTAAATTCTACAGAAAAGTTTATACAAAGGGCATAAATTATTTAAGGCAAGCAGACTTGTTGTTTCATGATAAATATTGGAGAACTCTTAAAGGTTATCGTTATTGTTCCCATTGTTGTTTTGGGATTGATATTAAGTTGGAGCTAGCTGGACAGACGCACAGGTAACGATATATCTGCTATATATGTGCCCCAGTGTTAAACAAGGAACTGAAACCGAGGGGTTTCGTTCAGGTCCCTCACACTTTTGTTTCTGCTTGGTTTAATATACCGTTATAATAATGACTTAAATATAAAGTTATGAATAAACATGAAATGTAATTGATCTTAAAACATTTAACAATCAGTAGTTTACATGCGACGAGTGCGATAAGATTGAGGGGGAGAATATGCAGACATACTTCAAGGAGCAGGTGACAATCACAAAGATCACAAACAACCAGTGGCAGTATAGCAAGAGCTGTCAAGTTGAATTTGCATTCGGAGAGGAGACATGGAGGACACAGTTGGTGTTTGAAAAAGAGCCCCTCTATGACGAGCTTCAAGAGATTGAGGAGGGGATATAAGGACGGTGAAGCGGTGGAAGGATTATTATCTGGAGATGATCACACCATTAAGCATTAAATTATGTAATTGATTTTTATTTGGCTATTATTATATATCTCAACTATTTGTTTCTATACTGTTTAAAAAAAATTGTTTCTATACTATTTAAAGCATAGCACCAAAAGTAAACCTTATGTCATAACCAATCACTAACCGCCTTACATCTCAGTTGTACCTCAACATGACTTCTTGACCTCTAACTACCAAGACTGGGTTCTCTACCAAAAACGCTCCATCAAGCATCGAAGTCCTCACTACTTGGTGATTTTTATCACCCAAACATAGAAAGAATTACACCATTAAGCATTATGTAATTGTTTTTTATTTAGTTATTATTATATCTTCACTATTTGTTTATCTTTAAAAAAATTACTGACCTCAGCCTTTTGGTTTTAAAACCCGTAATATCGATAACTATAGTCGGAATGTCATGGCACTTGTTATATATTATAATGTATCATTATCCTATCTTATATATCGGTATATATTGATGATATATTCTATTTATAAGGTCTTCATGACTAGATAAGTCCTCCTCCTCAGTTCGCGTTCTTAGTCTTACTCCTCCACAGCCCTCCTCCTCCTCCTCAGTCCCCTCCTCAGTCCCCCTCATCCTTTTCCTCTCTTTCATCTCTCAATAATTTGTTTAATTTATAATTATTGTTGCTGTTATTGTTTATACAATTTATTGTTATACTAAAATGTTTTAAACGCATTTAAGTCTGACTCAAAATGTGCTCAAGAATCTTTTAGTTTAACAGAGTTTTACTCTCCAGTAATATGGATATTGTTACATGATATTTTTCATAAATAAATTGATTTTCATCCCTTATTAAAAAATGTGTAGACTATTCTTAGTACCCTATTTTCTGAAAACGGACAAAATTGAACGGACAAAGACGGACAATAAATAACATGATCCCCCCCCTTACTGATAATCTTCAATTTATTGTTATTGAATTTCACAGTGATGAATAAGATGGTGAATACTAAAGCAGCTGTCCCTGCATCTTGTACCCCTAAAAGAAAAAGACCAACTGAGACGAAAAAATCGCCTCAAAGGAAAGGAACTAACACTACCCCCAAAAAAGTAACCAAGGTTATTAAAATAATATCTTTAATTTATTTTTTAACTTTTTTGAGATCACAAAAATGTAAGCAAATTCTTGATTGTAATATAACCAATTCTTTATAAATTGAAGTATGGCTTCAACATTTAATTTGTGTGCATATAATTATATTGTAATTTATTTATTATTCAAATTAGGTGACACTCCTAAACGTCAAGAGACACCCGAAAGAAAAGTTAAACAGCCTAAAACGAATGGTGAGATTGAAGTTTCTTTAAGTTAACTGAATTATCTGCTCCCCAGTGCAGTTGTTTAATGTCCAATGTCATTAATCATGATTATAACGCAGTTGTAACATTGTTTTAATTCAATTAATTATAGGATGTGACAAAAAAGGCATTCGAGTGACTTAAATAAATAATAGAACGAGAAATCTAATTGACAACACCTGCTTCCTGTAAAATGTCAATTTTTAGATTCTACTTATACACCTAACATTATTTACTCCCCCACTTCTAGTAACCTCTGCTGTACGGACAAATCCTACACTGGAACTGAGACACCATGGAGGAAGAGAACTAGAGTAGTATAAGAAGATACTCGGGAGAGCAGGAAGAATTATTAGGGATCTCAGAGTAGAGATAGAATACTACGCGGAGCTGCGGGCAACGAATAACTGGAAAATAATGGATATCCAGCCAGTCTACTCTTATCAAGACAGCCCAGCATCCCCCACCTCTCAATAGACTTTCTAAAAGGACTACAGATCCCCTGAGATTTTTATTTATTTATTTTTGTATGAATTGAGTTTATACGCTACACCTTAAACAGAAGAAGGGTCGGAACTGATGGAGTCACAAAGACCTACTGCACTGGGTCTGTGTTGTCAGGCTCGAATGGTGCTTCTACCACTCCAGACTGAGTACTTTCACTACCGCATTTTTCAGTGTCATGGTATGTGTGTCTACAGTGTCTACTTATATAACTATTCGGTACAATAAATAACAAGTAATCTACAGATCTCTTTCAGAATTAAACTGTATGATTTAACACAAGTTTTAAATGGGGGGACGGGGAAATATAGGCTATCTAGCAATCGCCTGCGCTATGTTCTAAGATTGACCAGGATCAGGATTAGTGCTAGTTGAATCAACTTTTAAACTAAAGCGTATGCGCTCCAAAAGCATGAACCATCCCGAGGAACCTTCAGGTAAAGAAAAATGTCATCAAATGATATATGGGCCCGTAATCTGTATACTTTTTCGTTCTTTGCCCGTATACCTTTCTGTTGTTTGCTCATCAAAACGTCGATTTATTCAATAATATATTATAAACTATTACAGGATCTCAGATGGTCATCAGCTCTTTTACACCGCGCCGGTTTAGGACAGCTGACATTCTGGCTGCATGAGCTCCTGGCGCAACAACAGGGATCGGGCACCCCTGTACAGTAGAAGAGTACAGCCTTGAACGGCGTGAGTTCGTGAAGACTGAGGGGACACTGGAAATTACTGACGTTAGTCTGGGAAGGGGAGGGTACAGAAGGGTGTCAAAGGGCCGGGTAGGTTGCTGCGAGGTGACGAAATCATGGATGTAGTAGTGTCAGAGGCTAATCATCACTTGATGCAAGATCTTGGGAAACAGAACAAGCAAAAATTCGCTACGGAGACGGAGAAAGGGAAACTTTGTGCCTCAAATTTACAACGTCTATATTTCGCTCACTGGGGCATAACAATTATGCTTACCTGATGGTAAAACGTCAGATCACCATGAGAAGCATCCTCCCCGAAACAGCAGCCTATGATAACGTTCAAAACACCTATGAAAGTTCATAGATCTTATAAGTCTTCGTTACTGCTTCATATAATGTATTTTTAATTGTATTGATGATTTATAAATCAATATTATTATAGGATCATTTTGGAATTTGCCAAAATAACAATTTTTGTCATAGTCTAACACTTTATTACAACAATGAATCGGTGGACACAGTAAAGATAGACGACTGATAAGAAAGGACCGTGAAGAAGGACGTGGAGAGAGAAGAAGACAAAGAGATGCGTAGAGGAGATCGCGAGAAGTGGAGCCCTAATGGCAATAGACTTGATAGACTGGTTAGATTCTAATCTTGATTAACGTTGTTTTCTAGATTATAAGTTTTATATGCATGTCAGTATTTGTCCAGTATTTTTGGGGTTGTTTGTGAAGATTGCAGATCCGTGGTTAGCAAAATAAATACATTGTTTTGCTATTTACTAATATTTACATATTTACTAATAATACATAATATTTACAAAATATGTTGGAGAAATGATGACCGATCTCAATTGAGCCTACAACTCATAAAC
Source organism: Bolinopsis microptera (assembly GCF_026151205.1). Taxonomy (NCBI): domain Eukaryota; kingdom Metazoa; phylum Ctenophora; class Tentaculata; order Lobata; family Bolinopsidae; genus Bolinopsis; species Bolinopsis microptera. Next base: position 5,375,999 of record NC_087076.1, read on the forward strand.
ATAGCTTCAGATTATCTGTCACAAGAGTCCCAAGAGCGCTATACTCTATAATCATGTCACTCGTAAGATCACGTGTTAGTTATAAGTTCAATATAAAAGTATAAAATATTATGGACATGTAGTCGTCGGGTCTCAAATCAGACGAGACGACATTTTTTAATTTTATTATTCAATTTATTCATTCACTTCAATTTATCAATTCAAATAACAGGTGACAGTGGAGCTTGAGAAAACAATAGAGGGCAGGTATATTTTGATATCATTTATTCGGATATTAATTTGATTGATTGATTGTGTAATGAATTGGTGGTATATGATAGAACTGTATTCCTCAAATGTCTTTAAAGCAAAGTACCTCAAGTAAATCTACCACGAATGGAGACGAGAAATGTTAACCCCTTCATAGAAGTACTTACGAAGTCGAGCAACATCCGTGAATGGTTTGAACGACGTTCTTCTTAGCCTCCGGTAACCGCTGCTAACAAGAAGGAGATAGCTGTTTTTATAAACTCTGTTGACGGAGAGATTTATTCGCTGATCAGATCTCTTGTTAACCGAGACAATTGTTACAGGTATTATAATATCATATTATGTATACAGAATATACTGATGGGAGTCACATATAAATAAAGTGACACAAGTTAAATTAAGATACTGCCTTTGGCTCTCTTTCACCAGGCTCAGATGATGGGGGCTGCCAAACCAGCTAAAGATATGCTATTGGTCTGGACGGAAAGGTTCAGATAAGGGTCTATGACAGCAATTTGGGTAAGTTTGTTTTCAAGACAAAAGGGCGCCTGGAAAGGTCCCGAGAAGATCTATGGCCATGAACTAAGAACTCCTTTTTATCAGGATCAAATCATGAGGGCTGCAGCTGCCAAAGCAGCCCAAGATATGCAACCAATTGGGTCGGATGGGAAGGTTCAGATCAAGGTATATGATAGCAAATTGGGTAAGTTTGTTTTCAAGACAAAAGGGCGCCTGGATAGGTCCCAAGAAGATCTTATGGCCATGAACTAAGAAATCCTTTTTATCAGGATCAAATCATGAGGGCTACCAAACCAGCCCAAGATATGCAACCAATTGGGTTGGATGGGAAGGTTCAGATCAAGGTATATGATAGCAAATTGGGTAAGTTTGTTTTCCGGACAAATGGGCGCCTGAAAAGGTCCAGAGTTTTGAAACAGTATTGAAATAATTTCTATTTAATCTTCTTGTTGAGTTATCTAAGTTTGTTTATTATTAGTAATATTGATGAGATACTCTACAATCACTGGTAACCTTTAACACAGAAGCCTGATGATCATTGAATTGGTTCTGTTACTTGGTTACCCACCTCTAACACATTGAAGTCAAGAACACGTTTATAAATGAGGCTGGTTAAAACCTAATTTGATTGAAAGACAGCAGCTTACGTCATCGTTATTGATTTGTGATTCGCTTGTTATTGTAAGAAGAACATCATCATCAGGAGTAGTAGTTTTAATTTAATAGTAGTTTAATCTAATAGTAAAAAGACATTATTTAGTTTAGTATTGAAATGTGTATCAGTTAGAGCAGTGTGAGTAGCTGAGTCACACCAATCACCTTTTAATCACTCATTCACTATTTGAGGGTGAGTACATAGAGTAACAAGGTTACATTTGAAACACCATTTATTTGTATAACCTCTTTATTCATCTAATTTGTATTTATAATAATTGTGTATTATTTGTTATTTAATTAACCCAACAACAGGGTTCCAACACAATAGACCGCTTTGATAAACGGCCTGCAGTCAAACCGGCTGGACATTTGTGTATTAAACGGTCGAACGTCTCAAAACAGGGCAATGTAAACTGCTTCCGGTAGAGTGGGGGGGATGCAACGTCAATTAATGTCAATTAATGTCAATTAATGTCAATTAATGTCAATGTCAGTTTTGCAAAATTTTGGAATACTGACATTAATTGACACGATATTTTTCGACCAGAGATTATGTAGTTCTACCATATTTTTAGCACTTTAGAAAGTTTATATCATCAATTTATTCACTACTATCACATATGGAAATGTGAAATGTGAAAAAAATTCAGATCATTAAACAATAAAACTAAAATAATACGGTTTTCCGAAATTTGATTTTATTAAATGGGCGTGGCCATCCAAGGGCGTGGTTCTCAACATCATCAGAACTTAAAACCCACATTAAACGAAATGCCTTCATGACATTTATATTTGAATAACGAATCTTAAACAGCTAACATTACTCCTTCATACTAAAAAAGCCGATTCTAGATATTTTACCTGTATAAGAAACCAATAAAATATGGGCGTGGCCGGTGGGGACCGAAGATGGGAGAGTTGGAAGCTGAAATTTTTTTTGGTGGTCTTAGAACCTTAGGATCAACAGATAAGAACATACTTATAATTATTCAAGGACATTTTGTTTTTTTGAACCGGTCTAACTACATAAATGTGAATATCTTGAATATTTATCGAATACAGTAATGATCATCTCAAATTTCAAGACAAATTAATGTCAATTAATGTCAATTAATGTCAATTAATGTCAATTAATGTCAATTAATGTCAATTAATGTCAATGTCAGTTTGGGGTTTTTATGGAATACTGACATTAATTGACGTTGCATCCCCCCCGGTAGAGTGGCTGAATTTTTAAAGCAAAGTTTGACCCTGATCACAATGGGAAGTTATTCCGTAGAGCATGTAACATCTTCATAGATCACATAAGGAAGAACACAGTAGAGCAGCATTTGAAAACGAATGTAAATAATTTCATTTATCAGGTGAACAATTGTTGCGAAGAGTTATATGTATTTCTATTTGACATTATATGTATATAATCTGAAAACGTGAATAGGGGAACTTCAGAAATCTTGGGGAACTTCAGAAATCTTGGGGGACTTTTCCAAAGTTTCCCAAAGTTCCCCTTGGACCCCCCCTGAATAACACGTTTACAAATAAGGCTGGTTAAAACTTAATTTAATTGAAAGTTGCAACAGCAGCTGAGACACCATAATATTGTATCTCCGAGAGTTGCCGATATTGACAGCAACTCTCACGGCTAAGCCCATTACTTCAGCAATTTACTTATAAGGTAAGAGTTAAGTAAAAAACACGTGTAAACAGGGCGTTTAGGAAGCCGGTTAAATTGGAACTATCAGAGCTGGATAGTGGATAGTTGTGGACGGTGCAAGAGTACCATACCAGCAGAGGACACACAGGTAACCATACGAGGGTGAGTATAAATACATGGAGAGTGGATGATAGAACATCAACCTCACTTCCACATTTGATTCTTATTGTTTGTTACAACTCTACAAAATGACAGTCACCTACACAAGCTACAGTACACAAGTTGGAATTACTAGCTATGTACATGAGGATCACAATCACAACAGCCGTATGTTTTGGGTTGGACACCATGCGATACAATGTTTGGGACAACAGTAAATACGGACGTACTTACTTACTTTGCTGGTTCACCTGATAAATGAAATCCCATTAACTGTCTGTCTCCACACGTCTCGATCGCACATAACAGTAAATACGGACGTAGGGTACATTTAATCAATATATTATTGTATATTCAATCAGTCAAGGTAAAGCTTAGTGCCTGCAATGCAAGAAAAGTCTTAGTTCTTCTGGGACAAAAAATAACCTTTGAAACCATGTGGAGGAAACGCGTAAACCAAGGAAAAACGGCACCTTCCTGCCGAACGAAAGGAGGACAAAAAATACTGTGTTTCATTCGCCATACGGTTTAACAAAAGCAGAACAATAAGCAGGTTTAACAAATAACATCATGCAGAACAAGCACCTGTAACAATATTAGTCACAAATTGAGACGTCTGAACTTAACGATCATTGGGAGAAATGACGGCCAATCTCAACTGATTCTACAACTCATAAATGCAGCTTCCGATTATTTGTCACAAGAATCCCAAGAGCGCAAAATTCTATAATCATGTCACTGTTTGTCAGATTATGACGTATTAGTTCAATATAAAAGTATTGGTTCAATATAAAAGTATAAAATATTATGGACATGTAGTCGGTTGTTATTGGTAACAACCGCCAGTTTGTTCAGAAAGTTGCAGACACTATGAACCAAGGTGGCGTTCCATATCTGGACAGACGGCTAGATCCTCACGGTAATGTTGCGTTACGCAATTTAAAATTTGGCACAAGGGCGTATTATGAAGAAGCAGCAAGAGACCCGGTCTCGGTAGCATCAGTGACAAGTGTAACTGTGAACAACTTGGTAAAGAATTCCAAAGGAAAAACTCGCAAGGGTGTGCTGGAAAGATTTTACTGATTTTGTTGTTTATTCGCGAGAATTCGTCCAACACGCGACTTCAACGGGCACTGGACAGCCTGGTGAGCCTCAGAAACATGGAGAGGACTTTCTGAGGATTCCTTCTTTCTGTTTTGATATTTTATTGTATTTATTTATTGTGATTCACGAGTTTCATTTGTTTAACTTCAAATTTGTTACTTGAATAATATTTTTTTAGATTTATGTTTTGATTTTGTATTCCCCTTTCACCTTCTAAACCTCCCTTTATCCGCTTGTCTAACCTTCTATCACTTTTCTAGTTACTAGCATGTCATCATCAAGGGGCCTGATGAAGGCCGTTACTGCCATCAGCAGTGCGTATACCGACAACCTGAAAGAGTTAGAAGAACTCAAGAAACGCCTCAGGCGGGCAGAAAGAAGAATAAGAAACCTAACAGTGGAATTGGAGTACTTGGCGGATCAACAGGCGGCAAGAATGGACACCCAGCCGGCGCCCCCGCCCTATTTCCATAGCCCCACCTCGCCCAGCACAGAGCCATACAGCAGCCCTCATTAGCTCGGGAGGACGAGGACTGGCTGTTCTTATCATTCTTGTTTTTTATTTGTTTAATACATTTCATATTTTATATTTAAAGTGTTTTACTTGTACTCATTCGTATGGAATGGAAATGAGGATCTAAAATAAAGGTTTGAATGGAAGGAGGAAAGACGGAGAAATAGGTGAGTATTGTAAATTATGATATTGGATTTGGAATAGGGTTAGGCGTTTACTTTTAAGATTCTTTCAGCATTTTATTTTTAAGGCGCGCAGAGCCGTGCTAGGGAGTAGGGTTAAATTTAAATAGGTTGTGCAGCGTAAGGCTGTTGGCGAATTTTAAAGGGTTTTAAATATTCGGAAAAAAATTTTGGGTAGAGATGTTGTAAAGTAGTATCGTTAGGTTACGCAAGTTCTAATTTGGCAAACGGGCGTATTATGAAGAAGCAGCAAGAGACCCAGTCACGGTAGCATCAGTGACAAGTGTAACTGTGAACAACTTGGTAAAGAACTCCAAAGGAAAAACTCGCAAGGGTGCACTGGAAAGATTTTACTGATTTTGTTGTTTATTACCGACTGTGCTAGTAGGAAGTTTCTACTATTGAACTGTAGGGTATGCTTTTCTGTATTGGCGACTGATTGATCACTGTGAGAGGTGATTTATCCTGAACTTTATTCATAACTTTTTCTGAATGCGTAATAAAGGTGTTAGTGAATAACAGATTCAAAAGCATTAATTTGCTATCTTTGCAACATGCTGCAGTATCAAAATGACGCGGTCTTCTATGAAAGATATAGAGCATTCTAAAGAGCAATTGGTGGCGTTGTTGCTTTGAGATTGCCATTAAATTATTTATTATCGACCAAGGTAACTTTATAAACTAATTCTGGCAGAATGGAACAATCCCGACCCACCTTAAGTGGGAAGTTTAGGTGGGAAGTTTAGGTGGGAAGCTTAGGTGGGACTTTGGATCACATCACTCTTAACTTAGAAGCTCAGGATACCAGACCCCTGCCTACTGATCCCCAGACCCTCCGAGAGAAGACAAAGAGATGCAGACGTTGTTCCAGACAGCCGGTATTCATTGTAGAGGGTTTGCTCGTGGAGAGAACCAAGCTTTGCAGCGACCACAACCCTGGAACAAACTCTCCTGCCCCTACCACTGATTCAAACGACATAGACAGTGAAATATCATTTGATGCCATACTCCCTGCGGATCCTGATGAAGAAGTTCCCGACTGGACGGACATAATGCCTATAAAATCCTTGACAGTATCACGAGGAAGACCCAACTTCTGCCAGTTCTGCAAGATACGACACTCCTCCCTGCTACCCAGCCCTCTGAAGATGCCGGACCGCTCTTCTCTGTGATACCGGGACTGTTGCAGGCATCACAGTTCTGGGTGGGTTTTAGAATCTGTTTGGTCATCAGGAACGATCTGGAACTGTCTTCGGTTGCTGCTAGGGTCAAATTGAAAGTTATGTTTTTTTGTCTATTTAAAGTGATAATATTTAGTAACTATTGATCTTTCTAAATTATAAAATGACCCTAGTTTTGAAGGATCACTTTCTGGAAAAAGGAAATTCTACACTGCTGTTAAGATACTAGACCCGACCATAACCATTAAAAAAGTTGAAAAATTCCTAAAAACAAAAAAAGAGCTACTATCTATCCAGACCTGTTAGAAAACCTAAATTCTATAGAAAAGTTTATACGAAGGGCATAAATTATTTATGGCAAGAGACTTGTTGTTTCTTGATAAATATTGGAGAACTAAAAGGTTACCGTTATTGTTGTTTTCTGATTGATATTAAGCTGGAGCTAGCAGAGCTGGACAGTAATTGTACAAGGTGCAACTGGTTTACTCAGTATGAGTTTTTCTTCAATCTGAAGATTGTGATGTTACCAGTAAATCCAGAAAATCAAACTGAGGCAGGAACTGTGAGTTTACAGAGAGCAGCATACTACTATACTGGTTATTTCTCACCATATCTCTCCTAGGTGAAGACATCCCTCCATCACCTACATTTAAAGTTTCCATCTGCCTCCAGAACTTGGGAGTACTCACACAAGAACACATAATTAGAATTCGCCTTCATCAAAATTTTCAGCGGGCTACAGAAGCGGACCATGTTTGTGATCCACTCCTCATGCTGGACACATCACATGCTTCCATCTCTGATGACAGCAGCACCCATGGTTGCGGCTAAACTGAGACCTTGACCATCTTCAGATGGTACCAGCCTCAGCATCGATGGAAGTGGGTACTATGAACTCATGACGTTCATGAACTGACGTACTTTAAAAATAAAGGACATACTCATTAAATATATGGTCCCTAAGCCAACTGTTTTAGCAGATCGCTTCAAATTTTATAATTTTATAAGTGTCATCAGAAAAAGTCAGAAATATACATCATAACTAATATCATACATACAAAGAGCAATTGGTGGCGTTATATAATAATCAATAATATGTAACACACTCCATTTAACAGTCATATTCTTCCAGAAAGTATGACTTCAACTTCAGAGGAATTCAAATGTCCTAAATGTGACGAGAGCCTTGCTGAATTATAGTGCACATATTTTATGCAGAGCACGAACTTAGATCCCAGCTTACAGAATAAATTACATTATTATACTTGTATATTAAGACATTAACATTTGCTTGTTGGGTATTATATATATTGGAGCAAGACAAAGGTTTAAAATTACTGGGAGCACTTAGGTGATATCTCTTTTTCTTCATCATTGATCTTTATATTTTATTTCTTTCTCTTTTCTTCATCATTTATTTTTGCCTTTTGTTCCTATCCCTTTTCTTCCTATCCCTTCTTTATCATTTATCTTTATCTTTTATTCTTAATCTTGAATATCTTTCTTAACTCCTTGTCTGCTTTATCGTCATTAAGCAGTTTGTTTTTTCTTATTTCAGACTTAAGATATAAATATTTGATCTTCCCACAAACACTGCTACCCACCAATTCAGCTTACTCTATAATTTAACTTATTGTTAAAAAGTTTATTTAATAAATTAATTAATTCTCTACTGAAAGAATTATTGTTGAGACGTTGAAAGAAGCGAAGATTGTGGATTTCGAAGAATGTGTGATGTGTGCAAAGCTATACTGCTGCTGTCGAATTCCAAAAGCGGGGATTGCCTCACAGTCATATCGTTATAATAATTGGGGAAATTCTCCCAGAAAATGTCAGAACACAGCAATAACAGCATGTTAATAAGATAGATTATCACTTGACCTTGACGACATGACCCATGATCAGGTTGTTTAAATTTAGCGATGGGTAGAGAAGTGAAGGGTATAGCGGAGAGAGCTTGTCCCAATGACATACGAAAGTCACTTGTAACAGGTAATTTCAATTAAATTTATCTGTTTTGTCTCTTTTTAAATTTATTTGTTTTGCGATTATTTACAGGAGAGATGATAAAAATACGGATTATCACCCTGCAGCACCAAATTCCCTCTGGAGGTGTATTCTAAAGGAGCAATCGATAAAGATGTCGAATTGATGGCAAAGGAGCTTAGCAGCAATTGGACGGGTTTAAATGCTATGAAAATGAAAACCTGTTGCACGGATGAATTGCTACTCCAGCAAATTATACCAGCACTCGATTTAGTAGACCCGACCAAGAACTTTTTCCGGCATTGAAGTCGATTCACTCGTTACCACTGGATAAATTGGAGAATCGTTTGAAGGGCAATCTCCCATTAAAGATTCTCGCATCTTGCACTGTTGCATTAACGAAGTGTATTCCTACGTTATCACTGCAAAGGATCTATCCAGGGAGATGTCAATTCAATGGTAAACCAACTCAGCAACAATTGGCCAATTGTATTTGATATTATATTTGATATTGTTCACTAACACTTTCCTAACTCTTTTATAATATCCTTTATATGGAATGAATAAATAGTTTAATTTCGATCTCAACAATCATACAATGGGGACGAGGATCTACAATGACGTGTTAACAGCAATTTCAGACATCACAAATTGGTTTGATAAATTAAAATAACACTTAATGGAGGAAAAGTTGCTCAGATACTTTGTTGCACAGTCTATTGAGTATTGATGGATGCTACTTTCATGATTAACCCAACTAGTAATGGAGGGATTCAGGGACTCTTTTTCTTCATCATTTATCTTTATCTTTTATTCTTAATCTTGAATATCTTTCTTGACTTCTTGTCTGCTTTATCCTCATTAAGCAGTTTGTTTTTTCTTATTTCAGACTTAAGATATAAATATTTGATCTTCCCACAAACACCCACCAATTCAGCAAACGAAATCATTTAACTTATTGTTGAAAAGTTTATTTAATAAATTCTCTACTGAAAAAAATTATTGTTGAGACGTTGAAAGAAGCGAAGATTGTGGATTTCAAAGAATGTGTGATGTGCACAAAGCTATACTGCTGCCGTCGAATTCCAAAAGCGGGGATTGCCTCACAGTCATATCGTTATAATAATTGGGGAAATTCTCCCAGAAAATGTCAGAACGCAGCAATAACAGCATGTTAATAAGATAGATTATCACTTGACCGTGACGACATGACCCATGATCAGGTTGTTTAAATTTAGCGATGGGTAGAGAAGTGAAGGGTATAGCGGAGAGAGCAATGACATACGAAAGTCACTTGTAACAGGTAATTTCAATTAAATTTATCTGTTTTGTCTTTTTTTAAATTTATTTGTTTTGCGATTATTTACAGGAGAGATGATAAAAATACGGATTATCACCCTGCAGCACCAAATTCCCTCTGGAGGTGTATTCTAAAGGAGCAATCGATAAAGATGTCGAATCGATGGTAAAGGAGCTAAGCAGCAATTGGCCGGATTTAAATGATATTAAATTGAAAACCTGTTGCACGGATGAATTGCTACTCCGACAAATTATACCAGCACTCGATTTAGTAGACCCGACCAAGAACTTTTTCCGGCATTGAAGTCGATTCACTCGTTACCACTGGATGAATTGGAGAATCGTTTGAAGGACAATCTCCCATTTAAGATTCTCGCATCTTGCACTGTTGCATTAACGAAGTGTATTCCTACGTTATCACTGCAAAGGATCTATCCAGGGAGATGTCAATTCAATGGTAAACCAACTCAGCAACAATTGGCCAATTATATTTGATATTATATTTGATATTGTTCACTAACACTTTCCTAACTCTTTTATAATATCCTTTATATGGAATGAATAAATAGTTTAATTTCGATCTCAACAATCATACAATGGGGACGAGGATCTACAAAGACGTGTTAACAGCAATTTCAGACAACACAAATTGGTTTGATAAATTAAAATAACACTTAATGGAGGAAAAGTTGCTCAGATACTTTGTTGCATAGTCTATTGAGTATCGATGGATGCTACTTTCAGGGTTAACCGAACTAGTAATGGAGGGATTCAGGGACTCTTTTTCTTCATCATTTATCTTTATCTTTTATTCTTAATCTTGAATATCTTTCTTAACTTCTCGTCTGCTTTATCCTCATTAAGCAGTTTGTTTTTTCTTATTTCAGACCTAAGATATAAATATGTGATCTTCCCACAACACTGCTACCCACCAATTCAGCAAACGCAATCATTTAAATTATTGTAGAAAAGTTTATTTAATAAATTAATTAATGCTCTACTGAAAGACATGTGTTTTGAACAAAGTCTTTGTGATATAAGCATAACATAACACAGATGCAGAGATTGCGTCTAAGACCGAGGTAGAGAAGCTCACCCTGATACGGTGAAGAGGGATCTGGCAGCTTCGACCCAGATGGCTAAGTTAACTTCTTCCTTGAGCTGTTAAGTACAGCTCTGACTTACGAGAGCGAGAACGACGTCTCAATTAGGACGTCAGAGCTTCTCAAAGTTGAGCTACTAAAGTAATAATTGTAATTATGCATATTTTCTTTAATAAAATATATTATGTGTCGTTGAATCACTTATTGGAACAGATTCACAATAAAAACTTACCTGAGGCAAGGTGTTAACTGTTCACGGCAACTTAAAAAATAGAAAATAATGAATAGTATTAAAAATGCTAAAACGAGTATACAAAATATCCTCCCCACAAAATTTTGTGGAAGTTTTCCGTCGCATTGCAACGTCGCATTACAAGTCGCAGATGAGATAAAAAGGATCAATGAGAAAGGTGATAGGACGGCTGTAGACGTCAAAAGTAGTATCAAAACTCGTCCACTGATACGAGAAACAAAGAGCGGGCAAGAAAACACGCATCAGGAACGGGAGAAAAATTAATATGTTTTGTACACTTTTGTATTGAATATATTATTCTATTAGTTATGAAGTTATTTATAACTTAATACAACTCCGCAGAAAAGTCCATTGAGCAAATTAGGGACCTCCTGCAATTCGTGATAGCCGGCCAACTATCAAGCCACTAACAACAGCATCTAGCCTAACATCTAGCTTACCAGCATCTAGCTTAACAGCATCTAGCTTAACAACAGCATCTAGCTTAACAGCATCTAGCTTAACAGCATCTAGCTTAACATCAGCATCTAGCTTAACAGCATCTAGCTTAACAGCATCTAGCCTAACAACAGCATCTAGCCTAACAGCATCATTTAGCAGAAGTGCACATAGGCTGCAGAATGCAGATTAATATTGTTCGGCAAGAATATCCTCACATTCTATATCAGACAGCCACAGCCACTCTACTAGTTCTTAAATTATACTTAAACAAGCGTTGTGAGGACTATTATTATGTATTAAAATATACATACTAAATGCATTATCACTATCAGTGAGAGCTGTGTTTTGATTCAATATAAAATAAAAGAGTTCAATATAGAGGGTAGAATCGTTATTCTATTAGAATCGTTATTCTATTAAAATCGTTATTCAATTAGATTCCCCCATGAAAAGTAATCGTGAATACAGTAGGAAATTCAAACTAAGAATCATTCCCTGGTTCAGAATGTCACCTCAATAGCAAAGTGTGCTATGTAACGGGTAACTTAGAAGACCACTGTAGCTCATTATTTTAGCAATAGGTTGAATACTGACGGCATAGCTCCTCATGACAATGTTAAAGCACTACTTCAAAGCCCTAGTTATGACAACGTTATTTTCACAAAGTTATCTTGGTTGAACAGTCTGATGTATATGCTTTACTTTACACCATTGGTATCGCCTATTGTTGATGGCATTCATGCGCTGAAACACACCTATCAGAGAGCAGTCATTTTACTAAATGACCAGTATGCTCTTAAAGATCACGTCGACATATGTAGACGTCTATTAAAAATCGCTTTTCTATTAAAATCGTTATTTTATTAGAATCGCTATTCTGTTAGAACCGTTATTCTATCAGAATCGTTATTTTATTAGAATCGTTATTCTATCAAAGAAATCAAAATATATTACCATTTTCAGGCAGTAATCAGAAAATCTGTTGGAAATGTTGATCCAAACTCTTTTTTGCTCTTTACAGTAGAATTACTAAATAAGGGACCTCTGCAGATAAAGAGGATGAAGAAAACCGTAAACCGCACCATGCCATGTGATCCATACCACTCTAACCATGTCTACGTTGAATGAACATTTCTCTAGCGACATAGAACATATTTCTAAGAAGTTTAATCATTACACTGCCGTAACCTCTCACATCTCCGGGAAAATGCAACACCACCACAAATTACACCACCTCAAAATAGAGTTCTTACCCGTATCCTGGACCCAAAGTATATAAAAATACTTTTCTGAGAGGATTGAGGAGCATCCGGCTAATAGAACTCAACTCAAGGTGGACTTTCTACAGAGGAACAGCCTTTGGTAGCGTTACGCTATTACGCTACTGGTAACTATATCATGAGCTTAACAACGCTGGACATTTTCATTTTTCTCAGTTTATAAAATATGCATAAAAATGTTCCTGTCTAGTCTAGGATGGGGAGACGTTCGATACGATCTTGGACTAGAAAATATAGCATCGACGAAGAAAGGCTTGGTTGATTATGGAAAGTTTCCTGTGTGCTTAGGGGTTGATCCGGGAGCACATCAACAACCAGTTCCTGCAGCTGGACCCACGCTACAACTCCCCATAACAACTGTTGCAGAAATCTGTTCGAGTTTGGGACTTTGTTCTACTGTAGCTGAAATATGCAATCTGCCATTCCCTGCATATTTTGAGGAGATTCAGCTTGGAAAAGTCAGGTGCAGCTGCTGTCTCAATGACGGGTGGAAGGTACCGCAGTCCACCTTTCACCCTAACCATCCGGGAAGAAAGTCGAGTTCCTGGAACAAGATGGTGTGGCACATGAGGGCACATCTTAACGATGCACTGGTGGATCATTATAGGAAAAACCCACCCGTTACCCTCATTAACGCTAGAGTTCTCTCTCATAGTATGAGCCTATCATCAGTCTCATCTCATCACATTCCATCATACCCTTCCATCATACCCTTAAAAAAGTTGTTCTGAAGGGACAGAGGGTATGCAGTTACTTTTTTTGTATTATTTCTATTTGCTCGGATCTATTTTGTAAGGTATTCAAGCCTGGTCATTATAACTGTTTGGAGAATATAACGCCCTCAGCTGACCTGTTGTTAGAATAATATTTTTGGAATGTTTCTTTGTCCGTCCCCAACTCGAATAGCTTTTAATTATAGAAAGAGAGTCCTGAAAAAGAGGGGGGGGGGGGGGGGGGGGGGGGGGGGGGCTCTTACAGAAGTGAGAAGAGGCTATTGGAAAAATAGATTTCAATATTGCAAAACATAAGTTATTCTGTAACTTGGATTTGGTAGAGCCTAAAGATGAGAATCCCGTTCAAGATGAGTTGTCGGTGAGGCATGCACTTGCCTAGAGATACACTGTCAATTTTAATGGCCTTCGAGATATGACGGATCACAGCTTTATGAGTCGCGTCAAAAAGCAGGTGCAGCAACGAGGGCCAGAGACTGAGTCTACTGTACTTGTACCTGAAAGCGAATATTATTAGGAAGTTGTACTATTCCTCATGCAACATGAGTTATAGGTGTAATGGATGTGGCGCCCACGACATCCAGGACGAGGAAGGAGAGCTCTTACAGGAGACGATGTGTACAAGAGGGGCCGGGGGGGGGGGGGGGGCTCATACAGAAGTGAGAAGAGTAGAGGGAGGGAAAGGAAAAAGGTGATGAAGTTACAGGTGTAGACGGATATGTTAGAAAATATAGGAGAAGTGGAGCAACTTGTTTCAAAAGGAGGTTAGTGTTTGCTATTATTATCAAAACAAACTATTGTATGTAGAGCTTTGTTTATTAAAATTTACTTATGATATTTAATATAATATAATAACCTCACCAAATAGAATAATATGTTGTTGGTATTCATTGCACAATAAATACCGATCAAATTTTTCTTGGTTAATAATTATTAAACTGACTATTACGTTATGGAAAATGCGCATTCTTAGATTAATTTAATAATTATTTTAAGGCCTAATAGTAATAAAGTTTTCACAAATTGCGAGTTTTAAAATTTAAATATTTCATTGTCATTAATCATTGCAGGCTTTAAGTAATGAATTAATTAATACATAACAATAACCATAAATGATATTTTGTTTCAATCTGAAATGATAGTGTCCTACAAGGGATTCCACTATGAAGTACGGAATTTTAAATGAGCAGATTTGCCGGCCCTATTAGGTTTCCAATTCCGGGGCAACATCTCCGAGTACCTTATAACCCAAGAATTTTGGGATCGGAGAAATTCACGGTTCATACAAGTAGAGGCTGTGAAGTGTGAACGAGCAAACGTTTCAAGCCTTGAAATTTTTGATGAACTACTACTTACTACTACTTGCTCTAGCTAACTTGTTATCATTGAAAACAAGCTGTTGTAAGTAGAGTAGAAGTCCGAGTAGAAATAGAATAATATGCCGAGCAACAGGCTACGAATAACTGGGAAAGAATGGATAGCCAGCCACCCCGCCAGTCTACTTGTATCAAGACAGCCCGGTATCACCGACCTCTCAATAGACTTTCAAGATTGAAATCAGATCAGCTTTTGAGATTTTTTTATTTATTCATTTTGTATAAATTCAAATTCTTTTTATACTTTGTTTTTTATCACTTGCTACTCAAAAGTTGAAGTGTTTTATTTTTACTTTCCTTCCTTAAAAAAAGATTAAAGATCAACAAACAAAATGGAAAAAGAGGAAAAGGTAATAGTAAGGAGAGTGTTAAATAATTGTATTTGTACTCGTAGTAAGTTTAGACACCACAATTCACACTACCTCAAAATAGAGTTCTTACCCGTCTCCTGCACCCAAAGTATATAAAAATACAGAACTTTTCTGAGAGGATTGAGGAGCATCCGGCTAATAGAACTCAACATAAGGTGGACTTTCTACAGAGGAACAGCCTTTGGGCTTAGGTAGCGTTACGCTATTACGCTACTGGTAACTATATCATGAGCTTAACAACGCTGGACATTTTCATTTTTCTCAGTTTATAAAATATGCATAAAAATGTTCCTGTCTAGTCTAGGATGGGGAGACGTTCGATACGATCTTGGACCAGAAAATATAGTTTTGTTGAAGATTTCGACAAATTGATTGATCCAGAGATTTGTTCATCCGATGAGCTAGGTGATGAAACCATGTTTGGGGCAGGAAACATGCGGGGGATGCCATAATAGCATTCAAAGAAGATCATAAATGCAATGATCTTTGCAAAGAACTGGGGCTTGTTTCTCTGAATTAGGCTTAATTTTGAAATTTGTTTTAACCCTGCTTTTATGAAATTTGTATTTATATTTAATAAATGGTTGATGTAATAATGTAGTAAATTGTAATAATGTAGTAAATTGTATTTGAACACATTGCTTTGTTTTGACCTAATTACCTGTTGTTTACAGGTAATGTGAATGTGATACATTTAAACGGTGTTCAATCCATTGAAGCAGCGCTTCACGGGAGTATCCTCAAACCTGTAAAAGAGTACCATGCATTGTTAGTCATGCCGTTGCTTCCCATCACACATGCCTATGTTCTGGCAGCTTTTCCAAAACACGATTACGACTATTTATCGATTCAGCATATCATGAGGTGAGAGATTTTGTTGCAATACTTTTGTCTTTCGAGTATTACTCTAACTCTCCTTCATTACACTATTTTGTCAATTTTTCTGTGATTTGCGATATGATTAATTGCATATAAGGTATAGATGAGAAAAATTTTGAATTTAGAAGGGAATTCGGATAAGAACGGTCCCATTAACTCAAAATTTTTTCACCACTTTGCTGCTTCCTTCGAGTAATGTGAAAATCAATAGCTGATATTATGCATATTTGTCCATTTGATGGGTTTGATGATAATGATAATGTGTTGATTTTCATAAAAAATGGGCAGATTTGCCGGCCCTATTAGGTTTCCGGGGTAACATCTCCGAGTACGTTATCACCCAAGAATTTTGGGATCGGAGAAATTCACGGTTCATCCAAGTAGAGGATGTGAACGACCAAACGTTTCAAGCCTTGAAATGTTTGCCTGCCAAGGACCTTAATGTAGGGAAACCAGGAGAAGTAAGAATCAAGTTTAAAAGGACAGAAAGAAATACAAGTACGAGAAATAATATATCATTTTGTATCATTACATCTTATTTAGTTGATTCAGCCATGACATTTATCAGCACTTTCAGGACCAGAAAAACCAGCAAAAGACGTTCAAGGTATGAACTATGAATATATTTTTTATAATGTACCAATATTTATGAAAAAAATGAATACTATGCCCAGAAAGGACTTTCGATCCTCATGATCTCTACCAAGCTACTATTTGTTATACATAATGATAAGATCTGGCTTCGTACTTTATTACATAGCACAAAGTGTCAAACAGAGGTTATTCAAACCCTTCTAATAGATACAGATCACGGTTTTATATGAATATATGCACGTTTAGTATTAGAGTATTAGCAAATAGCAATACAATACAAGTAAACATTATGCAATCACATAACTTTCTACCATATAATTATACCATTACCTAAATACTTTAATACTCTGCAGTGAACGAGTGCGGCTGCTCGGCAACTGTAAGGTAAATCATGATACTTATAACCTCACCAAATAATATAATGATATGTTGTTGCTTTAATCGTTGCACAATAAATACACCGAACCTATTAAATTTTTCTTGGTCAATAAACAATAAACTGACTATTATATCGCAGTTAATATTATTGCTTCCGTCAGTGAGTTGCTGCCAGTAAAAATACGGAAAGCACAGGTTACACGATTAAGTATAAGAAGGGCGATGATATACATACATTCCTACATGGATACGAACAGTGAGTCTTGCGCATCAAATAGAGGATGATGCCAAATTCAAGAAGGTGAGGATTATCCGGCTGGTTGAGTGTAGAGACAATTATCAACAATTAAACTTCAGGTACGAAGGACTAGTTGATATATCGCTCTATTTTATTAAATTTGTGCATGGATTGAGTGATGTACCTTTATTTTTCATCTGTTATATATCTTGATTACTTTGGGTGAAGTCTGTTGTCTTTTACTTTTTGTCTTTTCATTTAATCTTTTCTTGTAGTTCTTTCACTTTCATCATTTTTCTTCTTATTGAGTAATCTAACTATGCTTTTAATTTGTACATCAGCCATTCCACATTACCTCAGCTTCAGAACAACTTGATAAATGCTCATATCCAAAACAAGATAGAAATTCAGTTGCAGTGGTGCACCCCTCATTTAGGCAACAGAATCGGTGGTTTTGACATTGTTTAGTTTTTCGGGCAGTTTCCTGAGTACTGTGTATTAATCATCCAATTTTTAGCCCCATGTGTAATCAGAAGAGTCAAGAAAGCCAAAGTTTTCACGTGTGATTTTTACATTTTCAGAAACGACCAAGAAAAGTTGCACCAATCGAAGAAGATTTATAAACAATTGATTTCATTAAAAAAAATATTTTTAGTGTTTATATTTGTTTTTAGGTAACGAAACTGGTTGAAGCAACAGCAGCTGTAAGACTTCCGGAAAAGTGCGGTATTCCATTATTACGGATCCCTATACTATGGAGCAGAGAGAGTGAACAGCAGCCAAATGTATTGTAAGAGTGGTGGATAAGCACAAGGCCAAGGGTATTCTGTAAATGCATGTGTCATGAATACTGACTTTCTTTTATTTTCAGGTACAAAGCATCCGTATCAACCTCTTCTTTACACACACATCTTTACAATGAACACAAGATTGATACTAGACGTCAGTATAAGAGTTTTGAAGATAAATTTTGTTTGCTTTTTAATATTTGCCGGGGATAATGTGATATTAATTAATGTTATATCAATGTTAAATTATTCAGGTAGATTAATGACTATTGGAATCTTCTGTTTTACTTGGTATCCCTCACAGAGCACCAGCTCCTTAAAGTCCTTCTTCAAAACGCCAGCAAGCCCTAACCGACTTGAACACCTTGGTTGGAGCCTGTAGCTACATTACAGTTCTCTCATTTCTTGTAGACTTTGAGCAAGGAGTTTACTTGGCACTGGTAAATGTGTTCCCGGGTGTAGAAGTCGAAGGGTGTTTCCCTCGACTACCATGTTAAATTTTTAATGAATAAACGTAAAAGATTACATCATAATTTTCAATTTTCATTTTCACGTATATTAAATAGAATTATATTTCTATGTATCATATGATTTTTTAAACATTGGCCGGTGTACCGACTTCAAGCTCTGAGTGAAGAAGCTAGCTGCGCTTGTCTTTCTTCTTCTTGCGGATGTTATTGACGCCTTTGAAGTCCTCACCGATACCTTTGAAGATAGCGAGCTTCTACTCCTCGGCTTGGCTACTTCGAGGCTAATACCTAGTATTAGACCAGTTACAAACATTTCCCCGCCCAACAACGCATTATTCAAACCAGCTGTAACCACACATCTTGCTCCATGTCCAGTCCCTGATATTAGAGTTCCCTCGGCCTCTCCCAGTTTTCAACTGGAAACAAATAATATTGCTATGGAAACATCGGACACAAATTCCAGTGCGACGGCTGAGCCCCAAAATCCCAGTATAAACCTAATGGATTTAATAAAAATCGTCAAAAGTCTCCTATAATAGCAGCCGACTCAAAGAATAAGGTATATGACATGGCTAACAAAATACTGCAGGCTGTTAATAAGTACATGACAGTAAACCTACTACACATTAATGTAAAAGTACTGTTACATGTACTTCTCTCCAAATAAACGTAACAATAATGAATTAGACGCCGATATAGATAGCTATTACCTATCCATGAATAACAAGGTAATCAAGCGTGTTAGTCGAACTAAATTCCTTGGAGTAATTATTGATGACAAATTAAGTTGGAAACCACACATAATATCTCTTAACAAAAAACTAAGCAGTGCTTGTGGACGTATCTACCGTATTAAGAAATGCTTACCAGAATCAATATATAAACAAATTTACCATTCTCTCTTTGAATCACATCTCGGTTTTGCTATTTCTGTCTGGGGAGATATTCCTAACATCCAGTTAAAACCACTATTTATTACCCAAGAAGCTAGTTATAATCACTTATATCTGCTGTGATATCAAATTCAAGGTGACCCCAAGACAGGGGGATGTAGCTGTCATACCCTCATTGTCAAAGTCAAGTTCCTTACGCAACCAGTCACTGTACGACAGGTCTTTTGCAGTTCAAGGACCGAAGCTGTGGAACAAAGTGCCTCACACAGTAAAGGCTGATTCATCCTTTGACATGTTTAAGTGTAGTTTGTCGAACTTTCTTGCTTTGATACCGGACAACCCTCCGGTCGCCGGCTACAGCTGCAGTTGGTCAAACTCACTGGTCGACTACTCGCCATCCAGGTGGTCAGATATCTGATGACCCTTCCGACTCCACGGATGAACTCAACGAAGTAACGAAGTAAGTAATATCACTATCAATTATTTAGTGAGCTAATACTCAACATTCACAGGAGAAGGTGTCCTTTGAACCTAACCCAAAGCGACAATGTGTCAAGAGTAAAGTGGATGATATAGACTGTGGTATCTGTGGGAAATCGTATGACCTTAAAAGTGAGTAAAGCTTAAGCTACCTACCATACATAGGATAACTTTGAACTAATTTCACTTTGAAATGATGATGTACAAAGAGACACATCTGAATAAATAATTTAGTACTATCTGACTGACTTTTACAATTTCAGGTGCGGAGAATGGCAGAGCAAATATCAGAGATGCCGCTACTACATTAGAAGACTCCATCGTCTTAGAAAGATGTACTACGGACTCATTCAAGTATAATAACTCAAAAAGGTACTGGTGCTATTCAAACTATATGAGACGAGCTGCTGCGCATCAAGACAGAGGTGAAGTTGTTGGAAACGATGATGATGAGGAAAGAGCTAGAACACGTAGGTAGTAGTTATGGAAAATGCACATTCTTAGATTAATTTAGTAATTATTTTAAGGCCTAATAGTAATAAAGTTTCACTTTCACAAATTGCGAGTTTTAAAATTTAAATTTCTGTATTGTCATTAATCATTGCAGGCTTAAGTAATGAATTAATTAATACATTGGAAAAATAGATTTCAATAAGATGGCAAAACATAAGTTATTCTGTAACTTGGATTTGGTAGAGCCTGAAGATGAGAATCCCGTTCAAGATGATTTGTCGGTGAGGCATGCACTTGCCGAGAGATACACTGTCAATTTTAATGGCCTTCGAGATATGACGGATCACAGCTTTATGAGTCGCGTCAAAACGCAGATGCAGCAACGAGGGGCAGAGACTGAGTCTACTGTACTTGTACCTGAAAGTGAATAGGAAGTTGTACTATTCCTCATGCAACATGAGTTATAGGTGTAATGGATGTGGCACCCGCGACATCCAGGACGAGGAAGGAGAGCTCTTACAGGAGATGATGTGTACAAGAGGGAGGGGGGGGGGATGCAACGTCAATTAATGTCAATTAATGTCAATTAATGTCAATTAATGTCAATTAATGTCAATTAATGTCAATTAATGTCAATTAATGTCAATTAATGTCAATGTCAGTTTTGCAAAATTTTGGAATACTGACATTAATTGACACGATATTTTTCGACCAGAGATTATGTAGTTCTACCATATTTTTAGCACTTTAGAACGTTTATATCATCAATTTATTCACTACTATCACATATGGAAATGTGAAATGTGAAAAAAATTCAGATCATTAAACAATAAAACTAAAATAATACGGTTTTCCGAAATTTAATTTTCTTAAATGGGCGTGGCCATCCAAGGGCGTGGTTCTCAACATCATCAGAACTTAAAACCCACATTAAACGAAATGCCTTCATGACATTTATATTTGAATAACGAATCTTAAACAGCTAGCATTACTCCTTCATACTAAAAAAGCCGATTCTAGATATTTTACCTGTATAAGAAACCAATAAAATATGGGCGTGGCCGGTGGGGACCGAAGATGGAAGAGTTTGAAGCTGAAATTTTTTTTGTGGTCTTTGAACCTAAGGATCAACAGATAAGAACATACTCATAATTATTCAAGGACATTTTGTTTTTTTGAACCGGTCTAACTTACATAGACGTGAATAGACGAATTAGTGTCAATTAATGTCAATTAATGTCAATTAATGTCAATTAATGTCAATTAATGTCAATTAATGTCAATTAATGTCAATGTCAGTTTGGGGTTTTTATGGAATACTGACATTAATTGACGTTGCATCCCCCCCAGAGGGAGGCTCATGCAGATGTGAGAGGAGTGGAGGGAGGGCAAGGAAAAAGTTGATGAAGTTACAGGAGTAGACGGATCTGGTAGAAAATATAGGAGAAGTGGAGCAACTTGTTTCAAAAGGAGGTTAGTGTTTGCTATTATTATCGAAACAACCTGTTGTATGTAGAGCTTTGTTTATTGAAATTTACTTATGATGTTTAATATAATATAATAACCTCACCAAATAGAATAATATGTTGTTGGTATTCATTGCACAATAAATACCGATCAAATTTTTCTTGGTTAATAAACATTGAACTGACTATTACACTATTACGTTATGGAAAATGCGCATTCTTAGATTAATTTAGTAATTATTTTAAGGCCTAATAGTAATAAAGTTTTACTTTCACAAATTGCGAGTTTTAAAAATTTAAATTTATCTATTGTCATTAATCATTGCAGGCCTAAGTAATGACATAAATAATACATAACAATAACCATAAATGATATGATGTTTCAATCAGAAATGATAGTGTCCTACAAGGGATTTCACTATGAGATATGTAATAAAAAATGGGCAGATTTGCCGGCCCTATTAGGTTTCCGGGGCAACATCTCCGAGTACGTTATCACCCAAGAATTTTGGGATCGGAGAAATTCACGGTTCATCCAAGTAGAGGCTGTGAACGAGCAAACGTTTCAAGCCTTGAAATGTTTGCCTGCCAAGGACCTTAATGTAGGGAAACCAGGAGAAGTAAGAATCAAGTTTAAAAGGACAGAAAGAAATACAAGTACGAGAAATAATATATATCATTTTGTATCATTACATGTTGTTGAGTTGATTTAGCCATGACATTTATCAGCACTTTCAGGACCAGAAAAACCAGCAAAAGACGTTCAAGGTATGAACTATGAATATATTTTTATAATGTACCAATACTTATGAAAAAAATTAATACTATGCCCAAATAGGACTTTCGATTCTCGCGATCTCTACCAAGCTACTAATTGTTTTACATAATGATAAGATCTGGCTTCGTACTTTATTACATGTTTTAACCCTACCTTAGTCAGTTGACAGCATATGTTCTGTTTGATTTGACCAAACTAATGCCTTCATTGCTTTATAGCACCTCCATATATGATATTGACATCATTAAGTTACTTAAACATTAAAACAATATGTTTTAATGTTTAAGTAACTTAAACGAATTTTATTTTGTTGCATCACAAAGTGCTGATTCTACAGTATAATAAAGTATTATTTCAAAAAAATGTTATATTCATACTGTTCTATGTTAAAAAACATTATATAGCCTCCGAAGCTGAAGATAAGAACCAGGACCTTGATCAGGACACATTTGCTTTTGAGCCTCATGGACATCATCGAAATAAGCGAAATATGTCTACACTGAAGAAAATCCAACTTTAATATTGTTGATCGAAAAGTTGATGATCGAAAAGTTTATAGTAAGTTATCATTTTAGTTTAGTGATATGGTAGAAACGGTCAAGAAAAGGAAAAGATCACAAAGGGATCTAGACATTGACCTGCATACGGTAATAATAAGCTGTGCTTGAAATTCTCTATGCATGAGCCATGATTTATTATATGAGCTTAGTATATCATTCACATTATAGTAGACATTTAGGGAAATAAGTTATATTGTACGTATAAGTTTTCCAGCCTAAATGTTGCATTAAATATCATTTTTCATAGAGTTCATCCGTTGTCATCAAGATCTATTTCGATATAATAAACTGTAATTAATTTGACAAATTTTGCAGTTTGCTGTCGGAGAAAAGGTGTTGGCTGCAAGGGGAAGGCAATATTTGCCAGCTCGGATAGCCGAAGTACTAAAATCCGGGTATTATCGTGTGATATTTACTGAAGACGGCAAACAAACATGGACCCATTTAAGCTGTAGTCAACTAAAAAAAGTTGCCGAATCATAAGTTGAAGTATAATCTTAGTGGGCGCAGTGTCAATAATGTCTTAACAGATTTTTTTCAGATCGCGTTCTTCGAGGATCTTGTCGATCGGTGGGAGAGTCCGAAGCCGAGAAGCTCCCAGGACACACAGATTGCTCAAGATAGAGCCTCTGTCCTGAGAACATACCAGCGATGGGTATAATATGACTATGAAGTTGAGCTACTAAAGTAATAATTGTAATAATGCATATAATTTAATTTATTAAAATATATTATGTTTTGTTGAATCGCTTATTGGAGCAGATTCACAGTAAAAAAGTTAACAAGGTGTTCACTGTTCACGGCAACCTTAAAAATAGAAAATAATGAATAGTACTAAAACTGCTTAAACGAGTATACAACATATCCCTTTTCCGTTGCATTACACGTCGCAGATGAGATAAAAAGGATCAATGGGAAAGGTGATAGGACGGTTATAGACGTCAACAAAAAGTATCAAAACTCGTCCACTGATATGAGAAAGAAAGAGTGTACAAGAAAAAACACACGGTATCTAACTTAACAACATCAGCAGAAGTGCACATAGGCTGCAGAGTGCAGATTAAAATTGTTCGGAGAATACCCTCACATTCTATACCAGACATTCTATACCAGACAGCCACAGCCACTTTACTGGTTCTTAAATTATACTTAAACAAGCATTATGAGGACTATTATGTATTAAAATATATATACTAAATGCATTATCACTATCAGTGAGAGCTGTGTTTTGATTCAATATAAAGTAAAAGGGTTCAATATAGAGGGTAGAATCGTTATTCTATTAGAATCGTTATTCTATTAGAATCATTATTTTATTAGAATCCCCCATGAAAAGAAATCGTGAATACAGTAGGAAATTCAAACTTAAGGCTGAAAAATCATTCCCTGGTTCAGAATTTCACCTCGATAGCAAAGGGTGCTATGTTACGGGTAACTCAGAAGACCACTGTAGCTCATTATTTGGCAATAGGTTGAACACTGACGGCATAGCTCCTCATGACAATGTTAAAGCACTACTTCAAAGCCCTAGTTATGACAATGTGATTTTCACAAAATTATCTTGGTTCAACAGTCTGATGTATATATAATGCTTTACTTTACACCATTGGTATCGCCTATTCTTGATGGCATTCATGCGCTGAAACACACCTATCAGAGATCAGTCATGTAACTAAATGACCAGTATGATCTTAAAGATCACGTCGACATATGTAGACGTCTATTAAAAATCGCTATTCTATTAGAATCGTTATTTTATTAGAATCGTTATTCTATTAGAACCGTTATTCTATTACAACCGTTATTTTATTAGAATCGTTATTCTATTAGAATCGTTATTCTATTAGAATCGTTATTCTATTAGAACCGTTATTCTATTAGAACCGTTATTTTATTAGAACCGTTATTCTATTAGAACCGTTATTTTATTAGAATCGTTATTTTATTAGAATCGTTATTCTATTAGAACCGTTATTCTATTAGAACCGTTATTTTATTAGAATCGTTATTCTATTAGAATCGTTATTCTATCAAAGAAATCAAAAGATATTACCATTTTCAGGTTGTAATCAGAAAATCTGTTGGAAATGTTGATGCAAACTCTTCTTTGCTCTTTACAGTAGAATTACTAAATAAGGGACCTCTGCAGATAAAGAGGATGAAGAAAACCGTAAACCGCACCATGCCATGTGATCCATACCACTCTAACCATGTCTACGTCGAATGAACATTTCTCTAGCGACATAGACCATATTTTTAAGAAGTTTAATCATTACACTCAGGTCGTCAAGTCTAACTCTAAAGACCTGCTGAAGGCGGTTATCCGTTGCCTACAGTGATGACACTAGAACTAGAGTAGTATAAGAAGAGACTCCGGAGAGCAGAAAGAACAATTAAGGATCTCCAAGTAGAAATAGAATAATATGCCGAGCTGCAGGCAACAAATAACTGGGAGATAACGACGAGTAACATTCATGCAGTGCTGCTACTGATAGCAGAATGTCCAAAACTGAAGAAATTGGACGTCACCTTCACAGGTGATGAAAGGGAGCAGACACTAAACAGTTTTATCAGCCTGCCCTCAAACCTGACAGAACTGCGTTGCAGAGGTGCTATACCCGAATGGTGGTTAGCTTCCGTATGCAAACGACTTCCTAAACTGGCAGCTGTGGAGATTATTGACAACCACACGATAACAGGAGAGTTCCTGATAGGGGCTCCCCTGACGTCCCTACAGCTGACGAATTGTACGGGGATAAAGAGAACGACCATTCGGAAAGTTCTGCAGGGGTGTGGGTCATCTTTGCAATGGATGACTTTTAACGGCGGGTGGGCTTTTTAAGATATTTATATTGTTGTAAATTAGTATATTGCATGTGTTATTTATTATTATTATATTGCATGTTAAATTTTATCATTGCAAAGTGTTCTTTAGTTTTTTGAGAACGGGTTTACCTGAAAATCCAATCATTACATATCTTATCATATCAAATATAGTTAAATAACGTTACATTAATTTGACGAGTTTATTTGTTTTTGCAGAACACTGTATGATCATGTGTCATCACAGTATTACAACTCAGTGAGAGTTAGATCTAGAGCTACAGAACGTTAGTATATCAAATACAGTGCAACTTTGCAGAATCTACTTAAGTATGTTAATTCGATGTGTCAACACAGGTTAACTCAAAGTACATGGTGTTTTATCTCTAAAATCACGTGTCTCATTCACTACTCAACTTCAATGTAACAAATATAATCATCAAAACGTAAACGATAGCATTAATTTGATCACGTACAGAGCTTCATCTACACTTGCAAATCACGTGACGTAAACAATACCATTAATAATTTGATAAGAAGAGTATCAAACACCCTTACTAGTCACGTGACAGGCGTTATCCGTTCACGTGACAGCTTTTATATTGGATAGCTAGTATCACATTGTTCAATTACTAGTGTATGAATAAATTAACTTTGCCAGCTAGTATCACATTATTCAATTACTAGTGTATGAATCAATCAACTTTGCCAGCTAGTATCACATTATTCAATTACTAGTGTATGAATCAATTAACTTTGCCAGCAAGTATCACATTATTCAATTACTAGTGTATGATCCAATTAACATTGCCTTAGTTTATTCAATTACTAGTGTATGATTCAATTAACATTGCCTTAGTTTATTCAATTACGAGTGTATGATTCAATTAACATTGCCTTAGTTATCCTATGTGTGCTCGCCTTTATACCAGTAACTATACCCTACTTATCTTACCCGTCTCCTGGACCCAAAGAATATAAAAATACAGCACTTTCCGGAGAGGATTGAGGAGCATCCGGCTAATAGAACTCAACATAAGGTGGACTTTCTACAGAGGAACAGCCTTTGGTAGCGTTACGCTATTACGCTACTGGTAACTATATCATGAGCTTAACAACGCTGGACATTTCCTTTTTTCTCAGTTTATAAAATATGCATAAAAATGTTCCTGTCTAGTCTAGGATGGGGAGACGTTCGATAAGATCTTGGACCAGAAAATATGGTTTTGTTGAAGATTTCGACAAATTGATTGACCCAGAGATTTGTTCATCCGATGAGCTAGGTGATGAAACCATGTTTGGGGCAGGAAACATGCGGGGGGATGCCATAATAGCATTCAAAGAAGATCATAAATGCAATGATCTTTGCAAAGAACTGGGGCTTGTTTCTCTGAATTAGGCTTAATTTTGAAATTTGTTTTAACCCTGCTTTTATGAAATTTGTATTTATATTTAATAAATGGTTGATGTAATAATGTAGTAAATTGTAATAATGTAGTAAATTGTAATAATAATATAGTAAATTGTATTTGAACACATTGCTTTGTTTTGACATAATTACCTGTTGTTTACTGTTAACTAACCAAAACCTGTATTCCTAATAGGCATTTTAAATGTTTATTTAGTACCTATGTGAGAACTACACCCGCTACTCAACATCGTCAGCTACTCAACATCAATCAGACATCAGTGACCTGGTCTCAGTTCGTGTGTTTGCAAGAACTATTTATCTAATTAATGTTTATATTTATTATTTGATTAAACCATTGTTTCACGGTCAATCGTTAGAGTAGGAACAAATTAAACATTACCTTTAAAAGTTTAAAGATTGACATTCTTTATTTTGCTTACCATCACACCCTAAATTACAAATATGTTTACCAGTTTCTACCAGTTTTTCCCTATTTCTGCTCATTTATTTGTTTCCTGAATAAAAAGTACAACAATAATGTTCTGGCGAGAAATTTTGCTCAAAATGTGATACTTATGTTAGTGTGTACTACTTTAATGAGAATTTTAATTACGGCTTATCTTTAAATAGAGGGTATGCAGTTACTTTTTTCTGTATTATTTCTATTTGCTCGGATCTATTTTGCAAGGTTTTCAAACCTGGTCATAACTGAGAATATATAACACCGTCAGCTGACCTGTTGTTAGAATAATATTTTTGGAATGTTTCTTAAAAAAGAAAAGGTTGATACATTTAAAAGGGCTATTCACTTGCCTCAGACCTGTAAGGGTGTTCAGCTTGTTCATGGTTTTATGCAGTTTGCACAGAACAATACCCTTGCTTGGGAACTGTCTAAGCAGTTTGACAGGCATGGGCAACCCGACATGCTGCACCTAAATAGGACTGGGGCTAGAGTTCTTGCAAGGATAATTAAACAATCAATATTTCTTAGAAATGTTTGTTTAACTGAAATTTTCGTTTAACTGAAAAAGAAATTTACAATCACTGTCAAAAGAGTATTGGATTAGGGCTTCCCCACTTTGAATGCTTTAACGGGCTCATAAGTCGACGGGGGAATCCATGGTTGTTCTCCACGGAGATTGGAGGTGTTTGAGTTGTGGAAAGAACAACTTTGCTAGGAGAGGACATTGCTTCCACTGCGGAGTATCAAATGTAATGCACTGTCGTTTTGTCGTTTCTTCTGTATTGATATATTATAAATAACGGTTAGGTCATATTCGATCCTATATTGTTGTATTTTTTTCTTCCAGTGTTAGTTATCCATGATTAACTCACAGATTAAGAGAAGGAGATCAGACGATGATAATGCTGGAACATCTTCCGTAAAAGTTGGAAAAGTTGAGACCACTTCCCCTTCAAAAGCTGCGGGAAAATCTACAGTCAAGGTCAATGTTGACAGCACTCCCCCGTCGTAAGTTTTAGTTTTACCAATCGAATTCTTAGAATCGTAGCTGGTTTAATTGCAGGGTAAGAAGATATTAAAAGTTGTTAACGATTTTCTTCATACAAATTACAAGTACCTACTTATTCATTACTCTAATTACCTACTTGTTCATTGCTCTAATTACTTTCTTATATTGCTTACTTGGGGAGGGAGGGCTTACAGTGACCAACCGACCATTTTATGACCATGTGGGTCCGATGTCCCATGACAATGACCATGTTTGTTTTTTGTTAGAATTCTTGATTAAAAACCTGCGATTTGTTGTTCCCCAGACTATTGAGTCAGCAAAAGATAATAACTACATTTTCTCAGATGTTATCAACGAACTGAAACTGATAGATCAACGTTGAGGATCAGGAATCGGACGATGACGAGGCTCTACTTGCGCAGATATAAACTGGGACCCGTAAGCTTTAAGCACGTGCTGAATGAGAATCCATTTTATCATGCATCCATCTTCAAATCTCAAGTTAATATGAAAGCCATCCACACTCTCACAAAACCTTTCAGCTCGCCCCCGAAAATCAAGAAATAAAGATAAAGGACACAGTGAATGTTCCGGGTGCAAGATCACTGAAACTAGACTTGAAAGACGAGAAATTCGCCAAACTGATGCAGGAGCTCATCACAAAGCTCAACAACCAGTGGAACTTCTTTTCTCCGGCTATAGACATCACTCCACAGATAACGAGAATTAAAATGTACATTAACGGGGATTGTCCTGAAACATTTCTAAAGGACAAAACGGCAATCCAAGTTCTCCTAAACGGATCACTCGGTAAGTCCCTTTCAAAACTGAAAATTCAGGATATCGATTTCAAAATCATAAACTTCCAAGAACTCAAATACCTCAAAAAGCTCACACCCTACCTAAAACCAAAAAGCTCACACCCATGTCCATCAGGTAAATTTATGAGTCCCAACGATTTTGGCACTGAACGACCCCCAGTATGGGCAGTTAAAAAGAAATATACATTGAAATATTGATGTTCATCTTCACTGGCTGTCTTATTCTCCTGATTTCCCTATAATCTTTCTGATCAAAAATGAACCCAATATGAACTTGCTAATGAAGTAATGAATGCTGAACTTGCTGATCGATTCAGAACTTACCAAACTTTTGATTGAGAATAAGATTGATTGGATTATGGTTTGGTTATGCATGTATTGCGAAATAAATTAACTAACGAGTTTCTAGCTTATATGGTTTTATAGTTTTGCATTATCAGAATGACGTTATCTTAGCTTATTGCAGGACAATGGCTGACTCAAAGTGAAAAACAAAAAAGAAGGGTCATCCTTTAGACCAAGTGAACTTATCTAAAAGTAAAGAAGAAGTGCAGGCTGATGCTATAAAAATGATAAAGACCATTAATGCATTTCCACTGTCAAAAAACATTTCTTGTAAAGATTGGCAGAGATTATTCGCGCAAAATGGGCTTAAGTTGACTGAGAGCCAGGTTAACAACGTCTTTAAGCGGAAGCGTGACAAACGTAGACCACTAACCGCTGAAATGACCGTTAATGACCATTAATGACCATTGATGACAATGTCAGTTTCGGAAATATCTCAAATACTGACATTAATGGTCGTTGCATCACCCCCGCTTTAACTGTAATAGAAATCTCCATGCTAAATGCTTCAAGTCATCTCAAGCACAAATAATCAACGAAAATTTCTACTGTACAAACTGTAAACATTCTATCCCTATTAAACACAATCCTTTTAAAGTAATATAATGGTCGACTCTGACGACTCTTGTATTCAGAAAATCTCTGATATGTTAGAAAACTGTAAGTCTTATACACTTAAGGAATTTAATATACTAATGAAACCGCACTTTGAAAATAATTGCTCAACGATCATTCAAAACATTGATGGTAATAAAACAAATTTTGACGCCTTCACCATGGAGTTAGACAGAATAGCCGGAAAGCTCCGATTCATTGGACTTGCTGAAACTAATGTTACAATAGACGAAAGTAGTGTTTACCATTTAGAAGGGTATAATCGTAATAACGTATACGTGGGAAAAACAGTCACCAGCCTCAGCCAACGTGTGAATGGTCATCGCAGTAAATATTATGAGATTTTAGAGGCGAGTAGTAAGGGGAATGTTCAGAGCCACAGAGATTTTGATGACGAGAATGTTTTAGGGGCACATCTTTTTAGGGTTCATAATTTGAGGGAGAGATCTGATTTCAATGAAAGTTTCCATTTTGATATTTTGTGTTCTACATCCCCAGATAATATTAGAAAGTCAGAACAGTTTTATATTGACAGAAATGTATTAAGAAATGCTTACCAGAATCAATATATAAACAAATTTACCATTCTCTCTTTGAATCACATCTCGGTTTTGCTATTTCTGTCTGGGGAGGTATTCCTAACATCCACTTAAAACCACTATTTATTACCCAAGAAGCTAGTTATAATCACTTATATCAATATCAATTATTTAGTGAGCTAATACTCAAGGGGGGGGGGGGGGGGGGGGTCCAAGGGGAACTTTGGGAAAGTCCCCCAAGATTTCTGAAGTTCCCCAAAACTCCCCAAAGTTCCCCAAAATTATTCACAATTTCTCTAATATACATTAATACCCATTAATGTTAACATGTATGTCATTATAAGGTATTAAATCTTAACTTACTTGTTGATACTTGCAGCATGATAATTTTTTGGGGAACTTTGGGAAAGTCCCCCAGGTTTTCTGA
Source organism: Bolinopsis microptera (assembly GCF_026151205.1). Classification (NCBI taxonomy): domain Eukaryota; kingdom Metazoa; phylum Ctenophora; class Tentaculata; order Lobata; family Bolinopsidae; genus Bolinopsis; species Bolinopsis microptera. The sequence continues at coordinate 5,407,488 of NC_087076.1, forward strand.
AGTTCCCCAAAAAAAAGTTCCCCAAAATTCCCCTTGAACCCCCCCCCCCCCCCCTAAATACCTTGGCTCAGATATCAATGTTCAGGGCATCAGAAACTCAATTAAAACTGGTATAAACATATGTATATGTTTATAAAGGATGTCTTGACTACATAGGAGGGAGGGGCAGACCTCGTTCAAATTTATTTGATTTATTTTTAAAGGACATTATGACGAAGAATATTATTGTGATTGTAAACAAAAGATTTAATTTCAGTAATTTCAACGATTTAGTGTACAAAGCTCATGATGGATGTTTATGGAGAAGCTATGGGTGAGTCGAGACTACTCGGCCACTCGATTTTATGATTTATTTCCTATTATCTTGTGTTTGCTGTATATGGTTGATTAATAAATAAACATATGCTTGAAGGACTGTCAAGAATTAAAATTTCCATTTTTCATGGAAGCATCCCTTGAAGCTAAACCAAAAGTATCAGATGCAGTGTCTGGCTATTGTGAGGGACGTTTGGTGCAGAGTCCCGGAAATCTAGATTTTACTCTGGCTATTTCTCAGAAAAGTCGTCCCTTGTAGAGTATAATGGCTCTAAAAAGTGCTGTGAAGATGTAGTTCAAAAAGGGGACACGGTAGTAACTACTATTCACGGGGCTGATAGTAAATCAGGCAGTGAAATAAACGGTAATAGCACAGGAAGTAACGTTCATAAAGTAAAGGGTGACGTTCGATTTATCTCAAAAAACCAAAACCCTATGCGTTACTACTGCAAGAATCATCATCAACCACCAGTAAATGTTTGGCTATGGCGAGATGGGAAACCTGTCCGATGTGTGTTTTCGTAGTTTTGTGATATGAATTATTATCGATTGGTATTTTACTCAATAGAGCTGTAAGTTGCCTTACTATCTGATTTTTGCATTACATTTGGTTCAACTCCTGTATCATCATTTATCATTGCTCGGTGCAATTCAAATATAGTTGTGTTTACTGCTCAATTTTGTAAGAATGCTATACAGAGCACGTATAGATATGTAAATATATAAAATAAACGAAAAGAACAAAAAACAATACCTACAATCATTGGTAGAATCTAATAAATTTTTTGGGGAACTTTTGGGGAACTTTGGGAAAGTCCCCCAGGTTTCCTGAAGTTCCCCAAAAAAAGTTCCCCAAAGTTCCCCAAAGTTCCCCTTGGACCCCCCCCCCCTACTCAACGTTCACAGGAGAAGGTGTCCTTTGAACCTAACCCAAAGCGACAATGTGTCAAGAGTAAAGTGGATGATATAGAATGTGTTATCTGTGGGAAATCGTATGACCTTAAAAGTGAGTAAAGCTTTAAGCTACCTACCATACATAGGATAACTTTGAACTAATTTCACTTTGGAATGATGATGTACAAAGAGACACATCTGAATCAATAATTTAGTACTATCTGACTGACTTTTACAATTTCAGGTACGAGAATGGCAGAGAAAATACCAGAGATGCCGCTACTACATTAGAAGACTCCATCGTCTTAGAAAGATGTACTACGGACTCATTCAAGTATCATAACTCAAAAAGGTACTGGTGCTATTCAAACTATATGAGACGAGCTGCTGCGCATCAAGACAGAGGTGAAGTTGTTGGAAACGATGATGAGGAGGAAAGAGCTAGAACACGTGGTAGTAGTTATGGAAAATGCGCATTCTTAGATTAATTTAGTAATTATTTTAAGGCCTAATAGTAATAAAGTTTCACTTTCACAAATTGCGAGTTTTCAAATTTAAATTTCTCTATTGTCATTAATCATTGCAGGCCTAAGTAATGACATAATTAATACATAACAATAACCATAAATGATATTTTGTTTCAATCAGAAATGATAGTGTCCTACAAGGGATTTCACTATGAGATATGTAATAAAAAATGGGCAGATTTGCCGGCCCTATTAGGTTTCCGGGGCAACATCTCCGAGTACGTTATCACCCAAGAATTTTGGGATAGAAGAAGTTCACGCTTCATCGAAGTAGAGGCTGTGAAGGAGACAACATTCAAGGCCTTGAAATGTTTGCCTGCTAAGGACCTGAATTCAGGGAAACCAGGGGACGTAAAAAGTAAGTTCAAAAGAGCAGAAGGAAATAGAAGTACGAAAAATAATATATCATTTTTTTCATGGTTAATTTTATTCGTCCTGTTTTTATCTCTCTTACCGTTAAACCCATCATTGCATTGCAAGACACAAAGAGCCAGGCGTATTTTATGTTATATATAAATCATCACCAAATAACAACAGGGCTGTCAAACTGTTTATTGGAGCACTTGCGGACATCTCAAAACCAATAATAGTAACAGAAGCAGTTAAATTGCTTTTGAACGGTTTGAAGGTCTGCTATATACAGTTATATATATAGTCACGAAAAGGGATCAGATTTTGATACACACTGAATTGAACTTTGTGATCAATCTATGGGAGGCCGTCTAGAACGGTTACATAACCCGTGTGATTTCTACAATATATTCATATTTACATCTCCAGTCTCAGCGAATGAGTTATAAGTGTAATGGGTGTGGCGCCATCCATAAAGAGGAAGGAGAGCTCTTACAGGAGACGATGTGCATCAGGGACAGACGATTTGTAGAAGTTATATATAATTATATCAAGGTCTTATAGTAATAAAGTTTCACTTTCAAAAATTGCGAGTTTTAAAATTTAAATTTCTTTATTTAATTGTCATTAATCATTGCAGGCTTTAAGTAATGAATTAATTAATACATAACAATAACCATAAATGATATTTTGTTTCAATCTGAAATGATAGTGTCCTACAAGGGATTCCAGTATGAAGTACGGAATTTTAAATGAGCAGATTTGCCGGCCGTATTAGGTTTCCAATTCCGGGGCAACATCTCCGAGTACCTTATAACTCAAGAATTTTGGGAGCGGAGAAATTCACGGTTCATACAAGTAGAGGCTGTGAACGAACAAACGTTTCAAGCCTTGAAATGTTTGCCTGCTAAGGAACTGAATGTAGGGAAACCAGGGGAAGTGAAAACAAAGTTCAAAAGAGCTGCAGTTGAGTTGGTGCAGGTCACTAACGAACAAGTTTGACCCTGAGTGTCAAACAGAGGATGTTTAAACCCTTCTCATAGATAGAGAGCACGGTTTGTCTACAATTTTCTTCCTAACGTTACTATATTATACTAGATAACATTTACAATGATGAACTACTACTTACTACTACTTACTACTACTTGCTCTAGTTAACTTGTTATCATTGAAAACAACCTGTTGTAAGTAGAGATTTGTTTATTGAAATTTACTTATGATTTTTAATAATAATATAATAACATCACCAAATAGAATAATATGTTGTTGGCAATCATCCCACAATAAATACCAATTAAATTTGCATTTAATATTATCTCTTCTGTCAGTGAGTTGGTGCAAGTTAATTACTTGTGAATTCGACCCTGGTTGTCGAAGAGAGGTCGTTCAAACCCATCTCGTAGATAGAGAGCACGGTACGTTTTATATGAATATATGCACGTTTAGTATTAGAGTATTAGCAAATAGCAATACAATACAAGTAAACATTAAATGTAATCACATAATTTTCTATCGTATAATTATACCATTACCTTAATACTTTAATACTTTAATACTCTGCAGTGAAAGAGTGCGGCTGCTCAGCAACCGTAAGGTAAATCATGCTACTGCAGAGTTCTATAACAGAAAAACAAGAGAAAGAACAGATGTCATCACAATTGTGTTACAAAATGTAACAAGAAGCTGCAGAGTGGTATAACAGAAAGAACAAGAGAAAGAACAGATGTCATCACAATTGTGTTACAAAATGTAACAAGAAGCTGCACAGTGGTATAACAGAAAGAACAAGAGAAAGAACAGATGTCATCACAATTGTGTTACAAAATGTAACAAGAAGCTGCAGAGTGGTATAACAGAAAGAACAAAAGAAAGAACAGATGTCATCACAATTGTGTTACAAAATGTAACAAGAAGCTGCAGAGTGGTATAACAGAAAGAACAAGAGAAAGAACAGATGTCATCACAATTGTGTTACAAAATGTAACAAGAAGCTGCATGGTGGTATAAGAAAATGAACAAGAGAAAGAACAGATGTCATCACAATTGTGTTACAAAATGTAACAAGAAGCTGCATGGTGGTATAAGAAAATGAACAAGAGAAAGAACAGATGCAGATGTCACCACAATTGTGTTACAAAATGTAACAAGAAGCTGCATGGTGGTATAAGAGAAAGAACAATAGAAAGAACAGATGTCATCACAATTGTGTTACAAAATGTAACAAGAAGCTGCAGAGTGGTATAAGAGAAAGAACAAGAGAAAGAACAGATGTCATCACAATTGTGTTACAAAATGTAACAAGAAGCTGCAGAGTGGTATAACAGAAAGAACAAGAGGAAGAACAGATGTCATCACAATTGTGTTACAAAATGTAACAAGAAGCTGCAGAGTAGTATCGTCAGGTTCTCATTATATTAACTTTGTTTACAGCGGCATATGTAATATTAGGAGAGTTGTATTTATTTATTGTGATTCACGAGTTTCATTTGTTTAACTTCAAATTTGTTACTTGAATAATATTTTTTTAGATTTATGTTTTGATTTTGTATTCCCCTTTTACCTTCTAAACCTCCCTTTATCCGCTTGTCTAACCTTCTATCACTTTTCTAGTTACTAGCATGTCATCATCAAGGGACCTGATGAAGGCCGTTACTGCCATCAGCAGTGCGTATACCGACGACCTGAAAGAGTTAGAAGAACTCAAGAAACGCCTCAGGCGGGCAGAAAGAAGAATAAGAGACCTAACAGCGAGACCTTATTTATGTTAACGCAAGTTTGCGTCTTATGAACAATTCACGAATTAAGGAGCAATAATTTCATTACTATTTGCTATACTAGTGACTTATTTTTATTCATTATTGTTTATTTACTGTCTAATTCCGACAACATGGTTTTATCTCATTGTATCCATCTAAAGTTAAAAACTATCAGAAAAATTATCAAAATATTGACTAACGTTCACTAACGTTCACAAACGTTCACTACAAAATGATTGGAACGTGCGTTCAGTACAACTAAGTTCAGCGTTCACTACAACTAAGGTTTTACTTTGTACTAAATGGCGACGAGGATTATTGGACAGTTGGAACTCTTAACATCAGATGCAGAGTGCAGAACATGGTTTGAGCGGTTTGAGTTGTTCGCTCAAGCCAATCAGCTATTCAGAGCGGTACCAGCAATACCGGAACTCGCTAATGACAACAGCAACGCTGCAGCAGTGGAAACAGCAAGGACGAATGCGCAGAATGCGACTCAAGGAAATACCGCAGTTTTCCTATCGTACTTGGACAGTGGCATGTATGGGCTAATCAAGAGTTTGAGCAACCCAGATGAAGTGAGATTGTGCACCTATGACACCCTGAAGAAGAGGTGCCGCAACCTGCAGTACATCTTCAGAGATATAAGTTTTCGTCCTACAAACAAGTGAACGAGACAGTTGGTCAATACATCAACTAACTGAAAACAATTGCAACCTTTTGTGACTTTGAGAACTTTCAGGAGAGAATGTTTGATCAATTTATTGCTGGAATGAAGAATGTGAAATTACAATATAACCTTAAAGGTTATCTCCCTCCTAACTTATCATAACTTAGCCGGTCAGGTGCAGTAACGTGGCGTCTGGGACGTGGTTCATTCTCTACTGCAATACCGTCAGGTTTAGTTTGCTCTTGTTCAACTACTTCAGTACTAGTCTGTCCCAGACTGTGGTCTACACTATCAGGCTTGCCATTATGTAATGCAATTTCTAAACTGTCAGGTTTACCATTATTTAATGCAACTATAGGAGGCTGTACGGGTTTACTCTCGCTTTCCACCCGCTTTACAACATGGTCGATATGCTTTTGGACTAAAGACCCCTGTCCTTCTGCTTCTCTCGCTGTTCAGCAACTTTTCCTCATATTTAGAATCGTTTGTGCACGGATTCAACAAACTTTACGCAGTTCTAGGTCGACGTCCAAACATAAGAACGGCAGGCTCTATCCCGGTGGTGCTGTGCGGAGTGTTTCTGTACTGGAACAACCATTGTGAGAGTTTGGTTGTGATATCCCCCGGATGATCAGCTATCATTTTCTTAATAGCACGTTTAAATTGAAGTACCTGATTCTCAGCTTGGCCATTACAACTGGGATGATAACTGGGAATAGGGACGCACTTGATTCCGTTCTTCGCCAGAAACGTTACAAACTCAGTATAGAAGAGCGAGATAACTGCGGACCATTATCCATTACACAAACCTTTGGCCTTTGGGAGTCCACAACAGGCAAATAATTCCCTCAATTTCTTAATCAGATTTGCAGCCGTCGTATTTTGCTTCATGTCTTTAGCAAACTAAACCTGACGGTATTGCAGTAGAGCATGAACCAAGTCCCAGACGCCACGTTACTGCACCTGACCGGCTAAGTTATGATAAGTTAGGAGGGAGATAACCTTTAAGGTTATATTGTAATTTCACACCATTGTAATGTCGCAGAATCACTATAATTTGTTAATACTGAACGTTGTAAGAGACAGGACTAAAATCATATTTTTACTTGTAATGTATTGCCGATTTTAACTATTGAATTAACGTTGTAAGAGACAGGACTGAAAACTGATTTACAGTATGTTATTCAATTTATACCGTGAATAAATTTTTACTACCAAATCGAATTGAACAAAGGAAACGGTGTTTTTTGAGAATGTTTTATTATTACATTTCAGATTTATTTATTTGTATCAGTAGTACTGATATTTTAGAACGTTGACAAATTGGAATTTTCTGATAAATTATGGTTCGACTCGTATTTTGGAGTCAAGTGATTGAGGGTGCACTTTGCGCCATGTGTGGGACAAATTACTGTAACGTATCTTTTCCAACTAGCAAAATGAAAGTTAATTTTATAGAAAGTTTTTCGCGCTGCAGTATGCATAGATTTTGAGCGTGCCGCGCATTGAGCACATATGTTTATTTATTTTTTATTGAATTTCAATGTTTGTACTCGATAAACGTGTCGTGGTACAGACCAAGAATTTGGCAATTCGTTTTAATTTTGCGGGTCAAATTTCAAGACGAGTTCATATTTTAAATAGGGGGATGTTATAATGTGATTTTATTAACTGTTATCATTCAGGATGTTTTGACTTGGTTACTTTGGAACTTGGAATCACTGTTTTACTTTGTACTACAAAACAAGTAAACATTATATTGCATTGTAATCACATAATTTTCTATCATACAATTATACCATTACCTTAGGGGGGGGGGGGGTCCAAGGGGAACTTTGGGGAGTTTTGGGGAACTTTTTTTGGGGAACTTCAGGAAACCTGGGGGACTTTTCCAAAGTTCCCCAAAAAATTATCAATGAAACAAATAATTTTGGGGAATTTTGGGGAACTTTTTTTTTGGGAACTTCAGAAAGTTCCCCAAAATTCCCCAAAGTTCCCCAAAAAAATTATCATGCCAAAAAAATTATCATGCTGCAAGTATCAACAAGTAAGTTAAGATTATACCTTATAATAACATACATGTTAACATTAATGGGTATTAATGTATATTAGAGAAATTTTGAATAATTTTGAATAATTTTGAATAATTTTGGGGAATTTTGGGGAACTTTGGGGAGTTTTGGGGAACTTTTTTTTGGGGAACTTCAGAAATCTTGGGGGACTTTCCCAAAGTTCCCCAAAGTTCCCCTTGGACCCCCCCTACCTTAATACTTTAATACTTTTCAGTGAACGAGTGCGGCTGCTCAGCGAGCTCAAGGTAAATCATGCGACGCTTGTCACATTAGTATTAACAGACACAATTTAGCTGGTATGACCGTTTTATTTACCGATAACATTTACAATGATGAACTACTACTTACTACTACTTACTCTAGTTAGCTTGTTATCAGTGAAAACAAGCTGCTGTAAGTAGCTAGATTTGTTTATTGAATTTTACTTATGATGTTTAATTATAATACAGGGTGGGCCAAAAGTCGGTACCCATACGTTGGCCTTTATAGCTCAGTCACTGAGTGCCCAATTTAAATACTTCTTTCTGGTATGACTTAGTACCACCACTGGTTCGAGGAATTTGTCAACTCGAAAAATATTCGCGTTCATTTTTTTCAAATGGAGGTTCATTTTCACATTTATTTGATAGTTTGGATAGTCGGATCAAGCTAAATATTATTGAATTGTGTTTGGCCATTCAAATTACGTTTATCCTGAAAGAATTAGAACTGTAGCTTCTCAGATTACCGAGATATGAAGCATAACGAGTTTATTCATTACGTGTGATCAGGTGATTGGTTTACCTAATCACGTGATAAGGTGCCCCCGTTAACAACCTCGTTAAACATTATGGGAATTGTTAAGGGTGCCCAATTAAGGTGTCGTGTCACGGTGTCACATAATCACCCAGTCAATATTGTTAACGAGATACAGAAAATGCTTGATAACTTCGTCATTTCTAATCTGTTTTGCCTCATGTTTTCAGATCATATATGCAACATTTGATAATCTACCGTCTCTGAAAAAAATTAGGCGTTCAGCATGTTCAGAGAAAACAATATAGGTGTTTTAATATTGAATGGGCGTGGTCTAAAATATTCGAATTTTCAAATTTTGACGACGGAATCCTCGAACCAGTAAGTACAGTATGCCATCTGCAAAGCAACAGCTCTCAAATATAAAACACGGCGGAGCTATTAAGGCCAACGTATGGGTACTGACTTTTGGCCCACCCTGTATAATAACCTCACCAAATAGAATAATATGTTGTTGGCAATCATCCCACAGTAAATACCAATTAAATTTGCATTTAATATTATCTCTTCTGTCAGTGAGTTGGTGCAAGTTAATTACTTGTGAATTCGACCCTGGTTGTCGAAGAGAGGTCGTTCAAACCCTTCTCGTAGATAGAGAGCACGGTACGTTTTATATGAATAGCACGTATTGAAGCACGTTTAGTATTAGAGTATTAGCAAATAGCAATACAATACAAGTAAACATTAAATGCAATCACATAACTTTCTATCGTATAATTATACCATTACCTTAATACTTTAATACTCTGCAGTGAACGAGTGCGGCTGCTCGGCAACCGTAAGGTAAATCATGACACTTATAACCTCACCAAATAATATAATGATATGTTGTTGCTTAAATCGTTGCACAATAAATACACTGAACCTATTAAATTTTTCTTGGTCAATAAACAATAAACTGACTATATCGCAGTTAATATTATTGCTTCCGTCTATGAGTGCCAGTAAAAATACGGAAAGCACAGGTTACACGATTAAGTATAAGAAGGGCATTGATATACATACATTCCTACAGAGATACGAACAGTGAGTCTTGCGAATCAAATAGAGGATGATGCCAAATTCAAGAAGGTGAGGATTATCCGGCTGGTTGAGTGTAGAGACAATTATCAACAATTAAACTTCAGGTACGAAGGACTAGTTGATATATCGCTCTATTTTATTAAATTTGTGCATGGATTGAGTGATGTACCTTTATTTTTCATCTGTTATATATCTTGATTACTTTGGGTGAAGTCTGTTGTCTTTTACTTTGTCTTTTCATTTAATCTTTTCTTGTAGTTCTTTCACTTTCATCATTTTTCTTCTTATTGAGTAATCTAACTATGCTTTTAATTTGTACATCAGCCATTCCACATTACCTCAGCTTCAGAACAACTTGATAAATGCTCATATCCAAAACAAGATAGAAATTCAGTTGCAGTGGTGCACCCCGCCGCCGAGTTATTTCTCACGCCTCATTTAGGCAACAGAACCGGTGGTTTTGACATTGTTTAGTTTTTCGGGCAGTTTCCTGAGTACTGTGTATTAATCATCCAATTTTTAGCCCCATGTGTAATCAGAAGAGTCAAGAAAGCCAAACTCTTCACGTGTGATTTTTACATTTTCAGAAACGACCAAGAAAAGTTGCACCAATCGAAGAAGATTTATAAACAATTGATTTCATTTAAAAAAATTATTTTTAGTGTTTATATTTGTTTTCAGGTAACGAAACTGGTTGAAGCAACAGCAGCTGTAAGACTTCCGGAAAAGTGCGGTATTCCATTATTTCGGATCCCTATACTATGGAGCAGAGAGAGTGAACAGCAGCCAAATGTATTGTAAGAGTGGTGGATAAGCACAAGGCCAAGGGTATTCTGTAAATGCATGTGTCATGAATACTGACTTTCTTTTATTTTCAGGTACAAAGCATCCGTATCAACCTCTTCTTTACACACACATCTTTACAATGAACACAAGATTGATACTAGACGTCAGTATAAGAGTTTTGAAGATAAATTTTGTTTGCTTTTTAATATTTGCCGGGGATAATGTGATATTAATTAATGTTATATCAATGTTATATTATTCAGGTAGATTAATGACTATTGGAATCTTCTGTTTTACTTGGTATCCCTAGCACCAGCTCCTTAAAGTCCTTCTTCAAAACGCCAGCAAGCCCTAACCGACTTGAACACCTTGGTTGGAGCCTGTAGCTACATTACAGTTCTCTCATTTCTTGGTAGACTTTGAGCAAGGAGCTTACTTGGCACTGGTAAATGTGTTCTCGGGTGTAGAAGTCGAAGGGTGTTTCTCTCGACTACCATGTTAAGTTTTTAATGAATAAACGTAAAAGATTACATCATAATTTTCAATTTTCATATTCACGTATATTAAATAGAATTATATTGTTATGCATCATAAGATTTTGTAAACATTGGCCGGTGTACCAAACCGGTCCCCAAACATGTTAAGGAGTTAAGGTTCATGACCAAGCATGAGAATGATCCCGACTTCAAGCTCTGAGTGAAGAAGCTAGCTGCGCTTGATTTTCTTCCTTTTAGCCTATGAAGCCGATACCTTTGAAGAGCTTCTACTCCTCGGCTCGGCTACCGAGCCGAGGAGTAGATACCTAGTATTAGACAAGTTACAAACATTTCTCCGCTCCACAACGCATCATTCAAACCAGCTGTAACCAGCTGAGCATTGAATTGATATTCAACATGCAATAAAAATATGGTAAATTCACTACCTATTCATTATGTCCCCCCCCCCCCCCCTCAGTTTGTCTATATTGAAACCTGAATGTCTACACTGAAGAAAATCAAACTTTAATATTGTTGATCGAAAAGTTGATGATCGGAAAGTTTATAGTAAGTTATCATTTTAGTTTAATGATATGGCAGAAACGGTCAAGAAAAGGAAAAGATCACAAAGGGATCTAGACAGTGACCTGCATACGGCAAGAATAAGCTGTGCTTGAAATTCTTTATGCATGAGCCATGATTTATTATATGAGCTTAGTATATCATTCACATTATAGTAGACATTTAGGGAAATAAGTTATATTGTACGTATGAGTTTTCCAGCCTAAATCTTGCATTAAATATCATTTTTCATATAGTTCATCCGTTGTCATCAAGATCTATTTCGATATAATAAACTGTAATTAATTTGACAAATTTTGCAGTTTGCTGTCGGAGAAAAGGTGTTGACTGCATGGGGAAGGCAATATTTGCCAGCTCGGATAGCCAAAGTACTAAAATCCGGGTATTATCGTGTGATATTTACTGAAGACGGCAAACAAACATGGACCCATAAGCTGTAGTCAACTAAAAAGAGTTCCACAGTTAGAGTCTGCTCCTCAGCTGAAACCATCTGAACATGATCACGAGTCTGCTTCTCAGCTGAACAGGTCAGAACAGGTCGGACAGTTGATCAACTGTGTTAGAAACCAGTTCAATGATATATATAATACATGTAATTCATATTTTATTGAAGTAAGTTATCCCTAGCCCTATCTTGCCATAACCCCCCCCCCCCCCGCCCCCAATAGCATCGACCAGAGATATTGTCGAAGCGTCGCAGGTTTTTACCACAACGATGACCTCCGAGAATCGGAGTCCCTAAAAAGAGACCTTAATAAGGAATCAAATAATCGAATTAGAGTATTAGTTAGACTACCGACCATACACCACATAGAATACTAGAATAGTCAGAGATAGTAGAACTTAGGGACATAAGTGCAGCTGCATAGTGATATAACAGAAAGAACAAGAGAAAGAACAGATGTCATCACAATTGTGTTACAAAATGTAACAAGAAGGACCCGGATTGTTAATCACTTATGCCGAGTCATAAATTGAAGTATAATCTTAGTGGGCAATAATGTCAATAATGTCTTAACAGTTTTTTTTCAGATCGCCTTCTTCAAGGATCTTGTCGATCGGTGGGAGAGTCCGAAGCCGAGAAGCTCCCAGGACACACAGATCGCTCAAGATAGAGCCTCAGTCCTGAGAACTTACCAGCGATGATATGACTATGAAGTTGAGCTACTAAAGTAATAATTGTAATAATGCATATTTAATTTATTAAAATAGATTATGTTTCGTTGAATCGCTTATTGGAGCAGATTCACAGTAAAAACGTACCTGAGGCAAGGTGTTAACTGTTAACGGCAACTTCAAAAATAGAAAATAACGAATAGTACTAAAACTGCTAAAACGAGTATACAACAATGTAAATTATCCCTTTTCCGTCGCATTACACATCGCAGATGAGATAAAAAGGATCAATGGGAAAGGTGATAGGACGGTTATAGACGTCAACAAAAAGTATCAAAACTCGTCCACTGATACGAGAAAGAAAGAGTGGACAAGAAAAAACACACGGTATCTAACATAACAACATCACATCAGCAGAAGTGCACATAGGCTGCAGAGTGCAGAATAACATTGTTCGGAGAATACCCTCACATTCTATACCATAGTTGTTACGGACGTCCTGGACAAACTTAAAAAATGTGCCGAACTGGACGAATTTTTTAACGAAATAGACGAACTTTAACCGAACTTTAAACGAACCTTAACCGAATTTTTAATGACCTCCCAAAATTCAGATCACTGGACAATTGAAATACCAATTTTCTAAATTTTGCTCACCGCAAATTGTACACGGCGTACACGCTATACAATATTGTATACAGCGCACGCTTACCACTTTTCGCGCCATTTTTATGAGTTCTAGAAATTCATGGAAGCATCTTAGCGCGCACTAGAATGCAGCTGTTACGTCATTTCTGAGTTTGGCGGCTTCTTTGACGTGACACGTCTGCATGTTGTCCTGGAAAGAATCTCTTTTCGAATAACACTTGATCTCGAGTCTATTTTTGATATAACTAGTAGAATTAAACTATTTTCATGTCTTGACTAAGGCTACAAAAGTAAGCTGATGGGGAGGAGTGTTATAAAGTTGTTGTACTCTATAAGTGTATATTCACCTACAAGCATAACTGCTTGGCGTGATGAGGTACATCTTTGATTGGTCGAAGGTCTTTCAACAACACAGCATCATCACTTTCATAGTAGTCCCCGGCTTATGACGGGTTCATAGCGGTATTAAACATGTTTTTCTGGGCCCAAACATTCTACGCTCCTACTATGCTATTACTGGTCTCTTGACTAACTCCCAATCATCTGTCCATATGGTATTGTTTCTGGACAAATAGATGGTATACGATGCCCTCAGGCTGATCTCAGCGATCTTCATGCAGGCCTTCTTCTTCTCTTTGTTGTTTACGTTCAGGTGGTTCATAAAGGTTGGGAGGCTATAGTTGTAAATGCCTCGAGCTCCCACTTCTACTGTCTGGAGCTTGCAAGCCCATCCGTTGGCTTCTATCTCTTCTGTCAGCTGCTGATATCTCTTCATCTTTCGCTTCTCTTGATCAGCAAAGTTCTGCTCATTTCCACAAGTCAGCTCCATTAGATAAACCTTCTTTGCTTTATCTGAATAGATCACTACATCAGGTCTTAGTGGTGTAGCTGCAATGTGCTGCGGGAAGTTCCTCTGTCTCTCATCCTCATCAAATATTATCTTCCAGTCGTTGGCATCTGAAAAGAAATATCTTTGGGTCTTATGATGAGTTGGGTCAGCTAAGGTAACCTTCTCGCGCTTATTGCCTGCCTTGTGAAAGACCGACGGTGCCCTCTTCGTTTCCTTGGCGATGTCGGAATTAAACTCTTCAATCTGTGATGAAACAGTCTTCATGATTTCACGTAGGACCTGATCATGGCGCCAGTTGAAACGTCCCTGTCTTAGTGCAACCTTGCAGAACGTCAGGATATGATTGAGTGTCCCTTGTTTGCTGCAGAGTTTACAGTTTCCTGAAACGGCTTTATTCCAAAGCTTTAGGTTGCTAGGTGTTGACGCAGTGTCATGAATAGCATTGACATGAAACTTTAACAGTTCCGGACTAAGTTGATAGATCAAGTTATTCCACGTGGTGTCAAATGTCATTGTATTTTCCCATGTGAGAAAGAGGTTTTGCCGCTTTTTGTCAAAAAGTGAACAAATAAGTGTCTCTTCATCAAAGGTCCTCACCATGTTGGTTAGCAGTTTCCTCTCTGATGTGTCCTCATATCTTGTCCCATACCCGAGGCCAGTTGTACCAACTGCAGGTTTTCCAACTAACTCTTGGAAGTAAAGTTGGCGCTGACGGTCTTTCAGCTCTTTGGGATAAGACCACATCTTCTGTGTGTCTGCAATAGCCTTATGGTTAGAGTACACTTTTTTGATGTAGGGGTCACTTGAGTTACAAAGTTGGTGTCCCTTAATAAGTTGGATGACTTTGTACTCAGTGCAGATGTTTTTCAGCTGCAATCCTTTCTGGTCTCTACTCCTGTAGAGGACGGTGGTGGTACAAGGATGCGCAATCCCTAGCCACTTTTTAAGGTATCTGTTACACAGTGCCTCAAGCTCTCTCACAAATGTGATGGGTAGGTTATAAACAGTAAACCCCCATGACATCTTACTAATGATGAGGTTGTTATACACCCACGCCTTCATTGGACCGGTGATTTCATCATTAGACGTTGTTTCCAAAAGGTCCTCTAACTTCTTCTTAATCATGGACCGAATTTCCTTTACCTCAAGATCTACATACATGTACATTCCTAGGAACTTCATTGGTGCTTGGATAATGGACGGCACCTGTTGTTCGCTTAGTACAAACTCTGCATCATAGGTATTGTACTTTCCTCCAGTACACTTCATAGACATAGACAGGCACTTCGATGGTTTAGCCTTCATTTTCTTCGACCAGTCCAGGAACTCTTCTACTACCTTCAACATCTTCTTCATCTCCTTCTCGCTCTTCGACAACAGGGTTAGGTCATCAGCAAATGCTTTCTTTGAGGTCTTGCTATCACTGAAGCTTGGCTCATACCCAACTTGACTGCACAGTACAGCTAGAAGTTCCAGTAGGATGTTGAATACTATAAGGAACAGGATCACGGACAGTGGGTCTCCCTGGAACAGGCCTAGCTCATACCAGAATGTTCTGGATGTCCATTTCCTGCACTTAACTAGGACACTGAGGCTTCCATAATACTCTATTATAAGCTTAATGAAGCTTTCAGGTAGGTGGTACCGGCGTAGGGCATAAATAATAAGGCTGTGCGGGACTCTCCCATACGCATTCATAAGGTCAATCCAGATCACGTGGACTTGTCTTCTGTGGCTTTTAGCATCTTTAATCTCTTCAAGGAGGGCTTGAGTGTGTTCTAGGCAACCAGGGGTTTTCTTCATGAAACCTTTCTGTACTGAGGTGTCAATGAACAGATTTCGTGTCATGTGCTCAAGTACACGGTCTCCCCAGATGGCAAAGAACAGCTTCCCGCTACAGTTTTGGAGTGTGATGTTACGGAACTTGCCAGGATCTTTTAGATCATCCGTTTTAGGAATTAATGTACTCACTCCCACCTTCCACTGTGGGGGGACAACTCCTGTTTTCCAAATCCTGCATATCAGATGGTGTAGATGGTGACTGAAAGTTCGACACTTCTTGTAGATCAGGTAGTTGACACCATTTGACCCAGGTGCTGACTTATTTCTCCTTGACTTAAGCTTTAGGTGGAATTCATCCCATGTGGGTGGCGCTGTACTGCAGATCCAATTAGGTTTGTCAAGGTCTTTCAGTCCTGTGGGGTTTACATAGTCACGCTCTCGGTCATCATCTTTGTACTCCTTTTCAAAGAACTTAGATGCTTCTTCACTGTCGAACTCAGGCTCTTTATCTTTAGTCTCTTCCTTCGTGAGCAGTTTCTTACCATACTCATAAGGGTTTCTTCTAAAGAGTTTGGAGCTATTCTCTTTCATCTTTTTCCTTTCTTTCTTCTGGGCGGTCTTTCTTGCTTTGTTATGAAGTCGTACTAGTTTCAGGTAAGAAATCTTCTGTCTTTTAACCTGTTCATCATCGTTCGAGTCACATACTCTCTTCCATTCCTTTCTACTTTCTTTCTTCATTTCAACAATTGTAACTTAAGTTGATAGGCGCGATAAAACCTCTCGGCTCTCTCGCATTAAGATGTTTTAATTTTTGGAAGTTAACAGACCTCAATTTTTCATAATATCTTCCAGTTAGTCAGGTGATAGCTCTGGATCAAACACTGTCACTTACTTCTTACTCTCTTTGTTTTGTGACTTAAGTCTCGCTCTAGTCAGCTTTTCATCGTTTAAACATGTCTCCCACATTAACTTTGTTATTTATTAGGCTGGTTCTAGGGATGCCTCGTTTTATAGACAAGTCTTCGACGGAGTTTGATTGCGTACTGGTCCTAGAGAACGATAACAGCAAGACCACCACATAATAATCAAGGACTTGCGCCTGGTGCAGCTCTAGGAAACGTTTACATGACATTCCTTAAGCTTCAGTTGTACTACCAGAAGTTAACAGACCTTAAAGCTCCTCATAAACGTGTGAATGTGGAAGTCGAGAAGCTCCTCTACAACAGATGGGAGTTTTGACACAACATAATGCACTCTGCTGCAATGTTACTAAACCCACTGTACTGTGAAACAAATCTCACCCAAAACAAAGATGTAATGGCCGACTTGTTTACGCTTATAGACCGTTGGGGAACAGGACACCAGTGGGATCGAGCAACAATTATGAGTGAGATGTTGCATTTCAGGCAACGTAGAGGTCTCTTTAGTAGGCCAGAGGTTGCCAAGTTCCATAATCAGCCTGTTAAATATTGGCAATTGTACGGTTCTGAGACCCCAGTAATTCAGAAGTTGGCTATTATCTTGTTCAACCAGGTCACGAGTGCCAGTGCCTGCGAAACAAATTGGAGCCAGTTTGAATATGAGTACTCGAAAAGGAGAAATAAATTAAGAACAGAAAAGGCCAGAAAGCTGGTTTACGTTCACTCCAACTTAAAGCTTTTGAACGACATAGCTAGCGAATCAGCAATCTGGACAGAGAGCACTAGTGCTGGCAATAAGATCACTAAGATCACATATGCTATAGATTATTTAGATAACAATGATAAGTTGTGAGCTGTTGCTATAATTGATGCTTAATTGTAATCTGTGAACCAGCTCTGTTTATATTGAAGCACTAGTCATGATCTGTTGTTGATCTAGTTTTTTTTCAATACAAGTATGTATAACTATCTAACTGTATCATTTGTTTACAAGTGTAATAGTGATCGAACCTAAGCCATTCATTATAAAATCAAAACATATGCCAAGAAAATTTACGCAACGAATTTTTAAAAGGTGCCGAACTGGACGAACTTTTCGCACTTCTTCGACGAACTTAACAATCGTTATTCTATTAGAATCGTTATTCTATTAGAATCATTATTTTATTAGAATCCCCCACGAAAAGAAATCGTGAATACAGTAGGAAATTCAAACTTAAGGCTAAAAAACCATTCTCTGGTTCAGAATTTCACCTCAATAGCAAAGGGTGCTATGTTACGGGTAACTTAGAAGACCACTGTAGCTCATTATTTGGCAATAGGTTGAATACTGACGGCATAGCTCCTCATGACAATGTTTAAGCACTACTTTAAAGTCCTAGTTATGACAACGTGATTTTAACAAAGTTATCTCGGTTCAACAGTCTGATGTATATGCTTTACTTTACACCATTGGTATCGCCTATTCTTCGTGGCATTCATGCGCTGAAACACACCTATCAGAGATCAGTCATGTTACTAAATGACCAGTATGCTCTTAAAGATAACGTCGACATGTAAACGTTTATTAAAAATCGCTATTCTATTAGAATCGTTATTTTCTCGGTCTCCTTCTTCTCTCGGAAAAGAGTGGTTGCGGAGGCCTCGAAGGTGGATATGGTGGCGCTTCAGCAGGAACGGTTCTCAAACCGAAAAGACAGTATTAAATAGAATGTATAATTTTATTAATCTATTAGTTGTTTAAAGTATTGGTATTCAGGAATTAGATTGATTTTAATTAAGCCTAACAACAGAGACTTAATTGTGTGCTGTGCTGTAGAGAGCAGCACAGTAAAGTGCAGTGCACAATGCAGATCAACATTTTTCGAAGCACCAGGAACTATCGTTTCAATAGCAATTCTTTTAAGAGCTATATCAATAATACCGTTTGTTGTAAAGATGCTCTAACAAAAAGGGACGTCAGCAAGACTTGCAACCTTCAAAGATGGCAAAAAAGTCCAGGGAACTGTTAGATTCATCTCACGAAACCACGGTCCAGTGAAGTTTGCCTGCTGCCATCACAAACAAGATGCTAACATATGGTTGTGGTCTGGTCATAGCTATATCAGATGTACCCTCTGAAATGTATAAACCCACTTCACGAGACACTCGAGTTAGTTTTGGAGAAAAGTAACGTTTTGTTAATAAGGAGTGTAATATTGTCAGATATGAGCAGTGTTATAATATAGTTATCGGAAAGACAGTGAATGATTGGCTTTATTTCGGGGCAGTAAGCTTTGTCCATAATGACAAATGAACAACCATATTCATTAACTTAATATATATTATTAAATATTGTATGCTTTGATTCTATGTACCTAGAATGGTATTCTTGACTTGAATGTCCTGCAGTATTGAAGCTGCCTTGAATTATTTTCATTCTTATTGTATTACTGTATGAATTTAATTTCAATTCTTATTCTAATCATACTAATGGTGTCTGGAATGCGTAATCGGACAAAATGTATCTATATGAATCGAGTATTTAATATTATCGCGTATTTTGCTATTATCTGCACAATAGATTCTTTCTATTCTCGTAATTAAATTTTATCCCAACTAGGTATGGCATGGAAGTGTCCCAATCCCTGTTGGAATGTCATGACGAGTTTTGCTACATTAAACTGCACCTCATGTGGACGAGTTAAGTCAGAAGGAGAATCGATGTTAGTTATGAAAGGGGACTGGTTATGTCGTCATTGTATGAAGAATAACTTCGCTAAACGAAAGACCTGCTTTAGTTGTGGAATCGGCAAGGTAGTTACATAACACGTTTCCAAATCCAAGCCAATTTGTGATTTGCTAACTTATTATCTTAAATATAAGGGGTCATTTATAATAACTAAGTATTTCTTAAGTAAATACTCGCTAGTAATTACTTAGATTTTTCTGAGTCTCAAAATCGGTATTCACAAAGTTTGAGCATTTACTGCCCAGTAAAAACTAATACTCAAGCTGAATTTATCGTGAGTATGACTTACATTCAAGTAAATACTCACTAAAATGCTCTCAAACTAGCACTCAAATACTCAAATCAGTATTTTAAGAAGCACGACAGGTTAATTCAGATATTTTGTTTGCCATCTTATGTTAATGGAAAAACACCCAAATTCGGATGTACATGGATGTATCGAAGGAATGTGAAATAAACATTTTCGAGGGAAATTTGTGTCGAGTACATTCGACATTCGCACATCACGTACCGCATATGTCTGTGATGTAATTTGTGATATCGCAATCTTGAAATGGCGGCAAAATGACAACACCCTTGATATGACTCCGAAGATAATTCAGAATCATTCTTGATATCTATAATGAATGTTTCGTGTGCGATATTGTGTCCCCTACAGGTAATTTCACGTCCCTTTTACAGTGGTTTACCGTGATTTACTGTAGTTTTCTTTTATCCACGGTAGTTTCCAGAAACCCACCGTAGTTTTACTGTGGTTTGCCGTCAATTCCTCAAACTTTATTAAATACATATCGATGTTTAATAATTACCTAGCAGATTATTCTAACCCAATACCGACAGTGATAGAATTAGAAAGGTAAGCTGAACTTTTGTATGATCATGTTTGTGGCATGTTTTCGACATGATTGTGTCTTTTGTTATTGATTAATTTTGTTATTGATTAACTGACGAAGTTTGAACTCAGCTTGTGTTAAGTCTGAGCTCTATGGCACTTCCTATTTTACCACCGGCCCCACATTCGACTAGAACATTCAAGACGTCAGCCCCAAACGGACTTTTACTACAAAACCCAGTTCCGCTTTGAAGAACCGTCCGTTGACTGGATGGCCAGGCATTTTTTGGGACCTGATTCTGGTGAAACGCGAGGAGTTGTTGAGTTCATGGAATCACTTTTAATGAAGATCAGTTCTAAATTAGATAACTGAGATGTTCTAAGTTGATCATTACCTATCAAATTTAGATTTGTGTACATTTCCCAAATTTTTATTTATTTAATGAGGCTAAAAACATGCGTTGGTTTAAAAATCTTGCTATTTGATAAATCACGGTTTTTTAAACAAACATGCGTTTGTTTATTTTTTTCTATCAATTTTGTATGGACTTGGATAGGATGTTTTCTTCACATCCTGAATTTGATTGTCAAGAATTCAATATTTACACAAAGCGGAGTGCAAAGGTTGATTAAGAAGATCAAAATTATCAATATGTTGATAATTGACATAATTGTGAAATAGTAAATAGATATTTACTGACCTTGACTGACAACCAGACAATATAAAATAGTTATTATATCATTTTATCAATGTATACATTGAATTTAATTACATTGGTTCTTAGATTAATTATACCTGTTTTATTGGATTGCGTGAAATAATTTAAATTTGTCATGGTCTTCCTAATTTATAATTTTTAATTTATAATTGTAGGCGATGAATATCTAGAGGAAATGAGGAAATGCACCTGTAAATAGTAAAACTGCAGAAGCAAATTTAGCATTAATGCTCAAAAGAAATTGTGATATTACATCCATGATGTAGGATCTTTTATTTTGCCTGTAGTCTGTTATCTTTTACTTTTTTCTTTTCACTTTTATCATTCATTTTTTCTGTTTATTTGCGTTCTTTTCGCTTTTGTCTTGGTTTTGAGGAATAATATCGCTAAAGATGGAGGGACATCACGGCATGTCATTTCTCCACAAAGAACAATCAATGGTTACTCTACATTACATTGCTGGGGGAGAGGGTCACCAGACTCTGTATCTTAATTCCATGATTGCCCGGCCAACTATTTTGAAGTTTATCCCGAAAGTAACGGACACAACCTCCCTAGTAACGGACACAACCTCCCTAGTAACGGACACAACCTCCCTAGTAACGGACACAAGTCGCTTGCACAACATCTTCACATGCTATGGCTACGAGGCTACAGAAGTGTACTTTAACTTAAAGGCGTTGCATTTCATGTGTGATGCCTTCATGGACAAGGACCTTGATCCTCATGATCGGCTGTATAAAATATGGTGGTGCAAGACATTCTTCACCAGATGGGATTCTAATAAGAATGGTCCTACTGAGTGAATCACCACAAGTGCGTTCAGGGACATGTGGATGTAATGACCTCGTCTTTTAACTAGAAATATGGTAAGACACAAATTTCTTAATGCAGAAATAACGACATCTGACCAAAATGAGCAGCTATTTGCATTCATCAGAGAATCTTTCTCAAATGGCAGGAACCTGACCGACCAGAGGTGGCTCCTGTTAATTCATTATATTGCAAGAATCAAACTCTCTGGCTAGTGTTCATAAGCTCATGTTTGACGATATTTTTTAACAGTAATAGTTTATTTAAAATGTTGTTAACACGACATCACGACATCAAGAAGGTAGAGACTCTGGAAAGCTCCTAGAAATGACACTAGGACCTTCAGACCCACTCAAGTAAATTCACATAATCATTATTATAATGAGTAGTTTTCTTATGTATTATTATACATTATATAATGTATTATTTATTTCTTATTTAAATATTTCTTTCATCACACCAGCAACGAGTAGGTCTACAGTTGGTGCCATTATAACTTTTGGAATTTCTAAGAATCCATCGAAAACAGAGGTGATTTACCTAACTTACATCAAGATTTCATTCAGTAAAAGGAACATAAGCGGGCTTCATTCCGTTACCAGTTAACCTAAGCGATTTACGATCATCTCATCATGCCTCGTAAACTAACTCTCCAGCAACGGATATTCCTTGTTTCTGAATCCAAGGATACCCCCTTTGCAGCTCTTCTCCAACTGTTCATAGCGAAATTCCCTGGAATCACTCTCCAGGTACTAGGAAAGCAGTCTACAACCTTAAGAAGAAATTTAAAGAACTAGGACCTTTAGACCCGTCCAAGTTATTTCACATAATTATCATTATAATCAGTAGTTTTCCTATGTATTATTATACCAGTTAACCTAAGCGATTTACGATCATCTCATCATGCCTAACTAACTCTCCAGCAACGAATATTTATTGTTTCTGAATCCAAGGATACCCCCGTCGCAGCTCTTATCCAACTGTTCATAGCGAAATTCCCTGGAATCACTCTCCAGATACTAGGAAAGCATATCAAATAACGGATTAGTAGTAGTATCAATAACAAAGAAGAGTGCGAGAAGCTTAAGGGATTTCTTTTACAACATATTCAAAGACAAATTTAAACAAATAGCACACGACCCTGCTGTTCAGTAGATATTATGTACTTGGACAGAGTGTAAAACGTGTGTACATCACTATTTTCAATGTAATGTATAATACCATTTGATGTAACCTGTATTCAGTGTGTGTAATTTCAATTTAGCATTTTAACTACTGTAGTAAAGAAGCATTTATTATATACTAACATTTATAACAATTTTAGCCTGAAGATGGCGTTGACGCCGAAAATTTGCCCTTACTCCTAACTTCCTTGTTTCACTTGTCCTTGTCTGTTCCAACCGGATAATATCCAGATATCAGTACTAGGAAAGCAGTCTACAACCTTATGGAGAAATTTAAAGAACTAGGACCTTTAGACCCGTCCAAGTTATTTCACATAATTATCATTATAATCAGTAGTTTTCTTATGTATTATTATACCAGTTAACCTAAGCGATTTACGATCATCTCATCATGCCTAACTAACTCTCCAGCAACGAATATTTATTGTTTCTGAATCCAAGGATACCCCCGTCGCAGCTCTTATCCAACTGTTCATAGCGAAATTCCCTGAAATCACTCTCCAGATACTAGGAAAGAAGTCTACAACCTTAAGAAGAAATTTAAAGAACATGGAGTTGTCACCGACCGACAAAAGAAAGCGTTCATAAAAAGTACGACAGACAATGCACAACATATTGTGATGTATCATCTTAGACCAGTAGAGTCATTGCTCAAGGAACTTCACAAGTCTTTGTAGGATTACACAGAAACGGGACTACACTACTAAGAAAAGTGTGAACAGAAAAGAGTGAAATTGTAAGAGAGAATTACCGTCAGTGGTACAGGACCTACCTAATGTAGCATATTCTACAAGGAATACTATAAAGAATATGATAAGGAATATCAAGGTTTCCCCTGCTGCCAACCTGGCAATTCAGTTTTTATATCAACTTAATTATGACATATCATCAACATTGCTATGTATTATAAAATGTATTGTAAAATTTTAAATCATTGACTTTATTGGCACAATAGGATATTTTTGTGCCATCCCTTTCATAATAGAGAAAAAAACACTCATCTTTAACAGTTTAACCACTATGGACTGTATTTACGAGCAGAAGACATTTCAGTTGGCTGAACTAGTGAACTAAGAACACCACTTGATCTGCTTTTCAGTTCCAATAGGGAATAACCCCTAATCCAGTAGAGATTCACTCCTGATGCCTTTTTGGGTAAGATGTGATGAGAGTTTTATTCCGTTGCATTGTCTTACCCGGGAGATGTTTATACTCTAGTAGCAGGGAATAGTTGAGCGTGCACTTCGATGTGTACTATTTCTGACAACACAGGGTTGTTTGTTAGGTCATTCTTAACCAAAATCGTGTGGGTGCACAATTTGTTTCGCTAGAGACAACCCTACAGGGCAAATTTTCTAAATTACCCTCAGTCGCGTATACGAGATTTTCGTATTTCGGCTCCTGAAGGTCATAGGGACTTCAATTTTGGCTTAAAATTACCGCAATAGCCATATTTATATACAACTTATGAAGCAACATAAGGTCTCCAGTGCTTTGTTTTATAGATATTGACAAAAAACTGTTTTTTGGCTCAGCGAACCAAAAATGGGACTGAATTTTGGTAACTTGAACTAGGAAGATCGTAGAGACTTGAATTTTAGCTTAAAATGAGCGCAAACATCACATTTATATACAACTTATAGAGCAATATAAGCCCTTTAATGCTTATTTGTTAAGATATTGACAAAAATCGGTCATTTTGACTACACGCGTGAGGAAAAATACCAAATTGGGCAACAACTTTGGTCTTTTTTTGACCAGTTTTGTGCTCAAGTTATTAAAATGTGCTTTGATGTTGTAGATCGGGTGTTTTCTTCCAATATGGGTTTCGGTATAAATCCGGAAGCACCCGGTTTATGCGTGATAGGGGTTAAAAACCCTAAAATGTCAGGCGATGGGCGAGACAATTGTCCGAATTTGGTTATAAAAACACTTGCACTCTTTGCTAGGGTTTGCTTTTTTCTGCTACATCGATCCGATTTCTAACTACTAATCATCCCCCTCTACATCATTCTCTTTTAGATACATGATTTCTATAAGTTCTTGAAGGTACATCCGGCATGATGTAAAGTCTATATCAAAGCATTTTAATGTGGTCTTAACAAGTTGCAAGATATTCAAGTTCACTAATAAAACAGAGATTGTAGGATATTCTTCTTTTACATATTGAGTAATTGTGGGCTTTTTGAGGGGAGGCTATAAAATGGCAAAATATAACTTTAACGTAAACGACCCAATAATAATATTAAACGTAGAATGAAACTACTTAAAACTTATACAGATTCATGGTATCCTGTTTCAAGACGCTTGCTCCTGATTTTTAGCAACAATATCGACTGACCCCACGACGTTGTAATATAATTGTGGGTAGGCTATCACTTGATCTATAAGTTTTGAACGGTAGTTTGTAAAAATAATTACATTCTACAAACATTATACGCTCCTACTATGCAATTACTAGCCTCTGGACTAACTCCCAATCATCTGTCCATATAATGGTGTTTCTGGACAGATAGATGGTGTATGATGCCCTCATGCTAAATTCAGCGATCTTCATGCAGGCCTTTTTCTCTTTAGTGTTTACGTTCAGGTGGTTCATAAAGGTTTGGAGGCTGCAGTTGTAAATGCCTCGAACTCGAACTCGAACTGCTACTGTCTGGAGCTTGCAATCTCTTCTGTCAGCTGCTGATATCTCTTAATATTATTTTCTCTTGATCAGCAAAGTTCTCTTTATTTCAGATGCACCTTCTTCGCTTTATCTGAATAGATTACTACATCTGGTCTCAGTGGTATTACACTAATGTAATGTCTAACAATAACGTTTATAAGTGCTAAAATTTCGAACTAGCGGACCATATTCGGAGGAGAAATTTGGGGCAGTTTTTTGCTTGGAAATACTGATTTAATCGAATTTTAACCACAAAATGACTCCCAATAATATTCTTATGGAGAGTGTGGATAAATATTAAATATTTAAAATAATACAGGTTTGACTATAAAGTTGCGTCAATAATCATGTAAAGAATAATAGATAACCTACAATCTTCGTTTGGTAAACCAATTTGGTATCTTTCCTCACATGTGTAACCAAAATTACTCAATAATCAATATGTAAAAGAAGAATATCCTACAATCTCTGTTTTATTAGTGAACTTGAATATCTTGCAACTTGTTAAGACCACATTAAAATGCTTTGATATAGACTTTACATCATGCCGGATGTACCTTCAAGAATCAAGAACTTATAGAAATCATGTATCTAAAAGAGAATGATGTAGAGGGGGATGATTAGTAGTTAGAAATCGGATCGATGTAGCAGAAAAAAGCAAACCCTAGCAAAGAGTGCAAGTGTTTTTATAACCAAATTCAGACAATTGTCTCGCCCATCGCCTGACATTTTAGGGTTTTTAACCCCTATCACGCATAAACCGGGTGCTTCCGGATTTATACCGAAACCCATATTGGAAGAAAACACCCGATCTACAACATCAAAGCACATTTTAATAACTTGAGCACAAAACTGGTCAAAAAAAGACCAAAGTTGTTGCCCAATTTGGTATTTTTCCTCACGCGTGTAGTCAAAATGACCGATTTTTGTCAATATCTTAACAAATAAGCATTAAAGGGCTTATATTGCTCTATAAGTTGTATATAAATGTGATGTTTGCGCTCATTTTAAGCTAAAATTCAAGTCTCTACGATCTTCCTAGTTCAAGTTACCAAAATTCAGTCCCATTTTTGGTTCGCTGAGCCAAAAAACAGTTTTTTGTCAATATCTATAAAACAAAGCACTGGAGACCTTATGTTGCTTCATAAGTTGTATATAAATATGGCTATTGCGGTAATTTTAAGCCAAAATTGAAGTCCCTATGACCTTCAGGAGCCGAAATACGAAAATCTCGTATACGCGACTGAGGGTAATTTAGAAAATTTGCCCTGTAGGGTTGTCTCTAGCGAAACAAATTGTGCACCCACACGATTTTGGTTAAGAATGACCTAACAAACAACCCTGTGTTGTCAGAAATAGTACACATCGAAGTGCACACTCAACTATTCCCTGCTACTAGAGTATTAGTATTGTACGCTGTGGCATTTCACGTACTACTACGTCATGTAATTTGTTGTTGATTGCAGCTTTATTTGTAACTCTTCTTTGATACTTTTACGGTTCAGAATGAGCTACAGATGCTACAGATGTAAAGAAAAGAAAGATGAGGAGGGGCGGCTCCTGGACGAGGAGCTCTGCAGAAAATGTCAGCTTGAGGAGAGAGCTCAGATAAGAGAAAAGAAGTTACAAGCAGAGATAAAGAAGATACAACAGAAGAACAAGGGGAGGTTGAAATCTCAAGGAGCATATTCTACAAGGAATACTATAAAGAATATGATAAGGAATATCAAGGTTTCCCCTGCTGCCAACCTGGCAATTCCATTTTTGTATTGACTTAACTATGACATATCATCAACATTGCTATGTATTATAAAATGTATTGTAAAATTCCCAAAATTTTAAATCATTGACTTTATTGGCACAATAGGATATTGTTGTGCCATCCCTTTTATAATAACTGAACTAGTGAACTAAGAATACCACACGATCTGCTTTTCAGTTCCAAAACGAGAAGTACTCAGAGAAGATGATAGATAAACTTCTCATCAACAACGGCTACACTGATATAATTTTAGAAACCATAAAGAACAAGAGAAAACGTAGAAAGAAAAATAATCAGAACGTACAGAACTATCAAATCATGAGACTCAAAAACACTACACGAATCCACCAGATAAAATGTATTGTAAAATTTTAAATCATTGACTTTATTGGCACAATAAGATATTTTTGTGCCATCCCTTTTATAATAGAGAAAAAACACTCATCTTTATATTAACAGTTTTTATATTAACAGTTTAACAACTATGGACTGGATTTACGGGCAGAAGACATTTCAGTTGGCTCACTGAACTAGTGAACTAAGAATACTACTCGATCTGCTTTTCAGTTCGAATGGGGAATACAGGACTTCCAACATAACGTAAAGACGTTGCTTATATCGCATCGGCTTGTATTCAACAAGATTACCATAGAACTGAAAAGGAGTAAACTCGCTTTTTTAGAGATCAACTATACAGTTATATCAAGATATAATTAATTTTAATGTTCATTATTAATTTATCAAGTCTTCAGCCTCTAACACTGTGGGTGTCAAGAAGAAAACCCAAAGACATCATCATTCATCAGATCAGCATGTATGTAATATGTCTGACGAGAGACACAAACTTTTACAAGAACTGAACGACAATTCAGTTACAGACAGGACAGTATTGAGAAAACGTATCAATAAACTCAAGAACGATATCAATAAACGTCTTAAAGTGCTAGAGACAGCTCTAGCCAACCAACTAGCTGACACCATCAACGCTGCAGATGACACGAAGAGGATGTTCGAGGCTACCAGAGCTCTTGCTGCCAACAAAGAGTCAGAGCCAATATCTGTCTTCAACTCTGAAAATCAGCCATAGTTGGTCAGTTCGTACAAAATTCGTACAGTTCGGGACCTTTTTTCAGTTCGGGATTAGTTCGGGAAAAATTCGCCACATAAATGTTCGAAAAGATTATTCCAAAAATGTTATAATTTGAAATATAAGGGGTTTAAGTTTTGGGTTTTGACCAATGATACAAATTGTATAACTGAAGTATTAGTAAGCATTAAAATAACTTCTCAAATAAACTATTATTTGTAATTTTCAATTACTAGTTATTGACTACTGATAGTGAAATGTAGTAAGGCAGTTACAGTGGGGACTTAGCGTACTGAAGAGTTTCTTTAGGATTTATAGAATAGTTTTGTGAGTTAATATTAGTAGTGAAGATTAGCAGTAAACTTAGGATCTATCAGCAGTTTTGCGGAGTGATGATTGATTCTTTCAAAAACTCTAATTTGTAACTCCTGTTACTCTAACATACAGAGCATTTTCTTTATATATTGTAGATATTGAATATCTGAGACAATATCTACTAAGGGATCCAGCTATTAGATCCAGTAATATTATCAGATGTATAATGTGTGATAATAGGGATCATTTTATTTAATTGTCCCAGATTTCTTTCTTTGTTCCAAAATCATTACAACAGGAAGAATCTTAAGATATTTGAAAAATCATTACAGCAGAAGTTTAAAGTTAATGTTTACAGTTTAAGACCTAGGATATTTGAATTATTGAGATATTATATTGGGGAACATTGAGACAGACAGCATAAAGCTGGGAGGCTCTTAACTTCACTACCAGGTTGTATTTTGACTAAATAACAATTTAGTTTTACCTATTTTTACCACTTTTAATCTCAATCAGTTTCGAATATTCAACCTCCATATTATGGATTATAGGCACCTGGATGGACACTTGCAATACATTCCAAATATTATTAACAGTGCAGTTTGCTCCGACTAGTTGGTTTTTAATATTTTATGAAAAAACGCCTATATTCTCTCGGGACTGCGACCACCCTTTCTCTCTTTTTGTGTGCTAGAGAGTTCTTTTTTGTGACACTTTACGAAATCAATTATCCATTGCTGATGGTACCATTTAAACTTATTTAAATAACAACACAATGGCCCTCTCTGTCATATATTTAAAGCTATCTTACCGGAAGAAGTATACAAGAAGGGTGATCTTGTGATTTGATGTACCATGCTTCCCAGACCCTGTATCTTACTCCAGTCACGTGACCTTAGTAAGTAAATCGTATACTGAGTTACTAAAGATTACCCTGACGGATAATAACCACATATTTTTATTTTTATATTTTATTTTTCATTACTAGTGAAAAAATATCCCACAATAACAGAAAAGGTCGAACAACCAGGAGAAGAGGTGGACACTGGACACAAAGAAACAAGAACAAATAAGAATGACGGATTTGTTTTAAGTAAACGGCTTCCCTAGCCATAAGCAAAGCTTTTTTAATGTTAGTTCCCTGCATCTTTGTTAAACTTTACCGTACAATTGTTTGATGTTTATTTCCATTTTTAACATATTTACAATTATAATCGTAATATGATATATATAATATACAATCGTATAATGATAATGGGATACTCAAGAGACTAAGATAATTATCACCTTATATTTTATTCGCGTTTCTGACATTTAATGGGAGTCTACATTTTGAACTCAAAAATTGCTATTTCTTACCGTATCTAATTTTTTTATTTTATGTTTAGTAAGAACTAAGATAGAAAACGGTCTGAGCAACATGAACAGTGATACCGCAGTAGAGACGTAGTGGTTGGAGGAAGGATCAAGTATCTAAAAACAAAAATGACCAGTGGTTCAAAACTGGTTCAACATTTTGCACTAACAGGAGGAAGCGAGATACAAATCTTATCTCATTTCCCAACAGATGAACAGGATATGTTTAAGGTAGGCATTCAAAAATTTAAATAAATCATATAGAATTAAAGAATTTTAAAAACTTTATTAAAAATCTTGGTTTTGTATTTGTTTCAGTAAATAAGTAAATTTCAGGAGGGTAAACTCTATTATTATTCAATTGATGTTAATTATTATCTGAAATATTTTAAATTCATATCAACTCTAGTTGTGGAACACAACAAGAAAATTGAGAATAATCTTGTGCGAGGGATTGACGAGTGTTTTAGATTAAATGATATCGCTTTCAGAATGGAGATGACATAGAAGGAGTGGATATGAAAAAAGGTAGCTATCTTACCTTGAGAGTGTGGACTGTGGGAAGTCACTGTTGCAGACACTCCCCCTGCTTCAAAAAGAAAAAGAGCCCCCGTTCGACCGGCCCCAACTACTGCAAGCAGAGGCAAAACATTACCCGTGAGTGTCTTTTGTTCCTTATTTTCAATCAAGTATGATTCTAAAGACAGTAGATATACAATGTTCAGAATAATCTAATTGTAATAAGTAACTTAATAAGAAACTAAAGATTATTAATAAATAGAGAGAGAAAATGTGAAAGGAAACGATGTCAAAAATTAAATATCTTAGTTCTACGAAACAGCCAGTAGTTTCGTACACAAACAATTTAGAAAGTGTTTTAATGTTGATGTCTTTTAGAATCTGACATCAGCCGAACCATCAACTTCAACAAAGAAGTCAAACAGGAAGTTACCCACGGTGAGTAGCTTCATTTTTCTTATTCTTTTAACCAAGCATAATTTTGAAACTCACTACAACTACAATGTACCATATAGTTCAGAATATTTAATTCTTAGTAATCAAATATAAATAAAGAAATTCAAGAAATTAAGTAAGAAAAATGAACAAATAATTGTTTGAGCTTAAGTATCCCAAAACATTATTATCAACATGATGTTTTCCTTTCTCTGTTGGCGATTTAATAGAAGCCAAATGGTACAAGACATGTAAAGTTTAGGAAGAAAACCAGGTTGGTATGTGGTGGAATTTGTACGGGATGGAAAGAGAAAGACTACAAATCAAGAAATGTGTTGTGAGATTTTACAAAATCAATTATCCAGTACTGATAAAACCATTTAAACTTATTTAAATAACCACATAATGCTACACTTGGCTCTATTATATATTTAAAGCTAACTTCCCGCAAGAAGTATACAAGAAGGGTGATCTTGTGATCACCCTGACAGTTAATGTTATATTCATTGAGTATATTTATTCATTATATTTATATATTTGACTGATGAGATTTATTATACGATTATATTTGTAACTAATAATTATATCCTTTTATAGGTTTGTTTTGATGACAAAAACTTGTCTACACTTGTCTTCTTATCGAATTTAACATGGTGTCAGAAGTGGGATAAATTCTCGCGGGAATGTAGTGCGACTCAGGTTCGCATTACATGCATGATGCAAAACAATGCTTGAAAAAGAAGAAGGCGAAAGAGCTCATCAAAACACAAGTCCTAAAAATGGAGACAAGTGGGTTAAGAGACGGGACCTTGTCTCATGAGGTTTTCAGATTGATCATCCAATGTCAGAAGAGAGGATGTGAGTATCTAAATTTGGTTTTAAATATACCATTTGCACTCTATTTGTACGGATTTGGTGACTGGCTACAGCCTGATCTGTCGGCAACCAGCTTACTTGCCAGGCCGGTATATACCAACCAGCGCATGTACACCTAACCATTAGCAAAGCTTTTACAAAATCAATTAGCCAGTATTGTAATACCATTTAAACTTATTTTAGGCGATATTTAAATAACGACATAGTGACTTGGCCCTATTCTCTCTATTAAATATTTAATGCTATCTTCCCTGCCCCCTACAAGAAGGCTGCTCCTATGAGCACCCTGACCGTTAATAACAACATATTTTTATTTTTCATTACTAGTGAAAACATATCCCACAATAACAGAAAATGGTGAAGAACCAGGAGAAGAGGTGGACACTGGACACAAAGAAACAAGAACAAATGAGAATACGGATTTGTTTTAAGTAAACGGCTTCCCTAGCCATAAGCAAAGCTTTTTTTTAACGTTAGTTGCCCTGCATCTTTGTTAAACTTTACCGTACAATTGTTTGATGTTTATTTCCATTTTTAACGTATTTATAATTATATAATCGTAATGATAATGCGAGAAATTAACTCGTAAGACCAGGGGTCGACCGAGGGCAGGATTTTCGAGGAAAATACAGTTAGTTAAGACCACAATCAATATTGTGCAATAGTGGAGGAGGATCTACCAGGACTGCGAGTAAAAAGTCACCTGCCGGGGTGGATGAAAATGTTCGTGGAAAATAAAAAATTATTCAATTGTTTACTATTCATCAATCATCACCCAACTCTATCAGAATCGTCCTTCCATCAATACCAACCTGTGAAGAACTTAGACAATGGTGCTACCCTAATATACTTGACGCTCGATTACAAAGCTCAACTATATTTCGTGAAACAGACCTGGAAGATCACTCTTCTAGGATCTACACTGTCAATATGCGATCCAGATAAACGAGAGCGTACATGACCCGATATTACCAAGGATCTGGGCAACGTGGAATCCCAAGTTCGAACCTCTGCTAATGCCCAAAATATTTCTTTTCCTCGAATTACATTGTTATGTTTTGCAACAATAGAAGTTCAGTCCTCAAGTACTTACCTTTGTAAATTAGGTAAATAGCGGTTATAATTAGTTTTGAAGTAATTTTTGCCTCATTTTCCAGCACAGTTGTTTCATACATCTGTATAGTAACGCATTTTAAAAGTGTCACATAATTTATGAATTTTATTACCGATTTTTAAAATACCGTCTTTAACAAAGCGACATCGGTAGATTAAACCTCTTTAAATAATCAAACATAACGTAAAGTTGTTTCCCGCCGTTTCTCGGTGTTTTGCGAGATTTTAAGCTACCATTGAGCTAAAATTAAAGAAATATATCTCGACAAGTGAAAATAACTGCACTCCATTAAAAGTATGAATGAAACAACTATGTTTTCCAGTTACTCCAGTAGCAGGCAGGGGTTGAGTGTGCACTTCGCTGCATAGAGTTTTTTGCTGCTGAATCGGGTTAAATAGGTCATTGGTAACTTAAATGACCGAGGGGCACATTTTGTATCGCTAGTCCCAGTCCTAAAATTTCTAAATTGCCCTCAGTCGCAAATTTGGGATTTTTGTATCTCGGCTTCTAAAAGACTTAAAGACTTGAACATTGGCTTAAAATATCCGCAATACCCTTATTTATATACAAGTTATGAAGCAATATAAGGTCTCAAGTGCCTAGTTTTAAAGATATTCACGAAAAACTGTTTTTTGGCTCATCGCAGGCTGAATTACCGGATTATTTTTGTATCTCGAGCTACAAAGGTCGTAGAACATTCTTGTGATTAAAGTACACACCTCAATGCGCTGGCACGCGCACTGTCACTGCCACAGACCTTACAAGTTACCATCTCTCAATCCCTCAGTTACTCCTGACGAGGAAGTTGATAGTATCACAAACTCGGAGTTAAACCTACTCCGCGCAAGCCCCGACCAACTCAGCGACTCCTAAGTCCTACATCACTATACAAACAGGAGACTTGGAGGAGCACAACTGTAATCGCTCCAGAGTGAACAGTGGTGCCTCCGAGCCTCTACACACCACAATTAGTAGTTGTAGCTAGATGAACAAAATGGCACAGTTTATTCCTCCGCCTCTAATGCAACAGCGTCGAGAGTTTAACGAAAGACGAACGCAACTTACAGAACATTACTACCAGTCGCAGTTTAGCTTCAATGAAGCCACGGTTGACTACTTGGTAGATACTTTCTTGGGTCCTGGCAGTGGCGAGACACGTGGTGGGGCACTCTCTAACGAAAAGAAGATGGAAATCACTTTGAGGTATATGGCAGATCCCGGATTTATGAACAGTGTCTTTATAGGGGTTTTATACACACAATGAGCGTTTTACTTTGATGATTGAACCTGAGAACGAAATAAAGGACTTATCTCATGGATTCAAACAATTTGAATAATGTTGTTTTAAATTTCAATTATCTGTAGCTGAGTTTCTCTCTTTTTGTGTGCTGGAGAGTTCTTTTTTGTGACACTTTACGAAATCAAGTATCCAGTACTGATAAAACCATTTCAACTTATTTAAATAACGACATAATGCTACACTTGATCCTATTCTTTTTCACAATAAATGCTAAAAATGTTTCAGATCACATGGAACTCAATTTAGCTGTTGGCGATTTAATAGAAGCCAAATGGTACAAGACATGTAAAGTTTAGGAAGAAAAACCAGGTTGGTATGTGGTGGAATTTGTACAGGATGGAAAAAGAAAGACTACAAATCAAGAATTTTTTTTGTGAGATTTTACGGTATCAATTATCCAGTACTGATAAAACCATTTAAACCTATTCAAATAACAACATAATGCTAGACTTGGCTCTATTATATATTTAAAGCTAACTTCTGTTTTTTGGCTCATCGCAGGCTGAATTACCGGATTATTTTTGTATCTCGAGCTACAAAGGTCGTAGAACATTCTTGTGATTAAAGTACACACCTCAATGCGCTGGCACGCGCAGTGTCACTGCCACAGACCTTACAAGTTACCATCTCTCAATCCCTCAGTTACTCCTGACGAGGAAGTTGATAGTATCACAAACTCGGAGTTAAACCTACTCCGCGCAAGCCCCGACCAACTCAGCGACTCCTAAGTCCTACATCACTATACAAACAGGAGACTTGGAGGAGCACAACTGTAATCGCTCCAGAGTGAACAGTGGTGCCTCCAAGCCTCTACACACCACCATTAGTAGTTGTAGCTAGATGAACAAAATGGCACAGTTTATTCCTCCGCCTCTAATGCAACAGCGTCGAGAGATTAACGAAAGACGAACGCAACTTACAGAACATTACTACCAGTTGCAGTTTAGCTTCAATGAAGCCACGGTTGACTACTTGGTAGATACTTTCTTGGGTCCTGGCAGTGGCGAGACACGTGGTGGGGCACTCTCTAACGAAAAGAAGATGGAAATCACTTTGAGGTATATGGCAGATCCCGGATTTATGAACAGTGTGTTTATAGGGGTTTTATACACACAATGAGCGTTTTACTTTGATGATTGAACCTGAGAACGAAATAAAGGACTTATCTCATGGATTCAAACAATTTGAATAATGTTGTACAGTTTTTAATTTCAATTATCTGTAGCTGAGTTTCTCTCTTTTTGTGTGCTGGAGAGTTGTTATTAGTGAGATTTTACAAAATCAATTATCCAGTACTGATAAAACCATTTAAACTTATTTAAATAACGACATAATGCTACACTTGGCCCTCTCTGTCATATATTTAAAGCTAACTTCCCGGAAAAAAAATCGTATAAGCTCAATATTCACTGCACAGAAGTACTGTCTGAGGGTCTTGTTTGGTGATAGAGCAGCCTACCTGGATAAATTCAAAACGTGTGTTCGAACCAGACCATTTACTGACCAGAAACTTGATAGTAAATTCTATAAAAAGGAGCACACTAAACCTCTGTTTAAAAACAACGAGATACTCACTGTACAAAATCTTTATACTTACCATAGCTACATAGAATTATTCAAGATCATGAAGTTTTCTACTCCTATGTCTATGTACGAAGAGTATTCTCGTTCTTCCAGGAAACCAATGCTTATTATCAATAAACCGGATCCCCCAGACAACCATAACACGAGGTCAACGAAAATATGGAATATAATAACCCCTAACCTTAAAATCTTTGATTGTTCTGTTAGTATTTCTTGCCTGAAATCCAAACTGAAATCTTCACTACTTTCCAACCAGCATTGTCATGCCGTGTATGACTGGACAAACAAAGACTTTGATATTTGTAACCTTAAATTTTCGTAGGCTCCTGCAGGGATTCCACCTGACCTCCAAAATTTCATGACCAAATCGACATACTCTGCCAGCGTATTCCTCTGTCAAGTTAAATGTGATGTGTGAGTGAGTAAGTGTAGTGTAAAGAGATCCTATTTTTATATCCAATTTGAATTCTAATAAAGACCCTAAGCATTATGATCAAATTTTTAGTACAATAGTTATATCAGGGTTGACATCTATGATTAATATTATAACCCAATATTCATTTCTTTTTCTCCCTTAAATTTAAACCCCCGGCCCCCATTGAACACCCAAAATACCTACCGTCCTTAATAATCGTAAAGACCATTTGTTACAAAATAGCTGCTAGAATAATGCATGCCAAATATTCCCTCTTACACCCACAAATTATAATGCCTTCCTATCAACGCCTCTAATTTGGTCATTAATCAACCAGACTAGCGTTTTGGTGTGTACAAAAGCTACCAGCCAGTACATTCCTTGCCCCGCTAGTTGATTGTCAAAAAATCATACAGCTCTGAACAAACGGCCATTTACCACTAAGAGCATTATATGTTTTCATTTGGTTAAATTTTATGCTGTAAAATGTGCTAAAACTTTGATTATTTGTTTAATTGATTATTTGTTTAATTGGAAGAAGTATACAAGAAGGGTGATCCTGCGAACACCCTGACGGTTAATGTTATATTCATTGAGTATATTTATTCATTATATTTATATATTTGACTGATGAGATTTATTATACGATTAGATTTGTAACTAATAATTATATCCTTTTATAGGTTTGTTTTGATGACAAAAACTTGTCTACACTTGTCTTCTTATCGAATTTAACATGGTGTCAGAAGTGGGATAAATTCTCGCGGGAATGTAGTGCGACTCAGGTTCCCATTACATGCATGATGCAAAACAATGCTTGAAAAAGAAGAAGGCGAAAGAACTCATCAAAACACAAGTCCTAAAAATGGAGACAAGTGGGTTAAGAGACGGGACCTTGTCTCATGAGGTTTTCAGATTGATCATCCAATGTCAGAAGAGAGGATGTGAGTATCTAAATTTGGTTTTAAATGTACCATTTGCACTCCATTTGTACGGATTTGGTGACTGGCTACAGCCTGATCTGTCGGCAACCAGCTTACTTGCCAGGCCGTAACCTAACCATTAGCAAAGCTTTTTTAAAGTTATTCCCCTGCATCTTTGTTAAACTTTACTGTACAATTGTTTGATGTTTATTTCCATTTTTAACGTATTTACAATTATAATCGTAATGATAATGCGAGAAATTATACTCGTAAGACATTACCATGTATTGGCGAGAAAATGCTCCAAATAGATAAAAATCACTTTGAAATAACTTCAGTTTCGGGGCAAAAAAAGGTTGTTCAAAGTTTGTTTAATATCTGTTCAATGTAACCAAAATGGTTCGGATTCATGACTTCCAGATTTCAGAATTTCCCCACAAAGATTGAACTTGTGGCATTTTTTTCCGCTTATAAATTTTACTCCCTTTAAAAACATTCTGCCGAATTAAGCCATCCTATATTACTCAAAATGAGTATAACAATTGAACTCCTCATTGCTGATTTCTAGTCAAGCCTATTTCTAGCAACCCTTACCCCCCCCCCCCCCCACTATGAAAAATCCTGACTATGGCCATGCTGCAAATAAATTTCCGTAGGTTCCATGGGCAGAAATTAATGCTTCCAATATATTTTATTTTGTTGCCAACCGTTTGCAGCAAGCATATTCAGCTTTATGCTGCACTGCTTTCATGAACAGTGCGCATACTTAATATCCTGATGTATTCTATCCTTGAGTTTGTTGAGGCTTAAATGAGATCTTCTAATCAAAGACTTTCGAAGAATTGTTCATCAAAATCTGTTATTTTTATGAAGAGAGACTGCATTTAAATCATATTTTTAATGGAACACAAGGCACTTTAACTATTTAAGAATGTCTTGACAATTTGCTGAGCCATATGGCCTTGGGCAGGGGGTCATCAGCTGTCAATTTGCTATTGATTCTAGAAATTCTCAAATAAGCTCTCCAAAAATAGTTGGATAGGTGGCGATATTATCGATTTTTGGATTTTTTCTATAGCTTCATTATATTTATGGATGGCGATGAATGTTTTTTTTTCTTTCTTCTAAAATTCACCACTTATACAAAAATAGCTATGATTCTCCTCTCCCCCACTGGAATTTACTGTACAAATTAAAAAAATTTTATTATCAATGTGTAATTTTTGTGGGATCATATATATACACACTTAATTCCTACCCCGATTAATCATTTCTTCATTGTCTTGTTAGATCATATTGCAACAGCAAAACAAGTTGTTGCATGTTTTGGCAACAACATCTGCACGTTAATCCAATCCACTAACACAGCTCCTTTAATATTTCCAGTATCCAACTCAGAACAGCTTCGTTCTACAACATAACAACCAGCACCAACTGCTCCGACGTACTACTAATCTGACAATGCCATGGTCATACCCGACTGTGGGACTCCTATCACAACAAGTGGACAAGCGCTCTCTGCAGTACTTGCTCTGGTCTCACCAAACGGAAAAAAGACACATGAGTTCAGAAACAGTATCTAATTTCAATTAAATCCGTCTTTCTTGTCCACGTGATTAAAGTGTGTTAATATGGCTTCTTCCAACTGTTGGAATCCGCGTGTTCGGCTTTTATTTTTTCACTTAAAAATTAGGAAATTTTTTATTTATACCCTCATTTATGAAGTATTATAAAGGAGCAATAATTTGCAGACGCCGATGTTTATACAGTGTTTGATGAACACCAGACGACTGACCATGTAGACCTTATCTGTAATCGAGTGTAAACAAGCGATACGATGCCCTGTAAACTCTAGGACCTCCAGGGAGCCGGTAAGATTTTTGTTGGACAGTGCAGATATAATGTGCGGACACCGTAACCCGATCATATCATGTGCGTGAGCAGGTTCTTATCTCGATAATCAGTATCATGACGTTATCGAAAAGCTTCTAGAACGAAGACATTAATCTTTAATTTGAGATTAATCAAGGAGTTTATCATTCATTATACGGTCGCCATCCTGCGATCAGATTGTAGCAATATCACATTTCAGTGTGGTTATTCTGTTTTGATTTATTCTCACACTGTGCGCTTAAACCATCCTCCAAAATTGGTTACTGAGGTCGACCGAAATTTTATAAATGGGAGAGGCTAGGTTTATCTTCTGTTTCTATGAATAATGAAGTTTGCTAACAGGCTAAAATGGTTTTCCGTCCCATTAAATACAATTAAACCAAATAAGATCGAATAGCCCTGTAATAATTAGCCCACACTTAGCAGTTTCCACTTTTACTATACCTGCTTCTGGCATGATGCCAATGGACAATTACTTTCCGGATACCGCTAGATTTAGACTAACGTTTGGGATTACTGGATGCACAAATGTTTCGCATATATTATGTAGTAGCCACAGGTTATAATCCCCACAATGCGAAATCCTAATTACAAAAAAAATTTCCAGTGATTTCAGCCTTTACGATACTTTAACTGTAAACCGGTCAATCTCAGAATATCACAATTACTGTGAACACACTTATTTTAAACCAACCTTTCCACTCTCCAGTTTGCGTGTGCGGACCTAGCTGATTCGATCGAACAGCACAGGCTCAAACTGGAGTGTCAATTTGGTGTGTCATCCTCCTGTCGAGTTCGTACCGGTTCTGAGCTATGACAATTGGGGTCTCTCTCGTTCCTATTATTTTCTATCTCTATCTGGAAAATTAACAATTAACATCACGACAACGTGACATCATCACGACTCTGTTTGACGAGAGGTCTTCTGCTTTCTACTTCATAGACGGGAACTGTGTTTCCTTATACTTCTCTTCATGTTTCAGGTTTTTATTTTTCTCGATAAAATGTTTAAGTTATTTTTTGTTTTAACGTTATCAGATTACATGCTAAATAAAAATTTACGTTTACCACGTCCGTGTTTTTTCTTGCAACTGATTAAGCAGGAATAATTTTAAACCGAGAAAATTTGTTTTAAGTTCCGGCTCTGCACGGAGAAGTGCTATTTGCTTTGACACAAAGACTGATTTATTACTAAACATAGGAAGTATATCTTATGCTTTGATCATACAAAAGGACAACTCAATTTATGAGATTTTTTATTACTCAAAAGAAAGGCTCTGCTCTATTTATAACTATTATGAAATTTGATATGCTTTGAAAATAATCCAAGCCCATCACGAAATATTGTCCCAACTCAGAGAATTTTTAGAATTTTAAAATTTTTATTGTTAATCGCAACCTCTGGTTAACAGTTAATAAATGGGAGGTTATCCGATTAAGCCAAAGTAATTAATAAAATTATAAGCTGCCGAATACACCACGAATAATAACGAAGTTGTTCGTGACAATTCAGTCCCAACTGCGAAACTAGTTTCGAAGTTGCGCTGTGGTTCAAGATTTTAAAGATTATTTGTATTTTGCTGAGTTAATAGTGAATTACGTTTGTAATAAATTAAGATTTTATTATCGATGCAATTGTAAAACCATTGAGCTGGACTAGATTGCTTGAACTGGAAATTTATCATCACATTTCGTCAACCACTTTTCCATATAACATGGATATAATATCTTGATGTACAAATGTAATTTTTATTAATTTTGTTTTGCTCCGATACACTAGCTCTGTTTCCAGTTATTTGACTACACAGAAGAATCATACCCGTTATAGCCCGTCACGTGTCCAAGTTCACGCGGTAAAAGAACCAGAATTCTAGAAACAACGGACACAAGTAATTTGCCTAATCGGTTTTTCATAATTTTTCAAATTCTTCTCCCCGAAATTCTCGAATGCAGAGAAAGCAACGACCCCCACGGCGGCCGCCAGATCCCTTTTCTTGATACAATAATTACAATTGTAGCCGGATTATTTATCCTGATCACATCAGATCCCAAGTGTGAAGCTCACTGGCAACGACAATCTGCGACTTCTCCTCATCCGTCCCGTCATTAGTTCCTGAAAGTTTCTGGCCCGGTATTATTCATCGTAAACATCAAATTTTAACCCATGATTCAAATTAGGGCATTAATTTATTCGAAAATTCAATTTTTTGAAACTCTGGGAAAGCTACTTGTTCAGCTGGTGGACAACAGATGAATAAAATATAAAGATTTGATGATTATACAAGAACTGTAACATTATTTGTAACCATGACGACCATACGCAAAATATACATAAAAGATTGATAACAGGACTGAGAGAGAGAAGATATAGCCATATTAGATTATCCGATCGCATGGTCACAAAAATTTATGAATTTATTTCATTCACTGTACACGGTTTTTTTTTAAATTTAGCCCTGTGTCGCCTCCCTACTCTCTCCCCTCTCTCTCTCTCTCTCTCCTCTCGTCTGCAGAAGAGGATGATGAACCCTTGCTCCTTTTTGAAGAATGGCTGCCTGGCTGTGTGGCTGTGGACTCCCCGCCGTCAGCTTCTCCAGCCCTTACATGTTTCGCTTTTGTCGAGAGTTAGCTTGGTGTATCTCAAATTTCCATAAATTTTACCGCCGATCCGATAATTAGTTATGAGACGAATCGAGCGTGGACTGGATTTATTTCCGCATCTCAACTATAGACAATTACTCTTTATTTCTCCATTATCATGGATGATTCCCCGAATCGACCGCTAATCTGCCTACTGACTACTCGCTTACAGTTAGCCCCACAGTGCACTACTATTGATTGCGTCAAATCTCCCGTTTAATACCCTCACGTTAGCTCCAATTAGAAGTAAGCGTTTCTTAACTACTGCTCTCTGTATGTGTGACCGTTTGAGTGGTGTCAGCGGTAAAACCCTGGCTACTTTTGCCGTCAGAGCTCGAAAGTGGTCCTGAACTCTCCCAGGGCAACCGATGGCTGTGTTTTAAATTATTTAGATACGATCAACCATTACACGTATATTAGTACCTACGCACGGTAATTGCTTCTTGTTGGCTTGGTTGCCAACATGTTGAGACGGGTCGAACCAATTTCGGTGTTCTAAACTACCTAATCTAATTTTGTCCTAAAATTTCGACAGTCCGACTATGAATGGGTGTTTGACGGCTCCAACTCTCCGGTGCATAATTTGCCGTTTTAGTAACGGGTTTTGACGGCAGATTGTTCACGGTTTAATTTGTTATGCCGATAGTCCAGAATAAGACGTCCTAATAATTGGGCAAGTATATTATTACAACTATCGGCTATATTATTCCCCGACGAGTTTTATCTGTCTGAGGTGGCGTTAGACTGTGTTCAACTCAGAGCCATTTATAAATATTACTTTAGTTTTGATTGGCAGCCTGATACACGGTACTAGGTTCTTCTTCTGAGGTTCTTCTAGAATAAGTAATACCCGCTTTATGACACTGTCAACCCATCTCACGTTGCTACTGCAATAGATTTACTATATTTAGGCTACCTAGCAGCCGCTATTAATTTTATAGGTAATAAAAACCGACTAGTTGTACGTGGCGAGGTAAATTAAAACAGTGCGCCCCCTGGAAAACAAAAGCCCTGAACGTGTGTGCACTGCGGCTTACTGGATTGTAGCGACTACTTTAACTATAAGACTATAGCGTTTCCTTCTTGACGAGGTTCATTTCTATTATTCCCATTATAGCAGTTCGTTAAATATTAATTCAGTTGTTTTGCCAAGGTAAATAAGCAACGATTATACTATATGATATTGTACGTTTACACTGTGATGTCCACGTTAATCTCCCCAAATAATTTTTAATGATGAATAATGTAAAACTCTGGATTATTTTCATGAAGAGCAAAAGTTCGTGTACACTTTGAGTTTTCAGATGTGTTCCAGTTTGTTTTGGTAGACCAATGTGTTTTTATTCTAGTAATATTTGAAATGTTGATTGTCCTGAGCGACCATTAGAATAAGGCCATAAAGCTGGACAAAATTCAATCTGGATAAACACGAACCTAGCAGTATCGGATATGGTGTAACTGTGTCTTTTGGTCCTGATGCCTTGATCCTCATTCAATATGGGAAAACTGTTCACGCTCAAGTCTTTGGAGCACTTTCTACGACGTTTTGTAGAGGCTACCTGTTTAACGTTCTTTGTTGCTAATCTTTTCCTTGTGAATGCCTGTCTCTCAACAAGTGATGCGATGTGAATTCACTTTAGAGAACTGGATACAACACGAAGTCAAAGATCCAAGCGTACCAGTCCACGTTATGGTCAGCCGTAGTACCAGACTCTGGATAGCGTACGGACGTCAAGATGGTTTCTACACATCAGTCAGACAACAGGTATCAGGAGAAAGATTAGCTTGGATTCTGTGAGTTAGGCAATGCCGATATGTTTTATATATACGAACTGATAAAATAGGTGGCCCCCAACACAGGGAGATTTATTCATTTTTTCATTAGCGGGATTCTTTTAATAATGCCACTACCTTGCTTACATTAGTTTACTTTAAAAACATGTTTTAGTGATCTTTGCGATTATTAAAATCAAATTCAGCAATAAATAAGAGGAACCTTCTGACGGTTTATTAGTGACAACTGAATCTTAGCATCCATCTTCCCTACTTCATTTATCAAATACCTGAGTCAGGAACAAAACAATAATATGACGAGATAGCTTGGGCGATATTTGCTCATCTTCCTGGGATCATAACCCGTTCATTAATATTTGTTAGTTAATCCTACCTTCAGAGAATTCGCACAGAAGAAACTTTCTGTGTTGGAAACAAGATCGTCAGTTTCGGCAGTGCCCAAGAACCAGCAACTACAAGAGCAAATAGAGATGTAGCCAGGGCAATGTAACCTGACTGAATCCATAACCACCAAACGGCAAACCCTACCGCTAAATAAATAATAGCTGGGTTAGGGTCGCAAAACTCAACATTAGAATTCCAGAGCCGTTGTATTGTTCAGAACATTATGCATTCAGAAATGTTCTCCGACAATATCCTACTATTGTGGTGAGATAGCCGGAACTTGAACAGTGCGATATCATACAAGATACCCGTCAAGGTTACTTAACGACCGAGGGCTAACGGTAGGTTCCAAACCGGCGAGAGAGACAAGAAAAAGAAAAGAAAAAAAGGAAGAAAAAAAAAGAAGGAAGGTGTCTCTAAATGAAGCTATGCATTGTTCTCGACCCGTGCTTCTTCTTCCACCCCCACCCAAATCTGCATTAACAAAGTCTCTTTCTTTATACATGATAAATACTTTTTGCTTTATCAGAACTTAGTCGTTTTTCATATCAGAGCG
This sequence comes from Bolinopsis microptera, assembly GCF_026151205.1. Classification (NCBI taxonomy): domain Eukaryota; kingdom Metazoa; phylum Ctenophora; class Tentaculata; order Lobata; family Bolinopsidae; genus Bolinopsis; species Bolinopsis microptera. The sequence goes on from NC_087076.1 coordinate 5,451,951, forward strand.
AGCCGATTATGAAATACTTTTGAGTGGGAGTGCTTCTGTAATTATTAGGTTAGTTATTTTTAGTGAGAGAACTATAACAAGCTATCATGTGATATACACAGATTAATTATTCATATACGAATTAGCTCAATAGACTCTTGTTAATGCAATTTATTATGTCGATAATGTTTTTGTCAATACATATACTAATTTACAAGTTCTCCCAACCTTATTGTTTTAGTTTGTCTAGGGTGTAAGCATGGAATTTCACAAGTGATATATAAAACTTAGAAAGCAACGAGTGTTTTATACTATAGAGTCACCTGTCCTTCTCACCTTCTTCAACAATCACTCATCACAGCAAAATGAGGAGAGAGAAAAGATCTAAATGGAGTCAGTATTGTATTTAAATAAGTTCAGTATGTAGAGTAAACTGAAACAGTTTCCTTATAGCAAATTTGCACACCAAACACACATCACTAATACTCTTATATAAATAATAAGTGCATTTAGTGATTAAAAACATAAAACAGATTTAAACGTGGAAAATGGACCAGGTGTCAAAGAAATTATAAAGCTGGCTAAAGTTCACGTTCGTATATAATGCTCCAAGTTACTCTAGTCTTTTATTTGCAGATTAAACTGTTTTGTGTTGCGATGCTTTGTCTTAAAACCACCCAATTGTGGTAAACAAACTCTTTGCTGGCACGATAATAATCCATGATATAATTTTAAGCAGCTCTTCGAAACGCATCGTGTTGTTAAATTTCTCAAAATGTATGCCAGCTTGAAGATCAAGACGAACAGCTGTGATTAGATTCTTGATTATAATTTAAAAATCAAGAAATTTAAATTTACAGTTTTTAGATGCAACAAACGCACACCTATTGAATTTTATTAAAGAAGGTCCATACTTTTCTATTAAATAGATGGGCAATAATACTTTCACGATGATAAGTTGAATTCTTAACTAGCACATTTATAATGGTGTTTTTGCGATACCAGATGGCATGCGAATGGAATTTTTGTTATATATGCAACCATTGGTCAAACTGAAAAACAGAAAGGTTAAACTGTCGATTATTTACAGATTAGCAATAAAGTTTTTCGAGCATATATTTCAGTTTAATGTGGGAACCGATCCTTCGTTATTTTGGGCATTTTTGGAAAATGTTGTCCTTTATTCCACCATATGGTCTCAGTGCCATAAGCTGGACAAAATGTCAATCTGGATAATCAAGAACCTAGCAGAATCGATATTTGTGAACTGTGTCTTGTCTTGATGCCTAATGATCCTCATCAATATTGGAAACAGTTCCACCGCTCAAGTCTTGGAGATCACCTTCTATGACGATTTGGATGCTACCTGTTGACGTTCTTTGTTGCTAATCTGTTTCCTTGGAATGTCTTTTCTCTCAACAAGTGATGAGATGTTATTTCCGTTGAGGAACTTGGATACTACAAGACGTCCAAAGAATCACAGTAACTAAATCTACGGTTTTTTTTTTTATTGGTCAGCATAGAACCACACTCTAGATTGCTCACGGACTTTCAGATGGTTTTTTACACAACATCAACGCAACACTGTAGTGACAAATGGTATCTTGGAGCCTCAAATTAGCAGTATGCTGATGTGAGATTATGACGGACTGAACAATTAGGCGACACAAGGAATTATTCCATTTCACGATTATCAGCATTTTAATGCACTACCTTGCGTTTACATTAGTTGCTTTAAACACTGTTTTAGTGATCTTTGCGATCATTAAATCAAATTCAGCAATAAACATTAAGTAAGACTTGCGGCAGTTGTTTTTCGTAACGACCGGGTTTCTTGATTCAATTATTCCTACTTTATCTCTGTATGCCAATAAGCGCAACACGACGGCGTTCGCGAAGTAGCTTGGGCAATAAGCGTTCTATCATCTGGATATAAATCCGTTTATATATTGGTATCAAACCCAACGTCAGAGATTTCACTAAGAAGAAACTTCTGACTCTGTGTTGGAACGAAGTTCATCAGTTCGGCAGTACCCTTGAAACCCGCCCAGGAACTATTAAAACGACGATTATGTTGACAATATCAGTTCAACAGTGTCCATAAACCACTAAAACCTTTTCATCTCATGCTTTGAAGATAGTCGGATTTGAGAAGCAAGAGGATGGTAACAGATATGAAACAATGTTAAGACCCATCATTATTGAATATTCCGCAGACACTTTTCCTAGTGATAATTTAGGTTTATTAAATGACCCTAATTCGACAAATTTCGGAATAATTTGTCCGCGGATTTAAGATAGTTCATAATTACTCACAGTTAAGAGAATGAGTTTGGTCAGAAAGATCTGCTCTGATTCCAGCCTTTACGTTAAGTAAAGAATTCTATCCATTCTTCATTTGAGTCTGCAATCAGTGGAATTTCCGTCACATCCTCCAGTTTGGTAGCCTAGCATGTCCTCCAGATTCTCTGTCCACGGACAACTTGGCTTCGTCCAAGTACTTCCATATTTTCAAATTCAGCTTGGAATTTGGCCTTGGAGTTGAAAGAAATCAGATTATATCATGTATAGTATGTAAAACAGCGTTAAGGTCGCACTGAACTAATGAACTGTATCTAGGTTCTCAGTTTACACCTGAAGTCTTGGAGTAAAGGCATAATATTGGCACGTGAAGTGTCTGATAAGTTGCGTAAAAGGGAAAAGACATGATGAACTGCAATTTAATATAAATGTTTTACCTCTCCTCCTCTCGGATCTGAGAAGAGTCTTCTCGTTATCGAACTTCAGTTTCTCGAGATGTTTCTGAGTCTCCCTATGTAACAGGAAATCTTGAACCCTTCCTGTAAGACAAATTGTGGAAAAGCCATTCCACATTCCATCCAACGTATTAAAACTGATCGTGAGGAACTACTAGGACAAAAACACGAAACAAAATATATGGAATAAAAACGTTCAGTTATTTATTTATCACGACACCGGATACCTGAATATCAGAGACACCAGTAGCCTCCTAAGTTTTGTGCAGCGGCCTCCTCGTATCCCATTATCTTCCCTTTCCTGCACATCTCCAGTAGATCAGTTTCTTTTCCATGTCGACTCCAGCGACTCCTCCTGTGTATACTTATACTTGACCTCGCCATCTGTTGAGAAATATTAACTTGAGTTATATTTCTCAGAGTATTTGGTACACATTCATTCTAATCTAAAATCTTCAATAAGACGTATAATCTGTTCGAGATTCGACTAACCCTCTTTTCAACTTCTCAGCATGGTTCTTCTTCTCGTCAGCTTGTTTTCTGTATTCGCACAGGCCTTTTCTCCTTGCCTACTTGTCTTTCTTGTTGCAGGTTTTCCATCCCTGAAGAAAATCCAAAAGTTATCATAACATAAATCGAAGAACTATTTACAGACAACAAAGTAACATATTGAGGTACAAGTTACTACCTCATGTAATCTAGGCCCTAAATTTAGCACCAAACAAAAATAAAACCGAATTACCTGGTTGTCGCTCATCCTTGGCAAGCGTCCCCTTTGACAGAGCTCAGCGTCCTTGTCTTGACAAAATCTCCTGATACTCCGATCGTTTGTTCATTATCATCATGAAGTTTGTCAACATGGTTATCGAACTCCAAGCGTTCCTGTGTACAAATATTGACGCTCATACTTGTAACTCTTTACAAATAAAGAGTAAAAAGTAATTTGTTACTCTTTAGTGAGACTTTTTCCAGGCAGCGATAAAAATCGAGGGCCGAAGATTAAATCGCAGCTGATAAAAAACCACTTACATCTTGCCAGTTTAGTTAAAATCTGTTGTAAGTGTTGTTGATATGGTTAGACCTTCGACACACTGATGTTAGCCTTATCAGGCGATTCTCCAGCCTCTCAGTGATTGTGCTCCCTCACTCTCTCCTGCTGCACCCTGCTCTGCTACTCGGCATCGTCCTTCATTTGCATCAGCTCTGTCTAAATATGGGTACAAAATCTAGAGATTAGGTTAGGAATCTAGCTAGTCCGAATTGATATTTTTGCGAAATATGTAGAGAACTTTCAAAAGAATCAGATGTGATTTCAAAATAATAAGAAGGTCTAAACCTGGAGTTGGCCTGTATTTGTTCTTCGTGTGGAATAGCTCTGACAAAGACCGTTATACTGTTTAATCAGCTCACAACACTTTCGGTCATACATTGTTATCACCTTCTCTCTGTGACAATTTTGGTGGTAAACACGAGACGGAATTAGATATTTTAAATTAAAGCCATTGATCCTCATATCATAATTACAATAGAAGACTAATTCACTGTACATAAATGAATGGCTAAATTTAAAACTCTGGAACAACTTCAAGACAAAACAATTAGAATTTATTGCTATTACAACAGCATCTTCTATAGTTGCCTTATACTTAATAATAATAATAATTTTTTAGGATGGCGGGTAGTTCGTGATGACTCGCATGGTTGCGCAACCAGACTATCTACCCCTACGCGAAGGGATCGCTGTAGAACTGGACACCGTAATCCTTGTTACAATTGCTCTTCTCTCTTTGCTATTGGAATGTGTCGAAGTTTGGACGAAGACAGACAAGCAGTGGCTCGCTTGGCTAACGACTGTGACAGGTATGACTTGGACATTATAGATTCAAGAGACTAAAATTTGTCAGTTTTGGAGGATAAAACTACCAGAAATTACAATCGCCTCGTTTGTTGATCAGAAGACCGACGTCTGGATGGACTGGGTTTCTTAATCAACGCTCGTGTAAATCTTATTTTCCGTTCATTTCATAATCACGAACGTGTTGCTTCATGGACTTTTTTATTCCATCCAAGTTTGTTAAACAAACACCATGCAAAATGCGAATCTTGAACTTATTACAGTCCCAACCAACCCAAAAACTTTATCAAATCCGTCTGCAAACTGACCAGTTTTACTGTGAGCTTCAGGGAAGCAATTAATTCCGCAAGACAGGAAATCTGGATCCCCTAGGAGAATTTCAAGCCAAACTTGGCAAAAGTCTTGATCAGGACTTTCATAATGGCCTTTACATAAGAACCACGGGGAAGGCATGGCGTATGGAAGACGAAATGAAATGGTGGAGATATTGATTTCTGTTTCTAATGGGTGGTTCTGCTGCAAACACTGCATTTCGTCATTCCATTCCGTCATAAAACCACAAGACTGGTTGGGTGAAAAGACAGAATACCAAAAGAATCGCCTTATTTTTCTCAGATTGATTAGGTTTTTATGCCGGTCACGCAGCACTGTTATACTCAATGATGCAAGGGCCCTATCAGGAGCTAAACTACATCTGATCATCAAGATAGTAAAAGCTACCATAGACCGAGGCAGCAACCTAAGTTATACGAAACAGTACATCAGCGCTAAAAGGTACAACCCGACATCGCAGGTTTGTAACAAGGAACTACAAGATTCAGTACCAGCAAACCTGTCACTCAGCAATATGACAGTCTTCCCCATCCCGCTGACACTAAGACAGGATTCGAACAGCTGTTTGAAAACTATCAAGTCTTCACCTCTAACCCTGTGGGTGTCAAGAAGAAAACCCAAAGACAGCGATCATTCACAATCAGCATGTATGTAATATGTTCTGACGAGAGACACACACTTTTACAAGAACTGACCGACAATTCAGTTAGAGACGACAGTATTGAGAAAACGTATCAATAAACCAAGAACGATATCAATAAACGTCTGTAAAGTGCTAGAGACAGCTCTAGCCAACCAACTAGCTACACCATCAACGCTGCAGAGACACAAGAGGATGTTCAGGCAACAGAGCTCTTGCTTCCAACAAAGAGTCAGGAGACAATTCTGTCTTCAACTCTGAAAATCATAGTTGCAAGTGACGATATGAAAGCAGAGTATATTAGAGAGTGTTAAAATCACTACACCGCTCAGACCCTCCTTTGGTACCTTCACTGGACGCCCACGTCTCTCTGAATACTCCTATAACTTCCTTAGAAGTCCAATATGCTGCTTCAAAAGTTGGAAAAATGGAAAAGCCGTAGGGCCTGATGAGATTCCTTAACGAGCTGCTGAAGTACGCGCACCACCTGTATTCTTCCATCAATAAGCATGTCTCAGTAATCGACATTCGAAGTACATGAGCATGTACCCTCTTTCACGAAGGGTTCCTAACCCCTCTTCAGAACCAGGGAAAACCAAAAGGACCTCTAAAGAGCCTCAGACCGCTTTGCTTCGAATGGAACTAGGAAACTGCTCTCACGTGATTACTCCTACACGAATTCAAAGACAAATTGCAGAGTACACAGACCATGGCAAAATCCTACAAAGGCTGGTCCATCGTTTGTGCAATAGTTGTCAGACTCAACGAATTCTGATTTCTGTTGTGAAAGAGAAAGATGGGAGTTCCACAGATGGGAATCCGACATGAGCTCGGCCTTCGATCCATCAAGAGATCAGTTATCCTGGATATTTTTGGCTGCTCTGGTTTTTGTAGGATGACATTCGTTTGGCGAGAATATACTTGCTCTCCAACACCCAATATGAGGATAAAAATCACAACACAATTTTCTTTAGAGTTTGAAACATCCGAGGGTTCGTTCAAGGTGATGCCTGTCATCTGGTGCATTCTTCCACTGGACTTTGCTGGAGCTTTGGTACCACTTCCCGTGCAGTAGTGATTACCATTCGGGGCCTAACCCACCGTTCAACCCCGAGAACCCTCATAGCCTATTGTATGGGAAGACGCCGACGATGGCGATTTGCAGATGGGATGAGAAAACTCTTAAAGAAGATGCGACCCATATGTAAGGAATCCTTGAAGAATGGAAACATGTTTGTGAACGAGGACAAAACAAACATGTCCACATCCTACATTGCAGATAAGGGACGAGGTAACGCCCCCCCAAGGGTGAACCCGTGAAGAACAAGAGCCCTGGCGCAACACTATTTCTCTTGGATCCAAGCTCAGCAGTAAGGCTGATATCTTCTCGCCGTGCATCCTTGCTTACTTGCCTTTTAGAAATACAGCAAGTTGGGCAGAGAAATCCCCCCGCATATCTCTTCCGTAAAAATCCAGCTGTATGAAGCATTTTGTTACCCTGATTTATTGTACAACTGTAACAGCTGGACAGCTGGGCACTCCACAGAACATTATCAATAAAGTTGATGTGATTCAACGCCAAACAGTCTAAGACGTATCATCAACATGACCTATCCCCGATCATCAGCAACAAGGACTTGTATGCTCGTTGAAGTAAACTCCCAACTTTCAGACAGAGAGAGTTCATAAATCCCGCTGGAAAATGTGTTGGGCACATTCTTCTAGCGACTGCAACTCACCACCACAACTAGGACAGGCTCTATATTTTGCTGTTGATAGTATTCCAAATATGAGGGGAAGATGTAGACATCCAATGGTAATATTTATAAAACATTTTAGACGATTTTGAAATAAATGAAAGATTATTTGAATAATAGTGACAACGTGACCAGACTTAAGGTATTTAAGCCTCGAACGCCAATTGTGGAGAATTTTATTTTAAATTTGTTTATGTTTCGAATAATTTCCATTTAAGTTCAATTTTTTTGAATAATTTTTTGATTTTGAAAAGTTCAGTTTTAAGTTCCATTTTGGTATTTATAGTAGTTTCAGTTCACAAGGTCTTTTACGTAGACTTATCAGGTCTTTAGGATGTTCCTAGTAACTACTTTGGAATGTGTGTAAAGTTTGATAATAACTTAATAATATATTTCTTACATAAGTGGGAGAATATTATCAATAAATTGATGTATGTTTATTTGAACCTTTATCTATTCGTTTATTTCAACAAATTTTGCACCAGCATTCAAATTTATTCTGAGTCAAGAAAACCTGGCTAAGAATTTCCCACATCTAACAAGAAAACTTCATTTCGGCTTGAAAGCGTTGAATGCACTCAAGATAACTTCCTCATCACCAGCCGACCCTTAGCCAGGGCTAGCTCTGATGGAGCTTCTATGTTACTCTCATCCTCACTTTGCAATTTGGTCCTTGTTCTGTTCATCGATATTTCAGAACTCTCATAATAAGCTTTTTGGTCCCCATCTGTGAACAAGAAATTATTTTAAGCTAGGCCAGGTGTTAAGGTAACAGACAATTTAATGGTTATCTGATCCTGATGTTTTATATTCTTTTCGTAGTAGGGTAATCTTGAATTTGGGCTATTCTCATTAATATTAAACCTGTAAGCTGGAGCTTCTTCTTCAGATCTTCACCTTTCCTCCTGGATAGAAGCTGTGTTCTCCATTGGCTCACTAAATTGAAGAATTCAAATATAAGTAACGATGAGACAGCAGATTATGGGCCCAGCGGCCATGAAAGTTTTGAATCTGAATAATATGAGCTTTAAACATTATCTCAAATGGAATTTCCCTAGTTTCGGTGCGCCATAGTCAGCACTGACGGCAATAGTGGACAATTTCAATTGTAAGCTCCTGAAGGCAGTGGTGTTACGTTTGCATGTTGGCCAACTCCCCCCAGCCTCCTGCCAATAGAGGATGGCGCCCAGTAAAATCTCAAAAAAAGTTGGTTACGCCACTGCCTGAAGGTTTTGTATAATTTGATCAGAGGGTCCAAGCAAGTGCGGAGGCTTTGTCCCAGTGCAGTTACAAGCAGCATAGTGCCAGGAAAGACGTCCTTGGAAGATTTTGGTACAAAATGTGCCAACAAACTAAAATTTGCAATGAGAGATGATAATTTTGTTCAGCTAGGGGGCACCAAATCGTCCGTTTGAATGTACGGCAATTTTGAAAAACTTAACTGAGGTACTAACAAACTGCGCGTTTGCTCTTGAAACACACTTTATTAGAATTTATACTGGGCGTATCCTCTAAAATCAACCCTAATTGTTCCTATTTTGCTTTCTACTTTAAGAGGGGAGGGGGGGGCGCCAACATGTAGATGGCCAGGGGCGCTTTTACAGTGAGGGGAGGGGCGCCAACAGGCAACGTTATGCCAATATATATGATTTATCCCAAAAATAGGTATAAGTCTGGCTCAAAAGAATCAAAACTTCTATAAAAGGCACAATTATAAAATATTATCTGTTTTGAGAAAATTCCTCATTTTAAAAAGGTCTGATTGACAACACCTTTTAAACGAAAAAGACTGAACTCTCAAATAGTATAATATAGCCAGTAAAAAAGATTCTACAAATGGAAAACGTTGTTCAGAAAGGTCTCTAACCATGTAACAATCAAAGGACTCAAGTTGGTTCAACAAATAGCATCAAATATCTGATCATAGTATTAAAAAAGTAGGGGGGGGTGGTAAGTTCAGGTTCTAGAATCCTTTTTGCCTGAAGTGAAAAATACATAACCTAAAGAAACCATAAAATGGGGATTGACGGACACTTAAGGTAATATCAGGACGATCTCGTTGAAAATACGACTAATGTTTATATGTTGATTTATTTGTTATCACATCGTGACCCCCACGGTCGTTCACTATAGCGTTTCACTGTAGAGTTTTCAACGATACAGGGGACCGCGCACATCGTGCACGGCTGGTCATACACGTATGACAAAATTGTATCACTTGCACGCCATTCCCTTAGCAAGCCTAGGTACCGGTAAATAAGCGTGAATGCACTTTTAAAACGGCCCTTTACCTCGAATAGAAAACAAATTTTAGTAAAACAAATTTAAATTTGGTATTTATTAATAACCATCAAAACATATCTATCATAGAAAAAACCGCGCGTTGGTTGACTGCCTCAGAATGGTGAATAATTAAGCTGAGTGCCCTGCGCATTTTACAGAACATTATCGGCGATCACATGGATCACGAGGACTTGTGAGCGCCAAATTTAATTTAAACTTTCTAGAAATCGTACACACTACTACAGTTACTCATAGCGTTTGAATTATAGGGATGCGGATTGTCAATGTAGTTCATTCATCATACATAACGTTTAAAGCTGTATATTTTAGATCTCACTATTGTTTGAAACGTGAAATCAGAACGTCAATAATGGACAATAGACCCGACGACAATACCAAGGACCCGAGTGCCGCATTGGACTTTTCCGGATCCTTTTTACCGAAAGGCTTATCCACCAGTTACCATGCTGCATGTATAGTCGATAATATTTTTGTTTTATCCTCTAGCAAGCATTCTGTAAGTTTGGAGTGTCGTATTATAGTCGTTTTGCATGCTATCCTTGATTCCCGATGTCAATCTTGGCACTCGGCGAGGCCCAGTGGTGCAATTTCGCCGATCTACAGCAGTGCAATCGCGCTACAACATGAACAAGGCTGAGCGACGCTGCGCGCCCAGTAACGAGTGTAATTGAAAAAAAATTAAATAAAAAAAATAATTAAAAACCACAAATACATAATGTTAGATAGATAGTTCAGATCAAAAGTCAAAAAATTTGTTTGACACAATTTTGATTGAGCAATTGACAATATTAATTAATTATTAGCTTGTCACTGCCTAAACAGATGATACTTACCTAAATTTCGTCGAGGTAGCGAACATACGTGGCCTCGTCTTTTTTCAATATTGACCTAGCCCTAGGCTGAGGCAAATGACGAAGTAGAACGTGCCGGTGTCAGTCCATAAATATATCTATTAACAACGAACAATTATTTGTAGCGCGAATGCGTACCCTACTGTGCCACGCCGCGCACTCAATGAGGCTTCTCACGCGAGATCCTACTGTGCCGCGCCGAGCTGAGATGATTGCATTACATCGTCAGTTAAAATAATTATGTGTTACAATCATTATGGTAGCATGTGTAGCGCGATGCACTAACTGTGCCGCGCCGCGCATCAAAAAATTCTTCTCGCCGACTCGGTAGATAGCAAGAACTATGGCACCACTGGCCCTCGCCGAGCTTGCAAAAGGATTGACATCGAGAATCAACTCAGCCTGTCATTCGATCAATTCCACCAAATATCCAGTTATGATATGAACATAAATATAAAACTTGGGGCCCCAGGAAGCTTACCTGGCTCATTAAAATGTGACCTCCAGATCAATAAAATTAACGTAAGTGCTGGAGAGCAACATAGAGTCCACTACCTATTCAATATAGCCCCTTACCTGGGGATCGGGAAAAAAAAAAAAAAAAAAAAAAAAAAAAAAAAAAAAAAAATAAAAACAAAAATAAAAAAAAAAACCCCAGCTATTATTTCATAAATAAAATTCAATGTTCGGTCGGGCGGAATGACAGGCGAGCGCCGCCCAGTAACAAATAACAGGTAACCTACGTTATTTGAATATCGAGTCTGGCAATGTCAAATGTTGTTTGTTACTTATACAAACAAAACACTAGAAACGGCAACTTGTTAAAAAAAAGTCTGAATAACCTTGCGGTACAAACTGGAAAATTGAAATATTCAAACGTAGTTTTGTTTTTCTTGTCCAATTAATTAAAAAAACATTGTTACAATTTTAATTTATGGAAATATCAATTATAAATTCAAAATTACAGGGTCATAAAAACAAACGGTAATTACAAAAATCTCCTTATCCTTTGAAATAGTAACTGAATTATTTTACACTAACATACAATTTTAGTGCGATTGCTGGATCACAACTGTGTAGTAAACCAAATTTTTTTACTGGTACGGGGCCGCGATCAAATAATATTTCTCGCAACACAAGAATGCTTCATTAGATCAGGCAAAGATGCACCACTGGGCCTTGCAGAGCTGCGAAGGATTGACATCGTGAATCCAATACATACAAGAAAAGAAAAAGAAGAATAAAAACGTTTATCATAGTCCTCGCAATATGAATAAGAATCATTTGAATCCCTGGCCAGACCCAATCTGCCCCAGAACCAACAATAAAGCGGATTCAGTCAAAATAGCGGGCAAAAGAGGCAAACCGCTTGCTAATGTATCACGTGGTGGACCCCCACTGTCGCTCACTATGAGTGAACGCCCTGGAGAGTTCGACTATACCAGGGGACGAGATCTCCTTCCAAAATAAACTTTTTGTTTTATTTTATACATTTACTCTAGTATAACAACTATTCTAGTACTTTGAAGTGTAGTATTGTTTATATCTTTGATGTTTGATACCCAAATTATTAATGACTATATATCGCACTCCTACCTGTCCAACCAACTTCATTCTCCAGGAAACCACACCCAGGATGACGCCCGATCCTGACGTAGCAGCTTGTGACTGTATGCACCATTCGAAAGAACATTCTTTGACTCAAGGGTCCCCACACTAATTGTGGCGACTCCAAAACATTTAAGCCACTAATAAAGAATCTACAGTGCGCCTTAGAAAGAGAAGAAAGATCTATATGAGCACGAGAGTACTTCAGTCAAGAACAGGGTCCTTTTGTCCCACAAGTCTGTACAAACATCCGGAGGTATGGGGCCCGACTCTGCACTGTGTTGTAGATCGTATTTTCTGAAAGGATAGCTCACTGGTCCGTATTGCCTGATTTAAGTTACAGAAAAGCCAGCGGATGGCTTAGCGGCGCCTAACGGAGACGCACAAAGAAATGCAGCATTCATACCTAGCGAATTGCTAGCGGAGTAAAGCGGACGCCTCCTCAAACTAAGCGGAGAAAAGTAACTACTTCATTAAGCACACCCTCCCCCGCTAGTTTTTTTCCGCTAGCTATCCGATATGCCCGCTAGGTCCGCTAGCTTTTCTTACTTAAATCTGCAAAAATCGGCTATATACGAAAGACCCGAGATCTGACCACAAGAAAGAAGCTAAGAGCCAGGTCAAAAATCACATCAGTAACACGTATTCAGGTTGATCTGCTAACGAAGCACACTCATAGCACTCATGGGAATCAGAGGAAGACAAAAACCCAAGCAACCTTGGACTGGATGACGTATCCTTCAATCTCCTTCTCAGAAGACGAGCTTTGAGGTCCACATTAAGTTTTGTTATGTAAATTTTATAGATAAATTATTGTAGCTTTTGTACATGTGTAAATTTTACGGACGAAATGATCCCAGGGGGGACTCCCACCCACCGCCTCGGCGGGTAGTTGATACCCCCTTCACAAGTAATGAGCCACTTTGGTCTACTTGCGTGAGGTGTACAGCTACATGGGTTGGGGTCCCCCCTTTTTTTTTTTTTTTTTTCTATTCGTATCCGAAATTTTCTCAAAATCGACTTTTATTGTTTCTGATAGAGGTGAAGTAATATCTATCAAAGCCTTTTAATCCGATAGCAAAATAATGTTCCTAGCAGAAATTATTGCTGGTCATAGATCAGCGGGTGTGTGTAGTGTATGCACGTGCGCGCGATTTGATCGCATGCCCTGAAAATCGAGCTAGAAATCTATCTTTTCCTACATGTTTTGAGCAATCATCCTGAAACATTCTGGATATTTCTAGGATCATTTAGAAGAGAGACCGAGTAGAATTTTGAGATAGGCCTTTAACATTTGTATTCGATTTTTGACAATCCGAGACCTCGAAAAAATCATCAAAAGAACAAGTCCAAGATTTTCTAAATCGAATAAAAAAATTTTTAAAGGCTATCTCAAAATTCTGCCCCAGCTCCTCATCTTCTAAATGATCCCTAGAAATATCATGAAAGTTTCAGGTGATTTGCCGAAAAATGTAGGAGATGATAGCTTTTTAGACTCGATATTCAGTCAGGCTATCAAAAAACGCTTGCGCAACAACACTAACACACACGCGCTGAAACTTTGACCAGCAATAATTTCGGCTAGAAACGATTATTTTTTCACGGATTAAAAGCATCTGATAGATATTACTCCCCTCAAGCAGAAACAACTAAAAAGTCGATTTTGAGAAAATTTTCATGAAGACCCCCCGCTGGCCCCCTTTAAACAACCGCTGTGTTAAAGACCACTCTTGAATGTTTGGATTATTTTATCCAAATTTTATTTTTTAGGGAACTATCTCTGAAAACCATCGGAAAACATTTAGAAACCAATCCCCAGCCCTCAGAAAATTCCTTTTTGAACCCCTACCATAGTGAAATTGGATAGAAAAATGTGACAAAAATGTGAAATTTTGTCCCTTGAGTCTCCAGCCGAAATCTAATTTGTCCTGGCCCTCATTATTATTCTGATTAATTATAAAGATAGACACTTTTCTAGACAACTGAAGTAAATACATCTGGCTATGATCTCTTCCAAAAGATTAATACTGCTTCACTATTATCTAACACATTATTTTTTCAGGATATGTTTATATAGGTACAGTTCATTGGAAAACATGATTAGATTTTAATTTCAAATCTTGACTGATGTGTATTTTCTATGTGTGTTCCTTCTTGCCCCACAGTGTGTTCTCACTGGTACCAAGTTTTGGAAGGGCAGAAGGCAGTAAACAGCAGCCTTCAATTTGCCACAGCCTCCTCTGACTTACACATCATGCCTTGGGAAGAACACCAAACCAGTCCCGCATTTGTGTCACTCTTTTTCAGATGTTAGTATCCTATTTATTTAAATTAGTTTCTATATTCTTTGATTTTATTTTACCATGTAGAGTTTTATAAGGGAAGCGTAAACCTGCTGTTTAATTTCCCAAAGTCCCACCTTGACAGGAATTGTGTGCTTCATCTGTGTACAGATTCCCAGGAGATAATCTGAATAGAACTTGTGAACCAATGGTTATGTTTGCTGTATGTGTCCGCTAAACTAAGTTAGAACAGGATTTGCATAGTGGAGGGGCAATGAGCAGGTGAACTAAACGTTTTTTGGCAAAGGCGAAATATTTTCCCCCTGGGTTCACGAATGTGTGAAATGACCAAAATGAACAAAAATAAACTGAAAAAATGAACGTGTCCCAGATGCCCTGTCCCTGTGCGTACATTGGTATGTAATACATTGTGTCCCCTGGAAAAAGCTGGTCTAATGTTCACAAAGCTTCTGGGCAATGTTTCCCTTTTCGTTCAAGTATCTTGAAAATTTTTGGAAACATTTGAACCAACGTTAAAGCAATATTTTTGGCTGTATTTATCCCTGAACTGAATTGGAATTGATTCAACCGTTTTCAGCTCATTCAGAGGATTCTAGGAAAATACTAATTGTTCTGTTCTTTTGTTCATTTATAAACCAGGGAATATTTTACACTTTCTGAGTGGCTAAAAAGTTAGTGTACTGCCCATACCATACAAATCATCCAACCAGTCCAGGATACATATAGCAAAAAAAGGTGTTTCAAAGTTGGTTTAATCTGGTTCAATGTGTCCAATATGTGTCGGATTTCATGGAAATTCCAGATTTCAGAATTTCCCCACCAAAGATAATCTTGGTGCCATTTTTTTCCCTCTAGTAAATTTTTACTCCCTTTAAAAAACATTCCTGCTGCGAATAAGAGCCACATATATTACTCCAAAATTGGTATTAACAATTGAAACTCCTCATGCTGGATTCTAGCAACCTATTTCAACAACCTACCCCCCCCCCCCCCACTATGAAACATCCTGACTATGGGCCAATGCAGCAATAAATTTCCGTAGGTCCAGGGCCCCCAGAATTAATGCTTCCAATATATTTTATTTGTTGCCACCTGCAGCATATTCAGCTTTATGCTGCACTGCATTCATGAAACAGTGCGCATACTAATATCCTATGTATTCTATCCATGAGTTGTTTGGAGGCCTTATATGGAGATCTTCCAATCAAAGACTTTTCGAAGAATTGTTCATCATAATCTGTTATTTTTTATGAAGAGAGACCTGCGTTTTAGAAATCTCCATATGATTAATGAACTCCAGGCACGTACCTATTTCAGAATGGTCTGGACAATTTGCTGAGCCATATTGGCATGGGCCAGGGGTCATCACTGTCAATTGCCTATTTGATCTATGAAATTCTCAATTTAAGCTCTCAAAAATAGTTGGAAGGTGGCGAATATTATTCTATTTTGGATTTTTATATGAGCTTCATTATATTTATGTGATGGCAGAATGTGTTTTTTTCTCTAAATTCACCACTTAACAAAAATAGCTATCATTCAACTCCTCCCCACTGGAATTTTTACTGTACAATTAAAAATTATTATCAATTGTGTAATTTTGTGGGATCATATTATCTACACACTTAATTCCTACCCCCGATAAATCATTCTTCAGATTGTCTTGTTAGATCATTAGTGCAACAGCAAAAAACAATTGTGCATGTTTTAGCAACATCATCAGCACGTTTAATTCAATCCACTAACACAGCTCCTTTATATTTCCAGTATCATACTCTTGACCAGCTCGTTCTACAACAAAACAACCAGCACCAACGCTCCGACCCGTACGTACTAGAGTCTGACAATGCCATGGTAATACGCCCGACATGTGGACTCCTATCACAACATGAGTACAAGTCTCGCTCTGCAGGTACTTTGCCTGGTCTCACGGAAAACCGAACACATGAGTTCAGAAACAGGGTATTTTTTCTAAAATTTTTATTTTTTAATTTTTTCAGATAATCCGTTCTTTCTTGTCACGTGATTTAAAGTGTGTTTTATGGCTTCCTTCCAGCTTTGGAATCCGCTGTTCGGGTTGTTTTTCCACTTTAAAAATTAGGAAATTTCTTTTATTTATCCCTCCTTTATGAGTATTATAAAGGAGCAATAATTTGCAGACGGACGATGTTATCAGTGTTTGATGAACACCAGACGACAGACCATGTAGCCCTTACTGTAATCGAGTGTAACAAGCGGATACGAGGCCCGGTTTAAACTCTTTAAGGAACCGTCCAGGGGAGCCGTAAGATTTGTTGGACAGTTGCAGATATTATGTGCCGTGACAAACCGTACCCGTAATCATCTCACGTTGCGTGTGCAGGTTTCTTATCTCGATATCGTATCATGACGTTATCGGAAAGCTTTAGAAAGACATAATCTTAATTTAGATAAATCAGGAGTATTAGTCATTCATCTACTGTCCGCCATCCTGCATCCAGGATGTAGCAATATCACATTTCAGTGTGGGTATAATCTGTTTTGATTTTATTCTCACACTGGTGCGCTAAACCATCCTCAATGTTACTGAGGTCGACCGAATTTATGAAAGTGAGAGGCTAGGGTTTATCTCAGTTTCTTGGAATAATGATGGTTTGCTAACAGCTAAAATGGTTTTCCGTCCATTAATACTAATTAAACCAATATGATCGAATAGCCCGTAATAATTAGGTCCACAATTAGCAGGTTTCACCCACTTTTACCTATACCTGCTTCTGGCATGATCAATGTGACAATTACTTTCCGGATACCGGCTAGATTTTAGGACTAACGTTTGGATTACTGATCACCAAAATGTTTCGCAAAGCTTATGTATAACACAGGTATAATCCCACAATGCTAAATCCTAATTACAGAAATTCCAGTTGATTTCAGCCTTTGAACTATACTTTAACTGTAAACTGAAAACGGTCAATTCTCAGAATTATCACATTTACTGTGAACACACTTAATTTTAACCAACCTTTCCACTCTCCAGGGTTTGCCGTGTGCGACCTAGCAGATTCCGATAGAACTGCACAGCTCTAAACTGGTGTGTCAAATTTGGGTGTGGTCATACCCTGTCGAGTTGTAACCGGTTTCTAGCGATGACTATTGGGGTCTCTCTCGGTCCTTATTATTTTCTATTCCTTATCTGGAAATACAGATTAACATCACTACCGTGACATCATCCACGAACTCCAGAACGCGAGGGACCTTTCTGCTTTCTACTTCATAGACGGAACTGGGTTTCTTATCTTTCTCTTCATGTTCATGGTTTTATTTCTCGATATAATGTTAAGGTTATTTTGGTTTTACGTTATCAGATTACATGCCTAAATTTAAAATTTTAAACGTTTACCCAACGTCCGGATTTTCTTGAACTTGATTAAGCAGGAATATTTACTCGAGAAAATTGTTTTAAAGTTTCAAGGCTCTGCACTGAGAAGTGCTTATTTTGTTTTGCAACAAAGACTGATTTAACTACTAACAAAGTAAGTTTATATCTTTATGCTTTGACACAAAGGACAACTCAATTTATGAGAATTTTTATTCTCAAAGAAAGGCTCAGGCACTATTTTTATAACTATGATTGAATTTGATATGCTTAGAAAATAATCCAGCCCATCACGAAATATTGTCACAACACAGAGAATTTTCGAATTTTAAAATTTATTTGTTATCGCAACTTCTGGTTAACAGTTAATAAATGAAGTTATCCGATTAACAAAAGGTAATTAAGTAAATTATAAGCTGCCGTAAAACACCACGAATAATAACGAATTAGTTCGTGACAATTCAGTCACTGCAAACTAGTTCGACGTGCGCTTGTGGTTCAAGATTTTAAGATTATTTGATTTTTGATGAGTTAAGAGTGGATTACGTTGTAATAAAATAAGAAGTTTTATTTATCGATAGCAATTTTAAAACAGTGAGCTGGACTCGATTGCTTGAACTTGAAATTTATATCACTTTTTCGTCAACACTATTCAAGTTTACATGGCAAAATATCCTTGAGTACAAATGGTAATTGGTTTTTTAATTAATTTGATTTTGCTCCGATAACCTAGCATCTGTTTCCAGTTTTTGACTAAAACATAATGAATCATACCCGTTATAGCCCGTCACGTGTCCAAGTCAAGCGTAAAGAACCAAATTCTAGAAACAACGGACACAAGTATTTGCCTACTCTGTTTTCATAAATTTCAAATTCTTCTCCCCAAATTCTCGAATGCAGAAGAAAGTACGACCCCACGCGGCCGCCAGAACCCTTTTTCGTTGATACAATTATTACATTGTAGCCCGGAATTAAGTTATCCGATCACATCAGATCCCAGTGTGCAAGCTCACTGGCAACGACAAATCTCGACTCTCTCCTCATCCCTCCCTCTTAGTTTCCTGAAAGTTTCTGGCCCGTTGATTATTTTCATCGTAATTACATCAAATTTATCCCATGATTCAATATGGGCATTATTTATCAGAAATTCATTTTTTTGACCTCTGGGAAAGCTACTTTTCCAGCTGTGGACAACAGATGAATATAATATAAAGATTTGGATGATTATACTAGAACTGTAACATTATTTTAACCATGACGACCATACATAAAATATACATAACATATTGATACTGGGACAGAGAGAGAGAGAGATAATAGCCCTTATTATATGATCCTATCGCCATGCACATAATATTTAGTGAATTATTTCCCATTCAACTGAACAAACGTTTTAAATTTAGCCCTGTGTCCGCCCTCCTCTCTCTCTCCCTCTCTCCTCTCACTCTCTCTCTGCAGAAGAGGTTGAGTGAACCCTTGCTCCTTTGAAGAAATTGGCTGGCCTGGCTGTGGGGCGTGGGACCGCCGCCTCAGCTTCTCCAGCCTTCATGTTTTCGCTTTGTCGATAGTTTAGATTGGTGTAGTCTCAAATTCCTAAATTTTACCGGCCGATCGATTAAATTTAGTATGACGAACGAGCGTGGACTGGATTAGTTATTTCCGCTTTCTCCAACGATACAATTACGCTTTATGATCGTCCCTTATCATGATGAATCCCCGAATCTGAACCGCTAATCTTGCCTACTGACTACTCGCTACAGTTAGCCCACAGTGCACTACTATTTGATTCAACTCCTGTTTTAATACCCTCTCGTTAGCGCACCAATTAGAGTACGTTTCTTGTAAACTACTGCTCAGCTGTAGGTTGACCGTTAGAGTCGGTTGTCCAGCTGGTAAGTAACTCCAGCTACTTTTGCCGTCAGAACACGACAAGTGGTCCAGAACTCTCCCAGGAGCAACCGAGGCTGTGTTTTAATTATTTTAGATACCGATCACCATTACACGTATATTATAACATACGGCACGGTTAATGCTCTTTTTGGATTGGTTGCCAACAGTTGGAACGGGGTACACCAATTCGAGTTCTAAACTACCCTAATCTAATATTCCTAAAAATTTCGACAGTCCCGACATTGAATGGGTGTTTGACGCAATCCAACTCTCAGGTGCAAATTTGCCGTTTTAGTAACGGTGTTTTGACGGCAAGATTGGTTCAACGTTTAATTTTGTTTTATGCCGAAAGGTCAGAATAATAACGTCCTAAGAATTGGGCAAGTATATTATTATCAACTATCGGCTATTTATTCCGACTAGTTTTATCTGTCGTGAGGTGGCGTAGACTGTGTTCAACACAGAGCTCATTTATAAATATTACTTAGTTTTTTGATTGGGCAGTCCCCTGATACACGGTACTAGTTCTTCTTCTAGGTCTTCTAGAATAAAGTAATACCGCTTATAGACACTGGCACCCCATCTGCACGTGCTACTGCTATATATTTACTATATATAGCCTACCTAGCAGCCGCTATTAATTTATAGTAAGAAACCGACTTATTGTACGAGGCGGGTAATTATAAACATGTGCGCCCTGGTACTAAAAGCCTGAACTGTGTACACTGCTTACAGATATGTGCGAACTACTTTTAACTATAATAATACTATAGCGTTGTTCCTTCCTTGACGAAGGTTTCATTTTTTCTATTATTTCCCAGTTAACAGGTCGTGTAAATTAATTAATTCAGTTGTTTTGCAAGTTATATAAGCAACGATTATACTATGATGATATTGTACTTTACAACTGTGATTCACTTAAGGCTCCCCCAAATTAATTTAATGAAGAATAATGTAAAAGCTCTGATTATTTTCAGGATGAGCAAAAGTTCGTGTACCCTTTGGAGTTTTCAGATGTGTTTCCAGTTGGTTTGGAAACCAATGTGTTTATTCAGTTATATTTGGAAATGTTTTTGTCCTTATGCGACATTAGGCTAAGGCCATAAAGGCTGGACAAAAGTCCAATCTGGATAATCAAGACCTAGCAGTAGCGTATAATTGTAACTGTGTCCCCTTGTCCTGATGCCTATGATCCACATTCCAATATGGGAAAACTGTTCCACGCACAAGTCTTTGGAGCACCTTCACACGTTTTTTTTGGATCGCTACCTGTTTACGTTCTTTGTGGCTAATCTTTTCCTTGTGACATGTCTTGCTCTCAACAAGTTGATGAATGTGTATTCCTTTGAGGAACTTGGATACAACCAGAAGTCAAAGAATCAAGCGTAACCATGTCCACGGTTATGGACAGCGTAGTACCAGACTCAGATTGCGTACGGACTTCAAGATGGTTTCTTACACATCAGTCATACACTGTATCTTGAGAAAGATTACTTGATCTGTAGAGTTAGGCGAATGCGTAGTTATATATAACGGAACTGATAAAATAGGTGACACAAGGGAATAATTCATTTTTCATTACGGGAATCTTTAATGCACTACTGCGTTACATTAGTTACTTTAAACACTGTTTTAGTGGATCTAATGCGATTATAAATCAAATTCACATATATAAGAGTACCTTCTGAACGGTTAATTTTAGTGACAACTGGATTCTTAGCATCCAGTCTTCCCTACTTCATTTATCAATAACCTGAGTCAGGAACAAAAACACAATATACGAGATAGCTTGGCGATATGTTTTCTCATCTCCTGGATCAACCCGTTCAAATATTTGGTTAGTTAATCCTATAAATCCTACCTTCAAAGAGAATTCGCAAAGAAGAAACAACTGTGTTGAAACAAAGATCGTCAGTTTCGGCAGGCCCCCAGAAACCAGCAACTAGCACGAGGAACAAATAGAGATGTAGCAGGGCAAGGTAACCTACTGAATCCATAACCGACCAAACGGCAAACCCCTACGCTAAATAAATAATAGCTGGGTAGGGTCGCAAAACTCAACAAGAAATTCCAGAGCCGTTGTATTGTCAGAACATTATCATGTCAGATGTTCTCCTGACATTATCCTAATATTTGTGTGGAGATATCGGAACGGAACAGTGCAGATATCAGTACGATAACCCGTCAAGGGTTACTTACCGACGCGAGGGCTAACTAGTTCCAAACCGCGAGAGAGACAAGAAAAAAGAAAAAAAGGAAGAAAAAAAAAGAGGAATGGTGTTCGAAATGAAGCTATGCATTGTTCTCGACCGGCTTCTTTCTTCAATCTGCATTAACAAAGTCCTTCTCTCTTTACCATGATATAATACTTTTGCTTTACAGAACTTAGTCGTTTTTCTAATCAGAGAGGCGTTTTATGAATACTTTGTATAGAGTGCTTCCTGTAATTATTAGATTAGTTATGGTAGTGAGAGAACTATGTCAAGCTATCATGTGATATGACACGAGATTAATTATTAATTATACGAAATAGATCAATAGGAACTTATGTTAATCAATTAATTATTTCGATAATGTTTTGTTTCAAACTAATACTAATTTACAAGTTGCTCCAACCTTATTGTTTTAGTTTTTCTAGGTGAAAGCATGGAATATCACAAGTGATATATCAAACGTAGAAAGCAACGATTGTTTATTAACTATTATACCGTGTACCCTATAACCTTAGTCAAACAATCACATCATCACGCTAAATGAGGAGGAGAAAAGAGCTAAATGGATCAGTTTGTATTTAAATAGTTTTCAGTATGTTGATAAACAGAAACAGTTCCTTAGCAAATTAGCACATTCCAAACCACACATCACTAATAACTTCTTATATAAAATAATAACATTAGTTCTGGTTAAAATAGCATAAAACAGATTTAAACAGTGAATTGGACCAGGTGCAAAGAAATTATAAGCTGCTAAAGTTCACGTATCGTATATAATGCTCAATTGACGTCTAGTCTTTATTTGCAGGTTAAACTGTTTTGTAGTTCGATGCTTTGTCTTAAAACCCACCCTCTTGTGGATAAACAAACTCTATTTGCTGGCCACTATATAATAATCGCATGAAATAAAATTTAGCCTCTTTGAAACGCTTCGTGTTGTTAATTCTCAAAATGTATCCAACTGAAGATCAGACGACAGCGTGATTAGATCTTTGATTATAATTTAAAAATCAATAATTTTATAATTACAGTTTAGTTGCACAAACTAACGCACTCCTTATTGTAATTATTAAAATAAGGTCCATACTTTCTATTAAATAGATGGTCAATAATACTTCACGATGATAAGTGTGAATTCTTACTAGCACATTTATAAGGTGTTTTGCGATACAGAGGCATGCGATGGAAATTTTTGTTTATATAATCACCCATTGGTTCATAATGAAAAACAGAATAAGGTAAACTGTCGATTATTTTCAGGATTAGCATAATGTTTTTCGGAGCATATATTTCAGTTTAAATGTGGGAACCGATCTGCTTTATTTTGGCAATTTTGTGAAATATGTTTGTCCTTTATTCCACCACTGGTCACAGTGCCATAAACTGGACAAAATGTCAATCTGATAATCAATAGAACCTAGCAGTAGCGGATATTGGTTACTGTGTCTTGGTTCTGATGCCTAGATCATCATTCCAATAATTGGAGAACTGTTCCACGCTCAAGTCTTTGTGAGCACCTTCTATGACGTTTTTTTGAGCGACCTGTTTATCGTTCTTTGTCTGGCTAATCTTTCCTTGTGAATGTCTTGTCTCATCACAAGTTGATGAGATGTGTATTTTCTCTTTGAGGAACCTTGATCCTACAAGACGTCAAAGAATCGAGCGTAACTAAATCTACGGTTTTGGTCAGCATAAGTACCACACTCTAGATGCGGACGGACTTCAGATGGTTTTTTTACACATCAGTCAACACTGAGTGACTAAATGGTATCTTGGAGCCTCAGATGAGGCAATGCATATGTGAATATGAAGGACCTGAAAATTAGGCGACACAAGGGAGATATTCATTTCATCAACGATTAATCAGCATTTGTTAATGCACTACCTTGCGTTACATTAGTTGCTTTAAAAACACTGTTTTAGTGATCTTTGCGATCTTTAAATCAAATTCCGCAATAAACATTAAAGCTTGCTGCAGTTGTTTTTCGTAACACCGGTTCTTGATTTTCAAATTATTCTTACTTTATCTCTGTTATGCCATAATCGCCACAAACGACTGGCGTTCGAACGAAGTATTGGGCAATATGCTTTCATCATCTTGGATTAATCCGTTTATATATTTGGTAGTCACGCCAACGTTCAGAGATTTCACTAAGAAGAAACTACTACTCTGTGTGGAAACGAAGATCATCAGTTCGGCAGTACCCTTGAACAGCTCAGAAACTATTAAAACGACGATATTTTGACAATAACAGTTCAAACAGTGTCCTTAAAACCACTAAACCTTTTCCATCTCATGCTGAAGATAGTCGATTTGTAGAAGCAAGAGGAAGGTTACAGATTCATAACAATGTTAAGACTCCACATTATTTGATATTCCGCAGACACTTTACTAGTGATATTTAGGTTATTAATATGTACCCTAATTCGTCAAATTTTCGAAGAATTTGTCCGCGAATTTAAGATAGTTCCATAATTACTCACAAGTTTAAGAGAAATGAGTTTGTCAGAAAGATTCCTCGATATCCAGCCTTTACGTTGGAATAAGATTCTACCATTCTTTCCAGTTGAGTCTGCTATCAGTGGAATTTCCGTCACATTCCTCCAGTTTAGCCTCTGTCCCGCAGGCTTCTCTGTCCGACTGGACAACTTGGCTTCTCCAGAGTACTTCATATGTTCAAATTCGCTGAATTTGGGCCTGGAATTGAATGAAATCAGATATAGTCATGTATAGTATTTAAAACAGCGTTAAGTCCGCACTGAACTAATGGAACTGGACTAGTTTGTCTCAGTTTACTGAAGTCTTGGAGTAAAGGCATAATATTGCACGGTGAAGTGTCTGATAAGTTTTGCTGTAACGGGAATCAGAAAGATGAACGGCATTTTAAATATATATTTTTACCTTCTCCTCTCGGAGTCTGAGAAGAGTCTTCCTCGTTATCGAACTTCAGTTTCTCGAGAATGTCTCATGGTCTCTTCCTTGTAGCAGGAATCTTTGAAACCACTTCCTGTAAGACAAATGTGAAAAGCCATTCCTACATTCCATCCACGTTATAATTAACCTGATCGTGAGGAACTACTAGGACAAAAACAAAAACAAAATATACGGAATATAACACTTAAGATTATTTATTTCACGGACCCCGCGATACCTGAATATCAGAGACACGAGTAGCCACCTTAATTTTGTGCCTCGCCTCTCGTATCCCATTATCTTCCTTCCTGCTCCTCTCCCAGAGATCAGTTTCCTTTCCTGTCTACTCCAGCGACTTCCTCATGTGTATAACTTACCTAGCCATCTGTGAGATATCTAACGTGAGTTTATATTTCTCAGAGTATTTGGTACACATTTCAATCTAATCTAAAATCTTTCAATAAGACGTATAATTTATTTCGAGATTCGACCTTTTACCCTCTTTCCAACTTTCTCAGCAGTTCTTCTTCTCGCAGCTTGTTTCTGTATTCGAACAGGCCTTTCCCTTTCCTTCTTGTCTTGTTGCAGTTTCCATCCTAAGAGAAATCAAGAGTTATCATAAAATCATCGAAGAACTATTTACAGACAACAAGAGTATGACATATTGAGGTACAATTACAACTTCATGGAATCTAGCCCTAAATTTAGCAACAACAAAAAAAAACGCGAAATGTACCTGGTATGTCCAGCTCATCCATGCACTGTCCTTTAGCAAGCATCAGCCGTCACTTGTTTCATTGACAAAATCTCCTGATACCTCCTTCTTTTGTTCTTTATCATCATTGAAGTTTGTCAACATGGTTATCGACTCCAGCGTTCCTGGTGTACAATATTGACGCTCAATACTGTGTAAACTCTTTACATTATAGGTACAAAGTCCATTGTTACGGCTTTTTAGTGAGACTTTTTCAGGCACGAGTAAAAAGCGAGCGAAGATTAAAATCGCAGCTTGATAAAAACCACTTACATCTGCCGTTTGTTAAAATCTGTTTGTAGGTGTTTTGAATGGTTAGAGCCTCGACACACTTGATGTTACCTTATCAAGGCGATTTCTCAGCTCTCTCAGTGATTGCGCACCCTCACTCTCTCCTGAGCTGCACGCCTGGCTCTGCTACTCGGCATCGTCCTTCATTTGCATCAGCTCTGTCTAAATTTGAACAAAATCTAGAGTATTAGTTAGGATCTAGCTATTCCGAATGTGATATTTGCGAATAGGTAGAGAACTGTCAAAGAATCAAGATGTGATTTCAAAATAATATGAATAAACCTGGAGTTGCTGTATATTTCTTCTGTTTGAATTAGCTCTGTGACCAAAGAGCGTTATACTGTTTTAATCAGCACACACACTTTCCTGTTCTGGTCATACTTTGTTATCACCTGTCTCCGTGACAATTTTGTGTAACAGAGAGAATTTAAAGATATTTTAAATTAAGAGCCATTATCCTCAATATCATAATTTACAATAAGACTAATTCACTGTACATAATGAATGGCTAAATTTAAAACTCTGTGAACAACTTTTAAGAAAAACAAGTAGAATTTATTGCTATTTCAATTCAACAGCATCTTCTATATGTTCCTATACTTAATAATACTAATAATTTTTTAGATGGCGTTGTTAGTTCGGATGACTCGCATGGTTTGCTGCAACCAGACTATCTACCCCTACCGAAGGATCGCTGAAGAACTGGACACCGTAATCCTTGTTACCAAATGCTCCTTCCTCGGCATTTGCTACTGGAATGTCGAGTTGACGAAGGACAGACAAGCTGCCTTGCTTGCTAACGGACTGTTGACAGGTATGACTTGGACATTAGAGATTCAAGAGACTAAACTTTTGTCAGTTTGAGGATAAGAAACTACAGGAAATCATCAGCCTCCTTTTGTTTGATCAGAAGACAGGACGTCATGGTGGACTGGGTTCTTAATCAACGCTCGTGTAAATCATTATTTCCGTTCATTTCATCAGATCAGCATCGAGTTGCTTTACATGGCTTTTGTTATTCCATCCAAGTTTGTTACACACAACCATGCAAAATGCTACGAATCGTGAACTGTTACAGTCCAAGCCAACCCAAAAACTTTATCAATCCGATGCTACGACCAGTATTACTGTAGCTTCAGGAAGCAATTAATGTGCCGGCAAGACATGAAATCTGGATCTAGGAGATTTCAATTCAAACTTGGCAAAAGGTCTGATCATGGAACTTTCAAATGGCCTTCATATGACACTGGAAGGCATGGCGTTGGAAGACGTAATGGAAAATGTGGGAGATATTGGATTTTCTTGTTTCTAATGTTTGTTTGCTGGCAAACACTGCATTTCGTCATTCCCATCGCATATAACCACAAGAACTGGTTGGTGAAAGACAAAAAGACAAATGAAGTCGCCCTATTTTTCTCAGATTGATTATGTTTTATGCCTCGGTCACGCAGCACTGTTGTTTCTCCAATGAGCAAGGGCCTATGCAGAGCTACACAACATTCTATCATACAGCTAGAAAAAGCTACCATCGACCTGAGGCAGCAAACTAAGTATTCCGACACAGGTACATCACTCTAAAAGGTACAACACGACATCGCTGGTTGTAAACAATGAACTACAAGATCATTTACCACAAACTGACACCTCCACAACTTGACAGTCTTTCCACTTCCGCTGACACTAAGGACAGGATTCTAACAGCTGTTTGAACTTCAAGTCTACACCCTCTAACACTGTGGGTGTCAAGAAGAAAACCCAAAGACAATCATCAATTCATCAGATACAGCATGTATGTAATATGTCTAGACGAAGGACACACACTTTTATTACAAGAACTGAACGAAAATTTCATTAGAGAAGGACAGTATGAGAAAACGAATCATAAACTCAAGAACGATATCAATAAACGTCTTAAAGTGCTAAGACGCTCTAGCCAACCAAATATACAGCTGACACCATCAACGCTGCAGATGACACGAAGAGGATGATTCGAGGCTACCAGAGATCTCTTTCTGCCAACCTAGAGTCAGAGCCAATACTGTCTCCACTCTGAAAATCAGCATTGCAAGGACGATAGTGAAAGCAAGTATATTAGAGAGTGTTTAAAAAATCACTACACCAGCTCAGACCCTCCTTTGGTACCTTTCACCGGGAGACTCCCCACGTCCTCTGAATACTCCTATAACTTCCTTAGAAGTCCAATATCTGCTCAAAAGTTGGATAATGGAAAGCAGTAGGTCTGATGAGATTCCTAACGAGCTGCTGAAGTACGCACCACCTGATTCTACTCCAGCAATATGCATGTCTCATTAATCGATCATTCGAAGTACATGAGCATGTCCCCTCTTTCACGGAGGTGTTTCTAACCCCTCTCAGAGCCAGGGAAACCAAGGACCTCATAAAGAGCCTCAGACCTTCTTGCCTTCTAATGGAACTAGGAAACTGCTCTCGCTTGATTACTCTACACAGAATTCAAAGACAAATTGCAGAGTAGCGACAGGACCATGGCAAATGCCTACAGGCGGTCATAGTTGTGCAAATATAGTCTGGACTCAAGGGAGGGGGGACGAATTGCTGATTTCTGTTGTTAAGAGAAGAGATGGAGTTCCACAAGATGGGAATCGACAGGAGCTCGGCCTTCGATTCATCAAGAGATCAGTTTATCCTGGATCTTTTGGCTTATGCTGGTTGTTGTGAGGAAGACATTCGGTTGGGCGAGATACATGCTCTCCAACACAAATTGAGGATAAAGAATCAACAACACCATTCTTTAGAGTTTGAACATCCGAGGGTTCGTTTCATCAAGGTGATTGCGCATCTGTGCATTCTCACACTGTAACTTTGCTGAGCTTTGTACCACTTCCGTGCAGTAGTGCTTACCATTCGGCCTAACCCACCGTTCCAAACAACCCCGGACCCTCATGCCTATTGATGGGAATACCCGACGATGGCGATTTTGCAGATGAGGATGAGGAAACTCTTAAAGAAATGGCTACCATATGTAAGGATAATCCTTGAAAATGGAACCTGTTTTGTGAACGAGGACAAAACAGAACAGTCCACTTCTACATTGCAGATAAGGACGAGGTAGACGCCAAGGGTGAACCCGTGAAGAACAGAGAGCCCTGGCCAACACTATTTCTCTGGATCCAAGCCCTGCAGTAATCTGATATCTCTCGCCGATGCATCCTTGCTTACGTTGCCTTTGAGAAATACACAAGGTATGGGCAGAGAAAACCCCGCATTTCTCTTCCTGGTTAAAAATCAAGCTGTATGAAGCATTTGTTACCCCTGTTTTATTGTACACTGTAACAGCTGGGCAGCTCCACGAACATTATCAAATAAAGTTGATGTGTGTCAAACGCAAACATCTAAGACTATCATCAACATACCTATTCCCCGCATCATCACGAACAAGGTCTTGTATGCTCGTTGCAATGTAACACCACTTTCAGAGAGAGTTCATAATCCCGCTGGAAAATGTTTGGCACATTCTTCGTACGACTGCAACTCACCACCACAACAGCTCTAAATTTTGCTGTGATAGTATGTCAAATAGAGGGGAAGGATTGGTATGACATCATGTAATATTTTTAAAACTATTTTAGACGATTTGAATAAAGAAAGATTATATTGAATAATTAGTGACAACTTGACAGACTTAAGGTATTTAGCCCGAACCGCCAATGTGGAAAATTTATTTTAAATTTGTTGTTCGACAATTTTCAGTTTTAAGATTCAATTTTTGCATAATTTTTGAATTGTTGATAAGAGTTCATTTTAAGTTCCATTTTTTGTATTATAAGTAAGTTTTCAGTTTCTAACAAGTCGTTTAAGTAGACTTATCAGGTCTTATAGGGATGATTCCTGTAACTACTTTGGATTTGTGTAAAGTTTGATAATAACTTAATAAGTAATATTTCTTACATAAGTGGGGAGAATATTTTATCATAAAATTGAGTATGTTATATTGACTTTAATCATTCGTTTATTTTTCAACAATTTGCACAGCTTTAAAGTTATTTGGCAAAAAACCTGGCTAAGAATTCCACTTCTAACAAGAGAAACTTCATTTCGCTTGAAGCGATGAATGCACTCAAGATACGTCCTCATCAACCACCGACCCTTAGCCACGGCTTAGCTCTTGATGGAGCTCTGTTACTCATCCACAGCTGTTGCAATGTGTCCTTGTTCTTGTTCATCGTTATTTCAGAACTCTCAGATAATTAAGCTTTTTGGTTCCCCATCTTGAACAAGAAATATTTTAAAGGCTAGGCCTGGTGTTAGGTAACAGAATTATGGTATCTGACCTGATAGTTTATATTCTTTTCGTAGTATGGTAATCTTAATTTGGCTATTCATCATAATATTAAACTGTAAGCTGGAGCTTCTCTTCAGATCTGCTATCTCCTCCCTGATAGAAGCTGTGTTTTCTCCATGGCCTCGCTAAATTGAAGAATTTCCAAATTTAAGTCAGACGTTTCATACAGAGATTATGTCCAGCGGTCAATGAAATGTTTTGAATCTGAATAATATAGCTTTTACATTCGTCATCAAATGGAATTTCTAGTTTCTGTGCTCCATAGTCAGCACTGACTGCAAATAGTGGACAATTTCAATTGTAAGCCTCCTGAAGGCAGTGGTAGTTACTTTGCATGTTGGCCATCCCCCCCAGCCCTCCTGCCAATAGAGATGCGCCAGTAAAAATCTCTAAAAAAGTATGTACGCACTGCCTGAAGGTTTTGTATAATTTGATCAGAGGGTCCAAGCAAGTGCGGAGCTTTGTCCACCGGTGCAGTTACAAGCAGCATAGTCAGACAGACTCCTGGAAAGTTTGGTACAATGTGCCCCAAGAACTAAAATTTGCAAATGAGAGATGATTAATTTTGTTCATCATAGGGGGCAACCAAAATCGTCGTTTGAATGTAGGCAATTTTGAAAAACTTAACTGAGGTACTAACAAAACACGCGTTTTGCTCTGAAACACACTTTATTAGAAAATTTTACTGGCGTATCCTCTAAAATCACCTAATTTGTCCTATTTTGCGTTTCTACTTTAAGAGGGGAGGGGGCGCCAACAGGAAGGGGCCAGGGGGCGCTTTACAGTGAGGGGGAGGGCCGCCCACAGGCAACGTTATGCATATATATGTATATTATCCAAAAAAGGTATAATGTCTGGCTCAAAGAACAAAAATCTACTAATAAAAGGCACTATTTAAAAAATATGCTTATGTTTTTGAGAAAATTTCCCCTCATTTTAAAACAGGTCCGGATTTGACAACACGATTTAAACGAAAGAGAGACTGACTCTAAAATTAATATCGCCAGTAAACAAGATTCATACAAGAGGAAAACGTTGTTCAAGAGTCTTCAAAACCATGTACTATCAAAGACTCCAGTGGTTCCCCAATCGCATCAAATATTTGATCATAGTATTAAAAGTAGTTCAGTTCCTAGAAACCTTTTGCCTGAAGTTTAAAAATACATACCTAAAAAACACTTAGAAATGGGGATTGACCGGACAACTTAGGTAATCAGACGATCTCGTTGAAAATAACGAACTATGTTTATATAGTTGTTGTGATTGGAATTTTGTATCCCACATCGTGACGCCCTCCACGGGTCGTTTTCACTATAGCGTTTCACTGTAGAGTTTCAATGAGAGATACAGGGGAGCTCGCGCCACACTCGTGCACGGCTGGTCATACAACGTATGACAAAATTGTATCACCTGCACGCCATTCCTTTGCAAGCTTTGTACCGGTAAATAGCGTGATGCACTTTTAACGCTTACGCTCGAATAGTAAAACAAATTTTTTAGTATAACAAATTAAATTTTGGTACTTATTAATAACAATCAAACATATCATACATAGAAAGTAAGCCGCGCGTTGGTTGACTGCCTCAGTATGTGAATAATTTAAGCTTGAAGGTGCCCTGCGCATTTACCAACATTATCGGCGATCACATGATCTCAGACCTGGAGCGCCAAATTTAATTTAAAACTTTCCCTAGAAATCGTACATCACTAACGAGTTACTCAGCATATGAATTATAGGAGTGGCGGATTGTCATGTATTTCATTCATTCATACTCAATCGGTTTCAAAGCTGAATATTTAGAGCTCACATTTGTTGGAACTATGAAACAGAAACGTAAATAGGGACAATATACCGACGACAATACCAAGGACCCGATGCCGCATTGTACGTTTTTTTCCGGAGTCCGTTTTTACCGACGGCTTATTCCTCTCAGTTACTCATGCTGGCATGTATAGTCTGATAATATTTTGTTTTATCTCTAGCAGCATTCTGAAGTTGGAGTGTCGTATTATAGTTCGGTTTTGCATGCTATCGTGATTCACGATGTCAATCCTTGCAGCTCGCGAGGCCCAGTGGTGCATTCGCCGATCTACAGCAGTGCATCGCGCTACTACATGAACAGCTGAGCGACGGCTGCGCGCCCCAGTAACGAGGTGTAATTGAAACAAAAAATTTTAAATAAAAAAAAAGTATTAAAACAACAAATACATAATGTTAAGATGATATTTTCAGACAAAATCAAAAAATTGTTTGAACACAATTTTTGATTGCAATTGACAATATTAATTAATTTTAGCTTGTCACGGCCTAAACAATGATACTTACCTAAAATTTTCGTCGAGGTAGCGCTAGCGGCGCCTGCTTTTTCAAATATTGACCTAAGACCTGAGTCTGGAGGCAAATGGAACGAAGTATAAAGCCGGGTCAGTCCATATTATATCATTTAACAACGAACAATTTATTTGTAGCGCCGATCGCGTAAACTACTGTGCCACCCGCGCACTCAATGAGCTTCTCACGGCGAATGCGCTACTGAGCCGCGCCGAGCGAGATGAATTGCCATTACATCGTCCAGTTGTTAAAATAATTATGTGTTACAATCTTTATTGTAGCATGTTGTAGCGCGATGCAACTACTGGCCGCGCCGCGCATCAATAATTCTTCTCGCCGATCTGCGGTAGATCGGCAAGCTAAGCAACCACTTGGGCCTCCGCCGAGCTGCAAAGGATTGACATCGTGAATCAACCAGCCGTACATTCGATCAATTCCACCAAATATCCATTTATGGATTAAGAACATAAATCTAAAAACTTGGGTCCCCAGTAAGCTTACCTGTCTCAATAAAATTGACCTCCAGATCAATAAAATTAGAAGTGCTGGGGAGAGCTACATATAGTCCACTACTAATCAATATTACCCCCTTACAGGGATCGGACCCCAGGCTATAATGTTCATAACTAAAAATTCATGTTCGGGCGGAATGACAGCTGAGCGCCGCCCATAACAAATAACAGGTAACCTACGTATTTGAATATCGAGTCTTCACTGTCAAATGTTGTTTTGTAATTATACAAACAAACACTAGAACGGCAACATGTAAAAAAAAAGTCGGAATAACTTCGGACTAACTGGAAAATTGACAATATTCCAACATTTTTTGTTGTTTCTTGTTCAAATTAAATAAAAATCATTGTACAATTTTATTTTATGAAAATATTCAATTTATCACTTCCAAAATTACGGGTCCCATAAAACCAAACTGTTATTACAAAATCTCCTTTATCCTTTGAAATAGTACTGAATATTTTAACTACAATAACAAGTTTAGTGCATGACTGGATGCACTACTGGTGTAGTAAACCAAATTTTTTTTACTGTACTGGGCCGCGCATCAATAATGATTTCTCGCCACCACAAGAATGCTTCAGTAGATCGGCAAGAAGCACCACTGGGCCTTGCGAGCTGCGAAGGATTAGACATCGTATCATAATACAAAAACGAAATGAAAATAAAAAACGTTTATCATAGTCCTCGCAATATGGAATAAAATCATTTGATCCCTTGGCCAGGACCAATCTGCACAGGAAACACAATAAAGCGGATCTCATCAAAATATCGGGCAAAAGAGGCAAACAGTCTTGCTAATTGTAGCACGTGGTGACCCCCACTGTCGCTCCACTTAGTAACCCTGTAAGTTTCGACGATACAGGGGACAGAGATCTCTTCCAAAATAAACTTCTTTGTTTTATTTTATACATTTACTCTTATCTAAAATTTATCTATACTTTTGAAGTGTAGTCAATTGTTTATATCTTTATGATTGTGATACCAATAAAAAATGACTATATTCGCACTCCTACCTGTCCAACCAACTTCATTCTCCAGGAAGACCTACACCCAGGATTGAAGCCCTCGGACGTAGCAGCTGGTGGACAGTATGCACCATTCGAAAGAACATTCTTTGACATCAGGGTCCACCCAATCCTAAAATGTTGCGACGCCAATACATTTAAGCCACTAGATAAACTACAGGCGCATGAAGAAAGAGAAGAAAGATCTATATGAGTCAGAGAGTACTTCATCAAGAAAGGGTCCTTTGTCCCCACAAGTCTTTACACACCGGAGGTATTGGCCCACTCTGCACTGTGTTTGTAGATCGTATTTCTGAAAGGATAGCTCACGGGTCCCGTATTGCCTGATTAAGTACAGAAAAGCCAGCGGATGGCTAGCGGGCGCCGAACGGAGTTGCACTAAAATGCAGACATTCCATACTAGCGAATGGCTAGCGGAGTATAGCGGACGCCGCGCTCAAAACAGCGGAGAATAGTACAGCTTCATTAACACACCCGCTAGTTTCCGCTAGCTATCCGATATTGCCGCTAGGGACCCGCTAGCTTTTCTTCAACTAAATCTGCAAAATCGGCTATATACGGACCTGAGCTGACGCAACAATAAAGAAGCTAAGAGCCAGGTCAAAAATCACATCAAACACCGGGAAAAAAATAATCAGGTTTGATCTGCTACAAGCACACTCATAGCACTCAGGGGAATCAGAGGGAAGACAAAAAGCCCCACCTGACTGGATGACGTATCCTTCAATCTCATTGCTCAGAAGACGAGCTTTTAGGTCTCTTAAGTTTGTTTAAGTAAATTTTTATAGATATTATGTAGCTATTGGTAAATGTTGTAAAAGTTTACGGACGAAATGATCCAGGGGGGAATCCCACCCACCGCCTCGGCGGTCGTTGATACACCCTTCACATGTAAGAGCCACTTTGGTCTACTTGCTGTGAGGTGGATCAGCTTACATGGGTTGGGGGTCCCCCCTTTTTTTTTTTTTTTTTCTATTCGAAAGTCGAATTTCTCAAATCGACTTTTTTAGTGTTTCTGCAGAGGGAGAATATCTATCAGAAGCTATTAATCCGATAGAAAAATAATGTTCCTAAGCAGAACTTATTGCTGGATCAAAGATCAGCGGGTGTGTGTAATGTAATTGCGCGAGCGATTTTGATCGCATGCCCTGAAAATCGAGTCTAGAAATCTATCATTCTCCTACATGTTTTAGAGCAATCATCCTGAAACATTCAGATATGTTCTAGGATCATTTAGAAAGATGAGCCGAGTAGAATTTGAGATTAGGGCCTTAAAAATTTTTTATCGATTTTGAACATCGTGGACTTCGGAAAATCATCAAAAGACAGGTCGCAAGATTTTCTAAATCGAATAAAAAATTTTTAAAGGCCTAGCTCAAAATTCCGGCCCAGCTCATCTCTTCTAATATCCCTAGAATCATATCATGAAGTTTCAGGGTGATTGCGCGAAAAATGTAGAAAGATATATTTTTAGACTCGATTTTCAAGGGCATGCTATCAAAATCGCTTTCGCAACACAATTTCACACACGCGCTGAAACTTTGACAGCCAATAATATCAGCTAGAAACGATATTTTTCACGGGATTAAAGCTATCTATAGATATTACTCCCCTCTAAAGAAACAACTAAAAGTCGAGTTTTGAGAAAATTTGTCATGAAGACCCTCCTGCCCCCTTAAACACCTCTTGTGTTAAAGAACCACTCTTGAATGTTGGATATTTTTCCAAAGTTTGATTTTAGGGAACTATCTCTAAAACCATCCGAAAACAATAGACCCAATCCCCAGCCCCAGAGAAAATTTCCTTTTTGAACCCTACCATAGTGACATTATTAAAAATGGACAAAAAGTGTTAAAATTTGTCCCGTTGATTCTCCAGCCGAATATCTTAACCTTGTCCTGGCCCTCATTATATTCTGATTAATTATAAAGATAGACACTTTCTTAGACAACTGAAGTAATACATCTGCTAGATCTCCTTCAAAATATTAATACTGCTTTTCACTATTTTATCTAAAACGCATTATTTTTCAGGATATGTTTATATATGTACATTTCATTGGAAAACACAGATGTAGATTTTAATTTCCAAATCTTGACTGATGTGGTATTCTCTATGTGTGTTCCATCTTTGCCCCACAGTTGTTCTCACAGTTACCAAGTTTGAAGCAGAATGCCGTAAACGGCAGCTTCAATTTGGAGCCACAGCCTCCTCTTGACGTCAACAACATTGCCTTTGGGAAGAACACCAAACCAGTCCGCAATTTGTGTCCACCCTTGTTTTTCAAGATGTTTAGTTTACTATTTATTTAATATTTTAAATTCTTTGATTTTAAGTTTACATGTAGAGTTTATAAGGAAGCTTTAAACCTATGTTTATAATTTCCCAAAGTCCACCTTTGACAGGAAATTTTGTGCCTTCAATCTGTGTACAGATTCCCAGGAATTGAATCTGAGAAAGAAACTTTTGAACCATGGTTTGTTTGCTGTAGTGTCGCTAAACTAAGTTAGAAAGGATTTTGGCATATGGAGGGGCAATGAGCAGGTGTACTAACGTTTTGGCAAAGTGCGAATATTTTCCCCCTGGTTCACGAAATGAGTGAAATGACAAAAATGAACAAAAATAAACAAAATGAACCTTGTCCCAGAATGCCCAGGCCCTGTTGGCTTAATTGGTATTAATACTTTGTGCCCTGAAAAAAGCTGGTCTAGCCATTTCAGCAATGCTTCTGGGGCAATGTTTCCATTTTTCGTTTCAGAGTAACTGAAATTTTGGAAACATTTGAACCAACTTTTAAAGCATTATATTTGCTGGTATTTATCCCTGAACTGAATTGGAATTGAATTTCACCGTTTTCAGCTCATTTCAAGAGGATTCTAGGATAAATACTAAATTTCTTCAGTTCTTTGTTCATTTCATAAACCAGGGGGAATATTTTACATTTCTGAGTGCTAAAAAAGTTAGTGTACACTTGCACCCTACCATAAC
Source organism: Bolinopsis microptera (assembly GCF_026151205.1). NCBI lineage: Eukaryota > Metazoa > Ctenophora > Tentaculata > Lobata > Bolinopsidae > Bolinopsis > Bolinopsis microptera. The sequence goes on from NC_087076.1 coordinate 5,488,936, forward strand.
CAATCAATTCCAACACAGTCCACAGGGATAAATATAGCAAAAAAGGTTGTTGCAAAGTTGGTTGAATTCTGGTTCAATGTTTCCAAAATGTTTCGGATTCATGAATTCCAATTTCAAGAATTTCCCCCCCAAGATTAACTTTGGCATTTTGTTTTTCCTCTATAAATTTACTCCCTTTAAAAACATTCTGCAGAATTAAGCCACCCTAGATATACTCAAATTGGGTATAACAATGAACTCCTCATTGCTGATTTCTAGCAGCCTATTTCTAGAACCCCTACCCCCCCCCCCCCCACTATAAAAAAAAATCCTGACTATGGCCATGCTGCAAATAATTTCCGTAGGTTCCATGGGGCAGATTAATGCTCCAATATATTTTATTTGATGCCACCTTGCAGTCATATCACTTTATGCTGCACTGCATTTCCATGACAGTGCGCCTACTTAATATCCTATGTATTCTATCCTTGAGATTGTTATTGAGGCCTTAATTATGAGATCTTCTAATCAAGACTTTCGAAGAAGTTTTCAACAAATCTGTATGTATATGAGAGAGACCTGCTTTTAAATCCTATTTTAATGAACTCAAGGCACTAACTATTAAGAAGTCTGACAATTTGCTGAGGCCATATGGCCTTAGGGCCAGGGGTCACACTGTCATTTGCAATTTGATCTAGAACTTCTCAATTTAAGCTCTCCAAAAAATATTGGAAGTGGCGAGATTATTCTAATTTTGGATTTATAGGAGCTTCATTTATATTTATGGATGGCAGGGAATGTGTTCTTTTTCTTCTAAAATTCACCACTTATACAAAAATAGCTATGATTCCCCTCTCCCCACTGGAATTTTACTGACAATTAAATTTATATTATCAAATTGTGTAATTTTGGGGATCATATTAGATACCAGCCCTTTAATCCGACCCGATTAATCATTCTTCAGATTGTCTTGTTAGATCATATGCAACAGCATAAAACAAGTTGTTGCATGTTTTGCAACAACATCTGCACGTTTAATCCAATCCACTGAACACAGCTCCTTTATATTTCCAGTATCAACGACTGAACAGCTCGTTCTACAACATAACAACCAGGCACCAACTGCTCCGACCGTACTACTGAGAGTCGACAATGCCGATGGTTAATACGCCGACGTGGACTCCCTATCACAACATGTGGAACAAGCGCGCTCTGCAGTAAATTGCTCTGTCACACGGAAAACAGAACACTATGATTCAAAACAGGTATCTAATTTCAGATTAATCCGTCTTTCTTGTCCACGAGATTTAAAGTGTGTTTATGGCTTCTCCAACTGTTGGAATCCGCGTGGTTCGCCGGCTTTTTTTATCACTTAAAAAATAGGAAATTCTTTTATTTATCCCCTCATTTATGAGTATATAAAAGGAGCAATAATTTGCAGAGACGGACGAAGTTATACAGTGTTTTGATGACCAACCAGACGACTGACCATGTAGACCATTATCTGTATCGAGGTGTAACAAGCGATACGATGGCCCTGTTAAACCTCTTTTAAGGACCTCCTGGTAGCCGGTAAGATTTTGTTGGACAGTTGCAGATATTAAGATGGCGTGACACCGTACCCGTATCATATCATGTGCGTGAGCAGGTCGTATCTCGATAATCGTATCAAGACGTTAGCGGAAAATTCTAGAAAGACATAATCTTTAATTTGAGAAAAATCAGAGTGATTAGTCATCATATACTGTCGCCATCCGCATCCAGATGTAGCAATAACACATTTCAGTGTGGTTAATTCCTGTTTTGATTTTATTCTCACACAGGTGCGCTTAAAACCATCCTCAATGTTTACTGAGGTCGACCGAATTTTATGAATGGAGAGGCTAGGTTTTATCTCAGTTATTTCTTGGAATAATGATGGTTTGCTAACAGCTTAAATGGGTTTTCTCGTCCCATTAATACTAATTAAACCAAATAAGATCGAATAGCCCTGTAATAATTAGGTCCACAATTAGCAGGTTTTCACTATTTCACTATACCTGCTTCTGCATGATGCCAAGTGACAAGTACTTTCCGGATACCGGCTAGATTTTTAGACTAACGTTTGGGGATTACTGATCAACAATTTTTCGCATATATTATGTAGTACCACAGGTTATAATCCCACAATGCTAAATCTCTAATACCAAAATTCCAGTTGGCAGATTTCAGCCTTTGAACGATACTTTTACAACTGTAAACCGGTCCAATTCTTCAGAATTATCACAATTACTGAGAACACTACTTATATTTTAACCAACCATTTCCACTCTCCAGGGGTTGCGTTCGACCTAGCAGATTCGATGGAACAGCACAGCTCAAACGGGAGATTGCAAATTTGGAGTGTGGTCATCCTCCTTCGAGTTCGTACCGGTTTCTAGCTATTGACTATATGGGGGGTCTCTCTCGTTCCTATTATTTTCTATTCTCTTATCTGGAAAATAAACAGATTAACAAACGACACGTGACATCATCACGACTCTTGACGAGAGGGTCTTCTGCTTTCTACTTCATAGACGGGAACTGGGGTTTCCTTATCTTTCTCTCATGTTTCAGGTTTATTTTCTTCGATATAATGTTTAAGGGGGTTAAAATTTTTGTTTTACGTTATCAGATGACATGCTAAATTTAAAATTTTTACGTTTACCACGCGTCCGTGTTTTTCTTGAACTGGACTTTACAGAATAATTTTAACCGAGAAAATTGTTTTAAAGTTTCAAGGCTCGGCACTGAGAAGTGCTTATATTGTTTTGCACACGTACTGGATTTTATTAACAACATAGTAAGTATATACTTTCTGCTTTGATCACAAAGGACAACTTCAATTTATGAGATTTTTTATTACTCAAAAGAAATGCTCACTCTTATTTTTATAACTATATTGAAATTTGATATGCCTATTGAAAAATAATCCAGCCCATCACGGAAATATGTCACACACTCAGAGAATTTTAGAATTTTAAAATTTATTTTTATTCGCAACTTCTGGTTAACAGTTAATAAATAGGTAATCCGATTAAGCAAAAGAAATTAAGAAATTATAAGCTGCCGAATAACAACCACAATAATAACGAAGTTGTTCGGGAACAATTCAGTCACTGCAAACTAGTTCGAACGTTGCGCTTTGGTTCAAGATTTAAGATTATTTTTTGTTGATTTAGTTAATAGTGATACGTTTGTATAAATAAAATTTATATATCGAGCAGATTTTAAAACATGGAGCTGGACTCGATTGCTTGAACTCGAAATTTTATACACTTTTCGTCAACCACGTATTCAATTTTACTGGATGATCATAGTCTTGATGTACAACTGTAATGTTTATATTAATTTTGTTTTGCTCCGGATACCTAGCTCTGTTTCCAGTTATTTTGACTAAACATAAAATCAAACCCGTTTATAGCCCGTCACGTGTCCAATCACGCGGTAAAAAACCAGATTCTATAAACACGTACACAAGTAATTTGCTAATCTTTTGTCATAATTTTCAAATTCTTCTCCCCCCGAAATTCTCGAATGCAGAGCAAGTACCCCGACCCCACGGCGGGCGCCCAGATCCTTTTTCTTTGATACAATTATTACAATGGGTAGCCGAATTAATTTTATCCTGATCACATCAAGAATCCCAAGTGTGGAAGCACACGGCAACGACAATTCTGCACTTCTCCCTCCATCCTCCCTTCATTAGTTCCTGAAAAGTTTCTGGCCCGGTATTATTTCATCGTAATTACATCAAATTTATCCATGATCAATTAGGGCATTATATTCAGAAAATTCATTTTTTTGAACCTGGGAAAGCTACTTGTTCAGACTGGTGGACAACAATGAATATAATATAAAGATTTGATGATTATACTAGAACTGTAACATTTTTTGTAACCATGACGACCATACATAAAATATACATAAAATATTTGATATCTGTGGACTGAGAGAGAGAGAGAGATATAGCCCTTATAAGATATCCTATCGCATGGCCCATAATATTAGTGAATTATTTCCCCCATCACTGTACACGTGTTTAAAGTTAGCCTGTTCGCCCTCCCTCTCTCTCTCCTCTCTCCTCTCTCTCCTCTCATCTCTGCAGAAGAGGTTGATGAACCTTGCTCCTTTGAAGATGGCTGCCTGGCTGTGTGGCTGTGTGACTCCCCCGCCCTCAGCTTCTTCCAGCCCTTCATGTTTCGCTTTGTCGATAGTTTAGTTTGGTGTAGCTCCTCAATTTCCTAAATATTAACCGGCCGATCGATTAAGTTTAGTTAGTGACGAATCGAGCGTGGGAACTGATGGATATTATTTTCCGCTTCCTCAACGAATGAACAATTACTCTTTATTTCTCCCTTATCATGGATGATTCCCCGAATCTGACGCTAATCTGCCTACTGACTACTCCGCTACAGTTAGCCCCACAGTGCACTACTATTGATTTCAAACTCCTGTTAATACCCTCTCGTAGCTCAATTAGAAAGTAGCGTTTCTTAAACTTACTGCCTCTGATAGTGTGACCGTATTGAGTGGGTTGTCAGATGGTAAAACTACAGGCTACTTTTGCCGTGCAGAACACGAAAGTGTCCTGAACTCTCCCAGGGCAACCGATGCTGTGTTTTAATTATTTAGATACCGATCAACCCATTACACGTATATTAGTACATACGGCACGGTTAATTGCTCTTTTGATTGTTGCCAACAGGTTGAACACGGGGTACGAACCAATTTCGTTGTTCTAACTACCCTAATCTAATATTGACCTAAAAAATTTCGACAAGTCCGACTATTGATGTGTTTGAACGGCATCCAACTCTCAGGTCAAATTGCCGTTTTAGTAACGGTGTTTTTTGACGGCAGATGTGGTTTCACGGTAATTTTGTTTTAATTCCGATAGGTCTGAAAAATACGTCCCAAATAATTGGGCAAGTATATTATTATCAACTATCGCTATTTATTCCGACTAGTTTTATCTGTCGTGAGGTGGCGTTAGACTGTGTTGCAACTCAGAGCTCATTATAAATATGTACTTAGTTTGATTTGGGCAGCCGATACACGGGTACTAGGATTCTTCTTCTAGGTTCTTCAAGAATAAGTACACCGCGCTATGACAACTGCACCCCATCTGCACGTTGCACTGCTATATTATATTACTATAATTTAGGCTACCTAGCAGCCGCAATTAATTTTAATAGGTAAGTAAGACCGACTTATTTGTACGAGGCGAGGTAATCTAAAACATGTGGCGCCCTGGAAACTAATGCCCTGAACGTGTTGCACTGGCTTACTGATTGTAGCGACTACTGGTTAACAATACTACTATAGCGTTCCTTCTTGACGAGGTTTCATTCCTATTATTCCATTAAAAGCAAGGTCGGTGTAAATTATTAATTCAGTTGTTATGCACGGTTAAATAAACAACGATTATACTAATGATGATATTTAACGTTTACAACGTGATGTCACTTAAGTGCTCCCCAAATTACTTTTAATGAAGAATAATGTCAAACTCTGGATTATTTTTCAGAATTGAGCAAGAAAGTTCGTGTAACAACTTTGAGTATTCAGTTGTGTCCAGTTTGTTTGGAAACCAAGTGTGGTTATTCTAGGTATATGTGGAAAATGATTTGTCCTGTATTCGAACCATTAGGAATAAGGCCATAAAGCTGGACAAAATGTCAATCTGGATAATCAAGAACCTAGCAGTAGATATTTTGTAGACTGTGTCATGGTCCTGAGGCCTAGATCCACATACAATATGGAAACGGTTCCACGCTCAGTCCCCCTTTGGACACCTTCTAACACGTTTTTGGATGCTACTGTTTACGGTTCTTTGTGGCTATCTTTCCTTTGTGAAATGCTTGTCCTCGAACAAGTTGAATGGAGATTGTAATTCCTTTGAGGAACTTGGATACAACAAAAGTCATAGAATCAGCGTAACCATGTCCACGGTTAAGGTCATCGTAGTACCAGGACTCTGGATTGCGTACGGACTTCAAGATGGTTTCTTACACATCAGTCAACACTGGTATCTTGAAAAGTTATCTGAGATCTGTAGAGTAAGGCAATGCGTAATGTTAATATATACGGAACTGATAAAATAGGTACACAAGGGAGAGTATTCATTGTTTTTCATTATCGGATCTTTAATGCACTCCCTTGCGTATACATTAGTTACTTTAAACACTGTTTTAGTGATCTTGCGATAATATTAAATCAAATTCAGCCATAAAGAAGAGGAACCTTCTGACGGTTATTTAGTGACAACTGATTCTTAGCATCCATCTTCCTACTTCATTATCAAATACCTGAGTCAGAACAAAACAACAATATGACAGATAGCTTGGGCGATATGTTCTCATCTTCCTTCCGAACAACCCGTTCATATTTTTTTAGTTAATCTACTCAGAGAATTTCGCAAAGAAGAAATCTTCTCTTCCGTGTTTGGAAAACAAAGATCGTCAGTTCGGCCGCAGTGCCCCCCAGAACCAGCACTAGCAAGAGCAAATAGAGATGGTAGCAGGGACAAGGTAACCAGACTGAATCCATAAACCGACCAAACGGCAAACCCCTACCGCTAAATAAATAATACTGGTTAGGGTCGCAAAACTCAATCAAGAAATTCAGAGCCCGTTGTATTGTTCAGACATTATCATGTCAGATGTTTCTCCGACAATATCCTAATATTGTGGTGAGATAGCGGGAAACTGAACAGTGCCCGATATCAGTAACAGATACCCGCAGGTTACTTAACGACGCGAGCTAACTAGGTTCCAAACCGCGAGAGAGACAAGAAAACAAGAAAAAAAGAAGAAAAAACAAAGAGGAATGTGTTTTCTAAATGAGCTAGCATTTGTTCTCGAACACCGTGCTCGTTCTTCAATCTGCATTAACAAAGTCTTCTCTCAGTTACCATTATATAATACTTTTGCTTTATCAGAACTTAGTCGTTTTTCTATATCAAGAAGCTTTTTATGAAATACTTTGTAGTTGGAGCGCTTCTGTAATTATTGAGATTAGTTATTTTAGTGCGAGAGAACTATATCACGCATCATGGATATGACACGAGATTATATTAAAATTATACGAATTAGATCAATAGGACTTATGTTAATGCATTATTATTTCATACATTTTTTGTTCAATCCTATATACTAATTTACAAGTTGCTGCCAACTTATTGTTTTAGTTTATCTATGAAAAGCATGGAATTTCACAAGTGATAATATAACTTAGAAAGCAACAACGATTGTTTATACTATAGATACCTGTACCTTATACCTTAGTCACACAATCACATCATCACGCTAAATGATGAGAAAAAGAGTTCAAATGGATCAGTATTGTATTTAAATAGTTCAGTATTTGAGTAACTGAACAGTTCCTTAGCAAATAATGCACACCAAACACACATCACTAATAACGTCCTTATATAAAATAATCAGCATAAGTGAGGTAAAGATAGCATAACAACAGATTTAAACAGGGAATTGGACACAGGTGGCAAAGAAATTATAAAGCTGCTAAGTTCACACACGTTCGTATATAATGCACAAGTGACTCTATCTTCATTTGCAGATAAAACTGATTTTGTTGTTCGATGCTTTGTCTTAAAACCCACCCTCCCCCCCCCCCCCCCCCCTCTTGTGTAAATCAAACTCTTTGCTGGCCAAAAAACTAAAATTAATCGCATGATAAAATTTAGCAGCTCTTTGAAACGCTTCGTGTTGGTAAATTCGCAAATGTATCCAGCATGAAATTAAGACGACAGTCGTGATTAATTCTTTGATTAAAAATTTAAAAAATCAATAAATTTATAATTTACAGTTTTAGATGCAACTACGCACACTTATTGTATTTATAAGAAGGTCCAACTTTTTTTCTATTAAATAGATGGTCCAATAAACTTCACGATGATAAGTGTGAATTCTTACTAGCACATTTAAAATGGTGTTTGCATAACCAATGGCATGCAATGGAATTTTATGTTATATATTCAACGCATATGGTCATAATAAAAACAGAATAAGGTTAAACTGTACGATTATTTTTCAGGATTCGCAATAATGTTTTTCGAGCATATATTTCAGTTTATGTGGGAACCGATCTGCTTTATTTGGAGCATTTTGGAAATATGTTTGTCCTTTATTCCACCATTGGTCACCAGTGTCAATAAAGCTGGACAAAATGTCAATCTGGAAAATCAATGTAACCAAGCAGTAGCGATATTTGTAACTGTGTCTTGGTTCCTGATGCTATGATCCTCATTCATATTGGAACACTGTTCCACGCTCAAGTCTTTGGACACCTTCTATGACTTTTTTGATGCTACCTGTTTACGTTTCTTTGTGGCTAATCTTTCCTTGTGACTGTCTTGTCTCTCCAACCAGTTGATGAGATTTGTATTGTCCTTGAGGAACTTTGGATACTACAAGACGTCAAAGAATCAGCTTAACTATATCTACGGTTTTGTCAGCTTAGTACCAGCACACCAGAAGGCGTACGGACTCAAGATGGTTTTTACACATCAGTCAACACTGGAGTGAACAAATGGTATCTTGAGTCCCAGAATTAAGGCAAAATGCTTATGTAGATATAGACCTGATAAATTAGGCGACACAAGGGTGATTATTCATGTCCACGATAACAGCAATTTTATGCACTATACCTTGCTTACATTATTTTGCGTTAAACACTGTTTAGTGATCTTTGCGATCATTAAATCAAATTCAGCAATAAAACATAAGACTTGCTGCAAGTTGTTTTCCGTAACGACCGGTTCTTTATTTCCAATTATTCCTTTACTTTATCTCTGTTATGCCAATAACGCACACCACGCACTGGCGTTCGAACGAAGTAGCTTGGGCAAATGCTTTCTATCATCTTGATTAATCCGTTATAGATTTGGTATCAACCCTCTACGTTCAGAATTTTCACTAAGAAGAAACTTCTGACTCTGTGTTGGAAACGAAGTTCTCAGTTCGGCAGGACCCTTGAACCAGCACATGAACTATTAAAACGACGAATTTGGACAATAACATTCACAGTGTCCTTAAAACCACTAAAACCTTTTCATGCTCATGCTTGAAGATAGTCGGATTTTAGAAGCAAGAGGAAGGTGAACAGATTATAAACAATGTAAACGTCCAGCATTATTTATGAAATATCCGCAGACACTTTTACTAGTGATATTTAGGTTGATTAAAATGTACCCTAATCGTCAAATTTTCGAAGAATTTGTCACGCGAATTTAAGATAGGTCATAATTACTCACAAGTTAAAGAAATGAGTGAGTCAGAAAGATGTCTCGATTCCAGCCTTGACGTTGAAAGATTCTATCCATCTTTCCAGTTTGAGTCTGCTCTCCGTGGAATTTTCCGTCACATTCCTCCAGTTTAGCCTGCATGTCCTCCAGGATTCTCTGTCCCACTGACAAAACTTTGCTTCCCAGAGTACTTTCATATTTTCCAAATTCAGCTAGAAATTTGCCCCTGGAGTTGATGAAATCAGATATAGTCATGATATAGTATGTTAAAAAACAGCGTTAGGTCGCACTGAACTAATGAACTGTATAGTTTCTCAGTTACGAGAGTCCTTGGAGTAAAGGCCTAATATTGCACGGTGAAGTGTCTGATAATTGCTGTAAAGGGAAAGAAATAGAACGGCATGTTTAATATATATTTGACCTTTCTCCTCTCGGGAGCTGAGAAGAAGTCTTCTCGTTTCGAACTTCAGTTCTCGAGATTTTCTGAGTCTCTCCTTGTAGGCAGGAATCTTGAACCACTTCTCTGTAGAGACAAATTGTGGAAAAGCCATTCCGACATGTCATCCAACGTATGTATTAAACTGATCGTGAGAACTCCTAGGACAAAAACAAGAAACAAAATATATGGAATACAAACGTAAGTTAGATTATTTCACGACAAGCCGCGATCCCTGAATATCAGAGACACCAGTAGCCTCCTTAATTTTGTGCATCGTTCGCCTCCTCGTATCCCATTATCTTCCTTTCCTGCTCCTCTCCAGAGATCAGTTTCTTTTCCTTGTCCTACTCCAGCGACTTCCTCAGTGTGTATACTTGAGACCTCTCGCCATCTGTGAGAATATAACTTGGAGTTATATTTCTCAGAGTATTTGGAAGACACCTTTCAATTCTAAGTCTACAATATGTGGTCAATAATGAAGAATAATTTTGTTCGAATGTCCCCGACAAAAAAAAACTAACCCTCTTTCCAACTTTCTCAGCATGGTTCATCTTCTCGACACTTGTTTTCTGTTATTCGAACAGGGCCTTTTCCCTTTCCTTCTGACTTGTGCAGTTTTACCCCCCAACCTGAAGAGAAATCAAAAGTTATCATAAAAAACGAAGAACTATTTACAGACAACAAGAGTAGACCATATTGAGGTACAATTTACAACTTCATGTATCTAGGCCGCTAAATTTAGCAACAAACAAAATAAAAACTCGAATGTACCTGGTTGATGGTCAGCTCATCCTCGGCACTGTCCTTTGCAAAGCTCAGCGTCTTGTCATTGACAAAATCTCCTGATACTCCTTCATTTGTTCTTTATCATCATTTGAAGTTTGGTCACGTGGTTAACGAACTCCAGCGTTCCTGTGTACAAAATATTGACGCTCATACTTGTCACTCTTTACAATTATAGGTAAAAAGTCATTGTTACGTCGTTTTAAGTGAGACTTTTTCAGCAGCGAGTAAAAATCGTGGCCGAAGAAGTAAAATCGCAGCTTGAAAAAACCACTTACATCGTGCCAGTTTAATTAAAATCTGTTTTAGGTGTTGTTTGATATGGTTAGCCTCGACAGCACTTGATGTTAGCCTTATAAAGAGGCGATTCTCCAGCACTCTCAGTGATTGGTGCACCCTCCCACATCTCTCCAGCTGCAACCCGCTCTGCTACTCGAGCATCGTCCTTCATTTCCATCAGCTCTGTCTAAATATGGAACGAAAAACTAGAGTATTAGGTTAGGACCTATCTAGTCGAATTGATATTGCGAAATATGTAGAGAAAATTCAAAGAATCAATTGTGAATCAAAATAATATGAAGTAAACCAGGAGGTTGCTGTATTTTCTTCTGTTTGGGAACTAGCCTCTGTGCCAAAGAGCGTTATACTGTTTTCTAATTAGCTCACACACTTTCTGGTCAACTTTGTTATCACCTTCTCCTGTGACATTTTGGTGTAACACGAGAGAATTTAAATATTTTAAAATTAAGAGCCATTGATCCTCCACTACAGAATTTTACAATAGAAGACTAATTCACTGTACATAATGAATGCTAAAATTTAAAACTCTGAACAACTTTAATACAAACAAAATTTTGATAAATTTTAATTGCTATTTCAACGCATCTTCTATAGTTCCTTTATACTTATAATAATAATACTTTTTAGGAATGGCGTGGTATTCGTGATGAACTGCGCATGGTTGCTGCAACCAGACTATCCTACCCCTACGCGAAGATCGTGGTAAGATCTGGACACCGTAATCATCCCTTGTTACCAATTGCGCTTCTCGCTTGGCTACTTGGAAGTTCGAGGTTTGACGAAGACAGACAATCATGCTTGCTTGCTAACGACTGGGACAGTATACTGGAACATTATAGGGATTTCAAGAGACTAAATTTGTCAGTTTGAGGATAAGAAACTACCAGGAAATCATCGCCTCTTATGTTGATCAGAAGACAGGACGTAATGGTGGACGGGTTTTCTTATCAACGCTCGTGTAAATCCATTATTTCCGCTCATTTCATCAGATCAGCGATTTCGAGTTGCTTTCATGACTTTTTTATTCCATCCAAGTTTGTTAACAAACCACCAGCAAAATGCGAATCGTGAACAGTTACAGACCAACCAACCCAAAAAACTTTATTCAAATCCCGGCTTGCTACTGCCAGTTTTACTGTGAAGCTCAGAAGCATTAATGTGCCTGCAAAGACATGAATCTGGATCCTAGGAGATTTCAATTGCCAAACTTAGGCAAAAGGTCTGATCATGACTTTCAAAATGGCCTTCATAAAACACTGAAGCATGCGTTGGAAGACGAAATAAAATGGTGGAGATTATTGGATTTTCTGTTCTAATGGTTTGTTTGCTGCAATACACTGAGCATTTCGTCATTCCAGCGTCATCTAACCACCAAGAACTGTTTGGTGCAAGACATGAAGACCAAAAGAAGTCGCCCTTTTTTTCTCTAGATTGATTATTTTTAATGCGTCACGCATATCACTGTTTTTCTCAATGATGCAAGGGCCCAATGCAGGAGCTAACTACATTCTGAACATAAGATTGTAAAAGCTACCATAGACCTGAGGCAGCAAACAAAGTTATACCGAACAGTAAATTCAGCTGCTAAAAGGTACAACACGACATCGCTGGTTTGTAACAAGGAACTACAAGAATCAGTACCATCCACAGCAAACTGTCACTCAGCAAATTGACAGTCTTCCACCATCCGCTGACACTAAGACCAGGATTCGAACACTGTTGAAAACTATCAAGTCTTCAGCCTCTTACACTGTGGGTGTCTCAAGAAGAAAACCCCAAAGAATCATCATTGCACAGATCAGCATGTATGTAATATGTCTGACGAATAGACACAAACTTTACAAGAACTGAACGACAATTCAGTAGAGACGGTCAGTATTGAGCAAACGTATCAATAACTCAAGAACGATATCAATAAACGGTTAAAAGTGCAAGAGGACAAGCTCTAGCCAACATCTACTGACACCATCAACGCTGCAAGATACACGCAGAGGATGTTCGAGGCTACCAGCGCTCTTGCAGCAACAAAAGAGTCAGAGCAATATCTGTCTGTCACTCTGAAAAATCAGCTAGTTGCAAGTGACGATATGAAAGCAAGTATCCTTAGAGAGTGGTTTTAAAAATCACTACACCAGCTTCAGACACCCCTTTGTACCTTTCACAGGACTCCCACGTCCTCGAATATCCTATAACTTCCTTAGAAGTCCAATATGCTGCTTCCAAGTTGAAAAATGGAAAAGCAGTAGGTCCTGATGAATTCCTAACGATCTGCTGAGTAACGCACCACCTGTATTCTTCAGCAATTGCATGTCTCATTAATCGATCATCGAAGTTACATGAGCATGTACCTCTTTCACGAAGGGTTTCTAACCCCTCTTCAGAAGCCAGGGAAACCAAAAGACCTCTAAAGAGCCTCAGACCTCTTTGCCCTTCTGAATGGAACTAGAACGCTCTCCTAGATACCTACACAGAATACCAAAGACAATTTAGCGAGTACACAGGACCATGGCAAAATGGCTAAAGGCTGGTCATAGTTGTGCCAATATTGTCTAGGACTCAACGAATTCTGATTTCTGTTGTGAAAGAGAAGAGATGGAGTTCCACAAGATGGGAATCGACATGACTCGGCCTTCGAATACATCAAGAGATCAGTTATCTGGATCTTTTGGGCTGATGCTGGTTGTTGTAGGATGACATTCGTTTGGCGAGATACTTGCTCTCCAACACCAAATTGAGGATAAAAATCAACAACACCATTTCTTTAGAGTTTGAAACATCGAAGGGTCGTTTCAAGTGATGCTGCATCTAGTGCATTCTTCACACTGTACTTTGCTGGAGCTTTGTACCATCTTCCGTGCATAGTGATTACCATTCGGCCTAACCCACGGTTTCAAACCCCGAGACCCTCATGCCTAGTGAATGGGAATACAGCCGACGATGGCGATTATTGCAGAATGAGGATGAGGAAACTCTAAAGAAATGCTACCCTATGTAAGGAGATCCTTGAATGAATGGAACCTGTTTTGAACGAGACAAAACAGAACATGTCCACTTCTACATTGCAGATAAGAGGACGAGGTAGACGCCAAGGTTACCCGTGAAGAACAGGAGCCCTGGCGCAACACTAATCACTTTGATCCAAGCTCTGCAGTAAGGCTGATATCTCTCGCCGATGCATCCTTGCTTTACGTTTGCCTTTGAGAAATACATCAAGGTATGGCAGAGAAATCCCCGCATTTCTCTTCCTGTAAAATCAGCTGTATGAAGCATTTGTTACCCATGTTTTATTGTAGCAACTTAACCAGCTGGGCAGCTTGCCACAGAACATTATCCAATAAAGTTGATTGTGTGTCAAATCGCAAACATCTAAGACGTAACTTCAACATACCTAATCCCCCCTCGCATCATCAGCAACAAGGACTTTATCTCGTTGCAAGGTACTCCACTTTCAGAGAGGAGTTTGCAGAAATCCCGCTGGAAAATTGTTTGGGCACATTTCTCGTAGCGACTGCAACTCACCACCACAACTAGCTCTAAATTTTGCTGTTGATAGTATGTCAAAATATGAGGGGAAGGATTGTAGACATCAATGTAATATTTTTAAAACTATTTTATGACGATTTTGAATAAAAGAAAGATTAATTTGAATAATAGTTGTGACAACTTGACAGACTTAAGGTAATTTAGCCTCGAACCGCCAATTGTTGGAGAAATTTATTTTAAATTTGTTGAGTTCGATAAGTCAGTTTAAGTTCAATTTTTTTGCATAATTTTTTGATTTGATAAGTCAGTTTAAGTTCCATTTTTTGTATTAAAAGTAAGGTTTTCAGTTCTACAAGTCCTTTTTAAAGTAGACTTTAACAGACTTTAGATTGTTCCTAGTAACTACTTTGGATTTGTGTAAAGCTTGGATAATAACTTAATAAGTATTATTTTCATACATAATTTGGGAGAATATTTATCAATAAATTGATGTATGTTATTTTGAACTTTATCTATTCGTTATTTCAACAAATTTGCACAGCTTTAAAGTTTATTGAGTCAAGAAAAACCTGGCTAAAATTCCACTTCTAACAAGAGAAACTTCATTTCGGGCTTGAAGCGTGTGAATGCACCAAGATAACCTTCCTCTCACCAGCCTGCCCTTAGCCACGCCTAAAAGGCCCTCTTGATGGGAGCTTCTTGTTACTCATCCTCAGCTTGGCAATTGTGTCCTTTGTACTTGTTCATCGTTATTTCAGAACCCTCATAATAACTTTTTGGTCACCCATCTGAACAAGAATATATTAAGGCTAGGCCCAGGTGTTAAGGTAAACAGAATTATGGTATCTGACCTGATGTTTATATCTTTTCTAGTATGGTAATCTTGAATTTTGGCTATTTCATCATTAATATTAAACCTGTAAGCTGGAGCTTCTTCTACAGATCTTCTATCTCCTCCGGATTAGAAGCTGTGTTCTCCATGCACACTAAAATGAAGAAATTTCAAATTTAAGTAACGTTTGTGACAGCAGGATTATGTCCAGCGTCAATGAAGTTTTGAATCTCTGAATAATATGAGCTCTAACATTAGTCATCAAATGGAATTTCAAGTTATCTGTTGCTCCATAGTCTGCACTGACTGCAAATAGGTGGAGACAATTTTCAATTGTTAAGCCTCCTGAAGGCAGTGGGTGATACTTGCATGGTTGGCCAACCCCCCCCAGGCCTCCTGTGCCCAATAGAGGATTCGCCAGTAAATCTCTAAAAAAGTATGTTACGCCACTGCCTGAAGGTTTTGTTATAATTTGATCAAGGTCCAAGCAATGCGGAGCTTTGTCCCACCGGTGCAGTTACAAGCCCATAGGTCCGGAAAGACTCCCGGAAAGTTTTGGTATAAAAATGTGCCCAACAGAAACTAAAATTTGCAATGAAGATGATCATTTTGTTCATCTTAGGGGGGCACCAATCGTCGTTGAATGTAGGCAATTTTGAACACTTACTGAGTGTACAAACAAAACTGCGCGTTTCTGGTCTCTTTGAAACACACATTATTAGAAATTTTCTGGCGATCCTCGTAAATCACGCTAATTTGTCCTATTTTGCGTTTCTACCTTTACGAGGGGAGGGGCGCCAACATGTAGAGGGCCAGGGGCGCTTTACAGTGAGGGGGAGGGGCGCAACAGCAACGTTATGCCATATATATGATGTTATCCAAAAATAGGTATAAAGTCCTGGCTCAAAGAATCAAAAATCTACTATAAAAGGCACTATATAAATTATTAATTATGTTTTGAGAAAAATTTCCCTCATTTTAACCAAGGGTCTGAATTTTGACAACACGATTTAAACGAGAGAGACTGACTCAAAAATTAATATAGCCAGTAAACAAGATTCTACAAGAGAAAACGTTGTTCAAGAAAAGGTCTCTAACCATGTATCTATCAAAGTACTCAGTGGTTCAACAATAGCATCAATTATCTGATCATAGTATTAAACAGTAGTTCAGTTCCTAGAAACCTTTTTGGCCTGAAGTTTAAAATACATACCTAAAAAAACACTTAGAAAATGGGGATTTGACCGGACACTAGGTAATCAGCGAACTCGTTGGAAAATACGACGTATGTTATATTGATGAATGTATTTGATCACATCGTGACCCTTCACGGTCTTTCACTATTACGTTTCACTTAGAGTTTCAACATACAGGGGACCGCGCCACATCGTGCTCGGCTGGTCATACAACGTATGACAAAATTGTAATCCACCTTGCACGCCATTCCTTAGCAAGCTAGGTACCGGTAAATAGCGGATGCACTTTTAAATGCTTACCTCGAATAGACAAAACAAATTTTTTAGTAAAACAATTTAAATGTTGGTATTTATTAATAACAATCAAAACATATCATATCATAGAAGTAAGCCGCAGCGTTGGTTGAACTGCCGTCATATGGTGAATAATTTTAAGCTTGAAGGTGCCCTGCGCATTTACAAACATTATCGGGATCACATGATCACGAGGACCTGTGAGCGCCCAAATTAATTAAACCTTTCTAGAAATCGTACATCACTACGATTTACTCATGCTTTGAATATAGGAGTGCGGATTGTCATGTATTTCATTCAATTCATACTTAATCGGTTAAAGTCTGTATATTAAGCTCACTATTGTTTGAACTATGAAACAGAACGTAAATAATGGACAATATACCCGACGACATACCAAGGACCCTAGTGCCGCATTGACTTTTCCGGACCTTTTTTATACCGAAGGCTTATCCACCAGTTTTACTCAGCGCATGTATAGTCTGATAATATTTTGTTTTATCACTAGCAAGCATTCTGTAAGTTGGAGTGTCGTATTAATATGCGTTTTGCATGCTATCTGATTCACGATGTCAATCCTTGGCAGCTCGGCGAGGCTCATGGTGCATTTCCCCGTCTACAGCAGTCATAGCGCTACAACATGAACGGCTGAGCGAACGCTCGCGCCCAGAACGTAGGTGTAATTGAAAAAAAACTTTAAATAAAAAAAAGAAATTAAAAAACAACAAATACGAATGTTAGATGATATATCAGATCAAAATCAAAATAATTTTGTTTGACACAATTTTTGATTGCAATTTGACAATGTTATTAATTAATTTTAGCTAGTCACGGCCTAAACAGATGATACTTACCCAAATTTCGTCCGAGGTAGCGACTAGCGTGCGCTGCTTTTTTTTCAAATATTGACCTATACCTAGCAGTGCAAATGAACGAATAGAACGTACCGGGTCCATCCATATTATATCATAAACACGTAACAATTATTTTTAGCGCGATGCTTACACTACTGTCGCGCGCCGCGCACTCATGAGGCTTCTCACGGCGAGATGCGCTACTGTGCTCGCCGACTGAGATGAATTTGCCATTACAATCGTCATTTAAAATAATTATGTGTTTAACAATCTTTATGGTATCAGGTAGAAGCGCGATGCACTACTGTGCCGCGCGCGCGCATCAAAATAATTCTCCTCGCCGATTCTCGGTAGATCGGCAAGCTATGCACCACTGGGCCTGCCGATGCTGCAAAAGGATTGACATCGTGAATCAACTCAGCCGGTCATTCGTCAATTCGCACAAAATATCCATTTTATGATTATGAACATAAATAGTGATAACGTTGGGGTCCCCAGTAAGCTTACCTGGCTCAAAAAAATGTGACCTCCTGATCAATAAAATAGAGTGCGGGAGAGCTACATATAGTCCACTACTATTCAATATAGCCCCCCTTACCTGTGGATCGACCCCAGGCATTAGTCATAATAAAAACTTCATGTTCGGCGAATGACAGGCTGACGCCGCCCAGTAACAAATAACAGGTAACCTACGTTATGTGAATATCGAGTCTGCAATGTCAATGTTGTTTTATTTATACAACAAACACTAGAATCGGCAATCGTCTGGTCTGAAATCAGACAAGATAACAGTAGCGGAGATTGGAGGTTGGCACACCAAGGAGGTTGGCACACCAACACAAAGAATATTAAAATAATAAACTACACACAACGTACTCCAACCCTTCTATTATCTTAAATATCTTGAATATTCTATGTATATTATTAGCTGTTTTTCTTGAGCAGGTTGCTTTTATAAGTTCGAAAACAGAAAACTTGCTAATGAATGCCGGTATTGGTGCCACCAACATTGCCGGCTCTTTAGACTTAGATGAAACTCCATCACACATAAAACTGATCATTGAAAAATACTTGGCATATAAAACGCTCCATTAAACGATATGCGTTTGGAAGAAACAAAATGTTGCAGACTTTGCAGAGGGAGATCAGGTTATTATGACATTTTTAAATTTTATTATTCAATTTATTCATTCACAATGGTGGATTAATGTGATACCTTATAACAAAATTCAAATAACAGGTGACATTAGAGCTTCAGAAAACAATAGAGGGCAGGTATAGTTTGATACTATTTATTCGGCTATTAATTTAATTGATTGATTGTGTATTGAATTGGTGGTATATTATAGAACTGTTTTTATTTCCTCAAATGTCTTTAAACAAAAGTACCTCAAGTAAATTTACCACGAATGGAGACGAGAAATGTTAACCCCTTCATAGAAGTACTTACGAAGTCGAGCAACATCCGTGAATGGTTTGAACTATATGAATTTTATCTTGCTGTTAACAACTTGACCGCTACACCAGAAAAACCCACGAACGTTCTTCTTGTTAGCTGATCAGGTAACCGCTGCTAACAAGAAGAATATAGCTGGTTTTATAGATGTGGATAATGGCGGGGAGGTGATCATTGTTTGTTTACGTTTTAGGTGGCGCCTCTATTCAGCAGGTTGAGGATGTGATGCAAATTTTGTATTATCGAAGGCTTGTTACATTTGTAACGCCTTCTTGTTAACCCCCTTTGAAGGTCCCGCATTATTTTCTGAACGAAAGCTCAAAAATAACCGAAAATCGACCTTTGTAGCCTGATCAGGAAACCGCTGTTAACAAGAAGAATGTAGCTGGTTTTATAAACTATGTTGATGGAGAGATTTATTCGCTGATCAGATCTCTTGTTAACCCAGACAATTGTTACAGGTATTATACTATCATATTATATATAGAGAATATACTGATTGGAGTCAAATATAACTAAAGTGACACAAGTTAAATTAAGATACTGCCTTTGGCTCTCTTTCACCAGGCTCAGATGATGGGGGCTGCCAAACCAGCTAAAGATATGCTATTGGTCTGGACAAAAAGGTTCAGATAAGGGTCTATGACAGCAATTTGGTTAAATTTGTTTTTAAGAAAAAAGGGCGCCTGGAAAGGTCCCGAGAAGATCTATGGCCATGAACTAAGAACTCCTTTTTATCAGGATCAAATCATGAGGGCTGCTAAACCAGCCCAAGATATGCAACCAATTGGGTTGGATGAGAAGGTTCAGATCAAGGTATATGATA
This sequence comes from Bolinopsis microptera, assembly GCF_026151205.1. Classification (NCBI taxonomy): domain Eukaryota; kingdom Metazoa; phylum Ctenophora; class Tentaculata; order Lobata; family Bolinopsidae; genus Bolinopsis; species Bolinopsis microptera. The sequence goes on from NC_087076.1 coordinate 5,508,664, forward strand.
GCAATTTGGGTAAGTTTGTTTTCAAGACAAAAGGGCGCCTGGAAAGGTCCCGAAAAGATCTATGGCCATGAACTAAGAAATCCTTTTTATCAGGATCAAATCATGAGGGCTGCTAAACCAGCCCAAGATATGCAACCAATTGGGTTGGATGGGAAGGTTCAGATCAAGGTATATGATAGCACTTTGGGTGAGTTTGTTTTCAAGACAAAAGGGCGCCTGGAAAGGTCCCGAGAAGATCTACGGCCATGAACTAAAAACTCCTTTTTATCAGGATCAAATCATGAGGGCTGCTAAACCAGCCCAAGATATGCAACCAATTGGGTTGGATGGGAAGGTTCAGATCAAGGTATATGATAGCAATTTGGGTAAGTTTGTTTTCCGGACAAAGGGGCGCCTGGAAAGGTCCCGAGAAGATCTATGGCCATGAACTAAGAACACTGATCTACACTGATCACAATGGGAAGTTATTCTGTAGAGCATGTAAGATCGTCATAGATCACATAAGGAAAAACACAGTAGAGCGGCATTTGAAAACGAATGTAAATAATTTTATTTATCAGGTGAACAATTGTTGCAAAGAATGATATGTATTACTATTTGACATTATATATATTCTGAAAACGTGAAGAACACGTTAACAAATAAGGCTGGTTAAAACTTAATTTGATTGAAAGTTCTAACAGCAGCTGAGACACCATAATATTGTATCTCCCAGAGTTGCCGATATTGACAGCAACTCTCACGGCTAAGCCTATTGCTTCTGCAATTTACTTACAAGGTAAGAGTTAAGTAAAAACACGTGTAAACAGGGCGTTTAGGAAGCTGGTTAAATTGGAACTTGTAGAGCTGGATAGTTGTGGACGGTGCAAGAGTACCATACTAGCAGAGGACACACAGGTTACCATACGAGGGTGAGTATAAATACATGGAGAGTGGATGATGGAACATCAACCTCACTTCCACATTTGCTTCTTATTGTTTGTTACAACTCTACAAAATGACAGTCACCTACACTAGCTACGGTACACTAGCCAAGTTGGAATTACTTACCATGTATATGAGGATCACAGTCACCACGGCTGTATGTTTTGGTCTGGACACTATGAGATACAATGTTTGGGACAGGAAGATTAGACGCATCACCAGAAAACTTGAAGGACAAAATTTAAGTATCATTGATCTTTATTATAATTTATATACATTGTATGATTATTTGTTATTATTGATTTCTAACCAGTAAAAATTATCAACGAGTTTTTTTGTTGATATTTTATTAATGACATCTTCAAAACATCTCAGGTCAAGGTGACAACAATGGTTGTCAAATCAATTTTGATGGAAAGCTGCTGAAAGATTTACCAGGACATCTTATTGGTAAACTAAATCGTCTGGCAGTGACTCTATTTCAGGAATCTGGTACCGACCTTCTGAGTATCGCCAAGACGGAGGATTCCACTGGAAAAACTAATTAACGAGGGTGAGTATAAATACATGAAGAGTGGATGATAGAACATCAACCTCACTTCCACATTTGCTTCTTATTGTTTGTTACAACTCTACAAAATAACAGTCACCTACACAAGCTACGGCACACTAGCTAAGTTGGAATTACTAGCTATGTACATGAGGATTACAGTCACCACAGCTGTATGTTTCGGGTTGGACACTATGCGATACAATGTTTGGGACCGGAAAATGAGACGCATCGCCAGAAAACTTGAAGGACAAAACGTAAGTATCATTGATCTTTATGTCTATTTAAACTCTGTAAAGTGAGAATATTTAGTAACTATGGATCTTTCTAAATCATACAATAAACCTAGTTTTGAAGGATCATTTTCTGTAAAAAGGAAATTCTACACTGCTGTAAAGATACTGGACCCAACCATAACCATTAAAAAAGTTGAAAAATTCCTAAAAACACTATTATATCTACCCAGACCTTTGAGAAAACCTAAATTCTACAGAAAAGTTTATACGAAGGGCATAAATTATTTATGGCAAGCAGACTTGTTGTTTCATGATAAATATTGGAGAACTAATAAAGGTTATCGTTATTGTTGTTTTGTGATTGATATTAAGCTGGAGCTAGCAGAGCTGGACAGTTGTACAAGGTGCAACTGGTTTACTCAGTATGAGTTTTTTCTTCAATCTGAAGATTGTGATGTTACCAGTAAATCCAGAAAATCGAACTGAGGCAGAAACTGTGAGTTTACAGAGAGCAGCATACTACTATACTAGTTATCTCTCACCATATCTCTCCTAGGTGAAGACAGATATATATTGATTACTTATAATATATTGATTACTATATTGATTATGTATGGATTTTAATTGTATATCTTAATACGGGTTTTTGTTATATATTCTAGTAATTTATTGTGTTATTGTATTATTAACCGATATACTATTCAGGATGACAACCTGGGTTTTGGTTTAGCTTTTAGCTTTTAGTCTTGCGTTTACCTTGTCACAACGATTCATAACAGTTTTTAATACACACAATGAGAGTTTTCCTTGAACGATGAGATGATCGACCCTGACAACAAAGATTTATCTGGCGACGAGGACAAGGACAAATGGTCTGAAGAAAACAAAACAGCAGAGGAGACACAAACATCCGCATCACAACAACCACCAGTTGTTAATCCAACTCCAAGGAGGAGAATGCAATCGGATCAAGGAAACCCAGTTGGACAATGGTCAGAAAGTAGTAAACTCAGATCATGGTTCGAACGTTTGGAAGTGGTATTCATGGATCTAGAGGATGAAAACTCCAATGACAAGTGGAAAGCTGTGAAACTCATCAAGTGGATTGGAGCACCATACTAGCAGAGGACACACAGGTAACGATATATCTGCTATATATTATGTGCCCCAGTGTTAAACAAGGAACTGAAACCGAGGGGTCTCGTTCAGGTCCCTCACAATTTTGTTTCTGCTTGGTTTTAATATACCGTTATAATAATGACTTAAATATAAAGTAATGAATAAACATGAAATGTAATTGATCTTAAAACATTTAACAATCAGTAGTTTACATGCGACAAGTGCGATAAGATTGAGGGGGAGGATATGCAGACATACTTCAACGAGCAGGTGACAATCACAAAGATCACAAACAACCAGTGGCAGTATAGAAAGAGCTGTCGACTGAATTTACATTCGGAGAGGAGACATGGAGGACACAGTTGGTGTTTGAAAAAGAGCCCCTCTATGACGAGCTTCAAGAGATTGAGGAGGGGATATAAGGACGGTGAAGCGGTGGAAGGATTATTATTTGGAGATGATCACACCATTAAGCATTAAATTATGTAATTGATTTTTATTTGGTTATTATTATATATCTCAACTATTTGTTTCTATACTATTTGAAAAAAATTGTTTCTATACTATTTAAAGCATAGCACCAAAAGTAAACCTTATGTCATAACCAATCACTAACCGCCTTACATCTCAGTTGTACCTCAACATGACTTCTTGACCTCTAACTACCAAGACTGGGTTCTCTACCAAAAACGCTCCATCAAGCATCGAAGTCCTCACTACTTGGTGATTTTTATCACCCAAACATAGAAACAATTTTTCATTAAGCATTATGTAATTGTTTTTTATTTAGTTATTATTATATCGTCACCTACAAATAGAAAGGGCCTATGTCGACATAGGCCCCTTTAAAAAGATATACCAGCGCGAATATCTGTGGAACCATACCTACCATATCCCAAAATATTAAGTCGATTGGGTGAAAATTCAAAATCTCGACTTTTTAAAGTAGGGCCTATATTAACATGGACCTTTTTCAATAAACTGAGCGGCTACTAATTTAGATAGATTAAAAAGGCACATGTCGACATATGCCCTTATAAATTGTTGAAACGTGATGTTCTTAAAACGTAGAAAGGGCCTAAGTCAACATATGCCCTTTTAAATAGGTCAAAACCCTGCTTTGTAATAGCAGAGTTAGGGCCTATGTAAAGAAACCTAGCCAGTGAAAGTGCCAGTCAACCGACCGAACTTTGCACTAACCAATTAAAGCGACATTAAAAACTGTTTGAAACATGTGATCCGGTATTATTTCAGTGATATCGACACGCTGTAATTATTTCGCGCAATAATTAAGTTCCAGAAGGCCATGGAAGAGTCTTAAGCCGCGCGACACGTTATCATCCATTTCATTTTATGCACGTAATTGTTGAGTTGTTGTTTTGTGATACGTTATGCGATTTCTGTTGCAACTTGAATCTATTATTATACCAACCCGATTTCTCTGCTTGTTCAGTTTAAATCGCCAGGTGAACGTGATTGAACACGTGAGTTTTGTCCGTCGTATTATAGCAATCTGTAATAATTGTAATCCTGTGATAAGAATTTTGGCTCTGATCAAGTATAACTTAACTGCCTACGCCGGGACAGGGACAGCGAAACGTCAAAGAGGTGCAACTGAAGATGTGCCCGACAATTATTTATCTAGGTCGTTTTGTTTAATTTCTAACGTAAAATAAGAACATCACAAAATACAACCTTTTTAATTGCCTCCCTTAGACCGCAAAACGGAATACCTAGTCTGAATCAATATATTGCTAGTAAATAACCCGTATTTTGTGTCATATTATAGCGAAATGTTTAATCCTTAATTCCTTTCTGTTGTGAATTTCTGTTCTGAACCAGAATAAATTACCTGTCATGACAGTGTATATACTAAAGCAGTTATTCAATCACGTATCGTGATACAACTGTCCAGTATCCGCTCTGATCCAGAATAACTTACCTGTCATGACAGTCTATAACAGTTATTCAATCACGCGCTACGATTAAATGAGCTTTCGGTTTCATTTTGTGCAGGGTATAAACTTCTGTCTCAACGTATTATACTGTTAACTGTTAGCTGTGCTCTCTGTGGGGCATGAAATATCGATTTTGTTCTAACGCCACTTTACCTTTCGATGTAGATTCAAAAGCGGCTGCACATTGTCACATTGCTGGTTTATTGACTAACATTTCTTAGCTTGGTACTTTCTTTTAGTATATTTTCTCAGTATAATTTTTGAAATAACGAGATGTGTGTTATAAGGAAATAATACATGCAATACTAAATACATTACCATCCATTTAGCTAGATGACTCATTCTGTAAAGCTTCGAAAGAGGAAGGGCCGGGGCGGTACGTTATCAGTAGAGGTTAGTTTTTCACGACTTGTATAATAATAATTATATAACTAGAATCATAGTAGTTGCATAGTTCTATTTAATAATTATTTTATTACTGCACCTGCAGCTATGAGGTAGATAGAGGTAATAAGAGAGAGGTCAGCTTTTTAACGTTAGGCAGATCGTCAGATCGTCAGATCGTCTTTATCTCAGTATTGATATTTCCCAGGATACAATGTGGTGTCCTGGGTTGCAGGTTCTTGCAAACCCCTTTCAAGACAAGTTATACTACAAGGCTACCATTGTAAAAAGAGTGAGGGTAAGCTGCTTTACTTTTATAATTATTGCAAACATATCAATTTTTGCTAGTTTTGAGATTCTTTTTTAGGATCAGCGAGCCTAACTTAGACTAGTTGGCACAGATTGTTTAAAATCATAAACATTTCTCACTAATTTCAGGAAGGCGTCTTCAGTCTACAGTTCGAGTCTGAAAATAAGTCCCGCAATGTTTCTGCGAAATTCATGAAGCTTCTTATACTTGGAGTGGGTAAGTGTAAATTTAAAATGACACTAATACATTTTATGCCCCGTCTGATGTTGAATATGTGGTAAAATAACTAGTATAGCGGTATACCGTCACCTCTTCCACATGTAACTGTTAATTATTGCTTTGACGCAATGATTCAGATTAGACTCAGATAGCTGTTAGTAATGGTATACTCAATACTTATCATGATATGAAGTCTAATCTGAATTAAACTGTCAAATTTTTATGTTATACATTGAATTTATCGAATAATTCCTTCAGACGATGCAGAGGACACTGTCGTAGCAGCTGGATCTGAGGACACTGTCGTAGCAGCTGAATCTGAGGACATGGTCGTAGCAGCTGGATCTGAGGACACTGTCGTAGCAGCTGGATCTGAGGACACTGTCGTAGCAGCTGGATCTGAGGACATGGTCGTAGCAGCTGGATCTGAGGACACTGTCGTAGCAGCTGGATCTGAGGACATGGTCGTAGCAGCTGGACCTGAGGACACTGTCGTAGCAGCTGGATCTGAGGACATTGTCGTAGCAGCTGTATCTGAGGACACTGTCGTAGCAGCTGGATCTGAGGACACTGTCGTAGCAGCTGGATCTGAGGACACTGTCGTAGCAGCTGGATCTGAGGACACTGTCGTAGCAGCTGGATCTGAGGACATGGTCGTAGCCGCTGGATCTGAGGACATGGTCGTAGCAGCTGGATCTGAGGACATGGTCGTAGCAGCTGGATCTGAGGACACTGTCGTAGCAGCTGGATCTGAGGACACTGTCGTAGCAGCTGGATCTGAGGACAAGGTCGTAGCAGCTGGATCTGAGGACACTGTCGTAGCAGCTGGATCTGAGGACATGGTCGTAGCAGCTGGATCTGAGGACACTGTCGTAGCAGCTGGATCTGAGGACACTGTCGTAGCAGCTGGATCTGAGGACATGGTCGTAGCAGCTGGATCTGAGGACACTGTCGTAGCAGCTGGATCTGAGGACATGGTCGTAGCAGCTGGATCTGAGGACATGGTCGTAGCAGCTGGATCTGAGGACACTGTCGTAGCAGCTGGATCTGAGGACATGGTCGTAGCAGCTGGATCTGAGGACACTGTCGTAGCAGCTGGATCTGAGGACACTGTCGTAGCAGCTGGATCTGAGGACATGGTCGTAGCAGCTGGATCTGAGGACACTGTCGTAGCAGCTGGATCTGAGGACATGGTCGTAGCAGCTGGATCTGAGGACATGGTCGTAGCAGCTGGATCTGAGGACACTGTCGTAGCAGCTGGATCTGAGGACATGGTCGTAGCAGCTGGATCTGAGGACACTGTCGTAGCAGCTGGATCTGAGGACACTGTCGTAGCAGCTGGATCTGAGGACATGGTCGTAGCAGCTGGATCTGAGGACACTGTCGTAGCAGCTGGATCTGAGGACATGGTCGTAGCAGCTGGATCTGAGGACATGGTCGTAGCAGCTGGATCTGAGGACACTGACTCGGCTATGTATAAACTCCTATACAAATCGAAAATGTTGATGAAAGCACAGCTGATATCAAGAAAGCAGGGAGAGCCTGTACATGGACATCCACTAAAAAAGGGCCATGGAAAGTTTTTGATCAAACTAGTTCACCTAAGAGAAGCATTTAAAAGCTGGACTGCGTATGATGAGGACAAACATGTATCAGGGAGTTATATTGCATGGCCAATGAATAGTGCTGTTAAAATAGCAAATTGGGGGCAAAGACCGCCTAAGGTAACTAATACGGATAGACAAGACACTCGAAACTATGATGTTGAGGTGAATGTGTTTTGGAGCGAGTTGCAGATCGCACGAGGCAGAGTTGAAAATGAAATCCGAAACTCTGAGTTCTACACTAACGTTTTTATCTCGCATATATACCCAGAAAACGTGAAAACTATTACGGAAAGGGGTGGAGGACATGAAAACATAGAGCAGCTTCAATGTTTAAAAGTGGACAACACAATTTCATGGCCATCGAAAGAACTTGAACTAAGAATGGATGGGATACCACGGAAATCACGAAAGAGAAAAAGTGATTCAGTGAAGATGAAGCGTGACGCTAATCGGCAAAAGAAACGAATGAAAATGAAAAGCAAAGAAATAAAAACATGCAGTTGTGTAGCCAAATGTTATGAAAAGATAGATCAAGAGTTACAAATACGCCTCAGGGAATATCATTATGAACTATCAGAGAATACAGCAGCCGGCGATAACTTCTTATCGAAATATATAAATAGAAGAACAAAGAAGTTGCATAGAATAGCAGCTGGTGACAAGCGGAAGTTCACCTTGATATATAAACTCCCAACAACATCTGAACTTCCAACAACATCGGAAGATAACACAGCTGTGGTGTGTAAGGTGATGTTCTTAGAAACATTCGGCATCACTGCCAAAAAATCAAGAATCATAGTTTTTAAAAAATATGATAGAAACAGTTCTCTTTCCCACGGATTGGTTGGGAAACCCTCCAATCGCGGGACGGTTCCTGCAGTATTGAGAGCGGCAATTGAAGATCACCTGAATACCTTGCCAACTGTACCTTCACATTACCGAAGAATGTACTCTCATAAGAGGTATTTCGAGGCATCGCTAACGCTAGCCAAGCTGTTTAAACTGTTTAAAGAAAAGCATCCTGGCGTGAAAATAGGTCTAACTAGCTACAGTAACATACTTAATTCATTGAACATTGGTTTTTATAAACCTAAGAATGATCAATGCGACCAGTGTACTTCCTACAAGAATAGCTCGAAAGAAGAAATCGATCTACTACTGTACATCGAACACATTGAGAGGAAAGACATGTGTAGAAATTGTAAGGATGCTGACAAAATCAAGGCAAAGGCATGCGACAATTTCGGAGCCTACACCATCGATATGGAAGCTGTAAATTCGTGTCCAAAGGCCGCGTCAGGTGAGTTTTACTATATCACCAAGCTTGCTTGTTATAACTTATCATGTTATAACCTTGGGACTGATGAGAAGACTTGCTTCATGTGGGATCAGACACAAGCAAACCGTGGTCCAGATGAAATCGGATCGTGTCTCCTATACATTCTGAGAAATCTGCCTGAGAACATTACGGATGTCGTCATTTGGGCAGATTCATGCGGTGGTCAAAACCGCAATAAGGAAAATGCAGCAGCAATACTGCACTTCCTTAATGTGGAAGTATCCAACACAGCGCTCCATGTGAAGACTGTGCACCTGAAGTACTTTGAACGTGGACATAACGAATCTGAAGTTGATACCATACATCACATGATAGAAGCAAGTAAGAAGAACCAAGAAATATATTTACCGGACCGGTATAAGGAGATAGCAAGATCTGCCAGCACAAAAAACCCTATAAAGGTTTTTTCACTGGCATCATATGAGTATCCAGTATATGACGTCCACGCCCTTTGCAAGTCCACCATCATTAACCGCAATCGATACCGGTTTATTGATCATGAGGGCAAACCGAAGGTTAACGAAGCGTCATGGCTAAGTGCAAAGCGGCTCTCGTTTGCAAAAGGCAGTCGGGCAATGACTATCAGCACATTACCCGACCCGGAGAGAACAGATGATGATAAAGTCATTCTCACCGACAGAAAGGTAGGTTGTGTCATTTAGTTATGTATGGTTATTATGGCGCGTGATAATATATCAATGAACTTTTTACAAAGCTATACTCGCACTAATGATCATGACATCTTGGCAGTACCTGTACATTTATTCTATTGCAGGTATACGTAAGCAGCCGTGCTTCAGTAAGATCGGAGGTGGTGGATAAACCTCAACTCACAATCCTCTGCGACGATTCGACAGAGATACCTGTTTCCGAGAGGGTTATGCTTGGTCTTATTGATCTATGTGAGAAGAGGCTGATACCACAGGGGTATCATGCATTCTACAAGAGTATCACTACTATAGAAAGTGACAAGAGCGATACTGACTAAAACACATTCCATATTTCTACATTTGCAGCATTTTTATTTTACTATTTTCAATTTCATGGGACAATTATTTTATGCAATATTCATCTTAGGATGAATGTAGACACAAATTACACTTATTGAAATATTATACACCTTTTAAATTATTGGAATATTAATACAATTTAATTCTATTCATCTATTTATACTAATAATGGGATTTAAATAAATCGTGTTCACTGGTTATTGAAAATACAGCAACCTGTTATGAAATCAATAATGTGGCAAACTGAAATTAAACATAGACCATTTAAACCCATTACGGATGCATAAAATGCCTACTTCAAACGATATTAATCTACATGAGCCTCTATTCCAAGTGTTTGTCAGGAATAAACTTGAAAAGTTAAAAGGACTTATGTACACATAAGCCCTGTACCGATTCTCACATGTAAGATATTTCAATCAATTAAAAGGGCCTATGTATTGAATATTTTTTTAAAAGGGCCTATGTCAAACTTAAATCAATTATACCAATTAGTCAAAAAGAGCCAAGAACATTTTTATATTGTAGAACAGTCAATCTTTCCATTTAAGATGCATAGAAATCAAATTCAAATGCTTATCCTAGATCAAATTTCGAGAAATCGGTTTTTATGCATTATCTCAAAACAACTTTTTTTGACATAGGCCCTTTCTATATATAGGTGACGATATCTTCACTATTTGTTTATCTTTAAAAAATTTACTGACCTCAGCCTTTTGGTTTTAAAACCCGTAATATCGATAACTATAGTCGGAATGTCATGGCACTTGTTATATATCATAATATATCATTATCCTATCTTATATATCGGTATATATTGATGATATATTCTATTTATAGGGTCTTCATGACTAGATAAGTCCTCCTCCTCAGTTCGCCTTCTTAGTCTTACTCCTCCACAGCCCTCCTCCTCCTCCTCAGTCCCCTCCTCAGTCCCCCTCATCCTTTTCCTCTCTTTCATCTCTCAATAATTTGTTAAATTTATAATTATTGTTGGTGTTATTGTTTATACAATTTATTGTTATACTAAAATGTTTTAAACGCATTTAAGTCTGACTCAAAATGTGCTCAAGAATCTTTTAGTTTAACAGAGTTTTACTCTCCAGTAATATGGATATTGTTACATGATATTTTTCATAAATAAATTGATTTTCATCCCTTATTAAAGAATGTGTAGACTATTCTTAGTACCTAATTGAGGATTAAAAGTTTGAGAAAGGACCATGGTCATTAACCGGGCTATCCATTTCTGCAAATAGTCTGTTACAAACTGTGGAGAGAATTTAAATCAAAAGTAACAATTTTTGTCCGTTTTTGTCCGTTCGGTACCCTATTTTCTGAAAACGGACAAAATTGAATGGACAAAGACGGACAAAAAATAACATGATCCCCCCCCCCCCCCCTTACTAATAATCTTCAATTTATTGTTATTGAATTTCACAGTGATGAATAAGATGGTGAATACTAAAGCAGCTGTCCCTGCATCTTGTACCCCTTAAAGAAAAAGACCAACTGAGACGAAAAAATCGCCTCAAAGGAAAGGAACTAACACTACCCCCAAAAAAGTAACCAAGGTTATTAAAATAATATCTTTAATTTATTTTTTAACTTTTTTGAGATCACAAAAATGTAAGCAAATTCTTGATTGTAATATAACCAATTCTTTATAAATTGAAGTATGGCTTCAACATTTAATTTGTGTGCTTATAATTATATTGTAATTTATTTATTATTCAAATTAGGTGACACTCCTAAACGTCGAGAGACACCCGAAAGAAAAGTTAAACAGCCTAAAACGAATGGTGAGATTGAAGTTTCTTTAAGTTAACTGAATTATCTGCTCCCCAGTGCAGTTGTTTAATGTCCAATGTCATTAATCATGATTATAACGCAGTTGTTACATTGTTTTAATTCAATTAATTATAGGATGTGACAAAAAAGGCATTCGAGTGACTTAAATAAATAATAGAACGAGAAATCTAATTGACAACACCTGCTTCCTGTAAAATGTCAATTTTTAGATTCTACTTATACACCTAACATTATTTACTTCCCCACTTCTAGTAACCTCTGCTGTACGGACAAATCCTACACTGGAACTGAGACACCATGGAGGAAGAGAACTAGAGTAGTATAAGAAGATACTCGGGAGAGCAGGAAGAATTATTAGGGATCTCAGAGTATTCGTTACTACGCGGAGCTGCGGGCAACGAATAACTGGAAAATAATGGATATCCAGCCAGTCTACTCTTATCAAGACAGCCCAGCATCCCCCACCTCTCAATAGACTTTCTAAAAGGACTACAGATCCCCTGAGATTTTTATTTTTTTATTTTTGTATGAATTGAGTTTATACGCTACACCTTAAACAGAAGAAGGGTCGGAACTGATGGAGTCACAAAGACCTACTGCACTGGGTCTGTGTTGTCAGGCTCGAATGGCGCTTCTACCGCTCCAGACTGAGTACTTTCACTACCGCATTTTTCAGTGTCATGGTATGTGTGTCTACAGTGTCTACTTATATAACTATTCGGTACAATCAATAACAAGTAATCCACAGATCTCTTTCAGAATTAAACTGTATGATTTAACACAAGTTTTAAATGGGGGGGGGGGGGGGGGGGGGGGGGGGGGGGGGGGGAATATAGGCTATCTAGCAATCGCCTGCGCTATGTTCTAGGATTGACCAGGATCAGGATTAGTGCTAGTTGAATCAACTTTTAAACTAAAGCGTATGCGCTCCAAAAGCATGAACCTTCCCGAGGAACCTTCAGGTAAAGAAAAATGTCATCAAATGATATAATGGGCCCGTAATCTGTATACTTTTTCGTTCTTTGCCCGTATACCTTTCCGTTGTTTGCTCATCAAAACGTCGATTTATTCAATAATATATTATAAACTATTACAGGATCTCAGATGGTCATCAGCTCTTTTAAACCGCGCCGGTTTAGGACAGCTGACATTCTGGCTGCATGAGCTCCTGGCGCAACAACAGGGATCGGGCACCCCTGTACAGTAGAAGAGTACAGCCTTGAACGGCGTGAGTTCGTGAAGACTGAGGGGACACGGGAAATTACTGACGTTAGTCTGGGAAGGGAAGGGTACAGAAGGGTGTCAAAGGAAAGGTTGCTGCGAGGTGAGAACATCATGGATGTAGCAGTTTCAGAGGCTAATCATCACTTGATGCAAGATCTTGGGAAACAGAACAAGCACAAATTCGCTACGGAGACGGAGAAAGGGAAACTTTGTGCCTCAAATTTACAACGTCTATCTTTTGCTCACTGGGACATAACAAATATGCTTACCTGATGGTAAAACGTCAGATCACCATTAGAAGCATCCTCCCCGAACAGCAGCCTATGATTACATTCAAAACACCACCATCGGTTAGGATTACTTCATACATTTTTTTCAAAGCTATGAAAGTTCATAGATCTTTTAAGTCTTCGTTACTGCTTCATATAATGTATTTTTTATTGTATTGATGATTTGTAAATCAATGTTGATGAATAAGACGAAGGGATGCGCAGAGGAGATCGCGAGAAGTGGAGCCCTAATGGCAATAGACTTGATAGACTGTTTAGATTCTAATTCTGTTTAATGTTGTTTTCTAGATATAAGTTTTATATGCATGACAGACTTTGTCCAGTATTTTAGGATAGCATTTTATGGCATATAACGGGTGATGAATAAAAAATGGGACTACATATTTTTTAGCCCTCAGATTCCACCTGAACAAAATTATGATATTTTACCACAACCACCAGTTACTCTGAACAATACTCGAACAGTTTCCACCCCCATTTGATAAAATTGGTTGATCTTTGTCCCCGATAATGGTCTCGAACTAGGGGAGGGGTCCTATAAAAATTTTACAGTAAAGCTCTGTTCACAGAAGTCGCCTCACAGGTAGTTAAAGCTTCCATACCAAAAAATATTTAGCAGAGAGTATGCCGAATGTTATGCTTAAGACGAGGGTTCAACACCCATCAGCGTAGCTAAAACCGGTAAGAAGATATTTGAGCTCAAAACCACCTGAGGGGTAAAATTTTACCGTGTGAAAGATCGAGGCTAGGTCAACTATCGGCTTTAGCATGGTCTATAATGGTACCACATAAAAATCAAAGTGCTTGGAGCCTTGCCAGGTGTTGTTCCTACAAGAAAATATCCCCAAAGGGTGGAAGGTGGTTCGTTCGGATGGGGCTAAATCGTATTTTTCTGTGAAAACCGCATCTTTATTTGCCATAAGGGTTAATTTCGTCCCAAAAGTTATCGACTTAAGTAAATTTTGACAATCTCAACTCATCTAGAGGACTTCTTTAGAGTCCTGGCAACACATGTACATGCCCGGAATATGGCTTACAAGCATACATGGGCCTTAGGGCACAAAAGAAGAGACTGCGCCAACACGATTTTAATCCCAAATGTACAGACGGATTTTTGAGCTTGAAGAAAGAAGTCCTCCTGAACCAATCAAAATGGGCTCATGGGCGCTTGTCATTGACCATACTTGTTCAAAATTGCCCGTTTTACAACTCTGTTTCATTGGTTTGAACCAAAAATAGTTTTATCGACACTAAAAAGACCCTTGAAAAAAGTCCCATTTTTTAGTCATCACCCGTTATTAGTTTACGACATTTAGTACAGCATTTGTTCCCCCGAATTTTCCTCTCCGTCATTAGGGAGGGACCCATTAGCTCAACCTTGGCATCAATAAGGAATATGAACAGGGAGTTACGAGACTCCCTCATATCGGACAACTTTTCCCTGGAAAAGAAAGAGAAATGGAATGTGCTGTTAGAATGTTTGTGAAGATTGCAGATGCGTGGTTAGAAAAACAAATACATTGTTATGATATTAACTAATGCTTGAAAATATGTGGGAGAAAATATGTGGGAGAAAATATGGGAGAAAATATGATGGCCGATCTCAACTGAGTCTACAACTCATAAACGCAGCTTCAGATTATTTGTCACAAGAATCCCAAGAGCGCAATATTCTATAATCATGTCAATCGTAAGATTATGACGTATTAGTTATAAGTTCAATATAAAAGTATAAAATATTATGGACATGTAGTCTGTTGTTATTGGTAACAACCGCCAGTTTGTTCAGAAAGTTGCAGACACTATGAACCAAGTTGGCGTTCCATATCTGGACAGACGACTAGATCCTCACGGTAATGTTGCGTTACGCAAGTTCAAAATTGGCACACGGGCGTATTATGAAGAAGCAGCAAGAGACCCAATCTTGGTAGCATCAGTGACAAGTGTAACTGTGAACAACTTGGTAAAGAATTCCAAAGTAAAAACTCGCAAGGGTGTACTGGAAAGATTTTACTGATTTGTGAACACACAGCAACAACTTTGATTATTGGTTAGCTAACTTTTCTAATTTTTTAGCTACTCTAGAAACAACAGTAAATACGGACGTACTTACTTACTTTGGGCGATCCTCAATATAAATCCCATTCAGTGTCTGCCTCCACACGTCTCGATCGCACATAGCAGTGAATACGGACGTAGGGTACATTTTATCAATATATTATTGTATATTCAATCAATCAAGGTAAAGCTTAGTGCCTGCAATGCAAGAAAAGTCTTAGTTTTTCTGGGACAAAAAATAACCTTTAAAACATTGCAGAGCTCCAGATAGTTGACCGAGACTACTTCTCAAACCTTTTGGCGAGCAGACCAGAGATGATAAAGTCTTCCTTTGCTCAAGTCTGCAAGAAAGCCTTGTCAGAGAAGAGGGAGACGACAATCCAGATGAGGAAGGAAAAACTGCTACTTTAAATTGTTTCAGTATATATTCAGTATTCTTGTATTTTTCATTAATCAATCAATTATGAAACATGACTCCTTATTGTCAATCATTGAAACACGTTGTATTGCAACTCGATTAATAAGTAGATAATACATCATAGTAAGTAATGGCAGTTTTGACATATCATTGGTTAACTCAATTGGCATATAAATCCCGATAAATTTAAATGTGATCTTTAAATACTAAACACATAATTGTGATAAATAGACTTATCAGCCCTCAAAACTGTCACATATCCATTAAATGTGTCAGCAATCTGTTCAATACCAAAAGTAGCGTTAAACCTACGTCTAAACATAAAATCTACAGGCTATAGCAATCGCCTGCGCTATGTTCTAGGATTGACCAGGATTTTATTGTCCAGGATCAGGATTAGTGCTAGTTGAATCAACTTTTAAACTAAAGCGTATGCGCTCCAAAAGCATGAGCCTTCCCGAGGAACCTTCAGGTAAAGAAAAATGTCATCAAATGATATGGGCCCGTAATCTGTATACTAATAAACTATTACAGGATCTCAGATGGTCATCAGATCTTTTAAACCACGCCGGTTTAGGACAGCTGACATTCTGGCTGCTGGAGCTCCTGGTGCAACAACAGGAATCGGGCACCACTGTACAGTAGAAGAGTACAGCCTTGAACGGCGTGAGTTCGTGAAGACTGAGGGGACACTGGAAATTACTGACGTTAGTCTGGGAAGGGGAGGGTACAGAAGGGTGTCAAAGGGTAGGTTGCTGCGAGGTGAGGACATCATGGATGTAGTAGTTTCAGAGGCTAATCATCACTTGATGCAAGATCTTGGGAAACAGAACAATCATAAATTCGAGACGGAGAAAGGGAAACTTTGTGCCTCAAATTTACAACGTCTATATTTCGCTCACTGGGGCATAACAATTATGCTTACCTGATGGTAAAACGTCAGATCACCATTAGAAGCATCCTCCCCGAAACAGCAGCCTATTATATCACCCCCCGCGCGTGAGGGCACGTTTTTGCTAGTAATTTGCGACATTACTTTATGGATATCGAATCTCGCGACTTCAACGAAGTGCTGGGGACAAGTTTTCAATAATTCATAAACTTTTCAGTTCCTATCGTTTTAAGCATCGTTAGGGCTTTCCCAGAAACTAACTCTCATCATCCTAGGATAATCATGTGTCGCACAGCACTTGTTTCAGTAGAGAGTGTACTCGCCTTTACGAGAGAGTGACGTGTACGTTTCGGTCACCTGCAGAAAAAGGAAGTGAGATATCGAAAATCTGAGATAAACCCGATCGATAAAATCCTTTCAGGTAGGTGCTAGTCAAGGTTTCATCTCTTTAGACATTAAGATGGCTTCAAACACCTCACAAAAAGTTTTCAAAAGTAAAATTGACTCGCGACCTACAAATACCACCATAAAACTTGCCCTCATATATTTTTGAGGGCAAGTTTTTGAGCGCGCCGCGTGACTTTGTCTCAGCAACAGCAAGACATAGTTACAATCTCGCAACTATGAACAGACAAGGAAAATATTGTATTAATATCTGTCAAAGGAATTTAATGTATTTTAACAACTTGTTCTAATAATGCTAATAACTAATCGATGAACCTCATAAATGGTCGGCCCGGTGTGAGTGTATAGTATGGATTGTGCTCTGAAATGGGGCGCTGTTATTGGTTAATACAGCGGCCAATCAGGATCGAGCTGGTTTGTGGCTGCAGTCCAAATTTAGGATCATATCTGATTAGGTACCTAATTAGTGATTATGCACTTTAAAGTAAGATTAACTCGGTATTCACAATCCACATTAACAATTGTCTGCAACCAATCAAGGTCAAGCTGACTACTTAACGTGAAAATCATATTATTATATAGTGTTTGTATCATTATAAGACGACTCATGTTTCTGACATGTCACTTGTCAGTTAAGAGGTGAAATGAGAAGACAGTTAGACTCTCATTTGATGTACACATTTTTCTGAATTGTACATGTAACAATCTTTATCAGTAATCTGTAATCAGCATATAAATCACATACCAATGTATCAAAGTGAAAACTGAAATCTTACCTGACAACACAAATTATAATAGTACCATTTTAACTCTCATGAAAGTTTACTCTTCTACTGCACTGGTTTTAATTGAACTTCCAAGAACTGTCCGGAAAATAAATCAGTCAAAAGCAAAGCCCCGAATGCACTGTACACAATCTTTGTAATTACCCAATGTATTTTATCGTGTATACTGTACAGACAGTTCCAATTAAATGCAGAAGAGTTGTTTAATGTTCCCACTTCCCAATTACAATCATAACAAACTCAAAATTGAGGATTGTATGCGGTACTAATTTCTGCCAAATAAGCACTATATAGACATCACAATTTTATTTAGTGTATATCCCGTGTGGCGTGACGGCTAGAGCGTTGATTTCGTTGCAGAGAGGTCGCACGTTCGATTCCCCGTGGAGTTCGAATTAATTTTTTGCCCAGATCACTCCGAGCACAATCATTTTTCATGATAAATAGAACATAAACAAAACTGACATGGGCCTGGCTATATCTAATTTTAAAACATAACCCAGGCCAGAATTTTCTTGAATAACTGTTGAGCATCAGTAACCAGTGCAGAAAAAGAGAAGATATTTATCTCACTCCACTCTTTCTGCTGTTCTTACTGTTCTCCACCTCTGTTTTAGTGTCATTAACCGCTGCTGGTTCTTCTATCCTGAATGCTTGTTAAACCGGGGACCTGTATAAATATATAAGTTACAACTATTTTTTAAAGTTACAAATATCAGCTGATTTGCAAAATGTAGCGATTTAATGTGGATTGTGAATACCGAGTTAATCTTACTTTAAAGTGCATAATCACTAATTAGGTACCTAATCAGATATGATCCTAAATTTGGACTGCAGCCACAAACCAGCTCGATCCTGATTGGCCGCTGTATTAACCAATAACAGCGCCCCATTTCAGAGCACAATCCATACTATACACTCACACCGGGCCGACCATTTATGAGGTTCATCGATTAGTTATTAGCATTATTAGAACAAGTTGTTAAAATACATTAAATTCCTTTGACAGATATTAATACAATATTTTCCTTGTCTGTTCATAGTTGCGAGATTGCTGTTGCTGAGACAAAGTCACGCGGCGCGCTCAAAAACTTGCCCTCAAAAATATATGAGGGCAAGTTTTATGGTGGTATTTGTAGGTCGCGAGTCAATTTTACTTTTGAAAACTTTTTGTGAGGTGTTTGAAGCCATCTTAATGTCTAAAGAGATGAAACCTTGACTAGCACCTATCTGAAAGGATTTTATCGATCGGGTTTATCTCAGATTTTCGATATCTCACTTCCTTTTTCCGCAGGTGACCGAAACGTACACGTCACTCTCTCGTAAAGGCGAGTACACTCTCTACTGAAACAAGTGCTGTGCGACACATGATTATCCTAGGATCATGAGAGTTAGTTTCTGGGAAAGCCCTAACGATGCTTAAAACGATAGGAACTGAAAAGTTTATGAATTATTGAAAACTTGTCCCCAGCACTTCGTTGAAGTCGCGAGATTCGATATCCATAAAGTAATGTCGCAAATTACTAGCAAAAACGTGCCCTCACGCGCGGGGGGTGTATATGATAACGTTCAAAACACCACCATCGGTAAGGATTACATCATACATCTTTGTCAAAGCTATGAAAGTTCATAGATCTTTTAAGTCTTCGTTACTGCTTCATATAATGTATTTTTATTGTATTGATGATTTATAAATCAATGTTGTTGTAGGGTCATTTTGGCATTTGCCAAAATAACAATTTTGGTCAATGGTCATAGTCTAACACTTTATTACAACAATAAATCAGTGGACACAGTAAAGACATACGACTGATAAGAAAGAACCGTGGAGAAGGACGTGGAGAGAGAAGAATACAAAGGGAAGACGAAGGGGTGCGCAGAGGAGATCGCGAGAAGTGGAGCCCTAATAGGAATAGACTTGATAGACTGTTTTGATTCTAATTTTGATTAACGTTGTTTTCTAGATTATTAGTTTTATATGCATGTCAGTATTTGTCCAGTATTTTAGGGTAGTATTTTATGGCATATATTAGGGTACGACTTTTAGTACAGCATTCTTTTTCCCGAATCTTCCTCTCCATCATTAGGGAGGGACCCATTAGCTCAACCTTGGCATCAATAAGGAATATGAACAGGGAGTTACGAGACTTCCTCATACTGGACAACCTTTCCCTGGAAAAGAAAGAGAAATGGAATGTGCTGTTAGAATTTTTGGGGTTGTTTGTGAAGATTGCAGATCCGTGGTATGCAAAACAAATACTTTGTTATGATATTAACTAATGCTTGAAAATATGTGGGAGAAATGACGGCCGATCTCAACTGAGTCTACAACTCATAAACGCAGCTTCAGATTATCTGTCACAAGAATCCCAAGAGCGCAATATTCTATAATCATGTCACTCGTAAGATTATGACGTATTAGTTATAAGTTCAATATAAAAGTGTAGAATATTATGGACATGTAGTCGTCTGGACTGAAATCAGACAAGATTACCATGAACAGTAGCGGAGATTGGAGGTTGGCACACCAAGGAGGTTGGCACACCAACACAAAGAAGATTAAAATAATAAACTATACACAACGTACTCCAACACTTCTATTATTTTAAATATCTTGAATATTCTACGTATATTATTCGCTGTTTTTCAGCAGGTTGCTTTTATAAGTTTGTAAACAGGAAACTTGCTAATTAATGCCGGTATTGGTGCCACCACCATTGCCGGCTCTTTAGACTTAGATGAAACTCCATCAAACATAAAACTGATCATTGAAAAAATACTTGGCATATAAAACGCTCCATCAAACGATATGCGTTTGGAAGAAACAAAATGTTGCAGACTTTGCAGAGGGAGATCAGGTTATTACGACATTTTTTTATTTAATTATTCAATTTATTCATTCACAATGGTGGATTGATGTGATACCTTATAACAAAATTCAAATAACAGGTGACATTAGAGCTTCAGAAAACAATAGAGGGCAGGTATAGTTTGATACTATTTATTCGGATATCAATTTGATTGATTGATTGTGTAATAAATTGGTGATAATATATGATAGAACTGTTTTCCTCAAATGTCTTTAAACAAAAGTACCTCAAGTAAATCTACCACAAATAGAGACGAGAAATGTTAACCACTTCATAGAAGTACTTAGGAAGTCGAGCAACATCCGTGAATGGACTGAACTATATGAATTTTATCTTGCTGTTAACAACTTGACCGCTACACCAGAAAAACCCACGAACGTTCTTCTTGTTAGCTGATCAGGTAACCGCTGCTAGCAAGAAGAATATAGCTGGTTTTATAGATGTGGATAATGGCGGGGAGGTGATCATTGTTTGTTTACGTTTTAGGTGGCGCCTCTATTCAGCAGGTTGAAGATGTGATGTAAATTTTGTATTATCGAAGGCTTGTTACACTTGTAACGCCTTCTTGTTACCACCCCCCCCCCCCCCCCCCCCCCCCCCCCCCTTTGAAGGTCCCGAATTATTTTCTGAACGATAGCTCAAAAATAACCGAGAAATCGACCTTTGTAGCCTGATCAGTAAACCACTGTTAACAAGAAGAATGTAGCTGGTTTTATAAACTCTGTTGATGGAGAGATTTATTCGCTGATCAGATCTCTTGTTAACCCAGACAATTGTTACAGGTATTATAATATCATATTATATATACAGAATATAATACTGATTGGAGTCAAATATAACTAAAGTGACACAAGTTAAATTAAGATACTGCCTTTGGCTCTCTTTCACCAGGCTCAGATGATTGGGGCTGCCAAACCAGCTAAAGATATGTTATTGGTCTGGACAGAAAGGTTCAGATAAATGTCTATGACAGCAATTTGGGTGATTTTGTTTTCAAGACAAAAGGGCGCCTGGATAGGTCCCAAGAAGATCTTATGGCCATGAACTAAGAAATCCTTTTTATCAGGATCAAATCATGAGGGCTGCTAAACAAGCCCAAGATATGCAACCAATTGGGCTGGATGGGAAGGTTCAGATCAAGGTATATGACAGCAAATTGGGTAAGTTTGTTTTCCGGACAAATGGGCGCCTGAAAAGGTCCCGAGTTTTGAAACAGTATTGAAATAATTTCTATTTTATCTTCTTGTTGAGTTATCTAAGTTTGTTTATTATTAGTAATATTGATGAGATACTCTACAATCACTGGTAACCTTCAACACAAAGGCCTGATGATCATTGAATTGGTTCTGTTACTTGGTTACCCACCTCTAACACATTGAAGTGAAGAAAACGTTTATAAATGAGGCTGGTTAAAACCTAATTTGATTGAAAGAAAGCAGCTTACGTCATCGTTATTGATTTGTGATTCGCTTGTTATTGTAAGAAGAACATCATCATCAGGAGTAGTAGTTTTAATTTAATAGTAGTTTAATCTAATAGTAAAAAGACATTATTTAGTTTAGTATTGAAATGTGTATCAGTTAGAGCAGTGTGAGTAGCTGAGTCACACCAATCACCTTTTAATCAATCATTCACTATTTGAGAGTGAGTATTTAGAGTAACAAGGTTACATTTGACACACCATTTATTTGTATAACCTCTTTATTCATCTAATTTGTATTTATAATAATTGTGTATTATTTGTTATTTAATTAACCCAAGAACAGGGTTCCAACACAATGGACCGCTTTGATAAACGGCCTGCAGACAAACCGGCTGGACATTTGTGTATTAAACGGTCGAACGTTTCAAAACAGGGCAATGTAACTGCTTCCGGTAGAGTGGCTGAATTTGTAAAGCAACGTTTGACCCTGATCACAATGGGAAGTTATTCCGTAGAGCATGTAACATCTTCATAGATCACATAAGGAAGAACACAGTAGAGCGGCATTTGAAAACGAATGTAAATAATTTCATTTATCAGGTGAACAATTGTTGCGAAGAGTTATATGTATTTCTTAATTTGCGATTGGGGAGGCGGATTATCGTTGTGAAGTACTGTACTACTCACGAAGTACTGTACACGATGTTTTCAACCCACGAGTCAGAGAGCATGCTCAACTGACGGCTCCCAAGGATGTCGTATGCACATGTGATCTGGTCAAGAATGTGGTTGGGCTGTGATTTTATCGACCATGAATACCAAGCATATAAGCAGATATTTGAATTGACTAGATTTCCACTGGTAAGCGATTCGGAAAATCATGGGCCGGCATATATGTATTTCTATTTGACATTATATGTATATAATCTGAGAACGTGAATAGGGGAACTTCAGAAATCTTGGGGAACTTCAGAAATCTTGGGGGACTTTTCCAAAGTTTCCCAAAGTTCCCCTTGGACCCCCCCCCCCCCCCCCTGAATAACACGTTTACAAATAAGGCTGGTTAAAACTTAATTTAATTGAAAGTTGCAACAGCAGCTGAGACACCATAATATTGTATCTCCGAGAGTTGCCGATATTGACAGCAACTCTCACGGCTAAGCCTATTACTTCAGCAATTTACTTATAAGGTAAGAGTTAAGTAAAAACACGTGTAAACAGGGCGTTTAGGAAGCTGGTTAAATTGGAACTTGTAGAGCTGGATAGTTGTGGACGGTGCAAGAGTACCATACTAGGCACTAGCAGAGGACACACAGGTAACCATACGGGGGTGAGTATAAATACATGGAGAGTGGATGATAGAACATCAACCTCACTTCCACATTTACTTCTTATTGTTTGTTGCAACTCTACAAAATGCCAGTCACATACACTAGCTACGGTACACTAGCCAAGTTGGAGTTACTTACCATGTATATGAGGATCACAGTCACCACGGCTGTATGTTTTGGTCTGGATACCATGAGATACAATGTTTGGGACAGGAAGATTAGACGCATCACCAGACAACTTGAAGGACAAAATTTAAGTATCATTGATCTTTATTATAATTTATATACATTGTATGATTATTTGCTATTATTGATTTCTAACCAGTAAAAATTATCAACGAGTTTTTTTGTTGATATTTTATTAATGACATCTTCAAAACATCTCAGGTCAAGGTGACAACAATGGTTGTCAAATCAATTTTGATGGAAAGCTGCTGAAAGATTTACCAGGACATCTTATTGGTAAACTAAATCGTCTGGCAGTGACTCTATTTCAGGAATCTGGTACCGACCTTCTGAGTATCGCCAAGACGGAGGATTCCACTGGAAAAACTAATTAACGAGGGTGAGTATAAATACATGAAGAGTGGATGATAGAACATCAACCTCACTTCCACATTTGCTTCTTATTGTTTGTTACAACTCTACAAAATAACAGTCACCTACACAAGCTACGGCACACTAGCTAAGTTGGAATTACTAGCTATGTACATTGTACATGAGGATTACAGTCACCACAGCTGTATGTTTCAGGTTGGACACTATGCGATACAATGTTTGGGACCGGAAAATGAGACGCATCGCCAGAAAACTTGAAGGACAAAACGTAAGTATCATTGATCTTTATGTCTATTTAAACTCTGTAAAGTGAGAATATTTAGTAACTATGGATCTTTCTAAATCATACAATAAACCTAGTTTTGAAGGATCATTTTCTGTAAAAAGGAAATTCTACACTGCTGTAAAGATACTGGACCCAACCATAACCATTAAAAAAGTTGAAAAATTCCTAAAAACACTATTATATCTACCCAGACCTTTGAGAAAACCTAAATTCTACAGAAAAGTTTATACGAAGGGCATAAATTATTTATGGCAAGCAGACTTGTTGTTTCATGATAAATATTGGAGAACTAATAAAGGTTATCGTTATTGTTGTTTTGTGATTGATATTAAGCTGGAGCTAGCAGAGCTGGACAGTTGTACAAGGTGCAACTGGTTTACTCAGTATGAGTTTTTTCTTCAATCTGAAGATTGTGATGTTACCAGTAAATCCAGAAAATCAAACTGAAGCAGAAACTGTGAGTTTACAGATAGCAGGATACTAGTTATTTCTCACCATATATCTTCTAGGTGAAGACATCCCTCCATCACCTACATTTAAAGTTTCCATCTGCCTCCAGAGCTAGAGCTTGGGAGTACTCACACAAGAACACATAATTAGAATTCGCCTTCATCAAAATTTTCAGTGGGCTACAGAAGCGGACCATGTTTGTGATCCACTCCTCACATGGACACATCACATGCTTCCATCTCTGATGACAGCAGCACCCATGGTAGCGGCTAAACTGAGACCTTGACCATCTTCAGATGGTACCAGCCTCAGCATCGATGGAAGTGGGTACTATATCATAACTAATATCATACGGACATCACAAAATAATAATCAATAATATGTAACACACTCCATTTAACAGTCATATTCTTCCAGAAAGTATGACTTCAACTTCAGAGGAATTCAAATGTCCTAAATGTGACGAGAGCCTTGCTGAATTATAGTGCACATATTTTATGCAGAGCACGAACTTAGATCCCAGCTTACAGAATAAATTACATTATTATATTTGTATATTAAGACAAAAACATTTGCTTGTTGGGTATTATATATATTGGAGCAAGACAAAGGTAAATCACTGGGAACGCTTAGGTGATATCTCTTTTTCTTCATCATTGATCTTTATATTTCTCTTTTTCTTCATCATTTATTTTCGCCTTTTGTTCCTATCTCTTTTTCTTTTTCTTTATCATTTATCTTTATCTTTTATTCTTAATCTTGAATATCTTTCTTAACTCCTTGTCTGCTTTATCTTCATTAAGCAGTTTGTTTTTTCTTATTTCAGACTTAAGATATAAATATTTGAACTTCCCACAAACACCCACCAATTCAGCAAACGCAATCATTTAACTTATTGTAGAAAAGTTTATTTAATAAATTAATCAATGCTATATTGAAAAAATTATTGTTGAGTCGTTGAAAGAAGCGAAGATTGTGCAATTCGAAGAATGTGTGATGTGCGCAAAGCTATGCTGCTGCCGTCAAATTCAAAAAGCGGGGATTGCCTCACATTCATATCGTTATAATAATTGGGGAAAATTCTCCCAGAAAATGTCAGAACACAGCAATAACAGCATGTTAATAAGATAGATTATCACTTGACCGTGACGACATGACCCGTGATCAGGTTGTATAAATTTAGCGATGGGTAGAGAAGTGAAGGGTATAGCGGAGAGAGCTTGTCCCAATGACATACGAAGTCACTTGTAACAGGTAATTTCAATTACATTTATCTGTTTTGTCTTTTTTTTAATTTATTTGTTTTGCGATTATTTACAGGAGAGATGATAAAAATACGGATTATCACCCTGCAGCACCAAATTCCCTCTGGAGGTGTATTCTAAAGGAGCAATCGATAAAGATGTCGAATCGATGGTAAAGGAGCTAAGCAGCAATTGGCCGGATTTAAATGATATTAAATTGAAAACCTGTTGCACGGATGAATTGCTACTCCGGCAAATTATACCGGAGTTTGATTTAGTAGACCCGACCAAGAACTTTTTTCCGGCATTGAAGTCAATTCACTCGTTACCACTGGATGAATTGGAGAATCGTTTGAAGGACAATCTCCCATTTAAGATTCTCGCATCTTGCACTGTTGCATTAACGAAGTGTATTCCTACGTTATCACTGCAAAGGATCTATCCAGGGAGATGTCAATTCAATGGTAAACCAACTCAGCAACAATTGGCAAATTATATTAGATATTATATTTGATATTGTTCACTAACACTTTCCTAACTCTTTTATAATATCCTTTATATGGAATGAATAAATAGTTTAATTTCGATCTCAACAATCATACAATGGGGACGAGGATCTACAAAGACGTGTTAACAGCAATTTGAGACATCACAAATTGGTTTGATAAATTAAAATAACACTTAATGGAGGAAAAGTTGCTCAGATACTTTGTGGCATAGTCTATTGAGTATTGATGGATGCTACTTTCATGCTTAACCCAACTAGTAATGGAGGGATTCAGGGACTCTTTTTCTTCATCATTTATCTTTATCTTTTATTCTTAATCTTGAATATCTTTCTTGACTTCTTGTCTGCTTTATCCTCATTAAGCAGTTTGTTTTTTCTAATTTCAGACTTAATATAGGAGAGTGCGAGACAGGGTGATGTCCAGCATCACAGAAGTATGCAGGAGACGAAGAAAGGTTTTCAGAAACTCGAGGGAGTACCAATTGGTGAAAATCAACAACAGGAGGGCAGTTGCAGTGCGATTCAACACAGCAACTCGCGTGATGGGCGAGATTCGTGAGAATTCGTCCAACACGCGACTTCAACGGGCACTGGACAGCCTGGTGAGCCTCAGAAACATGGAGAGGACTTTCTGAGGATTCCTTCTTTCTGTTTTGATATTTTATTGTATTTATTTATTGTGATTCACGAGTTTCATTTGTTTAACTTCAAATTTGTTACTTGAATAATATTTTTTTAAAGATTTATGTTTTGATTTTGTATTCCCCTTTCACCTTCTAAACCTCCCTTTATCCGCTTGTCTAACCTTCTATCACTTTTCTAGTTACTTGCATGTCATCATCAAGGGACCTGACGAAGGCCGTTACTGCCATCAGCAGTGCGTATACCGACGACCTGAAAGAGTTAGAAGAACTCAAGAAACGCCTCAGGCGGGCAGAAAGAAGAATAAGAGACCTAGCAGTGGAATTGGAGTACTTGGCGGATCAACAGGCGGCAAGAATGGACACCCAGCCGGCGCCCCCGCCCTATTTCCACAGCCCCACCTCGCCCAGCACAGAGCCATACAGCAGCCCTCATTAGCTCCGGAGGACGAGGTGTCTCGCACTGGCTGTTCTTATCATTCTTGTTTTTAATTTGTTTAATACATTTCATATTTTATATTTAAAGTGTTTTACTTGTACTCATTCGTATGGAATGGAAATGAGGATCTAAAATAAAGGTTTGAATGGAAGGAGGAAAGACGGAGAAATAGGTGAGTATTGTAAATTATGATATTGGATTTGGAACAGGGTTAGGCGTTTACTTTTAAGATTCTTTCAGCATTTTATTTTTAAGGCGCGCAGAGCCGTGCTAGGGAGTAGGGTTAAATTTAAATAGGTTGTGCAGCGTAAGGCTGTTGGCGAATTTTTAAAAGGTTTTAAATATTCGGAAAAAATTTTTTGGGTAGAGATGTTGTAAAGAAGTATCGTTAGGTTCTCGATATATTAACTTTGTTTACAGCGGCATATGCAATATTAGGAGAGTTGCGTTTAATTTAATAGGAACACTTTTATTGTGAAATGTGGTAGTATAAGGACCGTTACACATTTCCGGGTAGTGCGACATTTCGTGAAGGAGTTTAACTGTTTAACAATTGGTTTAGAACAATTATTGTTGAGACGTTGAAAGAAGCGAAGATTGTGCAATTCGAAGAATGTGTGATGTGCCCAAAGCTCTACTGCTCCCGTTGAATTCCAAAAGCGGGGATTGCCTCACATTCATATCGTTATAATAATTGGGGAAAATTCTCCCGGAAAATGTCAGAACACAGCAATAACAGCATGTTAATAAGATAGATTATCACTTGACCGTGACGACATGACCCGTGATCAGGTTGTATAAATTTAGCGATGGGTAGAGAAGTGAAGGGTATAGCGGAGAGAGCTTGTCCCAATGACATACGAAAGTCACTTGTAACAGGTAATTTCAATTAAATTTATCTGTTTTGTCTTTTTTTTAAATTTATTTGTTTTGCGATTATTTACAGGAGAGATGATCAAAATACGGATTATCACCCTGCAGCACCAAATTCCCTCTGGAGGTGTATTCTAAAGGAGCAATCGATAAAGATGTCGAATCGATGGTAAAGGAGCTAAGCAGCAATTGGCCAGATTTAAATGATATTAAATTGAAAACCTGTTGCACGGATGAATTGCTACTCCGGCAAATTATACCAGCACTCGATTTAGTAGACCCGACCAAGAACTTTTTTCCGGCATTGAAGTCAATTCACTCGCTACCACTGGATGAATTGGAGAATCGTTTGAAGGACAATCTCCCATTTAAGATTCTCGCATCTTGCACTGTTGCATTAACGAAGTGTATTCCTACGTTATCACTGCAAAGGATCTATCCAGGGAGATGTCAATTCAATGGTAAACCAACTCAGCAACAATTGGCCAATTATATTTGATATTATATTTGATATTGTTCACTAACACTTTCCTAACTCTTTTATAATATCCTTTATATGGAATGAATAAATAGTTTAATTTCGATCTCAACAATCATACAATGGGGACGAGGATCTACAAAGACGTGTTAACAGCAATTTGAGACATCACAAATTGGTTTGATAAATTAAAATAACACTTAATGGAGGAAAAGTTGCTCAGATACTTTGTGGCATAGTCTATTGAGTATTGATGGATGCTACTTTCATGCTTAACCCAACTAGTAATGGAGGGATTCAGGGACTCTTTTTCTTCATCATTTATCCCTATCTTTTATTCTTAATCTTGAATATCTTTCTTGACTTCTTGTCTGCTTTATCCTCATTAAGCAGTTTGTTTTTTCTAATTTCAGACTTAATATAGGAGAGTGCGAGACAGGGTGATGTCCAGCATCACAGAAGTATGCAGGAGACGAAGAAAGGTTTTCAGAAACTCGAGGGAGTACCAATTGGTGAAAATCAACAACAGGAGGGCAGTTGCAGTGCGATTCAACACAGCAACTCGCGTGATGGGCGAGATTCGTGAGAATTCGTCCAACACGCGACTTCAACGGGCACTGGACAGCCTGGTGAGCCTCAGAAACATGGAGAGGACTTTCTGAGGATTCCTTCTTTCTGTTTTGATATTTTATTGTATTTATTTATTGTGATTCACGAGTTTCATTTGTTTAACTTCAAATTTGTTACTTGAATAATATTTTTTTAAAGATTTATGTTTTGATTTTGTATTCCCCTTTCACCTTCTAAACCTCCCTTTATCCGCTTGTCTAACCTTCTATCACTTTTCTAGTTACTTGCATGTCATCATCAAGGGACCTGACGAAGGCCGTTACTGCCATCAGCAGTGCGTATACCGACGACCTGAAAGAGTTAGAAGAACTCAAGAAACGCCTCAGGCGGGCAGAAAGAAGAATAAGAGACCTAGCAGTGGAATTGGAGTACTTGGCGGATCAACAGGCGGCAAGAATGGACACCCAGCCGGCGCCCCCGCCCTATTTCCACAGCCCCACCTCGCCCAGCACAGAGCCATACAGCAGCCCTCATTAGCTCCGGAGGACGAGGTGTCTCGCACTGGCTGTTCTTATCATTCTTGTTTTTAATTTGTTTAATACATTTCATATTTTATATTTAAAGTGTTTTACTTGTACTCATTCGTATGGAATGGAAATGAGGATCTAAAATAAAGGTTTGAATGGAAGGAGGAAAGACGGAGAAATAGGTGAGTATTGTAAATTATGATATTGGATTTGGAACAGGGTTAGGCGTTTACTTTTAAGATTCTTTCAGCATTTTATTTTTAAGGCGCGCAGAGCCGTGCTAGGGAGTAGGGTTAAATTTAAATAGGTTGTGCAGCGTAAGGCTGTTGGCGAATTTTTAAAAGGTTTTAAATATTCGGAAAAAATTTTTTGGGTAGAGATGTTGTAAAGAAGTATCGTTAGGTTCTCGATATATTAACTTTGTTTACAGCGGCATATGCAATATTAGGAGAGTTGCGTTTAATTTAATAGGAACACTTTTATTGTGAAATGTGGTAGTATAAGGACCGTTACACATTTCCGGGTAGTGCGACATTTCGTGAAGGAGTTTAACTGTTTAACAATTGGTTTAGAACAATTATTGTTGAGACGTTGAAAGAAGCGAAGATTGTGCAATTCGAAGAATGTGTGATGTGCCCAAAGCTCTACTGCTCCCGTTGAATTCCAAAAGCGGGGATTGCCTCACATTCATATCGTTATAATAATTGGGGAAAATTCTCCCGGAAAATGTCAGAACACAGCAATAACAGCATGTTAATAAGATAGATTATCACTTGACCGTGACGACATGACCCGTGATCAGGTTGTATAAATTTAGCGATGGGTAGAGAAGTGAAGGGTATAGCGGAGAGAGCTTGTCCCAATGACATACGAAAGTCACTTGTAACAGGTAATTTCAATTAAATTTATCTGTTTTGTCTTTTTTTTAAATTTATTTGTTTTGCGATTATTTACAGGAGAGATGATCAAAATACGGATTATCACCCTGCAGCACCAAATTCCCTCTGGAGGTGTATTCTAAAGGAGCAATCGATAAAGATGTCGAATCGATGGTAAAGGAGCTAAGCAGCAATTGGCCAGATTTAAATGATATTAAATTGAAAACCTGTTGCACGGATGAATTGCTACTCCGGCAAATTATACCAGCACTCGATTTAGTAGACCCGACCAAGAACTTTTTTCCGGCATTGAAGTCAATTCACTCGCTACCACTGGATGAATTGGAGAATCGTTTGAAGGACAATCTCCCATTTAAGATTCTCGCATCTTGCACTGTTGCATTAACGAAGTGTATTCCTACGTTATCACTGCAAAGGATCTATCCAGGGAGATGTCAATTCAATGGTAAACCAACTCAGCAACAATTGGCCAATTATATTTGATATTATATTTGATATTGTTCACTAACACTTTCCTAACTCTTTTATAATATCCTTTATATGGAATGAATAAATAGTTTAATTTCGATCTCAACAATCATACAATGGGGACTAGGATCTACAAAGACGTGTTAACAGCAATTTCAGACATCACAAATTGGTTTGATAAATTAAAATAACACTTAATGGAGGAAAAGTTGCTCAGATACTTTGTGGCATAGTCTATTGAGTATTGATGGACGCTACTTTCAGGGTTAACCCAACTAGTAATGGAGGGATTCAGGGACTCTTTTTCTTCATCATTTATCTTTATCTTTTATTCTTAATCTTGAATATCTTTCTTGACTTTTTGTCTGCTTTATCGTCATTAAGCAGTTAGTTTTTTATTATTTCAGACTTAAGAAATAAATATTTGATCTTCTCACAAACACCTACCAATTCACCAAACGCAATCATTTAACTTATTGTAGAAAAGTTTATTTAATAAATTAATTAATGCTATACTGAACAAATTATTGTTGAGACGTTGAAAGAAGCGAAGATTGTGCAATTCGAAGAATGTGTGATGTGCGCAAAGCTATGCTGCTGCCGTCGAATTCCAAAAGCGGGGATTGCCTCACATTCATATCGTTATAATAATTGGGGAAAATTCTCCCAGAAAATGTCAGAACACAGCAATAACAGCATGTTAATAAGATAGATTATCACTTGACCGTGACGACATGACCCGTGATCAGGTTGTATAAATTTAGCGATGGGTAGAGAAGTGAAGGGTATAGTGGAGAGAGCTTGTCCCAATGACATACGAAAGTCACTTGTAACAAGTAATTTCAATTAAATTGATCTGTTTTGTCTTTTTTTTAAATTTATTTGTTTTGCCTAAATGTTGGTACATGTCATTTTTGATGTGGCTCGGGCACCTGATTGATTAATTCTATCCAGATCAACCTGCCAACATTTACATGCAGCGAGATAGAGACCAGTCACAAAGATGCGTGGTTATTTACAGGAGAGATGGAAAAAATACGGATTATTACCCTGCAGCTCAAACTTCCCTCTGGAGGTGTATAGCAAAGGATCTATCGAGAAAGATGTCACATCAATGGTAAACGAACTCAGCAACAATTGGACGGGTTTAAATGCTATGAAAATGAAAACCTGTTGCACGGACGAATTGCTACTCCGGCAAATAATACCAGCACACGATTTAGTAGACCCGACCAAGAACTTTTTTCCGGCATTGAAGTCCATTCACTCGTTGTTACCACTGGATGAATTGGAGAATCGTTTGAAGGACAATCTCCCATTTAAGCTTCTCGCATCTTGCACTGTTGCATTAACGAAGTGTATTCCTACGTTATCACTGCAAGATGTGAGATCTTGTTTGGTGAGTAGAACGGCAAACATAAGGGAAGCAATAAAAAAGGCAAATTTAATGCCTTCTTTGAGAGCTTGAAGAAGAACGTCATAACTAAGTATTGATATGGTTAATATATTCAAATACAGTATTATATAATACGTATATAATAGACTTTCAAATTTTTAACAATTTTAACAATTTTATTAAGTTAATTTTAACTTAATAAACACAAACACTGCTACCCACCAATTCAGCAAATGCAATCATTTAAATTATTGTTGAAAAGTTTATTTAATAAATAAATTAATGCTCTACTGAAAGCCATGTGTTTTGAACAAAGTCTTTGTGATATAAGCATAACATAACACAGAAGCAGAGATTGCGTCGAAGACCGAGCTAAAGAAGCTGAAACATCTCTTCACCAAAGCCAGATGGGTCAAGCTGCTGGAGGTAATCCCTCAGTCAAAATCACATGCTTATACGGTGAAGAGGGAGCTGGCAGCTTCGACCCAGATGGCTAAGGTTTACTTCTTCCTTGATCTGCTGAGTACAGCTCTGACTTACGAAAGCGAGAACATCGTATCAATTAGGACGTCAGAGCTTCTCAAAGTTGAGCTACTGAAGTAATAATTGTAATTATCCATATTTTATTTAATGAAATATATTATGAGTCGTTAAATCGCTTATTGGAGCAGATTCACAGTAAAACCGTACCTGAGGCAAAGTGTTAACTGTTCAAGGCAACTTCAATAAATAGAAAATTAAGAATAGTACTAAAACTGCTAAAACGAGTATACAAAATATCATCCCCACAAAATTTTGTGGAAGTTCCAAAAGCGGGGATTGCCTCACATTCATATCGTTATAATAATTGGGGAAAATTCTCGCAAAAAATGTCAGAACACAGCAATAACAGCATGTTAATAAGATAGATTATCACTTGACCGTAACGACATGACCCGTGATCAGGTTGTATAAATTTAGTGATGGGTAGAGAAGTGAAGGGTATAGCGGAGAGAGCTTGTCCCAATGACATACGAAAGTCACTTGTAACAGGTTATTTCAATTAAATTTATCTGTTTTGTCTTTTTTTTAAATTTATTTGTTTTGCCTAAATGTTGGTACATGTCATTTTTGATGTGGCTCGGGCACCTGATTGATTTATTCTATCCAGATCAACCTGCCACCATTTACACACGGCGAGATAGAGACCAGCCACAAAGATACGTGGTTATTTACAGGAGAGATGGGAAAAAGACAGATCATCACCCTGCAGCTCAAACTTCCCTCTGGAGGTGTATAGCAAAGGATCTATCGAGAAAGATGTCACATCGATGGTAAACGAACTCAGCAACAATTGGACGGGTTTAAATGCTATGAAAATGAAAACCTGTTGCAAGCAAAGTACTTTTGACAAAAGTCCAGAACAGGTCGGACACTTGAAAATGTAATCAGGTTGTATAAATTTAGCGATGGGTAGAGAAGTGAAGGGTATAGCGGAGAGAGCTTGTCCCAATGACATACGAAAGTCACTTGTAACAGGTAATTTCAATTAAATTTATCTGTTTTGTCTTTTTTTAAATTTATTTGTTTTGCCTAAATGTTGGTACATGTCATTTTTGATGTGGCTCGGGCACCTGATTGATTTATTCTATCCAGATCAACCTGCCACCATTTACACACGGCGAGATAGAGACCAGCCACAAAGATACGTGGTTATTTACAGGAGAGATGGGAAAAAGACAGATCATCACCCTGCAGCTCAAACTTCCCTCTGGAGGTGTATAGCAAAGGATCTATCGAGAACGATGTCACATCGATGGTAAACGAACTCAGCAACAATTGGACGGGTTTAAATGCTATGAAAATGAAAACCTGTTGCAAGCAAAGTACTTTTGACAAAAGTCCAGAACAGGTCGGACACTTGAAAATGTAATCAGGTTGTATAAATTTAGCGATGGGTAGAGAAGTGAAGGGTATAGCGGAGAGAGCTTGTCCCAATGACATACGAAAGTCACTTGTAACAGGTAATTTCAATTAAATTTATCTGTTTTGTCTTTTTTTTAATTTATTTGTTTTGCCTAAATGTTGGTACATGTAATTTTTGATGTGGCTCGGGCACCTGATTGATTAATTCTATCCAGATCAACCTGCCACCATTTACACACGGCGAGATAGAGACCAGTCACAAAGATACGTGGTTATTTACATACACTAACAGGAGAGATGGGAAAAAGACAGATTATCACCCTGCAGCTCAAACTTCCCTCTGGAGGTGTATAGCAAAGGATTCACTAACACTTTCCTAATTCTTTTATATCCTTTATATGGCATGAATAAATAGTTTAATAATACCAGCACTCGATTTAGTAGACCCGACCAAGAACTTTTTTCCGGCATTGAAGTCGATTCACTCGTTACCACTGGATGAATTGGAGAATCGTTTGAAGGACAATCTCCCATTTAAGATTCTCGCATCTTGCACTGTTGCATTAACGAAGTGTATTCCTATGTTATCACTGCAAGATGCGATATCTTGTTTGGTGAGTAGAACTGCAAACGTAAGGGAAGCAATAAAAAAGGTAAATTTAAATTTTAATGCCTTCTTTGTATTGAGAGCTTGAAGAAGAACGTGGTAACTAAGTCTTGATATGGTTAATATATTCAAATACAGTATATAGACTTTCAAATTTTTAACAATTTTAACAATTTTATTAAGTTAATTTTTAATTTGAGTAAATATTCATAATTTTGACAAATTTGTAAGAGCACTATAAGGAAAGAAGACACCCAAATAAACTGCGATGGATGTATACCTATAGACGATGAGGACTTTCCTAGTTTCTTTAACGAAACTGTAAAAATAACCTCGATAACCTGCAAAAAGATGAAGTACTCAAAAGGCGTCTATTTTCAGATTAGCGACAAAAAAATGAGATCGGAAATGATCTTTGAGAACTCACCCCTTTCTGAGGATATCCAACTCATGAAGGAGAGTTGTAAAAGAACATTCGAGGGTTGGGTGGAGGACCAAGTTATAGAAGTGATTTCAATGTCAGATCCCAATTAATTCTGTATTTTGTTTAATCTTTTATTTTAAATTTAATTTTTAAATTCATATACTTTGTCTTCATTGTTTGAACATAACTCAGCCCTATATATCTAAAACCAAGTAACTATACGATGATTGAACCTGAGAACGTAATAAAGGACACATCTGGCGACGAGGACAAGGACAAGGACAAATCGTCTGAAGAAAACAAAACAGCAGAGGAGACACCAACATCCGCATCACAACAACCACCAGTTGTTAGTCTAACTCGAAGGAGCATGAATTTAGATCCCAGCTTAAATTACATTATGATGTCTGTATAAGACATTAACATTGCTTGTTGGGTATATTATATATATATATTGGAGCAAGACAAAGGTAAATTACTGGGAACGCTTAGGGGTCGTTCACATATTACGTTTTCAGCTGAGGGGGGGGGGGGTTCCAAATGAATACGCTAGTGTAATTTTGACTCAATAGCTATGTGTAAAACTGATTACGGAGGGAGGGGGGGGGGGGGGGAATGTTCCAAACAATGATTACGTAATATGTGAACGACCCCTTAGATGATATGATCGCGATCAGTACTAAGAATATTGATTATTTTTTATTTCAGTTTTTCTTCATCATTGATCTTTATTTTTTATTTCTTTCTCTTTTTCTTCATCATTTATCCTTGCCTGTTATTCCTATCTCCTTTTATTTTTCTTTATCATTTATCGTTATCTTTTATTCTTAATCTTGAATATCTTTCTTAACTTCTTGTCTGCTTTTTTTAAAAATTATTTCAGACTCAAGATATAAATATTTGATCTTCCCACAAACACTGCTACCCACCAATTCAGCAAACGCAATAATTTAAATTATTGTTGAAAAGTTTATTTAATAAATCAATTAATGCTCTACTGAAAGACATGTGTTTTGAACAAAGTCTTTGTGATATAAGCATAACATAACACAGATGCAGAGATTGCGTCTAAGACCGAGGTAGAGAAGCTGAAACATCTCTTCCCCAAAGCCGGATGGGTCAAGCTGCTGGAGGTAATCTCTCAGTCAAAATCACATGCTAATACGGTGAAGAGGGAGCTGGCAGCTTCAACCCAGATGGCTAAGGTTAACTTCTTCCTTGATCTTCTGAGTACAGCTCTGACTTACGAGAGCGAGAACATTGTCTCAATTAGGACGTCAGAGAAAAGACAATTTTAAAGACAAGACAGAGCTCCTCAAAGTTGAGATATTAAAGTAATAATTGTAATAATGCATATTTTATTTAATGAAATATATTATGAGTCGTTAAATCGCATATTGGAGCAGATTCACAGTAAAACCGTACCTAAGGCAAAGTGTTAACTGTTCACGGCAACTTCAATAAATAGAAAATAAAGAATAGTACTAAAACTGCTAAAACGAGTATACAAAATATCATCCCCACAGAATTTTGTGGAAGTTCCAAAAGCGGGGATTGCCTCACATTCATATCGTTATAATAATTGGGGAAAATTCTCTCAGAAAATGTCAGAACACAGCAATAACAGCATGTTAAGGGTTCACCCTGATTTTTTTGTGAAACTTGGTTTCGAGTTAGCATTTTGACCAACAAACTAGGACCGGTGACTGAACTTTTGAGGGGGTCCCGGACCCCAACCGCCAAACGGTGCTCGCGCGGCAGCCACTCCCATATTTGGTCGAAATTAGGCCCAATTTAGCCAAATACCCTCAACATGCCCAAAACCCAGATTTTAGGTGCTTTACATGTAGCTAGTGGTCCCCTGAATAAAAAAATTTGGCGGCCAAATTCTGAAATTTGCCGGCCATTTTTCAGAATTTGGCCGCCAAATTTTTTTAAAGGCCTAACTCAAAATTCCATATTAAAACTCAAAATGCGATTCTAGGTTGATTCTGAAAATTTCATGTAAAAATATTGAAACCCTATTGAGTTCTATTGTTTTGAACGAAATCAGTTTCGTAAATATCGCGAACTGAGATATGGGCGATTTTGTTCATTTTTTGCAATTAATTGAACACAGAATCCACAGTTAGGTAGATACTGAGCTGATAATCATAGAGAATGCGTAGTATAGGCTTACCTTCCATATAAAGTTGGTTTCATTCAAAAATATTGATATTTGACCAATTTATGGGCCAAAATCGACCAAATTTGGTGCGTATACCCAAATATGGGCATATGGTTTTTGGCTCATAACTAAGTCATTTTTTGACCAATCCTGATAAAAATTCATATAAGAGTTCAAGGGACCACTAGCTACATGTAAAGCACCTAAAATCTGGGTTTTGGGCATGTTGAGGGTATTTGGCTAATTTGGACCAAATATGGGCGTGGCTGCCCCGGGGCACCGTTTGGCGGTTGGGGTCCGGGACCCCCTCAAAAGTTCGGTCACCGGTCCTAGTTTGTTGGTCAACTGCTATCTCGAAACCAAGTTTCACAAAAAAATCAGGCTGAACCCCCCCCCCCCCCCCCCCCCCCCCCCCCTTAATAAGATCACTTGACCGTGACGACATGACCCGTGATCAGGTTGTATAAATTTAGGGATGGGTAGAGAAGTGAAGGGTTTAGCGGAGAGAGCTTGTCCCAATGACATACGAAAGTCACTTGTAACAGGTAATTTCAATTAAATTTATCTGTTTTGTCTTTTTTTAAAATTTATTTGTTTTGCGATTATTTACAGGAAAGATGATAAAAATACAGATTATCACCCTGCAGCACCAAATTCCCTCTGGAGGTGTATTCTAAAGGAGCAATCGATAAAGATGTCGAATCGATGGTAAACGAACTCAGCAACAATTGGACGGGTTTAAATGATATTAAATTGAAAACTAAACCTGTTGCACGGATGAATTGCTACTCCGGCAAATTATACCAGCACTCGATTTAGTAGACCCGACCAAGAACTTTTTTCCGGCATTGAAGTCAATTCACTCGTTACCACTGGATGAATTGGAGAATCGTTTGAAGGACAATCTCCCATTTAAGATTCTCGCATCTTGCACTGTTGCATTAACGAAGTGTATTCCTACGTTATCACTGCAAAGGATCTATCCAGGGAGATGTCAATTCAATGGTAAACCAACTCAGCAACAATTGGCCAATTATATTTGATATTATATTTGATATTGTTCACTAACACTTTCCTAACTCTTTTATAATATCCTTTATATGGAATGAATAAATAGTTTAATTTCGATCTCAACAATCATACAATGGGGACGAGGATCTACAAAGACGTGTTAACAGCAATTTCAGACATCACAAATTGGTTTGATAAATTAAAATAACACTTTTTTTTTTTTTTTTAAATGAGGAACCTGCCAAACCCCAGGACACCAGGAGGATACCACCGGCAAAGCGGCTAATAGTACCCTCCGGTCTGTGTTGTACCGAAGAAGCTGAGTTAATCGATCATGACTCGGCTTACCAGCCAAGAGGCAAAATCTGAGCGGCACCAAGGGTTCAGAGAGTGTCATTTCAGCTTCTCCGGTGCTGGATGCCCTGGGGTTTCACATGCGCCGTAGCAAAATAAATAAAAAAACACACGCACACAATTTTTTTTATTCTTTTAGATAATACGTCGAATAAAGTCAGTGGATATAGAGTAATAAATTGCACATAAGATGGAGAGAAAAAGGAGAGATACTACTGGTTTTAAATGTGACTCTATATCAATACTAGTAGTGGAGATAACTCCACTAGCTACAACTTGTGAAATAAAGGGTATAGGTAAGGCACGGCTGAATTTTCGAGAAAATAAATAAACAAGAGTGTATAGTGGATCCAGAACTTTGGGTATAAAATGGTCATCAAGGTATAACGTCTTTAAGGCACCGTATAATATCCGGTTTTTCACCTAAT
Source organism: Bolinopsis microptera (assembly GCF_026151205.1). Taxonomy (NCBI): domain Eukaryota; kingdom Metazoa; phylum Ctenophora; class Tentaculata; order Lobata; family Bolinopsidae; genus Bolinopsis; species Bolinopsis microptera. The sequence goes on from NC_087076.1 coordinate 5,548,061, forward strand.
AAGAAAAGCTTAAGATGTTTAAGATATCGCTCCCAGAATAGGGGTTCCTTGTTCTGGAAACTCCTTCCAATAAACCAACAGCAAACCGAATTTATGAAGTTAACACTTTTATCTCTGTGATTTAAGCAAATCAAATAGTGGCGATATGGGTCGTCATAATTTGCGTCAATATTCGATCTAATAAACAGATTTACTCCCTGTAGGAAAGAGCTTGTGGCTGGACAGTCAATAAATATGTGAGAGATAGTTTCGAGGTTGTGATTACATAACGAGCAATTTGGACTATCTTTTTCAATCTTCATTTTATATCTCATGTACCGACAAGTACTAATCCGGTGAAGGAGCTTATATTGGTACTGAATAAGTTTGAAGTTATTTGAGAAAGAAGTAAAAATATCCGTAAAAATACTAATCCAATCAATATCCGTTAAGGAGAGGTTAGCACTCCAGTTCCTCATTGGAGGAAGGGTGCTGGGATCTAAACGCTTAGACATGGTATCTCTAATGTTTCTACCTTTGATAGTGAGAGGAGTATCTCTAGAGTTGGGGGTATTCCTACCTCTCCAAAAGCGAAGTGAAAGTTGGGTATCGATAAATGTAATGTTACTTGTAAACGTATCGGTATTATTAAATCGACGTATTCCCAATTTTATACTCGCATATTGAGTCGAAGAGATTATACTACTTGTTTGGCCCCACTTTCTCAGAAATTGCTGGAAACTTAAGAGGTTACCTTCCTCTGAAACGAAATCAGAAAGATAGATGATATTTCTATCAATAAGAATATCGTTCCAGAGCTTGGAGCCAATGTCCGTTATTACGTCGCTTCCCCACACACAGTGGTTGACTGTACTGTTACTTGACTGTGAAGAAATAGACTTCCAAAGCTTATAATGGCGAAGTAGGTTAAAGGTAAAACCAGTATTCTTTAATGTGAGACAGTTTTCTATACACACAGTTGGTATATTTGGGTGTAAAAGCTGATTGATGATAATATTTTTCCAGGCATGTTGGAAATTAGGATCGATAACTTTTCCTATAAGTGACACTTTTAAACCTATAATAAAATCGTTAGTATAGAAGAGACCTAGACCCCCACATTCACGAGGAGAAGTAACAATATCACGTTTCAACTTATCCCTCTTACAACCCCACAAGAAGTGAAAAATCATAGTGTCTATTTTACTGATGGTGTTAGTATCAGGAGTTTCTAGTGGTATGATAAGGTAAGTGAACTGGGAAAGAATAAGAGATTTAATAATTGTGCACTTTCCTATCAGAGTTAAGTCTCTCTTACTCCAGGTGTTGATAGCGGAGCTGGCGTTACTAAGTTTACTGTGGTAGTTCATTTTGCAGAGATCAGCTCCACTAGACGTGTTGTCGAACTTGACTCCTAATGCTGTAAACTCGTTAGCTACCATGTCTTCCCCGTATGTACTGGTAAGGTAATTTCGAAGACTAGTGTTGTCTCTGGTAGCTCCTAAAGGTATGCACTTAGTTTTACTGATGTTGGGCTTACAGCCTGAGTGCTGACCGAACAGGTTGAGCTCTAGTATAACTGCATCTACGCAAGCCTGGGAGGGATCCAGGTACAGATCCGTGTCATCAGCAAACAGACTCATGAGTATGTCGATACCATTAAGGCCTTTAATATAAGGGTTATACTGTAGCTTATTACTAAGTACCTGGGACACTAGGAGGAAAAGAATTGGGGAAAGGGGGCTCCCCTGATGGACGCCACGAAGTATGTGAACAGGGCTGCTAAGGTGTCCGTTAACGTTAGCGTAACTCATACCAGCGTGAAATGCCACTCTCACCAAGTTGATTAAATAATTTCCAAACCCCATACCTTCCAAGACACTGAAAAGAAACTTATGTTCGACCGAGTCGAAAGCCCGTTGGAGGTCGACCTGCATAATCATACCAGTATCCTCTTGGTTATCATGGTAATGTTCTAAGGTTAGATACATTAAGATCAGATTATCGCTGGTACTCTTCCCTTTTTGAAACCCGGATTGGGCTGTACTAATAAGTGTTGGAAACAATTAAATTAATTAAGTGTTAAAATAACACTTAATGGAGAGGAAAAGTTGCTCAGATACTTTGTGGCATAGTCTATTGAGTATTGATGGACGCTACTTTCATGCTTAACCCAACTAGTAATGGAGGGATTCAGGGACTCTTTTTCTTCATCATTTATCTTTATCTTTTATTCTTAATCTTGAATATCTTTCTTAACTTCTCGTCTGCTTTATCCTCATTAAGCAATTTCTTTTTTCCTTATTTCAGACTTAAGATATAAAAATATTTGATCTTCCCACAAACAACGCTACCCACCGATTCAGCAAACACAATAATTTAACTTATTGTTGAAAAGTTTATTTAATAAATTAATTAATGATCTACTGAAAGACATGTGTTTTGAACAAAGTCTTTGTGATATAAGCATAGTCATAAAACAGATGCAGAGATTGCATCTAAGACCGAGGTAGAGAAGCTGAAACATCTCTTCACCAAAGCCGGATGGGTCAAGCTGCTGGAGGTAATCCCTCACTCAAAATCACATGTTGATACGGTGAAGAGGGAGCTGGCAGCTTCAACCCAGATGGCTAAGGTTAAGTTCTTCATTGATCTTCTGAGTACAGCTTTGACTTACGAAAGCGAGAACATCGTCTCAATTAGGACGTCAGAGCTTCTCAAAGTTGAGCTACTAAAGTAATAATGGTAATTATCCATATTTTATTTAATGAAATATATTATGAGTCGTTGAATCGCTTATTGGAGCAGATTCACAGTAAAAAAGTACCTGAGGCAAGGTGTTAGCTGTTCACGGCAACTTCAATAAATAGAAAATAATAAATAGTACTAAAACTGCTAAAAAGAGTATACAAAATATCATCCCCACAAAATTTTGTGGAAGTTTTCCGTTGCATTGCAACATTGCATTACACGTCGCAGATGAGATAAAAAGGATCAATGAGAAAGGTGATAGGACGGCTGTAGACGTCAAAAGAAGTATCAAAACTTGTCTACTGATACGAGAAACAAAGAGCGGGCAAGAAAACACGCATCAGGAACGGGAGAAAAATTAATATGTTTTGTACACTTTTGTATTGAATATATTATTCTATTAGTTATGAAGTTATTTATAACTTAATACAACTCCGCAGAAAAGTCCATTGAGCAAATTAGGGACCTCCTGCAATTCGTGATAGCCGGCCAACTATCAAGCCACTAACAACAGCATCTAGCCTAACATCTAGCTTACCAGCATCTAGCTTAACAGCATCTAGCTTAACAACAGCATCTAGCTTAACAGCATCTAGCTTAACAGCATCTAGCTTAACATCAGCATCTAGCTTAACAGCATCTAGCTTAACAGCATCTAGCCTAACAACAGCATCTAGCCTAACAGCATCATTTAGCAGAAGTGCACATAGGCTGCAGAATGCAGATTAACATTGTTCGGCAAGAATATCCTCACATTCTATATCAGACAGCCACAGCCACTCAACTAGTTCTTAAATTATACTTAAACAAGCGTTGTGAGGACTATTATTATGTATTAAAATATACATACTAAATGCATTATCACTATCAGTGAGAGCTGTGTTTTGATTCAATATAAAATAAAAGAGTTCAATATAGAGGGTAGAATCGTTATTCTATTAGAATCGTTATTCTATTAAAATCGTTATTCAATTAGATTCCCCCATGAAAAGTAATCGTGAATACAGTAGGAAATTCAAACTAAGAATCATTCCCTGGTTCAGAATGTCACCTCAATAGCAAAGTGTGCTATGTAACGGGTAACTTAGAAGACCACTGTAGCTCATTATTTTAGCAATAGGTTGAATACTGACGGCATAGCTCCTCATGACAATGTTAAAGCACTACTTCAAAGCCCTAGTTACGACAACGTTATTTTCACAAAGTTATCTTGGTTGAACAGTCTGATGTATATGCTTTACTTTACACCATTGGTATCGCCTATTGTTGATGGCATTCATGCGCTGAAACACACCTATCAGAGAGCAGTCATTTTACTAAATGACCAGTATGCTCTTAAAGATCACGTCGACATATGTAGACGTCTATTAAAAATCGCTTTTCTATTAGAATCGTTATTTTATTAGAATCGCTATTCTGTTAGAACCGTTATTCTATCAGAATCGTTATTTTATTAGAATCGTTATTCTATCAAAGAAATCAAAATATATTACCATTTTCAGGCAGTAATCAGAAAATCTGTTGGAAATGTTGATCCAAACTCTTTTTTGCTCTTTACAGTAGAATTACTAAATAAGGGACCTCTGCAGATAAAGAGGATGAAGAAAACCGTAAACCGCACCATGCCATGTGATCCATACCACTCTAACCATGTCTACGTTGAATGAACATTTCTCTAGCGACATAGAACATATTTCTAAGAAGTTTAATCATTACACTGCCGTAACCTCTCACATCTCCGGGAAAATGCAACACCACCACAAATTACACCACCTCAAAATAGAGTTCTTACCCGTATCCTGGACCCAAAGTATATAAAAATACATCACTTTTCTGAGAGGATTGAGGAGCATCCGGCTAATAGAACTCAAGGTGGACTTCCTACAGAGGAACAGCCTTTGGTAGCGTTACGCTATTACGCTACTGGTAACTATATCATGAGCTTAACAACGCTGGACATTTTCATTTTTCTCAGTTTATAAAATATGCATAAAAATGTTCCTGTCTAGTCTAGGATGGGGAGACGTTCGATACGATCTTGGACCAGAAAATATAGCATCGACGAAGAAAGGCTTGGTTGATTATGGAAAGTTTCCTGTGTGCTTAGGGGTTGATCCGGGAGCACATCAACAACCAGTTCCTGCAGCTGGACCCACGCTACAACTCCCCATAACAACTGTTGCAGAAATCTGTTCGAGTTTGGGACTTTGTTCTACTGTAGCTGAAATATGCAATCTGCCATTCCCTGCATATTTTGAGGAGATTCAGCTTGGAAAAGTCAGGTGCAGCTGCTGTCTCAATGACGGGTGGAAGGTACCGCAGTCCACCTTTCACCCTAACCATCCGGGAAGAAAGTCGAGTTCCTGGAACAAGATGGTGTGGCACATGAGGGCACATCTTAACGATGCACTGGTGGATCATTATAGGAAAAACCCACCCGTTACCCTCATTAACGCTAGAGTTCTCTCTCATAGTATGAGCCTATCATCAGTCTCATCTCATCACATTCCATCATACCCTTCCATCATACGCTTAAAAAAGTTGTTCTGAAGGGACAGAGGGTATGCAGTTACTTTTTTTGTATTATTTCTATTTGCTCGTATCGGATCTATTTTGTAAGGTATTCAAGCCTGGTCATTATAACTGTTTGGAGAATATAACGCCCTCAGCTGACCTGTTGTTAGAATAATATTTTTGGAATGTTTCTTTGTCCGTCCCCAACTCGAATAGCTTTTAATTATAGAAAGAGAGTCCTGAAAAAGAGGGGGGGGGGGGGGGGGGGGCTCTTACAGAAGTGAGAAGAGGCTATTGGAAAAATAGATTTCAATATTGCAAAACATAAGTTATTCTGTAACTTGGATTTGGTAGAGCCTAAAGATGAGAATCCCGTTCAAGATGAGTTGTCGGTGAGGCATGCACTTGCCTAGAGATACACTGTCAATTTTAATGGCCTTCGAGATATGACGGATCACAGCTTTATGAGTCGCGTCAAAAAGCAGGTGCAGCAACGAGGGCCAGAGACTGAGTCTACTGTACTTGTACCTGAAAGCGAATATTATTAGGAAGTTGTACTATTCCTCATGCAACATGAGTTATAGGTGTAATGGATGTGGCGCCCACGACATCCAGGACGAGGAAGGAGAGCTCTTACAGGAGACGATGTGTACAAGAGGGGCCGGGGGGGGGGGGCTCATACAGAAGTGAGAAGAGTAGAGGGAGGGAAAGGAAAAAGGTGATGAAGTTACAGGTGTAGACGGATATGTTAGAAAATATAGGAGAAGTGGAGCAACTTGTTTCAAAAGGAGGTTAGTGTTTGCTATTATTATCAAAACAAACTATTGTATGTAGAGCTTTGTTTATTAAAATTTACTTATGATATTTAATATAATATAATAACCTCACCAAATAGAATAATATGTTGTTGGTATTCATTGCACAATAAATACCGATCAAATTTTTCTTGGTTAATAAACATTAAACTGACTATTACGTTATGGAAAATGCGCATTCTTAGGTTAATTTAATAATTATTTTAAGGCCTAATAGTAATAAAGTTTTCACAAATTGCGAGTTTTAAAATTTAAATTTCTTTATTTAATTGTCATTAATCATTGCAGGCTTAAGTAATGAATTAATTAATACATAACAATAACCATAAATGATATTTTGTTTCAATCTGAAATGATAGTGTCCTACAAGGGATTCCACTATGAAGTACGGAATTTTAAATGAGCAGATTTGCCGGCCGTATTAGGTTTCCAATTCCGGGGCAACATCTCCGAGTACCTTATAACCCAAGAATCTTGGGATCGGAGAAATTCACGGTTCATACAAGTAGAGGCTGTGAACGAGCAAACGTTTCAAGCCTTGAAATGTTTGCCTGCCAAGGAACTGAATGTAGGGACACCATGGGAAGTGAAAACAAAGTTCAAAAGAGCTGCAGTTGAGTTGGTGCAGGTCACTAACGAACAAGTTTGACCCTGAGTGTCAAACAGAGGTTGTTCAAACCCTTCTAATAGATAGAGAGCACGGTTTGTCAACAATTTTCTTCCTAACGTTACTATATTATACTAGATAACATTTACAATGATGAACTACTACTTACTACTACTTACTACTACTTACTACTACTTACTACTACTTGCTCTAGTTAACTTGTTATCATTGAAAACAAGCTGTTGTAAGTAGAGATTTGTTTATTGAAATTTACTTAATATGATGTTTAATAATAATATAATAACCTCACCAAATAGAATAATATGTTGTTGGCAATCATCCCACAATAAATACCAATTAAATTTGCATTTAATATTATCTCTTCTGTCAGTGTGTTGGTGCAAGTTAATTACTTGTGAATTCGACCCTGGTTGTCGAAGAGAGGTCGTTCAAACCCATCTCGTAGATAGAGAGCACGGTACGTTTTATATGAATATATGCACGTTTAGTATTAGAGTATTAGCAAATAGCAATACAATACAAGTAAACATTAAATGTAATCACATCATTTTCTATCGCATAATTATACCATTACCTTAATACTTCAATATTTTATTACTCTGCAGTGAACGAGTGCGGCTGCTAGGCAACCGTAAGGTAAATCATGCTACTAATAACCTCACCAAATAGAATGATATGTTGTTGGTTTAATCGTTGCACAATCAATACACTGAATCTACTAGATTTTTCTTGGTCAATAAACAATAAACTGACTATATGACAGTTATTTCTTCCGTCAATAAATGAGTGCCAGTAAAAACACGGAAAGCACAGGTTACACGATAAAGTATTTAAAGAAGGGCGATGATATACATATATTCCTACAGAAATACGAACAGTGAGTCTTGTGAATCAAATCGAGGATAATGTCAGATTCAAGAAGGTAATGATTATCCGGCTGGTTGAGTGTAGAGTGTGTACACCTGTGTGTACCTGTGAGCACTGAGCAGGCACAGTTTACCTGAAGTTTCCTGAGACAATTATCAACAATTAAACCACAGGTACGAAGGACTAGTCTGATATAACACTATATTTTATTGAACTTGTGCATGGATTGAGTGATGTATATTTATTTTCCATCTGTTATATATCTTGATTACTTTGGGTGAAGTCTGTTGTCTTTTCCTTTTTGTCTTTTTATTTAATCTTTTCTTGTAGTTCTTTCACTTTCATCATTTTTCTTCTTATTGAGTAATCTAACTTTGCTTTTAATTTGTACATCAGCCATTCCACATTACCTCAGCTTCAGAACAACTTGATAAACGCTCATATCCAAAACAAGATAGAAATTCAGTTGCAGTGGTGCACCCCGCCGCCGAATTATTTCTCACGCCTCATTTAGGCAACAGATTCGATGGTTTTGACATTGTTTAGTTTTTCGGGCAGTTTCCTGAGTACTGTGTATTAATCATCCATTTTTTAGCCCCATGTGTATTGTGTAATCAGAAGAGTCAAGAAAGCCAAAGTTTTCACGTTTTTATATGTGATTTTTACATTTTCAGAAACGACCAAGAAAAGTTGCACCAATCGAAGAAGATTTATAAACAATTGATTTCCTTTTTAAAATTATTTTTATTGTTTATATTTGTTTTAGACGTCAAACAGAGCACCACCTCCTTAAAGTCCTTCTTCGAAACGCCAGCCTACTTGGATTGGTGTAACTGTCATGTGGGGTGCAGATCAGGGCGGCAGACAGCACATATCTTCCCTCTTTCCATGTGGAACGTCCACGGGCGTCACTTCACGGGGACGACTCGGACCACCAACGCTCTCGAGTCATTCCATCACGCCTTTAACTCCCTGCTCAGCTGCAAACATCCGACTATCTGAAGATCTGAGTACTCCTGAAGGCTCTTCATCGCCAACAAGCCCTAACCGACAACACCTTGGCCCACATCGACATAGCTTGGTTCGAGCCTGTAGCTACATTACAGTTCTTGGTTTGAGCAAGGAGCTTACTTGGCAATGGTAGATGTGTTCTCGGGTGTAGAAGTCGAAGGATGTTTCCCTCGACTACCATGTTAAGTTTTTAATGAATAAACGTAAAAGATTACATCATAATTTTCAATTTTCATATTCAAGTATATTAAATAGAATTATATTGTTATGTAGTTATGTATCATATACCGGTCCCCAAACATGCTGGAGACTCTTATGCTCAAAGATTGGACTCCGCAAAGCTGGGAAAAGGGAAAGTCACCTCGTAAATGTTGCAGAAGGCGGAGCAAAAATGGAAAAGGTCCAGAAACAGTTGGAGGACTACTGCACGGCACATCCTGATGTCCACGTTGAGAAGCTTCTGATCAGCGTAGGCACAAACGATTTAACTATATTAGGCGTGTGGGGGATATTGGTATTTTGAAGGGACCAGTAAAGTAACTTTTTGGTAAGATAGGCCTACTATTTCCCAACTGTAAGGTATATGTTCAATCTTTATTGCCATAACCTTTACACAATGATAACGATAAATTAACCAACAAGAGGGTAATGGATTTTTATAGGATTTTATTCAATGAGTGTGTTATTAGGAGGTTCTTTTTCATGGATGTGTTTTATCCCTTTACAAAGTTCAAGAGAGCTCTAAGTGAGCCTGTTAAGAGATTTGATCCCTTATTTGAGAACAAAGGCATTCACCCCAATCCTCAGAAAGGTATGGGTGTGTTGGCCAGATTTTATATTCGTGCCATCCTCAGTAGATATTTTAATCCTTATATATATCAGTAGTTCTTTTGTGCTGTTTTCTGAACCTTGTTTAGCTAGTGATATGCAGATGTAGTCTGGCACGTATACTCACCTGTAAAACACCATGATCGATTTAGTAACATACAGATTTAGAGTTGGAGTGTTTAGTGGAAATGCTTTTGCAAAATCCATCAAAAATCAGAACCGTAGACGTGGTACAGGTAGTATTTTTGATTATTTAGACAGCTGCATTGATTCTCGCTTATTATTTTATATTTTTTATGTTATATTCATATGTCACTTTTCGCTCATCACTATCACATATCCAGCACTGCATCACGAACTAGATGGCCACATTTTTCACTTTACAATATTTATATGGTAAAAATATATATAATATAAAATATAAAAATATATATAATATGGTAAATTCACTACATATTCATTATGCTCCCCCACCCCCCCCCCCCCCCCTCAGTTTGTCTATATTGAAACCTGAATGATCTAGACAGTGACCTGCATACGGTGAGAATAAGCTGTGCTTGAAATTCTTTATGCATTAGCCATGATATGAGCTTAGTATATCATTCACATTATAGTAGACATTTAGGGAAATAAGTTATATTGAGCGTATAAGTTTTCCAGCCTAAATGTTGCATTAAATATCACTTTTCATAGAGTTCATCCGTTGTCATCAAGATCTATTTCGATATAATAAACTGCAATTAATTTGACAAATTTTGCAGTTTGCTGTCGGAAAAGGTGTTGGCTGCATGGGGGAGGCAATATTTGCCAGCTCGGATAGCCGAAGTACTAAAATCCGGGTATTATCGTGTGATATTTACTGAATACGGCAAACAAACATGGACCCATAAGCTGTAGTCAACTAAAAAGAGTTCCACAGCTTCTCAGCTGAACAGGTCAGAACAGGTCGGACAGTTCATCAACTGTGTTAGAAACCAGTTCAATGATACATACCTACATGTAATTCATATTTTATTGAAGTAAGTTATCCCTAGGCCTATCTTGCCCTACCCCCCCCCCCCCCCCCCCCCCCCCCCCCCTAATAGCATCGACCAGAGATATTGTCGAAGCGTCGCAGGTTTTAACCACAACGATGACCTCCGAGAATTGGAGTCCCTAAAAAGAGACCTTAATAAGGAATCAAGTAATCGAATTAGAGTATTAGTTAGACTACCGACCATACAACACATAGAATAGTCATAGATAGTAGAACTTAGGGACATAAGTGCAGCTGCAGAGTGGTAGGTATAAGAGAAAGAACAAGAGAAATAACAGATGTCATCACAATTGTGTTACAAAATGTAACAAGAAGGACCCGGATTGTTAATCAGTTATGCCGAATCATAAGTTGAAGTATAATCTTAGTGGGTGCAGTGTCAATAATGTCTTAACAGATTGTTTTCAGATCGCCTTCTTCGAGGATCTTGTCGATCGGTGGGATAGTCCGAAGCCGAGAAGCTCCCAGGACACATAGATCGCTCAAGATAGAGCCTCTATCCTGAGAACATACCAGCGATGATATGACTATGAAGTTGAGCTACTAAAGTAATAATTGTAATAATGCATATTTAATTTATTAAAATAGATTATTGTTCGTTGAATCGCTTATTGGAACAGATTCACAGTAAAAAAGTTAACAAGGTGTTCACTGTTCACGGCAACTTCAAAAATAGAAAATAATGAACAGTACTAAAACTGCTAAAACGAGTATACAACATATCCCTTTTCCGTCGCATTACATGTCGCAGATGAGATAAAAAGGATCAATGGGAAAGGTGATAGGACGGTTATAGACGTCAACAAAAAGTATCAAAACTCGTCCACTGATACGAGAAAGAAAGAGTGGACAAGAAAAAACACACGGTATCTAACTTAACAACATCAGCAGAAGTGCACATAGGCTGCAGAATACCCTCACATTCTATACCAGACATTCTATACCAAAAAGACCTGAACGACAGCAGCAGAAGTCCACAGTGGCTGCACAGTGCAGATTAACATTGTTCGAAGAATAACCTCACATTCTATACCAGACAGCCACAGCCACTCTACTAGTTCTTAAATTATAATTAAACAAGCGTTGTGAGGACTACTATTATGTATTAAAATATATATATACTAAATGCATTATCACTATCAGTGAGAGCTGTGTTTTGATTCAATATACAATAAAAGGGTTCAATATAGAGGGTAGAATCGTTATTCTATTAGAATCGTTAATCTATTAGAATCGTTATTCTATTAGAATCATTATTTTATTAGAATCTCCCATGAAAATAAATCGTGAATACAGTAAGAAATTCAAACTTAAGGCTGAAAAATCATTCCCTGGTTCAGAATTTCACCTCAATAGCAAAGGGTGCTATGTGACGGGTAACTTAGAAGACCACTGTATCTCATTATTTGGCAATAGGTTGAATACTGACGGCATAGCTCCTCATGACAATGTTAAAGCACTAGTTCAAAGCCCTAATTATGACAACGTGATTTTCACAAAGTTATCTTGGTTGAACAGTCTGATGTATATGCTTTATTTTACACCATTGGTATCGCCTATAATTCTTCATGGCATTCATGCACTAAAACACACCTATCAGAGAGCAGTCATTTTACTAAATGACCAGTATGCTCTTAAAGATCACGTCGACATATGTAGACGTCTATTAAAAATCGCTATTCTATTAGAACCGTTATTTTATCGGTCTCCTTCTTCTCTCGGAAAAGAGTGGTTGCGGAGGCCTCGAAGGTGGATATGGTGGCGCTTCAGCAGGAACGGTTCTCAAACCGAAAAGACAGTATTAAATAGAATGTATAATTTTATTAATCTATTAGTTGTTTAAAGTATTGGTATTCAGGAATTAGATTGATTTTAATTAAGCCTAACAACAGAGGCTTAATTGTGTGCTGTGCTGCAGAGTGCAGCACAGTAAAGTGCAGTGCACAATGCAGATCAACATTTTTCGAAGCACCAGGAACTATCGTTTCAATAGCAATTCTTTTAAGAGCTATATCAATAATACCGTTTGTTGTAAAGATGCTCTAACAAAAAGGGACGTCAGCAAGACTTGCAACCTTCAAAGATGGCAAAAAAGTCCAGGGAACTGTTAGATTCATCTCACGAAACCACGGTCCAGTGAAGTTTGCCTGCTGCCATCACAAACAAGATGCTAACATATGGTTGTGGTCTGGTCATAGCTATATCAGATGTACCCTCTGAAATGTATAAACCCACTTCACGAGACACTCGAGTTAGTTTTGTTGAAAGTAACGTTTTGTTAATAAGGAGTGTAATATTGTCAGATATGAGCAGTGTTATAATATAGTTATCGGAAAGACAGTGAATGATTGGCTTTATTTCGGGGCAGTTAGCTTTGTCCATAATGACAAATGAACAACCATATTCATTAACTTAATATATATTATTAAATATTGTATGCTTTGATGCTATGTACCTAGAATGGTATTCTCGACTTGAATGTCCTGCAGTATTGAAGCTGCCTTGAATTACTTTCATTCTTATTGTATTACTGTATGAACTATGCATTTAATTTCAATTCTTATTCTAATCATAATAATGGTGTCTGAATTGCGTAATCGGATAAAATTTATCTATGAATCGAGTATTTAATATTATCGCGTATTTTGCTATTATCTGCACAATAGATTCTTTCTATTCTCGTAATTAAATTCTATCCCAACTAGGTATGGCATGGAAGTGTCCCAATCCCTGTGGGAATGTTATGACGAGTTTTGCTACGTTAAACTGCACCTCATGTGGACGAGTTAAGTCAGAAGGAGAATCGATGTTAGTTATGAAAGGGGACTGGTTATGTCGTCATTGTATGAAGAATAACTTCGCTAAACGAAAGACCTGCTTTAGTTGTGGAATCGGCAAGGTAGTTACATAACACGTTTCCAAATCCAAGCCAATTTGTGATTTGCTAACTTATTATCTTAAATATAAGGGGTCATTTATAATAACTAAGTATTTCTTAAGTAAATATTCGCTAGTAATTACTTAGATTTTTCTGAGTCTCAAAATCGGTATTCACAAAGTTTGAGCATTTACTGCCCAGTAAAAACTAATACTCAAGCTGAATTCATCGTGAGTATGACTTACATTCAAGTAAATACTCACTAAAATGCTCTCAAACTAGCACTCAAATACTCAAATCAGTATTTTAAGAAGCACGACAGGTTAATTCAGATATTTTGTTTGCCATCTTATGTTAATGGAAAAACACCCAAATTCGGATGTACATCGATGTATCGAAGGAATGTGAAATAAACATTTTCGAGGGAAATTTGTGTCGAGTACATTCGACATTCGCACATCACGTACCGCATATGTCTGTGATGTAATTTGTGATATCGCAATCTTGAAATGGCGGCAAAATGACAACACCCTTGATATGACTCCGAAGATAATTCAGAATCATTCTTGATATCTATAATGAATGTTTCGTGTGCGATATTGTGTCCCCTACAGGTAATTTCACGTCCCTTTTACAGTGGTTTACCGTGATTTACTGTAGTTTTCTTTTATCCACGGTAGTTTCCAGAAACCCACCGTAGTTTTACTGTGGTTTGCCGTCAATTCCTCAAACTTTATTAAATACATATCGATGTTTAATAATTACCTAGCAGATTATTCTAACCCAATACTGACAGTGATAGAAAGGTAAGCTGAACTTTTGTATGATCATGTTCGTGGCATGTTTTCGACATGATTGTGTCTTTTGTTATTGATTAATTTTGTTATTGATTAACTGACGAAGTTTGAACTCAGCTTGTGTTAAGTCTGAGCTCTATGGCACTTCCTATTTTACCACCGGCCACACATTCGACTAGAACATTCAAGACCCGACGTCAGCCCCAAACGGACTTTTACTACAAAACCCAGTTCCGCTTTGAAGAACCGTCCGTTGACTGGATGGCCAGGCATTTTTTGGGACCTGATTCTGGTGAAACGCGAGGAGTTGTTGAGTTCATGGAATCACTTTTAATGAAGATCAGTTCTAAATTAGATAACTGAGATGTTCTAAGTTGATCATTACCTATCAAATTTAGATTTGTGTACATTTCCCAAATTTTTATTTATTTAATGAGGCTAAAAACATGCGTTGGTTTAAAAATCTTGCTATTTGATAAATCACGGTTTTTTAAACAAACATGCGTTTGTTTATTTTTTTCTATCAATTTTGTATGGACTTGGATAGGATGTTTTCTTCACATCCTGAATTTGATTGTCAAGAATTCAATATTTACACAAAGCGGAGTGCAAAGGTTGATTAAGAAGATCAAAATTATCAATATGTTGATAATTGACATAATTGTGAAATAGTAAATAGATATTTACTGACCTTGACTGACAACCAGACAATATAAAATAGTTATTATATCATTTTATCAATGTATACATTGAATTTAATTACATTGGTTCTTAGATTAATTATACCTGTTTTATTGGATTGCGTGAAATAATTTAAATTTGTCATGGTCTTTCTAATTTATAATTTTTAATTTATAATTGTAGGCGATGAATATCTAGAGGAAATGAGGAAAAGCACCTGTAAATAGTAAAACTGCAAAAGCAAATTTAGCATTAATGCTCAAAAGAAATTGTGATATTACATCCATGATGTAGGATCTTTTATTTTGCCTGTAGTCTGTTATCTTTTACTTTTTTCTTTTCACTTTTATCATTCATTTTTTCTGTTCATTTGCGTTCTTTTCGCTTTTGTCTTGGTTTTGAGGAATAATATCGCTAAAGATGGAGGGACATCACGGCATGTCATTTCTCCACAAAGAACAATCAATGGTTACTCTACATTACATTGCTGGGGGAGAGGGTCACCAGACTCTGTATCTTAATTCCATGATTGCCCGGCCAACTATTTTGAAGTTTATCCCGAAAGTAACGGACACAACCTCCCTAGTAACGGACACAACCTCCCTAGTAACGGACACAACCTCCCTAGTAACGGACACAAGTCGCTTGCACAACATCTTCAAATGCTATGGCTACGAGGCTACAGAAGTGTACTTTAACTTAAAGGCGTTGCATTTCATGTGTGATGCCTTCATGGACAAGGACCTTGATCCTCATGATCGGCTGTATAAAATATGGTGGTGCAAGACATTCTTCACCAGATGGGATTCTAATAAGAATGGTCCTACTGAGTGAATCACCACAAGTGCGTTCAGGGACATGTGGATGTAATGACCTCTTCTTTTAACTAGAAATATGGTAAGACACAAATTTCTTAATGCAGAAATAACGACATCTGACCAAAATGAGCAGCTATTTGCATTCATCAGAGAATCTTTCTCAAATGGCAGGAACCTGACCGACCAGAGGTGGCTCCTGTTAATTCATTATATTGCAAGAATCAAACTCTCTGGCTAGTTTAACACGGCGGTGTGTTCATAAGCTCATGTTTGACGATATTTTTTAACAGTAATAGTTTATTTAAAATGTTGTTAACACGACATCACGACATCAAGAAGGTAGAGACTCTGGAAAGCTCCTAGAAATGACACTAGGACTTTCAGAACCACTCAAGTAAATTCACATAATCATTATTATAATGAGTAGTTTTCTTATGTATTATTATACATTATATAATGTATTATTTATTTCTTATTTAAATATTTCTTTCATCACACCAGCAACGAGTAGGTCTACAGTTGGTGCCATTATAACTTTTGGAATTTCTAAGAATCCATCGAAAACAGAGGTGATTTACCGAACTTACATCAAGATTTCATTCAGTAAAAGGAACATAAGCGGGCTTCATTCCGTTACCAGTTAACCTAAACGATTAACGATCATCTCATCATGCCTCGTAAACTAACTTTCCAGCAACGGATATTCCTTGTTTCTGAATCCAAGGATACCCCCTTTGCAGCTCTTATCCAACTGTTCATAGCGAAATTCCCTGGAATCACTCTCCAGGTACTAGGAAAGCAGTCTACAACCTTAAGAAGAAATTTAAAGAACTAGGACCTTTAGACCCGTCCAAGTTATTTCACATAATTATCATTATAATCAGTAGTTTTCCTATGTATTATTATACCAGTTAACCTAAGCGATTTACGATCATCTCATCATGCCTAACTAACTCTCCAGCAACGGATATTCCTTGTTTCTGAATCCAAGGATACCCCCGTCGCAGCTCTAGCTCTTATCCAACTGTTCATAGCGAAATTCCCTGGAATCACTCTCCAGATACTAGGAAAGAAGTCTACAACCTTAAGAAGAAATTTAAAGAACATGGAGTTGTCACCGACCGACAAAAGAAAGCGTTCATAAAAAGTACGACAGACAATGCACAACATATTGTGATGTATCATCTTAGACCAGTAGAGTCATTGCTCAAGGAACTTCACAAGTCTTTGTAGGATTACACAGAAACGGGACTACACTACTAAGAAAAGTGTGAACAGAAAAGAGTGAAATTGTAAGAGAGAATTACCGTCAGTGGTACAGGACCTACCTAATGTAGCATATTCTACAAGGAATACTATAAAGAATATGATAAGGAATATCAAGGTTTCCCCTGCTGCCAACCTGGCAATTCAGTTTTTATATTAACTTAATTATGACATATCATCAACATTGCTATGTATTATAAAATGTATTGTAAAATTTTAAATCATTGACTTTATTGGCACAATAGGATATTTTTGTGCCATCCCTTTCATAATAGAGAAAAAACACTCATCTTTATATTAACAGTTTTTATATTAACAGTTTAACCACTATGGACTGTATTTACGAGCAGAAGACATTTCAGTTGGCTGAACTAGTGAACTAAGAACACCACTTGATCTGCTTTTCAGTTCCAATAGGGAATAACCCCTAATCCAGTAGAGATTCACTCCTGATGCCTTTTTGGGTAAGATGTGATGAGAGTTTTATTCCGTTGCATTGTCTTACCCGGGAGATGTTTAGTATTGTACGCTGTGGCATTTCACGTACGTCATGTAATTTGTTGTTGATTGCAGCTTTATTTGTAACTCTTCTTTAATACTTTTACGGTTCAGAATGAGCTACAGATGCTACAGATGTAAAGAAACGAAAGATGAAGAGGGGCAGCAGCTGGATGAGGAGCTCTGCAGAAAATGTCAGCTTGAGGAGAGAGCTCAGAGAAGAGCAAAGAAGGTAAAAGAACAGATAAAGAAGATACAACAGAAGAACAAGGGGAGGTTGAGATCTCAAGGAGCATATTCTACAAGGAATACTATGAAGAATACGATAAGGAATATCAAGGTTTCCCCTGCTGCCAACCTGGCAATTCAGTTTTTGTATTGACTTAATTATGACATATATCATCAACATTACTATGTATTATAAAATGTATTGCAAAATTTTAAATCATTGACTTTATTGGCACAATAGGATATTTTTGTGCCATCCCTTTTATAATAACTGAACTAGTGAACTAAGAATACCACACGATCGGCTTTTCAGTTCCAAAACGAGAAGTACTCAGAAAAGATGATAGATAAACTTCTCATCAACAACGGCTACACTGATAGAATTTTAGAAACCATAAAGAACAAGAGAAAACGTAGAAAAAGAAACAATCAGAACGTACAGAACTATCAAATCATGAGACTCAAAAACACTACACGAATCCACCAGATAAAATGTATTGTAAAATTTTAAATCATTGACTTTATTGGCACAATAAGATATTTTTGTGCCATCCCTTTTATAATAGAGAAAAAACACTCATCTTTAAATTAACAGTTTTTATATTAACAGTTTAACCACTATGGACTGGATTTACAAGCAGAAGAAATTTCAGTTGGCTCACTGAACTAGTGAACTTAGAATACTACTCGATCGGGGGTGATGCAACGTCAATTAATGTCAATTAATGTCAATGTCAGTTTTGCAAAATTTTGGAATACTGACATTAATTGACACGATATTTTTCGACCAGAGATCATGTAGTTCTACCATATTTTTAGCACTTTAGAACGTTTATATCATCAATTTATTCACTACTATCACATATGGAAATGTGAAATGTGAAAAAAATTCAGATCATTAAACAATAAAACTAAAATAATACGGTTTTCCGAAATTTAATTTTCTTAAATGGGCGTGGCCATTTAAGGGCGTGGTTCTCAACATCATCAGAACTTAAAACCCACATTAAACGAAATGCCTTCATGACATTTATATATGAATAACGAATCTTAAACAGCTAACATTAATCCTTCATACTAAAAAAGCCGATTCTAGATATTTTACCTGTATAAGAAACCAATAAAATATGGGCTTGGCCGGTGGGGACCGAAGATGGAAGAGTTGGAAACTGAAATTTTTTTTGTGATCTTTGAACCTAAGGATCAACAGATAAGAACATACTCATAACTATTCAAGGACATTTTGTTTTTTTGAACTGGTCTAACTTACATAGACGTGAATATCTTGAATATTTATCGAATAATGATAATCTCAAATTTCAAGACAAATTAATGTCAATTAATGTCAATTAATGTCAATGTCAGTTTGGGGTTTTTATGGAATACTGACATTAATTGACGTTGCATCACCCCCACTCGATCTGCTTTTCAGTTCGAATGGGGAATACAGGACTTCCAACATAACATAAAGACGTTGCTTATATCGCATCGGCTTGTATTCAACAAGATTAGCATAGAACTGAAAAGGAGTAAACTCGCTTTTTTAGAGATCAACTATACAGTTATATCAAGATATAATTAATTTTAATGTTCATTATTAATTTATCAAGTCTTCAGCCTCTAACACTGTGGGTGTCAAGAAGAAAACCCAAAGACATCATCATTCATCAGATCAGCATGTTTGTAATATGTCTGACGAGAGACACAAACTTTTACAAGAACTGAACGACAATTCAGTTAGAGATAGGACAGTATTGAGAAAACGTATCAATAAACTCAAGAACGATATCAATAAACGTCTTAAAGTGCTAGAGACAGCTCTAGCCAACCAACTAGCTGACACCATCAACGCTGCAGATGACACGAAGAGGATTTTCGAGGCTACCAGAGCTCTTGCTGCCAGCAAAGAGTCAGAGCCAATATCTGTCTTCAACTCTGAAAATCAGCCATAGTTGGTCAGTTCGTACCAAATTCGTACAGTTCGGGACCTTTTTTCAGTTCGGGATTAGTTCGGGAAAAATTCGCCACATAAATGTTCGAAAAGATTATTCCAAAAATGTTATAATTTGAAATATAAGGGGTTTAAGTTTTGGGTTTTGACCAATGATACAAATTGTATAACTGAAGTATTAGTAAGCATTAAAATAACTTCTCAAATAAACTATTATTTGTAATTTTCAATAACTAGTCATTGACTACTGATAGTGTAATGTAGTAAGGCAGTTACAGTGGGGACTTAGCGTACTGAAGAATTTATTTAGGATTTATAGAATAGTTTTGGGAGTTAATATTAGTAGTGAAGATTAGCAGTAAACTTAGGATTTATCGGCAGTTTTGCGGAGTGATGATTGTTTCTTTCAAAAATTCTAATTTGTAACTCCTGTTACTCTTACATACAGAGCATTTTCTCTATATATTGTAGATACTGAATATCTGAGACAATATCTACTAAGGGATCCAGCTATTAGATCCAGTAATATTATCAGATGTATAATGTGTGATAATAGGGATCATTTTATTTAATTGTCCCAGATTTCTTTCTTTGTTCCAAAATCATTACAACAGGAAGAATCTTAAGATATTTGAAAAATCATTACAGCAGAAGTTTAAAGTTAATGTTTACAGTTTAAGACCTAGGATATTTGAATTATTGAGATATTATATTGGGGAACATTGAGACAGACAGCATAAAGCTGGGAGGCTCTTAACTTCACTACCAGGTTGTATTTTGACTAAATAACAATTTAGTTTTACCTATTTTTACCACTTTTAATCTCAATCAGTTTCGAATATTCAACCTCCATATTATGGATTATAGGCACCTGGATGGACACTTGCAATACATTCCAAATATTATTAACAGTGCAGTTTGCTCTGACTAGTTGGTTTTTAATATTTTATGAAAAAACGCCTATATTCTCTCGGGACTGCGACCACCCTTTCTCTCTTTTTACCTTTTTGTGTGCTAGAGAGTTCTTTTTTGTGAGACTTTACGAAATCAATTATCCATTGCTGATGGTACCATTTAAACTTATTTAAATAACAACACAATGGCCCTCTCTGTCATATATTTAAAGCTATCTTACCGGAAGAAGTATACAAGAAGGGTGATCTTGTGATTTAATGTACCATGCTTCCCAGACCCTGTATCTTACTCCAGTCACGTGACCTTAGTAAGTAAATTGTATACTGAGTTACTAAAGATTGCCCTGACGGATAATAACCACATATTTTTATTTTTATATTTTATTTTTCATTACTAGTGAAAAAATATCCCACAATAACAGAAAAGGTCGAACAACCAGGAGAAGAGGTGGACACTGGACACAAAGAAACAAGAACAAATAAGAATGACGGATTTGTTTTAAGTAAACGGCTTCCCTAAGCAAAGCTTTTTTAATGTTAGTTCCCTGCATCTTTGTTAAACTTTACCGCACAATTGTTTGATGTTTATTTCCATTTTTAACATATTTACAATTATAATCGTAATGATAATGGGATACTCAAGAGACTAAGATAATTATCACCTTATATTTTATTCGCGTTTCTGACATGTAATGGGAGTCTACATTTTGAACTCAAAAATTGCTATTTCTTACCGTATCTAATTTTTTTATTTTATGTTTAGTAAGAACTAAGATAGAAAACGGTCTGAGCAACATGAACAGTGATACCGCAGTAGAGACGTAGAGGTTGGAGGAAGGATCAAGTATCTAAAAACAAAAATGACCAGTGGTTCAAAACTGGTTCAACATTTTGCACTAACAGGAGGAAGCGAGATACAAATCTTATCTCATTTCCCAACAGATGAACAGGATATGTTTAAGGTATGCATTCAAAAATTTAAATAAATCATATAGAATTAAAGAATTTTAAAAACTTTAATAAAAATCTTGGTTTTGTATTTGTTTCAGTAAATAAGTAAATTTCAGGAGGGTAAACTCTATTATTATTCAATTGATGTTAATTATTATCTGAAATATTTTAAATTCATATCAACTCTAGTTGTGGAACACAACAAGAAAATTGAGAATAATCTTGTGCGAGGGATTGACGAGTGTTTTAGATTAAATGATATCGCTTTCAGAATGGAGATGACATAGAAGGAGTGGCTATGAAAAAAGGTAGCTATCTTACCTTGAGAGTGTGGACTGTGGGAAGTCACTGTTGCAGACACTCCCCCTGCTTCAAAAAGAAAAAGAGCCCCCGTTCGACCGGCCCCAACTACTGCAAGCAGAGGCAAAACATTACCCGTGAGTGTCTTTTGTTCCTTATTTTCAATCAAGTATGATTCTAAAGACAGTAGATATACAATGTTCAGAATAATCTAATTGTAATAAGTAACTTAATAAGAAACTAAAGATTATTAATAAATAGAGAGAGAAAATGTGAAAGGAAACGATGTCAAAAATTAAATATCTTAGTTCTACGAAACAGCCAGTAGTTTCGTACACAAACAATTTAGAAAGTGTTTTAATGTTGATGTCTTTTAGAATCTGACATCAGCCGAACCATCAACTTCAACAAAGAAGTCAAACAGGAAGTTACCCACGGTGAGTAGCTTCATTTTTCTTATTCTTTTAACCAAGCATAATTTTGAAACTCACTACAACTACAATGTACCATATAGTTCAGAATATTTAATTCTTAGTAATCAAATATAAATAAAGAAATTCAAGAAATTAAATAAGAAAAATGAACAAATAATTGTTTGAGCTTAAGTATCCCAAAACAGTATTATCAACATGATGTTTTCCTTTCTCTGTTGGCGATTTAATAGAAGCCAAATGGTACAAGACATGTAAAGTTTAGGAAGAAAACCAGGTTGGTATGTGGTGGAATTTGTACGGGATGGAAAGAGAAAGACTACAAATCAAGAAATGTGTTGTGAGATTTTACAAAATCAATTATCCAGTACTGATAAAACCATTTAAACTTATTTAAATAACCACATAATGCTACACTTGGCTCTATTATATATTTAAAGCTAACTTCCCGCAAGAAGTATACAAGAAGGGTGATCTTGTGATCACCCTGACAGTTAATGTTATATTCATTGAGTATATTTATTCATTATATTTATATATTTGACTGATGAGATTTATTATACGATTATATTTGTAACTAATAATTATATCCTTTTATAGGTTTGTTTTGATGACAAAAACTTGTCTACACTTGTCTTCTTATCGAATTTAACATGGTGTCAGAAGTGGGATAAATTCTCGCGGGAATGTAGTGCGACTCAGGTTCGCATTACATGCATGATGCAAAACAATGCTTGAAAAAGAAGAAGGCGAAAGAGCTCATCAAAACACAAGTCCTAAAAATGGAGACAAGTGGGTTAAGAGACGGGACCTTGTCTCATGAGGTTTTCAGATTGATCATCCAATGTCAGAAGAGAGGATGTGAGTATCTAAATTTGGTTTTAAATATACCATTTGCACTCTATTTGTACGGATTTGGTGACTGGCTACAGCCTGATCTGTCGGCAACCAGCTTATTTGCCAGGCCGGTATATACCAACCAGCGCATGTAAACCTAACCATTAGCAAAGCTTTTACAAAATCAATTAGCCAGTATTGTAATACCATTTAAACTTATTTTAGGCGATATTTAAATAACGACATAGTGACTTGGTCCTATTCTCTCTATTAAATATCTAATGCTAACTTCCCTGCCCCCTACAAGAAGGCTGCTCCTATGAGCACCCTGACCGTTAATAACCACATATTTTTATTTTTCATTACTAGTGAAAACATATCCCACAATAACAGAAAATGGTGAAGAACCAGGAGAAGAGGTGGACACTGGACACAAAGAAACAAGAACAAATGAGAATACGGATTTGTTTTAAGTAAACGGCTTTCCTAGCCATTAGCAAAGCTTTTTTTAACGTTAGTTGCCCTGCATCTTTGTTAAACTTTACCGTACAATTGTTTGATGTTTATTTCCATTTTTAACATATTTACGTTATTAACGCAATCTTTCTCATTAACACGCAATCTTTTTATCTGCTGTAACTCGTATCGTAATCGTGTAAGCGCATCACGTCACCGCAGCAAGACCATGGGTGAGGAAAGCAAATCGGCTACCTCTCGCTCCGCAACCCGGCTAGCTTCTCAGCTCAAAGCTGCTTCCAAGAGTCAGAATGAAGAGATCAAAAAAATAAGCAATGTGCTCAAATACCTTGCCAAGACGATGAATGACTTATCATTATTGTTTAAGCCGTAAGATACGTTTCTTAGGGTAACTAACTAATAAGTTAGTTCAGAACTGATGAAGATGTAGACCATCGAAAATATTTTTGTGTGATTAACTGCTTGTTTCATTTGTTGAGCTCGCTAGTGGAGGAAAAACAGAATTTTCACCTATCAAAATTACGTCATGCGACTCTTAAACAACGCCCCACTTACTCATCTTAAGTAATAAGTGTTGTAATGTATTGTTTAAAATTGAGATGGTTCAGGAACTATTTATCTATGTTCAGGAAGTGTAGGAGATAGAGAAGGATACCAGTTCCACAATGGGAAATATTACACCAAGGCTCCGCAACCCGGCTAGCTTCTCAGCTCAAAGCTGCTTCCCAGAATGAAGAGACAAAAGAAATAAGCAAAGAAAAACTCAAGTTCTCAAGATCTTTCATGTGAGATTGAAACAATATGTACTATTTTACAGGGCTGACAACAACGAGAAAAATCCTGCGAAATGATGGGTCAGATGATCAGTAGTGGCTTCGAAGACATCTACCACAAAATTGATATTAGCGTGCCCTGTTGTAGCTGTAAAAGCTTTCATGCTACCCGGCTACCTTGCCGACACTTCTTCTTCCTTCTAGAGGAAGGCAGTATAAAATGGAATAACTGCCCTACTACTTTAACAAGGACATGGAAGTTGGTAAGTGTTAAAATGTGCTCAAATACCTCGCCAAGACGATGAATGACTTATCATTATTGTTTAAGCCGTACAAGATACGTTTCTTAAGGTTACCAACTAATAAGTATTATTAAGTATTGTTTAAAATTGAGATGGTTCAGGAAGTGCAGGAGATAAAGAAGGATACCAGTTTAGACACAATGATATTACACCAAGGGTGCGCTGTAGGAGGGAAAGAAGAAAGACAGAAAAAGGAGAAAATGTTATAGTCAGCTATTTAATTATACGTATAATAGTATGATGATACAACTTCATTGAATCGAATAGTTTATTTTAATTGTGCTTTGGTATGGGACAAACCAATATAATTGGATCGGATGTTATCAGTTTATTATCATATCAGGCGTCAGCTATAATATTTATAGTGTTATACAAATACCATGCACCAGCGGGATAAAAAAAACAGAGAGGCCGCCCTCGTATTTTTAAAGAGCAGGGTATTAAACTGAAAGACGATGATGATAGATTCTTGCAGGCAATCAAAGAAGTGGATCGCAAGAGTAGCCCTACATGGCTGGATATTCAAAAAGGACTGCTTAAAAACGGGCTTGCCGAAAGATGTTGCGGCCAACAGATGATCAACAATGTGTGGAAAAAACAGAAAGGCAGACGAAACCCCAGCATTGAAATGCACAACACACTAGGACCTTGCGAAAAGAATTATGGCATGCAGATTTATCCTGTTCATACAATGCACGAGCTAATCAAATTTGCTTGATCCAGGAACCGGTCGTGAGGAAAGGAGTGGTAGGTAACGTACCGAAGAGTCACAAACAATTTGTGCCCTTCACCCAGGATAAACCGAGAGTAGCAGCCCTTCTACCGAAGGACCTAGGAAAAAAGACTATGATACTGGCAGGACTCAGCTTGTCTCATGCAGAGTTAGCCTGCTCATACAATGCACGAGCCAAGGTCTATAATAGATAGTGTGTGCCAAAATCTTTGGAGACTACGCAGTGTTACGGAAAAAGTAACGAAGCTATTCAAGTTCATATTTAAGTAACAATTTAAATATTAACCAGATTCTAAAGCGATTGTCTGAAGTAATCATCCCATATCCAAAAACCCGCATTCTCGCATTCTAAGAATGTAGGAAATTTTTAAAAGTAGGAAGTTTTTGACAAAAAGTAGGAAATTCGAGAGCCAACTCTGAGAATTTTCGATAATATTTCAGTAGGAATTTAAGTGAAAGAGCAGACTAAAAGTTGCTGGACCGTTATTTAAATGTCCTCAGTCAGGGATCCACTGATCCAGTCTATCAAATTTCGTTTCACAGACCAAAGTTTGTTGCTATTAGCTACAAAATCTGTGCATCAAGTAACCACTAACCAGATGCTAATTATTGGGGCATTTTTGCGTACACGACATAAATAGTTGTCATTATTACTTTATTAACATTTTACTATCTACTTATCTAGTCTATGAAACCGGATATGTCTACAGTGTCACCCGATATCTGTATTGGCAAGCAGTAGCATATACACATCACGTCTTCAATATGTGTATCACACTGCACACACCCAGCCCAAATTCGTGTGGCGTGAGAAAATATCAGAAAAACAGGGCGTTTTAACTAATCTGTACGATGATGCTAGAATGGGCGTGAGAATTGGACTTTTTCTAGTTTTTTAATTAGTCGCTCTGCCCGCATGCTTTTGTTGCTTACATTGGGTTGTTGAACTTCCTATTAATCATGAATCGTCCAAAGTTCAAGTCTAAATCCGAGGTCCAATGCGGTATATGCAAAGAAGTTTGTACTCGAGCCGATAATCTAAAAGTTCATTTTAAGAGGTGTCACCCAGGGCATCAGCCCTATGAATTCATACCGAATCAACCTAAGTTGAGGTAGCTATCACATTAAGACATTAATCGGGTGGAAATCATTTTTGCATGAATTATCTTTACATGATGCTCCTGATCCTAGTTATATATCGTGATACACTAATACAATCCAGTATAGAGGCGTGAGCTAGCCGGCTAAGCCGGCTTAGCCAGCCGATTGAAATTGCCGGCTTGCCATCGGCTAGCCGATCGGCTAACACATTTTCAGCAGTTATCACTTATCTCTACTTCAGGCCGGGAATCTAGACGGCATGTAACAAATTATACCATGATCGACTTAAGAGATAAATTTCATAAATTTCAGAACCGTCAGACGGATCGTCTTAAAGACGAAATTAAAGTATATGAGGCCTTGCAGTGCCCTAAAAACTTTCTGTCCAAGATGGACACTCTTAGATTTTGGAAATGTCGTAGTGATACATTGCCCCTTCTTTCAAAATTAGCATGCGCGATATTTTCGGTTCCTGCATCCGCTGCTGATGTGGAAAGAACATGGTCAGCAGCAGGGCTGACTGTAAACAAGAGGAGATCAAAGATCTCATCAGACAATTTAAAAGCCATTATGCTCATTAATCGTAACAGATATATCTTTTTTAAAGTTTTATAAGTAAATTAGAGATTGACTCTGACCAGTGAGAATTTCCTAACTTATTATTGACTAACTTATTATTATTGAAGTTATGAAACTGTATCACTTGTTACCTTCCATTTCAAGTTTTGCCCTTAAAATCGACATAAAGTATAAAGAAACATAAAGTATAAGCCAATCAATTTTAATACAAAATAGTGATATTAGCAAAATAAAAATTTTTGGTACAATATCTGATATTAGGATCTGGTAATCCCATTCCCAGTTTTAGCCGGCTAGCCAGCCGATTTTTTCTCTTAGCCAGCCGATTGCCGTCGGCTAGCCGGCTCATGGCTCTAATCTAAGATGAGAAGTACGGACTCGTTTAGGGGGAAAAGTACGTACTTGTACGCAACTTTGAAAAGTCCGACTCATACGACGTACGATTAAGATAGAATTTTTTTGTTTTTGAATTATTATCATCAGGGCCGTTGTAAAATGTAAATGTAATTGTTTGCCGATGTTAGAGAAAATATGCCGTTCGCGAACAAATTGAACACACAATTCTTAGATCAGGCAGGCATTTAAATTTAAAAGTAAAACAAAAATTACTAGACAATTTACTTATTCAAACAGCTTGTTTAAAAGCTGTTTTGAAAACGCTCAATATAAGTCCGTAACTTGCGATTTAGAACTCTTCCATTAATTTCTAGAAGGAGAACTTTTCAGTAGAATTGAAAAGTACGTACGATACGAGTAAATTGAAAAGTCCGACTCATTCGTACTTCTCATCTTAGGCTCTAATCCAGTATACAAGGGCAGATTTCTCACGGTCTTAATGCCGCCCTGACTCATTGTTTTGATCGAAGTCCAAGTTCTAAAATATGATATTTTGTATCTAAAATATTATATTTTGTATCTGAAATATTATGTTTCGTATTAAAACTTCCAAAAATTCTTACTCCATGGAGAGATCATTAAATTATCTATTGCTACAGAACAATATTAATGTCGCCCTTGAATCTTGATTCATTGTTTTGATCGAATTCCAAGTTCTAAAATATGATATTTTGTATCTAAAATATTATATTTTGTATATGAAATATTAGGTTTCGTATTTAAACTTCCAAAAATGCTTACTCCATTTTATACTTTCAAAAAGAAGTTTCCTTTGTTCAATGCATCCCAAGTGAATAATATTTATCACTTATTAAACTGACACATGAAAAATTAAAAATATTCTACTATATTAGCAGCAGTTACGAATTACGCAACCACTGCACTGGAACAGCACGAAGAAACAAACAATCGTCTTCCTGAAAACCACCAAAGAAGCGGTCGAGAAGCTAACCGAACTGAAGAAGAGGAATTCCGAATTTTAGCTTCCACAATGTGGCGGGAAAATGCTGGTTGAACGTCCCCCACGAGTCAACAATCATGGCCTGTGCCCTGAACCAGTCCATCAACATCTCGCAACAACAGTCCCGACTCATCAGGGAGAAGTCCGATCAAGAGACACCCAACAAATTAATGCAATTCCACCGTTTAGAACAACCACGGATGAAATTGAGGATTGGATTGACAAACTGAAAAACTTCGTTCTTGCCAAGCATAGTAGTGAATGTGCGGCCGATAGAAAGCTGGCTATGCTAAAAACGGTAATAGGAGACGAAGCAACTCTAGCTATTAGCAATTTTCAAGCTGGAGAGAAGGACACGTTGTTGAAGCTTTCATGGTACCCGGCTACCTTGCCGACACTTCTTCTTCCTTCTGGAGGAAGGCAGTAGAAAATGGAATGACCTGCCGACCGGCTACCAGAACCTGCCCTACTTTAACAAGGACATGGAAGTTGGTAAGTGTTAAAATGTGCTCAAATTCCTCGCCAAGACGATGAATGACTTATCATTATCATTTAAGCCGTAAGATACGTTTCTAACTTATAAGTGTTGTTGAGTATTGTTTAAAATAGAGATGGTTCAGGAAGTGCAGGAGATAAAGAAGGATACCAGTTTAGACACAATGGGAAATATTACACCAAGGGTGCACTGGAGGAGGGAAAGAAGAAAGACAGAAAAAGGAGAAAATGTTGTGTTATAATCAGCTATACGTATAATAGCATCATGATACAACTTCATTGAATAGTCTATTTTAATTGTGCTTTGGTATGGGACAAAGCAAAATAATTGGATCAGATGTTATCAGTTTATTATCATGTCAGGCGTCAGCTATAATATTCATAGTGTTACCTATACAAATACCATGCACCAGCGGAATAAAAAAAACAGAGAGGCCGCCCTCGTATTTTTAAAGAGCAGGGTATTAAACTGAAAGACGATGCTGATAGATTCTTGCAGGCGATCAAAGAATGGAATCGCAAGAGCAGCCCTACATGGCTGGATATTCAAAAAGTACTGCTTAAAAAATGTTGCGGCCAACAGATGATCAAAAATGTGTGGAAAAAACAGAAAGGCAGACGAAACCCCAGCATTGAAATGCACAACACACTAGGACCTTGCGAAAAGAATTATGGCATGCAGATTTATCCTGTTCATACAATGCACGAGCTAATCAAATTTGCTTGATCCAGGAACCGGTCGTGAGGAAAGGAGTGGTAGGTAACGTACCGAAGAGTCACAAACAATTTGTGCCCTTCACCCAGGATAAACCCAGAGTAGCAGCCCTTCTACCGAAGGACCTAGCAAAAAAGACTATGATACTGGCAGGACTCAGCTTGTCTCATGCAGATTTATCCTGCTCATACAATGCACGAGCCAAGGTCTATAATAGATAGTGTGTGCCAAAATCTTTGGAGACTACGCAGTGTTACGGAAAAAGTAACGAAGCTATTCAGGTTCATATTTAAGTAACAATTTAAATATTAACCAGATTCTAAAGCGATATTGTCTGAAGTAATCATAATAAAGTAAATAACTAAATGAATGGTTAACAATAAGTAATAATCGTTATAATGGTTGTGAAATAGATTTGTAGAACATTGAATTAAATTTATAACTCCACTTTTGCCCTATTTGACGGCCACTTATTTTTCTCGTAGTCGCACTGGTTTGAGAACAACCGAAAAAATATTCAGTGCGATTACTAAACTAATCACACAGATTTCCTGAAAGATATCGTAATACAATCCAGTATACAAGGGCAGATTTCTCACGGTCTTAATGCCGCCCTTGATTTATTGTTTTGATCGAAGCCTAGAAATTACTAAATATCTATTACTAAATATCTATTACTACAAGACAATATTAATGCTTTTATACTTCCAAAAAGAAGTTTCCTTTGTTCGATGCATCCCAAGTGAATAATATTTATCACTTATTAAACTGACACATGAAAAATTAAAAATCTTCTACTATATTAGCAGCAGCAAAATCATACGATTGTGTCCGCAAAGAAACCAAATTATGCGTCCATGAAGCCTCAGTGATACACGGTCAATGATGAGCGAGACTCTAGGGGCCCTATCCTACTATCCTACGGGTACCTTGTAGCTGCTTGTAAAATAGGCAACGTTCTGGGAATTTGGATAATTGCGTGGTCATGCTGAGAACATCTGGGTTATAGGAGTTATTTGTTTATTTAAGGCCGGGTTACACTAGTTTGTTATAAGTCGTCACAGTCCAGCGGAACGCCATGATTATTATCTGTCTGTCACCGGGAAGAAGAGCGAGGACCGAGTTGCGGGAAACAAGATTCGGTGACTAAAATTTCAAACTTAAATTTAACTCCTCCAGATTAAATGTAAGTGACCTGTCAGGGAGTGCTATTTAAATAAACTAAACGCACTGATTATAACACTAGAGGCGTGGAGTTATACGCGAATCTAATTGAATGTACAATATGATTACGCCAGTTATTGCACTTCGTGCGGTTAATAGTGCAGTCGCATAATACGCAGTTACATTAACGTATAGAATTAACTAAAGTAGCGTATAGAATCCTGCGTAAAGAATCCTACCTTTATCCTGAAATCGGTTTTTTTTTCTTGTGTAAAATCTATACTCGTTCAATAACAAGCTCGTGAAATAGCAAGGTTTAACAAATTACCCCCCCCCCCCCCCCCCCTCTGTTTCTACAACACTCTTAACCTCAGTTTACAGAGCATTATAACGTACAGGAAAATATTTCACAACTATTTAATACAAACAGCACTTAGCTGAAACTCATTATCATCTAGTGCTCTTCAGGCAAGATCCTTTCGTCTTCAGGCGAGATTCTTCCGTCGTGAAAGGGCGATTTCAACATTTGCACCTGAAACGAATAATATCATATCATATCCTGGCAAAACATCCAAATAATAAGTCGATTGTATGGTACAGAGGTTTATTGGGCGACATTTCATCACTCAAAATCCACAAATCTAATAATTCAAAAATGGGGAAAGAGGCTCTCAGTCTGGGAAAGAGCTGCGGGAGCGGGTGAATAGGGGACACCTGAGCAGCGTTCAAAAGTGTAAAAGTGCGAACAAACCTTGACAGTGAATGATCAAGAGATCATAGTGGAGATAGAGAAACAAGAGGCCTCAGCTACTGAACTGTCAACTCTGCGTAACCAGCCAGCTACAGACTGTAACCACACCCCAGATCCAATAACGTTCCTGTCAATAGAATGCGTTTATATTGGGATAATAATAATACAATAACGAGATTGCTTAATAGTTTAATAATTTAAACTTACGCTTTCAAAGTTTCTTAGAGAGCCCGTTTTAGCGATTTTACATTTTGTTACATTGTTAGTAACGATGCTACCAAGAAACATGATGTGACCACGAGGTCGTAGCTAGCTGAGCTAGCAGTGAGCACATGTTGTGAAGGAATCCACAGTCCTGCAATATGTACGAACGTGATTAGACTATTCGCACTGCGCGTCACGTTCAGTAGATGAATCCGTAGATTTCGAGCATTTAGGGTAAATTTAAAGACATGATTTTATCATCTCAAACTTCTATTATAAGGTATTTAAACTTAGTTATGAATATTGTTAATAATACTGTTAATACATCATTAATATTTAGTTAATGATCGCCTTAATTCGTTCATGATATGAACAAAATGAACGAAATAGACAAAAATTAGGCGGGACCGATCTTGGGAAGTAGTTTTAAAGGGCTGGGCAGCTATAATCTGGGTTTCTTTGATGAATATTGTCCTAGGGGCCATCGTAAGCCACAAAATGACCCAGGTTCGTGGAATGAACGAAAATGAATGAAAATGAAGATTATCGTATAAGGGCTAAGAATGGTTCAAAATTGGCCGGAAAGAGTTTGTGTTGGTCGGTGGTCCTAGGATCACTCCAGCCAAGTTTGGGAATCACAGCGTGTCTAGGTACTGAGGGTGTTTCCAATTTCATCCTAATAATCCTTTTAACCATAATCGATTTTATGAAACTCAATTATTGGCCGTAATATAGTGCTGGGGAGCCCCAATTCTTTTTTTTTCTATGATGGCTATAATATTGTATTGTATCAGATGCCATCGTGAAGTAGGTGATCTCCTGCACCTTTTCCGCATCGACATAATAGAAGGAACCTAGGCATGCAACCTGCAATCCGAAGGTGATTGCAGCCTTTACGGAAGACCTATAGGGTCTTCATACTAATTAAATGATACATAACACTAACTTGTAAACCCCAAAAGTTTCTAGTATCGTCACTACTTACTGAGCTTGGTGTCACTTGGCGATTTATTCCTCTGAATTCGAAAACGACGTAGGGGGGGAGGGGGGGGGGGGCCAACGCCCCAAATGGCCCCGATTTCTAGGGCTCTTTTTAGATTTTCGATGCGTCTAGGGCCTTTTGGGGCCCTAGAATTAACTTCAATTTCATCAAGTTTGATATATAGATATATGCTGAGTGCTTTAATGATATTATCTGACTACTTGCACAGTACTTTTATGTTTATTTGAGTGTATTTACATGGAGATTATGGTCCATAAACACTATCAAATAGTGGTCAGGGTCAAAAGGCCCCAAAAGGCTCCAAAAAGCCCCGATTTCTAGGGCCCTTTTTGGATTTTTGATGCGTCTAGGGCCTTTTGGGGCCCTAAAATTAACTTCAATTTCATCAAGTTTGATATATGCTAAGTGCTTTAATGATATTATCTGACTACTTGCACAGTACTTTTATGTTTATTTGAGTATAATTACATGGAGATTATGGTCCATAAACACTAGTGGTCAGGGTCAAAAGGCCCCAAAAGGCCCCAAAAAGCCCCGATTTCTAGGGCCCTTTTCGGATTTTCGATGCGTCTAGGGACTTTAAGGGCGTTGCCCCCCCCCCCCCCCCCCCCCCCTCCCCGACGTAGTATGTTGAATGTATGAATCAGTAATCAGTATGAATCGTGGAGTGAAGATTAGGTACACCTCTGTGTAAACAGATACAGGTTATGAAGTTTAAACATGAAGTAACATGGTGTAAACTGTAAAATGTACATAAAATCGCAGATCATAAAAGCATAAAAATAAGAAACAGAGAGGCCAACATCACGTGTTGCTGTCACGTGGGGGCTAGAGCAGAGATAATGAGGGTTAATTACCGATTCAAAGTCCCAAATGTTTTAAACGGGTGGAAAACGGAAAATCGCGGGGTAATAATGGAACTAATAATTACTGAGTGAGGTGCTTCATAATGACTAATGATCCTCATCGATAAAGAATTTAAAAAGAGTATAGAATAAATAGTTACGGAAAAATGCTAGGATAAACAGGAGATTAAAGATGATTATAGGCACACGGGGACAGAATGTGCATAAGTTTGACTGTCGTCGACAAGAGGACGAGTAAGATTTGAACAAAAGGAGGAGAAAATTGCTACAAAATTAGATTAGCCCCCTCGAGGGTGCCATGTCGGCAGTATTGAGGTGTGTGAATTGTGATTATTGAATAAATCAAGGACTGACTGAGTGAACTAAACGTGAACAAGCTCCAAATGATGAGCTATTCGGACAACGATCTTTAAAGTTACTCAAAGAAACGAAAAATAACGAAACAGGTGGAGTCTAAGATGACAACATGAAGGGTTGCTGTAATTGTAAAAACACCTCTAAGGATGACACAGCGCCGTGCAACCCAATGCAAAACATCACTTAACTAGTTAAGAACAAGTAAGGTAACATCTTACATAAAAAACAACACAAAAAGCTACAGACTTTTATAAAATACCACAAAAGTCACAATAATGCAGAACAAAACTACAAAAAACCTGCAGAGTGGCTGATAGAAAAGCGATCAGCTCCAAGAGATTGATTTAATGTGTAATAAGGTAACCTCAAGATCTGGGCAATGAAAAGAGGGTATAATACTATAATACCAAACATGTCCATGAAAGTGTAAACATGGGAGGACTCAAGGACTGTCCGTGAATGGAATAAAAGTGAAATGGTTCTAGATTGTGTGATGATTCAGGAAAATGGATTGAACAGAAACTTATACAAACGAAAGGAAAAATAGAACGAAATATAATGAAAGGACGTTGTAACAGTGCGTGCCCCTAAAAATGACACAGACAATGACAATAACTAATAAGACGTCAGAGAAGATACGGAAGATAAAGATTTGAAATTCCATAGCATAGTATAGGAGATATCCCAAAGGATAAGAATAGGAGATAAAATGGGTTATAGATAGGAATTAAAAGATATGAACTTAAATTCAACAACAAGCAGTACTGGCAGCAAAATTGATAACTGGTATGAACTGTTAAATTACTGGATAACACGAAATGAAACATTGCTATAAATATAATATGGTGTTCAAACTGAAAGGATGATTTTAAAAAGTTGTGAATGATAATGTTTTTTACTTTTTTACAATTTTGAAGTATCGTTAAAATTTCGAAATTTTTGGGTCGTGACACCAAACCAAAACTGGAGACTCGACTTTCTGTTTCGTAGTAGCTCTGGCATGTGTGACAGAATTCCTTTATCATTTGTGGATTTCTCATCTCCATCCAAGATATGATTGATGCGCGTAAAGCTGTCTCATAGCATAGTGCAAATACAAGGCCAAAATTGCGCTCTCTAAGTGAAGTCTATTGAGACTAATTATATAGAGAGAGCCAAATCGAGGAGCAGTGAAAATTTAAACACACGAAAATTTACAAATTAGAACTCCTCTTATATGGCTATAATAAGTATAGCAATATATATTATATATAGTATAGCTGTTATAACCATATATTGTTTATTACCTACTTTACAGCTTGGCAACATTTTGTCCTGCTATAATATAATAGAGTTGTAATCAGAATGATGTAAAACTTTTTCAGTTGATGTCATGGGTAGCATTGCAGACAGCCATCACTGAATCAACGTTGGAGGGGAGAAGGGAGTGTTGGTAGATGTTGAAGGGTTGGAACTTGGATCTGCCGAAAAAAGGGTTAATGTTGTTTGTAGAGCTAGAGCTGGAGGGGTCGGATCTTAGAAGGAACTCGTGAAGGGGAGGGTGGGGGGAGGGTTCTCCTGGGACAGTTGAAGTAAAGCCTAAAGGGGTAGAGAAATTGGCTGCTGCAGCCAGATAAAGTTTATGTGAAACCTAGATCAGTGAGCAAATGATCTTAACCTGGTAACAGAGTTGAGAGAAAATGGAGAAACGAAAAATGAACACCATTTTATGAAGAATTGTAAAGTTCGCAGTAAAACTACATCGGTAAAAGACATAAACATCTGCCTTCGAAACGGGAGCAGGACTATTGAGCGGAGGACTGTTGAGCGTAGGACTGTAGGTCGGTGAAGGTCGGAAGTAGGACTGTAGAGCGGTGTCAAATCGCCAGGGTAGGACTCTAGAGCGGCCGCCCTTATAGATCTCACAACATGAGGACTTTAGAGCGGTACGATCCTAAAATGAGGACTGTAGAGCGGTGGACTGTTGAGCGGTGGACTGTAGGCCGGTGAAGGTCGGAAGTAGGACTGTAGAGCGGCCCTCCCTTATAGATCCCATAACATGAGGACTCTAGAGCGGTACCCTCCTATGAGTATTGCTGAAAGCACAGTGTAAGGCCTACACGGACCGCCTCTAACTAGCCAATCCCTGTTTACATGCCGTGTAGCAGAGGACTAGAAAGAGCTAAACTAGTAAGCGGGGCATAGCCAATACACTATACTCCCATCATTGAGTATATTACCAACCAAAAGGAAAATTTCCTTGTGTTTGGAATCTACCAAGACGAAAGTTGTACAATCCAGCGAAATTCATCTATAACATGATGACTCTATAGCGGTTGAAAATTTGAAGATTGAACACTCAACGAAGCTAAGTTATACATTGTAACTCGTGATTGATTATGGTCATGACATTCTAGGATGATAACTTGATTAAAGAGTCATGGAGTTGATGAACATTTTCATTATAAATATTTCATTACTAATATTATAGTTTATCTTTATTTAAGATTATTGGTCGGTCTCAACGTCTTCCAAAAAAGACTGTTAACACTCTGCATATGTTAATGTAGGTAGTTGTAGAAGAGGAGTAGGAATCGAATTTGATATACGAAAACTGGATACTCCGTGATATTTATACCATACCTTCGAAATCCTAACAAGATATCGCACTTCGATGGGATCTGATCTGAATCAGTCCCGTCACCAGATTGATGAACATGAGATATCCTTAGTAGGCGCTAAAGCGTCAGGCGATGCGATCCTCATTCCTAAATGATCTGCACGAACTTGATCGGTACTCTGCTTAGCGAAATCACATTGATACGAACAGTTCACTAAAATACCGAAGACACGTTTTACATTGTTGAGTAGCAGGGGAATATTTCAATCATTTGGAAGACGTTGAGACCGACCAATAATCTTAAATTAAGTTACATGTTATAGATGAATTTCGCTGGATTGTACAACTTTCGTCTTGGTAGATTCCAAACACAAGGAAATTTTCCTTTTGGTTGGTAATATACTCAATGATGGGAGTATAGTGTATTGGCTATGCCCCGCTTACTAGTTTAGCTCTTTCTAGTCCCCTGCTACACGGCATGTAAACAGGGATTGGCTAGTTAGAGGCGGTCCGTGTAGGCCTTACACTGTGCTTTCAGCAATACTCATAGGAGGGTACCGCTCTAGAGTCCTCATGTTATGGGATCTATAAGGGAGGGCCGCTCTACAGTCCTACTTCCGACCTTCACCGGCCTACAGTCCACCGCTCAACAGTCCACCGCTCTACAGTCCTCATTTTAGGATCGTACCGCTCTAAAGTCCTCATGTTGTGAGATCTATAAGGGCGGCCGCTCTAGAGTCCTACCCTGGCGATTTGACACCGCTCTACAGTCCTACTTCCGACCTTCACCTACCTACAGTCCTACGCTCAACAGTCCTCCGCTCAATAGTCCTACAGCCTTCGAAACAATGTATAAACAATTTCAGTGCGGGAATAATTAAGAAAAATAAGAAATAAAAACCAGGCCACTTTTACCCACTAATATTAATAACAAATGACTCATCAGATTTATGGAGAATTTAAATGTGGTCCCCATTGTAAAATGTGTAACTACGTGTAACTATAACTGATCACTGAATGATAAGTCTGCTTATCTTGTCACATATTTCCGGGTTACACGGCTGATAAGACATCTGTACAGTACATCTGGGACATATACTTATAGTGGTTTAAATATCATTACACGGCACAATTTAGGATGAAATTAATAGTGTTTAAATTAGGGTGCTCATTGTAGCCATTCTTACAGAGGTTAGCGCTTATTATCGCTAACTGCCTTGTTGCGCCAGCTAGCGCTAACTAGCGCTTGTCTCCTGATAGTATCGAGATTCGAGCCCACAGTTAGCGCTAGTTTTAAGTGTGGGCTGTTCGATAAAATCATTGAAAATTATCATACAGTTATTCCCCATTACAATGTGGGAGCTGTAAGAGGGGGGGGGGGTCGACCAGGATCGGAATTTTGTCCCGGCCGGGACCAGGATGAAACTGAAATCCCGGCCGGGACCGGGATCAGCTTAAACCAGGCCGGGACCGGGATTTTCACGATATTTCTATGTTGAAATGGAATATTTTAAGCATGACAACATTGATATCAACATCGTTATATCTTCGGATAAAGATGAGCCTGAAATCTAATCAATCCTTCGAGTTTCGATTTTCATTTCGATTAGTTCGTTTCATTTGTCTAAGTCAAAGTAATAAAATATGATCGAAGCTAAATTGGATTAAACAGATCGAAATCCCGGCCAAAACGGTAATCCCGGCCGGGACCGGGACAAAAACGCCAAATCGAGCTCTGCTGTTGTGAATTTAAAGAATTTAAAGGCTCGAGTAAGAGCACTAAATTACTTGCTAATCTGCAGCTTGCTGGTCTATATCCTGATCCCATGAATCACGACAATGTCAAAGACGTTAACAAATTTAAGACCGATAAATGAATAAAATAAAGCTATGTAACGGAAGTCGGAACAAAAACATAACTTCCGTCGGAGCATTAACGTGATTAGGCTACAGACACAGGACCGTCAAAAAACATTCCAAAGAACAGAGGAGGAGAAAGATGACACAGTTATAAAGCTGTGACTAAAGCGAAGTCTCCCAGTGGTGAATGCGGGCTACAAAACAAGTCACATGATTACAGTTACACAAGGTTTTCTATTCGGAGGCTTAACAATTTACGTACTCTACTTCGACAACTAAAGTTCAACAGAGATCACCCTTGTTGAACTAGAGTACAGGTAGCGTAATCTAGTTCGCCAGATTCGAACTTTAGGGTTTGTTGAAATACAGTAAGTTTCAAACTATGAAACTAGGGTACGTGTCGTACTAGAGTACTTGTAACCGTCCTCAGCTTACCTCTTATGATATTGTATTCTGATATTATAGTGGCTAAGTTCCATTCTGCTCTGACTCGGTGTTGAATCCTTGTCAAGTTATCAGAATGTTCGAGTTAGCAACTAAGTCCACGTTACTAGCGGGAATGTGGAACAGTGTAGTATATCCTGTGGTAAGAGAAAGTGTTAAAGTTATCATCTTTATTGTCTAACCAAATTCTGCAGAATGGAGATATGTGAACATCCTGTGGGAACAATCGAAATAGCAGCTCCGCTATGTGAAAATCATAAAATAATATCCTAAATAGGTATTTGCAAATACAAGTAACTGCAAAACGTTAACTAAATACATCTCAACAACTCCAGGAACATCATTGTACAAAGCAGCTACCTTTATCTCTATGTATGTAATCTCTGATGACGATTTGTTCCGGCTGAATCTCTTCCAAAATAACCCATCCTGCTGAAATCAAAAGGTGAGTAATTTGAGAAAATTGTGCACCAACCAGAAATCTGTACCATGGTATCATTGGTAATTAATAGTACTAATTAGTAATAATTAATAATTCAGATATCAAATGTATTTCTGCTCATTCTTTTAACACATTGTAATATAAGCAACATTATTAATATGATCATTCCTAAAACTTGTACAGTTTTGGCCGAAATGAGTTATTTCTAGGGTCTAGGGTGAATATTCATATCTCTTTTGAGGTGTGATTTACGAGCTGCTGCATACGGACAATCTGAACATTTGAACGGTTTCTCTCCGGAGTGAGTACTCATATGTCTTTTAAGGTCTGATTTCGAAGCTGCTGCATACGAACAATCTGAACATTTAAATGGTATCTCTCCGGAGTGAGTCATCATATGTACTTTGAGTTGGTATTTCTGAGATGCTGTATAGGAACAATTTGAACATTTAAATGCTTTCTCTCCGGAGTGAGTCATCATATGTCTGTTAAGGTTTGATTTCAGACCTGCTGCATACGAACAATCTGGACATTTGAATAGTTTCTCTCCGGAGTGAGTTATCTTATGTACTTTGAGTTGGGATTTCTGAGATGCTGTATAGGAACAATCTGAACATTTGAATGATTTCTCTCCGGAGTGAGTCATCAGATGTCTTGTGAGGTGTGATTCAAATGCTGTTGCATAAAGACAATCTGAACATTTGAATGATTTCTCTCCGGAGTGAGTTGTTAAGTGATATTGAAGAGCTCTTTTTCGTGTAGTTAAATATGAACAGTCAGGACATTTCAACTGCTTTTCACTAGCAAGAGTATTTCCAGAAGAATTGGGAATCTCCTGAGAAACGGTAGAATTGTCTGATTTATTACTGATCCCAGATCCTGTATTATCACTGTCATTTTGAAATTCAGCACATCGTGGTCTTTTTCGTTTGCTAGAATTATTAAAGTGATCATTGATATGCTTTATAAAACTGTCCTCCTCCAGAAATTTTCCCCCACAAACTGAGCAGAGAAAACCTCCAGCCCCTCCATTGAATTCACTCATCTCAGTTTTTACTTCTGATTTAAGAACATCACATTTATTTTGAACACAAGAACCATCTTGTTCTGTAACAGAACCATTTTCATGAACAGGACCTCCAGCAAACTCATGTAACAAACTGTGCTCCTCATCTTGTACTCGTAGGTCAGGCTTATAATGACGTTCCCTGATATGTTCTAGGAAATACTTCTCGTAGAAAAGTTGTTCACCACATGCTGGACACAGAAAACCGCCAGTTTTGCTTCTCAAATCCTCTTCTTCGGCCTTCACTTCGGTCTTTATAATTATGTGAGAACATGACATCTGAAGAGTATTCAGGATTAATTAATAAATACATTCAGGTTGAACTGGAAATCAGTAATAATTCAGGAGTGCCGTGTATCAATCATAATTTTAGTATTATACAATGTTTTATATTATTAGGTTTCAATGGTTGCATTATATATAGTAACTCGGACAATTGTAGAAATGGAAACTACTTGTACAATTGAATTTACAGTACAATGGAAACGTCAATCCGTATTGAGTATTGCTACTAAAAAATCATACAAATATCTTAACCTTCAATAAAAAAGAGTTAAATCCAACATGATACAAACAGGACAATATTATGTAAATATAAGTTGATCTATAATATCTCTAATACAATAAAAGCTGGCAGATAGTTCATTGTAACTTTGTAATACTCATTTAAATCAATCATATAATGATTTGAAAAGTTGAAAGGACCTATGTACACATACGCCCTCACATGTAAGATTAGAATTAGAATTAGAATTAGAATCAAATGTTTAATTAATTAAGAGGGGCCTATGTATCGAATGTTGTTTTAATTGGGCATATGTCAAAATTAAATCAATTACCCCAATTAATTGAAAAGCTTCAGGAACATTTTCAGAGTGAAGGCCAGTCATTCTTTCCATTAAGGATACATAGAAATTAAATTCAAATGCCTATCCTAAAGTTAATTTCCATAAATAGGTTTTTATGCATTATAATCTCAAAACGACTTTTTTCGACATAAGCCCTTTCTATTTCTAGGTGACGATGTGAACTCTACCCCAGATCTAGCCCATTTCTGTGTCACTTATATTCAATCCATGGATCACATCACTAATTATACGTCACTAATTAGTGATGTAATCTGACCCCTCTTGGGGGCCGGATCAGTTTTCTGACCCAAAGTCTCCCAGTGTCTATAGACCACCTTTCAAGTTTTTCAATCATCTAGACCACAAAGCACGATGTCCGTCTTCGACACTGCTCTTCTGGAACTTAACTTCGACAGGTCAGATATAGAATACCAACATCCGAAACCTAATGTTCCTGTTCCTGTGAAGATTATTCGAACTATCAGAGGCGATCCACCTCCGAAATCCCCTGAGATTATCTGTGACAAAAAGGAAAATAATCCTCCTCCCTCAATCTGTAGAGTAAACAAACAACAAAATTGTGAAAAATGGAGAATGATTGAAACGCCCGATATTCATACTCATTATTAATCAAATGGTATAATAGATTTAAACAAAGATATCGTAAAGAACCTTTAAAATCTGAAGTTCAACTA
The DNA here is from genome assembly GCF_026151205.1 of Bolinopsis microptera. Taxonomy (NCBI): domain Eukaryota; kingdom Metazoa; phylum Ctenophora; class Tentaculata; order Lobata; family Bolinopsidae; genus Bolinopsis; species Bolinopsis microptera. Next base: position 5,589,871 of record NC_087076.1, read on the forward strand.
TAATTATAATTATTTCTATTAGCATAATCATGATAATAAGTTCCCATATTTTTTCGTTCCCATATATTTTCGTTTGTAGTTTTGTTACGTGTTGAAAAACAGAGCTCCCTTATCTCTGTTTAATCGGAAATTTTAACTGCCACTGCACTGCTACTGCACGGTGTTTGTACTTTACCTTTGTACATCTATACAAGTACAAATACACAATTGCAATGGAAAAGTCTGCTCATAACTCTGCAAAGAATCTTCTCGTCAACGGTTTATGTAAAGCTTGTTCGAATGATGAGGTTGTCAAAAGTACCGACATTGTACAGTGTTTTAGGTGTAAGGACAGTTTTCATGCTATCAACTGTGATGAAACTTGCAATGTCAGTGCGCCCACGGTTTTTACTGCTCACCTGTCTCATGCTGTGAACAACACTTCATCTTATGCTAAACGATTTGGTCGCTTTCTATTTATCTGTAATGATTGTAGTACTGCTGAGGAGGAAAAGAGGGCTGCTACTACCGTAGATCGGGTAGGATTGTTAGATAATAAAATAGATGCCATAAATTTGGAGTTCAGGGAAGAGATGTCTGAACTTAAAACCTTGCTGAAGGAACAACTGTCCCAGAAACCTGAGAGAGCTCAAGAGCGATCCTCAGATCAGGTTGATTTTATGAAACAATTTGCTGAACAGTTTTCATCTTTAAAAGAAGACCTCACGAAAAATATCAATGATGTTATTGACAATAAAGTAAACACTGTTGTAACAAAATCCGGTACTGATTCTCATAAAAAGGACGTTCTCTATTCCAGCTTGTTTACCGACTCAAACAGTTCCACACCATCTGCTCAACCACCACATGTTCCAATTGCTCCAACACGTACACAACCTTCATCACCCGAGATTCTAATTCTGTCCCCGAAAGAAGAACAATCGGTAAATGCTGCAACAATGACGAATGTGAAAAAATTTGCTACTGATAAATTAAAGAGCAGTCAAGTAGTATTTCTCAGATGTAATGAAAACAACAAGAAAGTTTCAATTGGCTTCCCTAATGCTGAAATTCGTGATAAGGCTACTTCACTTCTCAATGATGGAAATACCTTAGATTCGTATGGATATCAGTCTAAGAATGGCAACAAAATGCTGCCAAAAGTTACTATTTATGGTGTTTCTTCTGAAGTTCTTGACGATATAGACACTACAGCTGTAGGGAATGATGCCGATAAACTTAGGGATCTTGAAAAGAACCACTTAGTCGCCCAAATTGTGGAGAAAAACTCGTCCATCAAAGATTTGTATGAAGCAGGGCACACTATCAGTATTGTCTATCTCAATAAGATAAAACGTTTGACCAACGATAAGCAGGAACGCACAGAGCTCACTATTGGAATCAAACTATCACCATCTGTCTATAGAGTCCTCTTTAACCAACAACAAGGATCTCTCTATTTAGGTAGTCGCAGATACAAAATAACTGATCGCTTCTACATCAAACAGTGTTATCATTGTCAAATGATTGGACACACTTCTGTTGACTGTAATGAAGTCAAAACAAATAAACATCCTACCTGCATGTACTGTATGGGAAGTCACCGGTCTTCAGCATGCCAATTTAAGCAGAAGAAGGACAAACATGCCTGTGCTCGATGTCTGGCTTCAACACACACTAATGATGCCGAGAATTCAAGAACACATAATGCGGCAGCTTACGATTGTCCTGTGTTGGTAAGAGAAACTAAACGTATTGCTGCTAACACTGACTTTATTTCAAAAAACGTAATGTGAAATTAGGTGCTAATCGACAGAAATCACAGCTTTCTATTGGTTGTTTCAACGCAAGGTCTCTATGCAACAAAACTTGTGGCGTACTAGAAATGCTTAAAGATAACTCGATTTCTATCTGTTGTATCACGGAAACTTGGCTAAAAACTAATGATCGGGCAAAGTTTGCCGAAATCCGTGATTTTGGGTTCGATATTATCAGTGCCCCTCGAAGAGGTAGGGGAGGTGGTGTTGGTTTTATCTTCAACCCAAAAATGATATCGCCTGTACGCAATGATGTTACTAAATATTCATCTTTTGAAGTACTTGAATGTGTCATTAAAACTGCTGGTGAGATTATCAGGCTATGTGTAGTTTATCGCAGCACTCAGGCCAAAGCGAAATATGATGAAACAAAAATATCTAAGTTTATGGATGACTTTGATGGATACCTGGACAATCTTCTGCTTAAAACTGGATCTCCAATTATTTGTGGTGACTTTAATTTCCATGTTGAAGACATATACAATAATGCTGCCCAGAACTTTATTGCTCTTTGTGAGAGCAAAGGCTTCCTTCAGCATGTCGACTCTCCTACTCACATCTCCGGCGGGACACTGGACTTGTTATTTACTCTAGGCTGTGTAAGTGACTCATTGTCTGTAACAGATATGATGGTAGAGACAAGCACTGGAACCAGCTCTGATCACTATCTATTAAGTTTTCAGGTCCCAGTCACATTCGATCTTCATAAAGCTCGTACATATGAAGAAAAAGATGTCAGAGAGCTAAGCAAAATTGACATCGATAAGTTCAGGGAAGATCTGTTTTGTTCAGAGCTTAACCTTTCTGAATATCAATCCTTAGACGAGGCTGTGAACCTTTATCAAAATGTCCTTGAACAGGTGCTAGACAAACATGCCCCACTTATTACGAAACGATTTACTGCTGAAAAGTCTGATTTTTGGGATAATAAATGTCAAATTGCTGTCAGAGAGAGGAGAAGGGCAAAACGAAAAGCCAAAAAGTATCCAGAGAATGATGAGTTTAAAACTACTCATTTTGAAAAATGTGTTGACGCAGAAATCACTATCAATCGAGCTAGGGATGGCTACTATGATAAACAGCTCAGTTCTTGCAAAGGAGACTCGAAAGGGACCTATAAAGTCATAAATAAACTTTTAGATAAGGAATATGGCTCCAACAAATTGCCAAATGGTGAAGATATCGAAGTGGCTGCCAAACTCAAGACTTTCTTCGATCAAAAAGTAAAGACCATTTACTCTAATATTGAGAAGGAAATTCAAAACACTTCCCTAAACGGTCAAGGTACCAAGGACTCTACTTCGATAGATAATGCAAAGTGTAGACTTAATCAGTTTAAGGAAGTCTCATTATCAGATCTTGAAACCTTAATTAAGAGTCTTCCCAATAAATCAAGCGTACTCGATGTCATACCAATGTGGCTCTTCAAGAACTGCTTACCCGAGCTTCTCCCAATCATCCATTACATCGTGAATGAATCACTAAGAGTCGGAAAGTTTCCATCTGCCCTAAAAGAAGCATCTATTAGGCCTGGACTCAAGAAACCTACCTTAGATGTTGATGAGCTGAAAAACTATCGACCGATTAGCAATCTAACTTATCTGTCCAAAATACTAGAAAAAGTAGTTCATTGCCAATTAAATGAATATGCTGATGTCAACAACCTGTTTTCCCCATATCAATCAGGCTATAGAAAATTCCATAGTTGTGAAACTGCAGTTACCAAAATACATAATGATATTCTAATGATGATTGACAGCAAATCGAATGTTGTGCTTCTACTCTTAGATCTATCAGCTGCTTTCGACACCATAAACCATAACCTCCTTCTTACGAAACTCAAGAATGCGTATGGTATTACAGAACTAGCACTCAGCTGGTTACAATGTTACCTTAATAATCGCACATTCAAGGTTAAAGTAAAAAAAGCCACATCTTCTGAAGGCTATCTGGATATTGGTGTACCTCAAGGATCCATTTTAGGACCACTACTGTTCATATTGTATACCAGAGATCTTGAAGAAATTGTCACAAAATATGGTTTCTCGATACATTTGTATGCAGATGACACACAGGTGTACTTTACTTTTGATGTTCACAGTTCTAATCCTGATTTAACAGCTGTGAAAAATTGCTTTCTGGAGATAAAGCAATGGATGACAGTTAACTTCCTAAAACTGAATGATGAAAAAACAGAGTTCATTGATATAGGTCCATATGTCAGCCCAATCCAGACAATGGATTTAGGAGACCTCTCAATCTGCCCTGTTAGCAAGGCCAAGAACCTGGGATTCCTTTTCGATCACCAAATGAATCTGGACTCTCAAATAAATGCTGTCTCCAAAGTATGTTATTTGAATCAAAGGGACTTAGCAAGAATCGGTTCGAAGCTTTCCCATGACCTAAAAGTTCAGTTAGTTCACTCCAATATCCTCTGTTTCATAGACTACTGCAACTCAGTCTATTATGGTATAACAGAAAAGAATCTCCATAAGCTACAAAAGATACAGAACAATGCTGCTAGATTTATCTTTGGTCTTTACGGAAAAAAGATACGTGAACCTATCATGCCTTACCTCAAAAAGCTCCACTTTCTGCCTGTTCGGTTCAGAATTAAGTTCAAAATATCACTTCTGGTCTTCAAGTGTCTTAATAACATAGCCCCTCAGTACTTACAAGGACACGTCAATCTAAGGGAAGTACGAAGACGAAGTTCCAGACTAGATGATGACTTTTATTTGTTGAAAGTTCCTCCTGCTCCTCATTTCAGACGAACAGATGCTGCATTTATGTTTTGTGGACCAAAAATTTGGAATGAACTACCCTACTCAGTGAGATCATTATCATCTGTAGAATGTTTTAAAAATGCCCTAAAGACGTTTTATTTCCAACTAGCTTTTGATAATATTTCTAATATTTGTCCATAATGTCTGAACTGATATGAAAGTGCATAATTTTGGTAACTTCATACAAATATTTGTTCATAAAATCTGAACTGTTTAAAAAGTCCATAATCTTGCTATTTCAACACTAAGTCTCGCTTGAATGACTTTAATGTACATCTTTGTTGGGTATATTTTAATGTCGAAGCGTGTAATAAATGTTAGAATTTATTATTTATTTATTATATTATATGATTTTATTGTTACAGTAAAGAACTGATTTAACATTCAAATAGCTTTTCGCCGAAATATGTGTTCTTTGATGTTTGACAAGACTAATTCGAGGAAGTGCAAGTGTGCAGAATGAACTTCGGTGGTGTTCAGAAAGATGCGATTATGATGATCATTCCGAAAACTTTACAGATTTGGCCGAATTATGAGTTATTTCTAGGTTCTAGGGTGAATATTCATATGTCTTTTAAGGTCTGATTTCGAGGCTGCTGCATACGGACAATCTGAACATTTGAACGGTTTCTCTCCGGAGTGAGTACTCATATGTCTTTTAAGGTCTGATTTCGAAGCTGCTGCATACGAACAATCTGAACATTTAAATGGTTTCTCTCCGGAGTGAGTCATCATATGTACTTTAAGTTGGTATTTCTGAGATGCTGTATAGGAACAATTTGAACATTTAAATGGTTTCTCTCCGGAGTGAGTCATCATATGTCTGTTAAGGTTTGATTTCAGACCTGCTGCATACGAACAATCTGGACATGTAAATATTTTCTCTCCGGAGTGAGTTATCTTATGTACTTTGAGTTGGGATTTCTGAGATGCTGTATAGGAACAATCTGAACATTTGAATGATTTCTCTCCGGAGTGAGTCATCAGATGTCTTGTGAGGTGTGATTTAAATGCTGTTGCATAAAGACAATCTGAACATTTGAATGATTTCTCTCTGGAGTGAGTTGTAAAGTGATATCGAAGATCTTTTTTTTGTGTAGTTGAATATGAACAATCAGGACACTTCAACTGCTTTTCACCAGCACGAATATTTTCAGAAGAATTGGGAATCTCCTGAGAAACGGTAGAATTGTCTGATTTATTACTCATCCCAGATCCTGTATTATCACTGTCATCTTGAAATTCAGTTCTAGGTTCAAGCTCACCAACGTCGTCATCACTAAGATCCTTGCAAGAGCTAAATGGTAGATATGCCGTCTCTCCAGACCGTATCATGACTTAACCACATACACTTTACTCCCTTCAGTGTCTACTATTACACCAGGATACCACTCATCCGTTCGCCTTATAAAAATAACAATCTTCAATCTTTTCGCTTGTGAGTTGATATCAGTTGTCTCTTATCAGTACGGGTATATGGCCCCCAGAATATAGGTGGCCCCCAAAATATAGGTCATGTTAGTGGATACAGTTCTAACCAAGATAAGCGATACTAATGGGATCTGTACTGCTATGTTGGAGTAAAACATGTAACTAATGTTTCTGGATAAAAATTTTGGACCTACATGAGGTATTTTGGTATATTTGGTCATGACAGCGAAAGATTTAAACGATGTTGTCATTTTCTAGAGGGGGAAATATGGCGAAAAATTGTCATGACAAAAATCTGTCCAACACATGCCATTAAGACTACTGGTATGAGTATAAGTATTATTTTAAGCTATCTTTTCATCGAGACATCTGCAAACTGACAATTTGGAAAAAAGTTATGGCCACCACAATTTTACGGGCCCCCAGAATATAGGTCTATACGACCCCCAGAATATAGGTTGGTCAAAAACCCTGAACATGCCCAAAACCATGCTTTGGGATGCTCTACTTGTAGCTACTAGTCTCCTGAACCCACATATCAAGTTTTATCAAAATTGGATAAAAATTGGCCGAGTTATGGGATAAAAACAAAAACCATATGCCCATATTTGGGCATACGCACCAAATTTGATCGATTTTGGTCCATAAATTGGTCAAATATCAATATTTTTGAATGAAACCAACTTTATATGGAAGGTAAGCATATATTACACATTCTCTATGATTATCAGCTCAATATCTACCTAACTGTGGATTCTGTGTTCAAATAATCGCAAAAAATGAACAAAATCGCCCATATCTCAAACTGACTTCGCTCAAAACAATAGAACTCAATAGGGTTTCAATATTTTCACATGAAATTTTCAGAATCAACGTAGAATTGTCTCATGACCTTAAGTACTCCAGTAGCAGGGAGGAGTTGAGTGTGCACTTCGATGTCCACAGTTTTTTGCTGCTAAATCGGGTTAAATAGGTCATTGGTAACTCAAAAAATCGAGGGCCGCATGTTGTGTCGCTAGTCCCAACCCTGTGGAGCCACGCCCATATTTCATATCAGGTGCGTATATGGGAAATATGTATCTCAGCTTCTGGAGGTCTTAGAGACTCAAACTTGAGTTTAAAATGACCGCAATGCACATGTTTATATTGGTACTATGAAGGTCATGAAAGCCCAAAATGCTTATTTTTGGAAAAAATTCAGAAAAACCAATTTTCACTTGGGCGCGAGTAAAAAATTTACACTATAAATTAAGTGAAAATCGAGTAAGCAGTTCAGTGACTACAACATTTCTAAACACAGGGTCCTCTGCAGTTAGGTCATTCTAAATCGGAATTGGTAAAGTAAGCAAATTCTTTTAGTAGTTTTAACCCTGTGGAGCCACGCCCATATTTCATATTATGTGCGAATATGGGAAATTTGTATCTCAGCTTCTGAAGGACTTAGAGACTCAAAGGTGGGCTTAAAATGACCGCAATGTACATGTTTATCTTGGCACTATGAGGGTCATGAAGGCCCAGAATGCTTATTTTTTGGGAAAATTCAGTAAAACCGATTTTCACTTGGGGCGTGAGTAAAAATCGACTCTTAGAAGTTAAGTGAAATCGAGTATAAAGTTCAGTGTCTGCAACGTTTCTAAACACAGGATCCTTTAGCTTTGTAAGGTCATTCTGAATCAGAAATGATAAGGTACGCAAATTCTATTAGAAGTTTAACCCTAGGGTGCAAAACTCCTAAATTACCTCCCTGGCGCAAATATATGACTTTTCTATCTCGGCTTCTGAACGTTGTAGGGGCCTCTCTAATCTCTTTGAGCTCAAAGTAACTACGATGGCCACATTTATATACCAACTGTAAAGAAACATAGGGTCTATACTCTATAGTGCTTAGTTTTTAAAAACTCATTAAAAACTGTTTTAACCTTCATGCATCATAAAATAATAACATAAACTTGTACTTAATTATGGTATCTCATTTGCAGCACAGTAAAACGTTCAACATGAACACATTCGGATAACATTTATGGAGCAGCACATACCACCTAACTTTAATTTTGGTATAACTGCGAAAATACTCAGTTTCAGAAGCTCCTTCCAGCTATCTTAGGCTGCTTTCAGCTCCCTCTCTGGGGCTCTCTCCAGTACTGCTTGGCTATTATGGCTAATCAACTTGAATCCAACCTCATGTAACAGAATCTACTTCTAGCTACATTCTGGTATTCTGCTAACTCTACCCAGCTACCACCACCAGTACGTTATAATTTTAGATCTTTCTATCAACCTCTGATATGAGTGCTACCTCTGCTGCATCCAACAATTTCGAGCTCATTAAGAAAGAGGAAATTTGCTGTTTCTAGCAACCTCTAAACGCCAGAATAAAATGTTGCTGATGATTGCTAGACAGGGCAAGAAGTAGCCCACTAGCCTAAGCTAAGGTTGCTAGAAATAGCAGAAGTTGGAGGAACCTTGGTGGTAGCTAAATAGAGGTAGCCGAAGTAGGTGAAAACAGGCGGTTTCTGCCATACAGGTGGTAAAGTAGCTGGATAGAGGAAGAGGTAGCATACATATCAGAGGTTGCTAGAAAGATCTAAAATTATGACGTACTGATGGTGGTAGCTGGGTAGAGTTGACATGGAGTTAGCAGAATGTAGCTAAAAGTAGTTTCTGCTACATGAGGTTGGATTCAAGTTGATTAGCCATAATAGCCAAGCAGTACTGGAGAGAGCCCCAGAGAGGGAGCTGAAGGCAGCCTAAGATAGCTGGAAGGAGCTTCTGAAACTGAGTATTTTCGCAGTTATACCAAAATTAAAGTTAGGTGCAGTGGTATGTGCTGCTCCATAATTGTTATCCGAATGTGTTCATGTTTTAAAAACTAAGCACTATAGAGTATAGACCCTATGTTTCTTTACAGTTGGTATATAAATGTGGCCATCGTAGTTACTTTGAGTTCAAAGAGGGGCCCCTACAACGTTCAGAAGCCGAGATAGAAAAGTCACATATTTGCGCCTGGAGGTAATTTAGGAGTTTTGTACCCTAGAGCTAGAATTGAAACTACCAATAGAATTTGCGTACCTTATCATTTTTGATTCAGAATGACCTGACAAAGGATCCTGTGTTTAGAAACGTTGCAGACACTGAACTTCATACTCGATTTCACTAAAAGAATTTGCTTACTTTACCAATTCCGATTTAGAATGACCTAACTGCAGAGGACCCTGTGTTTAGAAATGTTGTAGTCACTGAACTGCTTACTCGATTTTCACTTAATTTATAGTGTAAATTTTTTACTCACGCCCCAAGTGAAAATCGGTTTTACTGAATTTTCCCAAAAAATAAGCATTCTGGGCCTTCATGACCCTCATAGTGCCAAGATAAACATGTACATTGCGGTCATTTTAAGCCCACCTTTGAGTCTCTAAGTCCTTCAGAAGCTGAGATACAAATTTCCCATATTCGCACATAATATGAAATATGGGCGTGGCTCCACAGGGTTAAAACTACTAAAAGAATTTGCTTACTTTACCAATTCCGATTTAGAATGACCTAACTGCAGAGGACCCTGTGTTTAGAAATGTTGTAGTCACTGAACTGCTTACTCGATTTTCACTTAATTTATAGTGTAAATTTTTTACTCGCGCCCAAGTGAAAATTGGTTTTTCTGAATTTTTTCCAAAAATAAGCATTTTGGGCTTTCATGACCTTCATAGTACCAATATAAATATGTGCATTGCGGTCATTTTAAACTCAAGTTTGAGTCTCTAAGACCTCCAGAAGCTGAGATACATATTTCCCATATACGCACCTGATATGAAATATGGGCGTGGCTCCACAGGGTTGGGACTAGCGACACAACATGCGGCCCTCGATTTTTTGAGTTACCAATGACCTATTTAACCCGATTCAGCAGCAAAAAACTGTGGACATCGAAGTGCACACTCAACTCCTCCCTGCTACTGGAGTAAAGTTTTGGGACAGAATTTTGAGTTAGGCCTTTAAAAAAATTTGGCGGCCAAAAATGTCTGATTTACAGTCATTGAGGTGCACATTGTATTGATACAGATAAAAACAGCCCCCCTCAATCATATCTAGGGACACTCCTTCAATCTTATTTAAGTATTTAGTTAGGATCCCTACTAAATGAGTGCATGAAAGCTTTTTAACTAGTAAAATTAAAGATTTTACTCATTACGGGTATATGGCCCCCAGAATATAGGTTTTTGAAAAAAAATAGCGACCAAGATTCTGCATTTTCTCTGTCACCCTGAGCATTAAGGAATGTGGGGTAGTGATGAGAAACAGTTAAAGAACATATGCTGAAGAGATGGCATCATCAAAATGTATGAAGGTGGAGTATTTGAGGACGATTTTTGCATACCTATATTCTGGGGGCCGTAGTTTTTGATTTTTTGCTATTAAGTATACTCTAAACCATTTCAATTTAGTATCTGGAGCCATTGGCATCATCAATACAGTCTCAGCAACATATTCTGACTGCATATAACTGTCTGTGACAATTTTAGAACAACTTAGGAACAGATGTTTGGACCTATATTCTGGGGGCCCTGTTAAAAAATGGTATTTTTACAGGTGAAAAAAAAGTACACTTAAAAACCTAATAATTATTTTCAACTACCCAAGAAACATTTAAAGGGTTATTATGTACATATTTACAGCCCTAAACATGCTTAGAAGTAGTTTTAACACCTGTTTCTAAGTGCTCAAAAAACGACCTATATTCTGGGGGCCATATACCCGTAAATAGGTAATTGCACTGCCTTTTACTGTGTAGCTTTGCTATACACAAAGTATACACAATATGGAATTTTCGGTCAGTACTCTTCACGAAATGGAGAAACAGATTGAGGACTTATCAGACTCGGTTTTAGCGAAAACTTAATTGCAGGAAACTAGAGGACCTCACTCATGACTTGTTCAAGCCAAAAGGCGTGACAAAGGATGTAATAACCGAAATAGTTTTGGAGATGGGGTCTATGATATGTAAATCGAGAACTGTTTTGAGATCAGCAGCAGAGACGCTTGACCAACAGAAATCAGAACAGATAAAAACTCAGAACGAGCTCATCCAATGCAAATATGGTAAACTAGCTTCAGTGAAGGAGACAGTTAAAACAGAAATGAAACTGTTTACAGATGTTGTGAAGAATAACAGCGTAGCTAATGATATCTCTCCAGCTAAAATCAAAATGGCTGTGAAATCGGCGATTACAGAAGATGATCGGTCGAAAAACTTTATCATCTTCGGGGCCCCAGAACAGCTCGAATGTGAAGAGCAAGAAATGAACGAACGGGATCTCGTGGGTGATATTTGGGGTTTTATGAAGTTAATTGGAAGGCCGACTATAACAAACATTGAGAGAGTGGGAGTAAAGAAATCTGACAGCCCTCGGTCACGGCCGATAAAAGTTACTTTGCGAGATCCTTTGTAGCGCGATGCACTACTGGGTCGCGCGCGCGCATCCAATAATGCTTCTCGCAACCACACGTATGCAGATCGTATGCAGATCGGCGAGATGCGAAGGATTGACATCGTGAATCAACGAGATCCTGAAATTGTACGTGAATTTCTGAGCAGAGCTAAAGTCTTGAAATCGGTTGATGTGGCAGACTACAATTTCAACTACAACAAACTCTACTTATCTCCAGACAGGTCGCAGGCTGAGCGAATCTCTCGCCAAAAGCTCGTACAGGAAATGAAAGAGGGAATCAAGAAGGAACCGAGCAAGAAATATTACATAAAAAACAACAAAGTTTGTGTCGCTGAGTGACTAATTATTTGAGAAAGTCAAGCATTTGTGTATGTGTGTGACGTTAATTTCATGGATTTAAAACTTTTTGTATAACTGAGAACAGAGGTTAGAGGAACTACTGATAACAGTATGATTAGACTGAATTGCGTTATCAGTTGACTTTTTGCATCACTCTTCTAGATTATACGTAATTGGGTAACTTAGTTATAGAGTAGGATTTTAGTTGTTGCAAGCATTGCAGTAAGGTTTTAAGTTAGGCAAGTAGGCCACGAACTGTTGAGCAAACTGCAGTTCTTGTCTTGAGGCTATTTTACAATGTTTTATAACATGTGCTTGCAACTAGATCTTGAATGTCGCGTGCCCTACAGGGATTTGATTTATTCATACAATTTATTATATATTTGGTTCCAAAGCCCTTATGGGTACCAGCAAAAATCTGGTTTTCAAACAAACACACAAATAACAGTTCCCCAGGGGGTAATTTAAAACAATTTAGATTTTGAGTTATCTTAAAATCTTCAGAAAAGCTTGTCATTTTGGGACCATCAAAAGTTTGCAACTTTAACTTTTGCAAATTTTTGTATTCTGATAATTGGATGAGTCTTGAGTTGTGTCACTTGTAGGTTTGTAACCTACAGGACGCGCGCCAAGTTGGACTCGTCGACGCGCGGCATGGAACAAATATTTTATACTAGTATTACCCGTCAACTAGTATCACCCGTTAATGTTTCACGTGCTTAATATAGCTGCTTGGATCAAGCTTAATATATTGTCGCGCGCGAACTCAAGCTGTTTCATGCTTGTTTAAAGTTAAACCGAGCGTGCTAAATCAAAATTGTTCTAAAAGGGCCCCAACAGTTGAAATCAGCTTCAATCGATGAATTTTCGGACGCTGATTTCGAATCACCCCCCTTGACATAGGAGTAAAATGCTCCCCCTGACGAGATATTGGCGAAAAGCTGTCTTGATCACGTGATATGACCGTATAATGAAGTTAGTCTAATTTTTGTTAGGGTTAGGCTTTCAGCAAATGCTTTTGCTATTAACGGGTGATACTCGTAAAATATTTGTTCCATATATTGTCGTCGACGAGTCCAACTCTGAACTCGACGCGCGTCCTAGTAGGTTGTAAACTTACAATTTTGCTACAGATTGTGGATTGGGTTAGGGTTAGCGTTTGCTCTAACCAGAGCCCTTTCGCTTACAATAGCAGGCGACAACCGAAGGCGTCACGCATGCAGTACGCGTATTGTCATACGTTGTATGACCCGCCGCGCACGAAGTGCGCGGCTCCCCCTGTATCGTCAGAACGATAAAGTGAAACGACATAGTGAAACGACCGTGGGGGTCGCAACGTGATACAACAAAATACGCGCTGAATAAAAGTCCACCCCAGGAGTCCACCCCACGCGCGTAGGGTGCTAATACTATTGCTAATAACACTTGTGTTGAGTGTTATTGTGACAGGTGTAAAAGTGGTACTACCATCACTGCAGTCCTGCTACTTCTCATAGCAGTTATCTACTCGCTCGTGATGTAAAATAATCGTCTCACTTCCATCATAACTTCGGTTATAAAATTAAATATTTTGTATAATCAGAGGCCACTTTTTACTTGCATAAACTACATAAGTACTGGACTAATGTTGTAATATGGTATTTAGAGATATCTTTTAGGATATCTTAGTTTTAGTATAACGTTTACGGGACGTAGTATTTAGTATGTGTTTCCGGGTATATAATAACCAATGTTTTTATATGTTCGTATTTGGGAGTTACACATTTTGAGTGTAAGTCGGTTGGCTGGCAGACCTGCTGTCAGACCTAATGTCTGAAACGAGCCGTCCGCTCACTTTGCACCTGACTTACAGCCAGACCTGTGGTTGGTCCTCGCGGACGCAGGGTGACTGCTAGTGGAGTGCTCATTGGCGAGACTGCGTGTCACGTGGTACAAGCAGATGCGTTGTGCCGTCACGCAGTGTGGCGTGACGTGTTTTGAGAGTATACCCGGAGAGCCGGATGTGAAGAGCTCACTTCTTAGTTGCCCCTTAATCATTTTAAGGGATTCAAATTGACGGTAGCCAGTCTTGCTGAGCACTACCATTAGTGATTAGACACGTCGAGTGATCTATAATCATGTCAATTGATTAGAGCGAACACTTGGAAGTTTTTATCTGTTGACGTTCACTTTGTATTACTTTTCCTTTATATTTAATTAGATCCCTTTTAGTTACTCGTTTCATTTCTACTATTCGGTACGCCCTGCCGTTCGTGCTACGTGACTAGAGCTTGACTAGCATACACTAAATACCAAGGAACTCCGTTTTCTATACTAATATTAGGATAGGGCTTTCTTTTGATATAATTTAAAAGAGTTTACAATGGTATATACTTAAGTATCATCCAATTTTCTTTTAAGATCAAGTTTGGAAGTTTTACGGTGAATCTTTACTTATAATTCAGAGAATTATTTTTGTTGTATGTATGTACGACCGCCCACGTGCAAATTAGATGAAAAATATGAATTTAGGTAACAACCAAAAGATTCCATAGCAACGGTGTTTTAATGCACACATGCACGTGCAAAGATTGTTTTAACGTCATTCTGATCGGTTTTGTGGTAATTACGTTGAGTTTAAAGTGTTTTATATTTAAATCGGCTGTATCTTCGGTTGAGATGGATATTTTTTGATGCGATTAAAAATTTCTTTCAAAGAATACTACTAGCTTCGTCCCTGTTACCACGGGCTTTCTAGTATTCCTATAAAATTGATCTTTGCACCTTGAAGTTTCACAAGTTGTTCACTAAGAATTTGAGAGTTTGAGAACCAGTTCAATTCAATTTTAATTTTATTACTAGGTGGAGGTGTTGTTATTGAGACTTTGGGCGGCCAAAAACTCCTGTTCTGAAAGTTGTCCTCTGTACTTGTTTCACTGACCCACGCTTTTTAGCATTTATACATTTCGGCCCATTTTATATGTTTGTTTGAATCGCTGAACATTTTTATACTTGCTATTTTGTAAAAGTTTCAAATAAAAATCACAGGTAAACCTCAAAATTTAGCGCGCAATATCTCAGGAGCGCAAGGTCAGATTTTGATCTGCAGTTTTTTTCTTCTTGTTTGTCTCCAGCAGCTATTATATTAAAATATATGAAAACTAGAAAAGTGCCATTAACCCCCCCCCCCCCTCTGGCCTTAAAGAACTCCAGTTGTATCACCACTTTTTGATCAATTGAACTTCCATAGTTTTAGTGATTCTAAGGAGTAAGGACCCATTGAAGAGCATTTAATCATTTCAATCATAGTATGAAATTTCGAATTTAAAATGAATAAGACCAATTTTCTTAATTTTAATTTCAATGTACACTGTAGTATAGTATAGTTCCTTCTACATTGTGAGTTATTAACATGTATATCCGACTGCTATCCATCTCACATTCCAAAGCCATTTCTTTGCCTCTTGTGCATCTATGTCCCATCCCTGATCACTATGGAGATAGACCACAAAGCTCTTATTGTGCAAATAAAATGCTGTTCCAACTCCAAGTTCATAGCCATGGCTTTTCTTTCCTCCTATTGATGTTGTTATTGTAGGAACTTTGAAGAATCCACATAAGCTGATGTCGACTATCAATTTAATTTTGTGCGAACTGACTCGGACCCAAACTGTCTCGGCCTCGGTTCTCGGCCCTGAAAATGTTGTATAAGGACAAGTGACGAATGTATAGAAACCATTGATTACACATGTACATTGTATAAATTAGAGGTCTCGATTGCCTAGGTATCAAAAAAAATACGATCGCCTAGGTATCAAACCTTGGCAATCGGTAATAATCCTCTGGTACAGATTCAGCTGACCCTACTGCTACTCTAGTAGCAGGGCATAGTTGAATGTGCACTTCGATGTACACGATTTCTGACGAAATCGTTTGGCCATTCAGACCCAAAATTATTTAGGTACGAAATTTGTATCGCTAGACCAAACCCTAATGGGCACATTTTCTAAAATACCCTCAGTCTCGTATATGGGATTTTTTCCCGATCCATGACTCAAAAAGGCACAAAAGAGTCAAGGATAAGGGTTATATTAGCGAATGAGGTTTTTTTTGTATATTACTATTAGGACGCAATGAAACTACCGGACCACAATGTATGGCCATGGGGACTTGCCACCCCATGGCAACATTAAAATATATCGACTCTGTTTATACATCGATTCCTCAAATTATTTGTTATATAGTTATAGTGTTGAAAGTATTAAAATATGGTAGCTTTGAGACCGTCGTGCGTGCCTGCGCCTGCCTGCCTGCGTACATGCCTGCGCGCACACAACTTAGCGGAGTTTCTCACTCCGCAAAATATTCTGAAATTTGAATTAAATTATTATAGGTGCCGATCGACTAAATCGTTAATTTCACCGTGTACGTATCCAACTAGGCACTAACTGATAGCATATTATTTTGAATTAGTATTAATATAACACACATAACCCCGGCATGCGCAGGGATTATATTTCAATTTTTCCCGCGACGCGCGGGAGAAGTTTATAATAATTTCGAGTGCGAAGCACGAGGGATTATTATGAAAATAACCCCGACGTGCTTTAGCACGAGGGGTTATTTTAATATAACTTAAGCGTGCCGGTGTTATGTGTTATAAACCCCTCCGGGTTAGTGCTAGGACCAACAAATTTGACATTTTACTCTTAAATATAGCTATATGAGATCATTATGGAAAATATGAAATGGAATTGGGGACTACCAAATAAATACAACTAAGGTACTATGACTTTTGAAATTGGCGTTATATCTAAACATTATTCCTCAGTCAGAACGTTGAATGAATATGAATATCGATAAGGGGCGTCGAGTTAAGCCTGGCAAGCGATAAAAGCTAATAATGATATCGTGTCATGAAGTTTATCAAAGTAGACGACTATAATACATGGCTTATATCAAACACGACAAAATTAACCGAACCGGACAAAATCAAATGTAACCGTCGAGACAAGTTTTGGAACTGGTCCAATTAATGTAAGAGTTTAAATAATGTAAGCAGTGTGCTGGAGTTTTGCCAGCGCCTGCAATTAGACCGATACGTAGATCGAGTGTATTTATAGTTCTTACGTTAAGCCATAGGTCACGTGACATTTTTTACCAATGCGCGTCGTAGTAGTTAGTCACGTGATACACGTCATCAAAACACGTGACAGTACGCGGTTGAAATTCTCATGGAATGTCAAAACAAAACAAATCTTGTTGAGCCAAATTAGCGGGGCGGGATTATAAAAGCTGTGCCGGGGTTATTTATTCAGCGGGAAAAAACTAACAGCGGGAGCCGGGATTATCAGAATCTATTTAGCGGGAGCCGGGATTATCAGAATCTTATTCTATCCCGGAGGGGTTTATAATAGTAAATTACCATTTTGCACAGATCCGTGTCATATCAGGTTGCATAAACAATAAACATATGGTTAGTATTACATAGAAATGTATACGATTTTCAAATTTAATATGGAATTAACTGGGCGGTGCTCGGCTGGTATCACTCCGCCATATCTGCATGCGTATAAAGTATTTTAAACAGTGGGGTCCCCAGGTTGTATGTAATATATTATGATAAAATACGCCATCACGGATTGGGAAATTGAGCGGCCAACCACGAAAGAAAAGCGGCCGCATTTCTTGTTGTATTTTGGCGCCTGAAGGTCGTGGAGACTTCAGTTTTAGTTTAAAACAACCGCAAAAGCCATATTTATATACATGAAGTTATGAAGCAACATAAGGTCTCCAGTGCTTTGTTTTATAGATAAACAAAAAAATATTTTGTGGCTCGCAGTGAACCAAAAATGGCACTGGATTTTGGTAACTTGAACTAGAAAGGTCGTAGAGACTATTTCTTCGTCAAAATTCTCTCGAAATCGATTTTATAGTTGTTTCTGATAGAGGGGAGTGATATCTATCAGCTGTAGTAAATGGGGTATAAAAGTAGAGTGGGTAAATAGTAAAGGGGGTAAATAGTAAAGGGGCCGGTAAATAGTAAAGGGGGTAAATAGTAAAGGGGGTAAATAGTATTGTGAATATAAGAGGCACGGTCATGCTTGCCAGCATTGTGATTATTATAGATGTTATAGTAGCCAGTATCCCAACTATTATATTATTAAGAAAATAATCTTCTCATTTTAACAGTCGATGTTGAAAATTATTATTGATACATTTTAGATAACCATGCCAAGAATCGACTGATAGTGATCGTATAATTAGCTGTGGACAGTGGAATGCGTGGCTCTTGTAGCTATAATGCCAATGTTAGCCACATCAGCTCGGAATAAAGATAGCTAAGTTAGTAATATAAATATAAAACAAATACTTGAAGTTCCAGCACAGACTCTAGCACATTTGGGATTTCCTTCAGGCTTCGTTTCCTCGCTGCTCAGTATGATAACCGGACTGGGAAAATCAAGAGTTACCGTCATTTGTAATCATAAAGTTACAGCGGGTAATAGCGGGGAGGTGGTGCATCATGCATGCTTGTTCTAACCTGGTTAATTGGCAGATGATTGGTTAATCGATAACACGTTCAATGTTCCTTACTGCTTACAAACTCGCGCAATTCCAATTCCACCTCTCCGCTAAATTACCATTTATCAACAGTATGAGACAATCAGCCGCAGATGTCGAATTCAATCTTTATTTTCCGCCGATAAATAAGATATTCACTGCTCAAAAAAAGTAGTCGCAGTTACATGTGTCATATTGAGAATAAATTCTATACTTTTGACTTTTCTCGTTCTCGAGTTGAGTATATAATTATAGGACGGTCCAAAAGTCACTGAAATAATGAGTGAATAAGTTGAAATAGAGGCTTATTTATATTGAAATTGTATAGCTCGAGTCGGTCTCTAATGGTTCATTCGGATTCCGGATTATACTTGGTGATATGAAATATAAGTGTTACGCATATTTTTGGAGTTCTTGCTGTCCAGACTATATAATATAATTATATGATGACAGGGATATCCAACATTGAACATAATGTTTCGGTTAAGCAAGGATTTGGTTATATGACAAAGCGACTCTCGAATTCTTTTACTTAGATTCGTACAATCGGGATTTTTCACCGGTGCAATTTCAAATTCAGGTCTCTCCTTTAGTATTATGCAGCTTAATTATACAGCTGTTTCCCAATGTAGAATTTCGGTGTCGTGAAGAATGATACTTACTGATACTGATAGCGCAGTGATAATTTAACATAAAATAACAGTGTTGTACAATGTACAGGGGTAGTTTGCATTTTTGTTGTCCTAGTAAGTATCTGGAAGACTAATGATAAACATGAACAGTATTTTTACCTTGGTTTGTTATTCATGTCGCGTCTGATAGCCGAGTTACTGTCCCTTATTGTTGCCTCAGTTCTCATAACCTTTGTTTCCAGCGCAATTAATTCGTTTCTTGTTACTCTGTTGGCTTCTTCTTTCTTCATCGAAGCTACGTCATCCTGCATAGACGTCATACCATTCTTAAGTAAGGTTGCATCACTGATCACCTGTTTAATATTTTCATTATTGGCTTCAATATTTCCCTTGTTGACTCCTATACTTTCCTTATTGACTTCAACATTTTCATTGTTGATTTCAATATTTCCCTTGTTGACTCCTATACTTTCCTTGTTGATTTCAATATTTCCCTTGTTGACTCCTATACTTTCCTTATTGACTTCAACATTTTCATTGTTGATTTCAATATTTCCCTTGTTGACTCCTATACTTTCCTTGTTGATTTCAATATTTCCCTTGTTGACTCCTATACTTTCCTTATTGACTTCAACATTTTCATTGTTGATTTCAATATTTCCCTTGATGATTTCAATACTTTCCTTATTGATTTCAATATTTCCCTTGTTGACTCCTATACTTTCCTTATTGACTTCAACATTTTCATTGTTGATTTCAATATTTCCCTTGATGACTTCAATACTTTCCTTATTGACTTCAACATTTTCATTGTTGATTTCAATATTTCCCTTGTTGACTTCAATACTTTCCTTATTGACTTCAACATTTTCATTGTTGATTTCAATATTTCCCTTGTTGACTCCTATACTTTCCTTGTTGATTTCAATATTTCCCTTGTTGACTCCTATACTTTCCTTGTTGACTTCAATGTTTTCTTGGATTTCATCAATCTTCCTTTCCACATCATCCCTGACCATTGCCAACTGTTCAGTTAACAAATTTTTCATCTCTTCACTTTCTTCTCTTGCCTTCTTCGCCGATTCAATTTCATTGGCCAATGACAACTCCATTTCGGCGAGTCTCTCCATAGTTTCATCTTGTTCCATCACTTCATTGCTGTTTGTCTGTATAGTCGGTAATTTTACTTTCTGCTTCTTATTTTTTTTATTTCTTTTCTTTTTCTCTTCATTCTTGACCGCTGACTCGATTTCATTGGACAGCGATAACTTTGTCTGTTTACTTTCTTCTATTACCCTCTTCGCCATATCAATTTCATGGGCCATTGACAATTTCATTTGCTCCATTTCAAGTTTAAGACTTTTAAGCTCGCCCATAGTAACTTCGGCGGAGTCCGGTCCCTGAAGGATTAAAATTCATTATGCATTACATCCGTCAGAAATCATTAACTGATTGGCTGGGTCGAGATTCCAATATCATACTTGTACACGCTACTAGTACTACGTGAAGGCATTGACTTGTTCATATCGCAAATTAAATATACTTTTACAGTCCAACCTTTATATACCGGGCTTCTTGTGGGAAGCGAAAAGTGCAAAGTGTACAGTATAGAAAAACAGGTAAAGTTAGGTTCACAATCACATGATCAATAGATGTGGATACTGGCGGGGAGGTGATCATTATTTGTTTACATTAATAGTGAGCACATGTTAAGCAGGCTGAGGAGGTGATCATTGTTTGTTTACATTTTAGGTCAAGCACATGTTAAGCAGGCTGATGAGTTGATACATATTTTGTATTATAGAAGGCTTGTAACACTTGTAACGCCTTCTTGTTACCCCCCTTTGAGGGCCCAGAATTATTTTCTGAACGAAAGCTAAAAAATAACCGAGAAATCGACCTTCTTATTAACTTATTTTGAGGACAGTTTCTAACCTAAAATTGCACGAAAAATCGATTTAGCTAGGTTTCAGAACCTATAAACACTTCCTTATCCCTCAAAATCGATCTTTTATAGTTTAGAATGCGAGCAAAAATCAATATATATTTTGATCCTTCGGTTCTACAGCTCTTGACCTAGGGCTGAAACCGAAAGATCGAGGCAATCCTCACCTTAACTGATCGAACTTGAGCGAAGAGCAGAGTACGACAAAACACAGCAGGTAAGCAACTCATTTTGGTTACTGTTCCTCACCTGTACAACGTTGCACGAGAAATCGATTTAAGTTGGTTTTACAGCCCAATAACGCTTCCTTATTCCTCAAAATTGTTGTGTTACTCAAACAAAGAACATGTTGATTCTGCAACGAAAGAACAAGGAGATTGTGCCATTAACAACTCGAACAGGTTCTATCACAATTTTCAGAGCAGAGCACGATATAGCAAAAGTCAAAAGAAACACAATAAATGTAGGTAACCAACACCATGATATAACAATCATAATAACAACTGAATTATATTTATTCGGACGACGGGCAGCCCTGATGTGCTCCGTGATCCCGACCAATAGTAATAGAGGTGTTCTGTCACGTGACGCTGATCCGTCCAATCACAAACAGGAAGAGTGAGCAGAGGGACATTATATCGTATGTTTACCTTTCTTATCTGTATTTGACCCTTTGTTCACATTGTTATCTCTACCACAGCTTGGCAATTTCAAGGTGCTCCTATCTGCAGACTGCACCTCGGTACACACGCCATGATTACGTCATACAGAACTAGAAATTGTGTCAACCGTGATCATTACAACGTAACCGTGCCCACTGCCCATGTACAATGCAAACTGTTGGGGGGGGGGGGGGGGGGGGGGGGGTTGTTTACGATAGTCAAACAATCTTGATAGTGTGTTGGTCTCTCCCCCAACTGACTGTGGTGCTTATCGTCCATTCAGGAACAGAACATTAACATAATTTTTTTAGTTATTTAAGTAGACCTGGTGCCTGGTCAAAGAAGCGCAGGAGTTGAAAGATGCTTCACACTTTACTGAAAAATATATCTGTTGCTGTTTTTACAAAGGAACACCACACGACATGGACATCCATCAAGAGATAACTTTCAACTGTTGGGAAGGTTCCAAAACTTTATGAAGTGCATTTTGCACTGTTGCCAGCATAGATGTGCGGAAATAAGATTTGCACGAAAAAAATGGTGATTATGTATTTACCCACCGTAACTGAATAGGTTTTTCAACCCGTGCTTAGAAGCCAAGTGACTTTTGTAACGATTGTTATCAAAGAACTGGACGGGGATCTCGCACTTTGTGCACCAAAACGGCATATTTAGATTCTAAGACTTTGAGGAAATTAAATTCATGTCGATACATACACAGTTAATTTCTTTTGACTTTTGCTATATCGTGCTCTGCTCTGAAAATTGTGATAGAACCTGTTCGAGTTGTTAATGAGACAATCTCCTTGTTCTTTCGTTGCAGAATCATCATGTTCTTTGTTTGAGTAACACAACAATTTTGAGGAATAAGGAAGCGTTATTGGGCTGTAAAACCAACTTAAATCGATTTCTCGTGCAATGTTGTACAGGTGAGGAACAGTCACCAAAATGAGTTGCTTACCTGCTGTGTTTTGTCGTACTCTGCTCTTCGCTCAAGTTCGATCAGTTAAGGTGAGGATTGCCTCGATCTTTCGGTTTCAGCCCTAGGTCAAGAGCTGTAGAACCGAAGGATCAAAATATATATTGCTTGTTGCTCGCATTCTAAACTATAAAAGATCGATCGGGATAAGGAAGTGTTTATAGGTTCTGAAACCTAGCTAAATCGATTTTTCGTGCAATTTTAGGTTAGAAACGGTCCTCAAAATAAGTTAATAAGAAGGTCGATTTCTCGGTTATTTTTTAGCTTTCGTTCAGAAAATAATTCGGGGCCCTCAAAGGGGGGTAACAAGAAGGCGTTACAAGTGTTTCAAGCCTTCTATAATACAAAATATGTATCAACTCATCAGCCTGCTTAACATGTGCTCGACCTAAAATGTAAACAAACAATGATCACCTCCTCAGCCTGCTTAACATGTGCTCACTATTAATGTAAACAAACAATGATCACCTCCCCGCCAGTATCCACATCTATGATCCCAGTATATGTAGCCTTTCAAATAACCTGTCAAGCGTCTCATAGGCATATACCTCATTAGGGGCTTGTGATTGAATACAGCTCAGGGACAAAAGGAAATCGTGGCATGTACGGAATCGCGATTTTTCCCATTATTTGCGACAAATTTTATGTATAATTTAATGTATAGTCTGTTAAAAATCGCAGTATCGCGAATTTTGGCCAAAATAATCGCGAAATCCTTTTGTCCCTGATACAGCTCGACATGCTGCATGCACCACGATATGCGCTGTATTAAACATATATCTTTCGCAAAACGAGCTAACTAAAAGTTTGCGGGAAAATAAAGGTACGGTATATCGAGGCACCCGGTACAGAAAGGTACGGTATATAGCGGTTGGACTGTTCTTAGAGGACGTGTTCATTGTTCGCCGGGAAACGTCTTGATTTTAAAATTAAATGGAACGGGAAGAAGCGAACCGTGGATAGGAAAAGTATAACTTTGTAATTTTAAACCTCATCAGTGCAAAGAGATGACGTCAGTAGGAGAAGAAAAATCAGTAGATAGCGAGGAGTCGTAAACATACCTTAATTAATACAATTTCGATTAGAGGCTGTCAATAAATAAAATTAATTTGGATCATTTCTGAAACCCTTAAAATACGTTGACAGATTTATTCGAAAAATTACTGCCTCAAAGGTGAAAACCATTTGAAAGCACAAAGGCAAAAATCGAAATCTAAACAAATGGAAACTGATTCTATAGTTAAACGGTCAATGAGCAACAAACGGTGGGTAGAATGCACAATACTCTGTGCGGTCAAGTTCAACTATACACAAAGTCACGTGAAAGGGACGATGTGACCAGTAATGTGATGACGCGAGGGACAACAACCTTTGCAATGGCACATACAAGAAACTATTTTGGGCATCTCGGTTTGTCTAAAATGTTGAGCTACGCCTAGTTCAAAATGGAAAGCTCATAAATTTAGTTGTATAATAACAATATACTTTATGAGTCGTAATAGTAATACGACTGTGGAAGAAATGTTTGGTTGTCACCATTTTCAATTTTTTAAACTTGACTGAAATTGAAAATTCTCGATGTCATGCGGTTCTTCGAAGAACTACCATTCTTTGAAACACCTATCCTTGAAACTGAGGACCACGTCATAAATGAATGCCCCAGCTACAACTCCCTCCGGTCCAACCTCTCAGACAACCTTAAAAGCCTCATAATGCTCAAAGAATATGGGGCCATCATGAACTCATTCCATGCAACAGAATTTGGAAAGTACCTCACAGAATCCTTTCACCTTCGAAATCCTCCTGAAAAGAAGTCCTAGTCATCACCTCCCATTTCCTACTCATCGTTATTAACTCATCTCCATGACTTTTTTACTCGTATTTTAATTATTATATTCGATTTTTTTTCGGTGAAATTGTAACGCGGTTAATTTTTAAGATTTTATTTTTATAGCATTCTCTCGATTTTTAGAGTTCTGATCGTCTTTATGAATTGTTCTATATACTTATATAGACGAGTTCGTTAGTGTTCTCCTTGGTCATTTCATGTTTAATTCCTGTTAGTGTTTAATTCCTGTTTAATTCCAAGGAGGATAGTTAAAGATATTGTTAAGAGCAGAGAGCTTTGAGGAAACAGAGAGTTCATTTTAACATCTCTGTTTTGGTTATCAAGGAGTTCAGTTTAACACCTCTGTTTTGGTTATCAGGGAGTTCAGTTTAACACCTCTGTTTTGGCTATAGGAGGATAGTTTAGGAATTATTTAGCACAGAGAGTTTTGGAGGAGCAGAAAGTTTATTTAAACATCTCTGTTTTGGTTATCAGAGAGTTCAATTTAGCACCTCTGTTTTGATTACTAGAAAGATAGTTTAGGAAATTGTTTATAGATTGCTCGGAAGAATGGGAGATTGTTTATACTTTCTGGGTATACTTAGGGTGGAGCTATCGAAGGGACGTTACCCTTTTTTTATTTTTTTTATTTGAAAATTCAATTAATCATTATATATGGACACGTTCATTTGAGTTTGAGGATATTGGTAAACAAAAATGATAGCGTTTTCGACGATAGTGGCTTAATTTTGACATCTATTAACCTAGCACGTTCAGAAGTTCTGAACATTAGCCACGTAACCCATACTCCCATATGCACTGCTCAGAAAGAAAATCTATTGTTGTTAGGCACTATAATGGTTCAAATGTCACATTTTGTGTGACTTAGTTAACTGCAGTTGTCTAATTATCATTCCTTGGTCTGAAATATAGTAGATTAGGTCAATCTAACAATTATGATACAACATTGGTTAAAGGGCACGGATCGAACGGTTACAAGGCAATATTTGGGTAACTTTGTCACACTCAGAATACCATACCTCTATTCTACTATGAGATGTCCTCAAAAACCTTTTAACTCATTATTTGATGGTTGATCTACCAATCAAAGCCCTAAAATATGTTGTTTCGAATAGTTAGCTAAAAAGGCACTTGGTTATTGGGAAATGAGGTAAATTCCGTCACAATATTTGGAATTTTAAATTTTGGGCGAATTATTTATATCTGATTTTGGTTTGAAAGGCGGGAAAACTTTGATGACAATGTAGTTGATGCAAGTTAAGATCAGTGTTTACATTGTCACAAAAAATGATACGAAATCGTAAATAGGTTAAAAATAATGATTATAGAATGAAATAGTCTCTTATAATAACTCTTATAATAACTGATGTGACAAAGTAAACATGTCTTGCCCCTATTTGAAGATCTGTATATTCTATGACTCTATTAGCATTCAACATTCTTTGCTATAAGTGGCTACAGCTAACACTATTAATGCTAAGTACCAAACAACAAGTGGGAGGTGGATCGTTGGTATACCGTTAAATCGATTTAACACCGCAATTCCAGTCGCAAGCCTGGGACCACTACTAGCATTGTCACAACATCTACAAAGCTGCCATATAGACTGACTGACAATTTTCTCGACTGACTGACAATGTTTCTTCTTTTCCCCATTTAGAATACAAAGATTAGTACATTTTAGCTTATGATTAATATTATATTTTTACCTATAGTTTACCTAGATTTCAGACAAAAATCGGTAGAATATTGTCCAGAACATCAGAGCTCAAGTTTAACAATTTTAGGTTAAATTTGTCAAAATCACTAAAAATGTGACAAAATTGACTTTTCCTGCCCCAACAATTTCAAGATAGTGTGTAAAAATTAGCATAGGCTGCTTTATTACCTATATAAATCAATCCAAACTACGAAAAAGATCTGTTAATCTGATGACGATTACCTAACTCTAATAGTAACTGATGTGACAAAGTAAACATGTCTTGCCCCTATTTTGAAGATCTATAACTCTATTAGAATTCAGCATTCTTTCAGAAACGATTGGTAGAATATTGTCGGGAATTAGGTCAAAGACCGACCACCGCTTAAGAGCCGGTTAAGAGCCGCTTAAGAGCCGTTTAAGAACCGCTTAAGAGCCGCTTAAGAACCGTTTAAGAACCGGCTAAGTTGGTTCTTAGGTTGTTTAAATGCAGTTTTAGAGGCGGTTCTTCAACGGTTCTTAAGCGGTTCTTAAGCGGTCCTTAGACGGTTCTTAAGCGGCCGCTCACCGGCTCTTGACCGGCTCTTAACCGGTTCTTAACCGGTTCTTAACCGGTTCTTAACCGGTTCTTAAGCGGTTCTTAGCCGGTTCCTAGCCGGTTCTTAAACGGTTCTTAAGCGGCTCTTAAGCGGTTCTTAAACGGCTCTTAAACGGCTCTTAACCGGCTCTTAAGCGGTGGTCGCTGTTTGCCCTATTAGCCATATTGTCTAGAACATCAGGGCTCAAGTTTAACAATTTTAGATTAATTTGTCAAAGACGCTGAAAATGTGACAAAATTAACTTTCCCTGCCCCAAAAATATCAAGATAGTGTGTTAAAATTGGCATAGGATGCTTTATTGCCTATACTATATTAATCGATTCAAACTACGAAAAAGATCTGTTAATCTGATGACGATTACCTAACTCTTATAATAACTGATGTGACAAAGTAAACATGTCTTGCCCCTATTTTGAAGAGCTATACTTCTATTAGAATACTATGTAACTTTATCATCAATGAACTAGTTATTTTGCCAGCAAGGAGCTAACAGAGTTATAATAATTTTGTTGTGACGAAATTACCCTATTTTTGACCATGTTGCGGTAGTTTAATTGTGACACTGTTAACATATTGCCACCCGATAATGATTTATGTGACTGGTGCGTGGTACTAGCAGTGTTGTTTGATCCATAGTATGTAATATAAGGGGTTTAAGCTGGTATATCATTATTTGTTTAATTTCACACATGTTCAGATATCATCAAGATTATGTGACAAAGTAAACTTGTTTGTGCCTTCTGTGTTTTAATTCCTTACGACTATATGATATAATAACAATTCCTAGCACTTCCAGGCCATCAAATAAACCTACACTACTCAGCATTGCTTATCAGGGTGCCCTAAACATTCTTCACATGTTTTCTTAAATGTGTGACAGAGTAAACCTGAGTGCACCATCTAACGAAAAAAGTCGTCAAATATGTAGGTAATGGTCATATGTACCCATCCAATCAACTGGACACCCAAAAATTTGGTCAAAAACGGCAGCAAGGGGTCCATATTTACTCCGTCACATGTTTATAGTGTGACAATGTAACCATTTCCGTGCCGGCCGTATTTAAGCGATATCTTATCACCTGATTAAGATATCGTTAAGTGACAAAGTTAGCCTAGAGGATGAAACGATTATCCTAACCATCAAGGGTTTGTGTAATTTCATAGTGTGACAAAGTCAACTACACTGTGCCTTTTAATAGGGTCATTTATATTTACCAATATCCTCAAACTCAAATGAACGTGTCCATATATAAATCAAGCGTTACATTTCAGCCATGCAAAATTACAATGACATATTTTGATATACTAAATGGTAAATGGTACTGCAATATAAGTTGCTTAATGTTTGGCCGGATGACAACTAACGAGAAAAATAAACTTGATTATATAATAATTAATTCGGCTGAACCAACACATAGCAAGAGCCACATTAACGTTGGGGCCGTCTGGTTTAAGTACAACTAAAGTTGCAATTAAAGTTTACAGTTAAAGAACTAGGATATTGGAATTATTGACATAGTATATTGAGGAACACTGAGATATTGTAATTACAATTCTTAACGGTTTATTCAAATTGAAGTATTTTCCCTTGACACCTTCCTGAACAAAGTTGTAAGGAAAAGAGCCTTTTATCAATGGACCTGGAAGAAGATAATCGTGGAGTTTTCACTATGCTATGACAGAAATCACCAATTTGTAATTCTGGAGATGCAAAATTGTATTAAACCTGATTAGTGCAACGACTAACCAGGACGTCACCAGGAGAAGAGGGATCAGCAGGTAGTGAGGAGAGGAGTGATAAACATAGCTTCAATAATTCAGCTTCATGGCCAAATTGCAAATAGTGAATTCATCACCCTAACCCTAGGGGGTGCACGATAAAAATAATCTTGCTCGGATTTTAAAAATTTTTGTACCACTGTTTTCTAGAGACTGTGAGAATTTTCACAATTAGTCAGTGTAATAAGCGCCAAGTAATAAAGTAATAAAGCGCGAGCACAGAACTTTTTTCTCGGATTTCGATAAATTTGGTACCAAAAGTTGTCTAAAAATGTGAATAAAATAAATCCACCGTGTAGCAATTTTCGGAAAAAATGCTACACGGCGCTTGTTCGCCGCGCGTGCTTTTTTCGCGCAAATTTTTAGTTTTTGGCCTATAACTTTCACATTTTACATTATTATCACATAGTTATTATGATATCGTAATCAGCTCATCGAGACGAAACTTTTAGTATTAATATTTTAAGACTTAAAGGAATTTTTTTTCAAAAGTTTTTAATCTGAACACTGAAAACAAGGGTGTAAAATTGTTGAACAAATTTTCGAAAAATTTGGTGCTTTAAATATTATAATTTTGGTACCAAAAGTTGCGTCTGATTAAGCTCATTACGATTCTGTAAAAATTATTTCAAAATATTCAATATTTTAGGAGTTATAGGCATTTTAAGCAATACATTAACCATTTTTCGTCCATAGTACACTTTTGCAATGCACAGGAGGCCCACATACATCTTAACGAATCGTGCTACACTGTGAATTTTCATTATTCACAGTTAAAGGCAACTTTTGGTACCAAATTTATCAAAATCAGAGACAAAAAATTCTGTGCCAACTCATGGCGCTTATTACATATAGTGTATGTACTAAGAGCGCCAACTTGTGGGTGAGATTTTATGTCTCAAAACCCAACATATTATACACCATTGGAAAGGTCTCATTGAGTAGAGTCATATGGTACCAAGTTTTGGGGAAATGGCTGCTCCTAGCGAAAGTTGTAGCCCGTCAAAGTCCCAAAATTGTCACTTCAGAAAATTGGGCGGGACATCGTGTTCTTAAACTTTTTGACAAATTTTTCCTTTTCACCCTTTTGTAAAAAGGCAATAGTAGAAGGTTACGAATGGACGTTTTTGCAGAAAAACGTGGATTTTGGGGATTGCAGTTGGTGGGTCAAATATATGTCGTGTTCCTTGCTTCCGTTCGTTACCATGTCAACTTGCCGCGCGCACGCGCACGAGGATTGCTTGCGGAGATGTGGTGT
This sequence comes from Bolinopsis microptera, assembly GCF_026151205.1. Taxonomy (NCBI): domain Eukaryota; kingdom Metazoa; phylum Ctenophora; class Tentaculata; order Lobata; family Bolinopsidae; genus Bolinopsis; species Bolinopsis microptera. Next base: position 5,619,612 of record NC_087076.1, read on the forward strand.
ATAGCTAGTCTGTGGTCAATGAATGCGCGGCGCGACTGTGTTTTAATGTATACAATATAATGTATAGTATTTTGTGATAAGCCCAACTTGAACGTGGCACGCGTAGTGTACTGATGTTTCAATATTATTATTATAAGGTGAGCTGATTAGAACTTATATTAATAGTTATAGTGAAATGGAAATCTAGCGTCCGCCAAAACGAAACAACGGGCGCAATTCTTGTTTTAACAGCATATTGTTTATCACAGTTTTTTACACAAGATTTGCTGTATGCCGTTATTTTTAATCAATTATTAGAGTCACAATCAATTTATTTTGTCAACAGAGTTTGAAATACTTGAGGAGACAATTGATATTCCGCGTGGTTCGCGGCGCGCTTCTTTGTCTACAAATTGTTAAATTGCGCGTTACAATTCCAAGTAACAGAAGAAGACGTTTCCCTGAATTTTGTTGGGGATTTTGTAGGGGATTTGACACGGATTTCAAATCCCCTAAAAATAGTTTCGAATTGTCCCTGGGAGTGGCCTGAGTGGGCCAAGACGTCGAAAATTAGTTTCTCTGGTTGTTGAGGTCAGGTACTTCCTATCTAACCACCAAATCATGTTCCAAATACCCCGGAACATAATTCTCCTACAGGGGTAAAGATTCTCATTCTTGATTTGACCTGGATTTCAGTAATTTTGGGGTGGGCGAGGCCCCTGGGAGTGGCCTGAGTGAGTCAAGATGTCGAAACTCAGTCTTTCTGATGGTTTGGGACAGGTAATAACTATTAAACATCCTAAACATGTTCCAAATACCCCGGAACATAAATCCCATACAAGGGTAAAGATTCTCATTCTTGATTTGACCTGGATTTCAGTAATTTTTGGGTGGGCGTGGCCCCTGGGAGTGGCCTGAGTGGGTCAAGATGTCGAAACTCGGTTTTTCTAATTGTTAGGGACAAGTACTAACCATTAAACCACCTGAAAATGTTCCAAATACAAGGGAACTCATACAAGTGTGAAATCCCCTACACAAATCAAGGAAACGTGCTCTCCCGAGCAGCGCACGAACAATGCCAGAGTGCATTCTCGGTTTTTGTGTCGAATGTGAATCTAACTTATTCTGAAACTAGTTATTAACAACTATAATTGGAATTAATTGTAGAGAGTTCAGCTAGTAATTAGCCACGTCACTAATTACTTAATTAACCAGTACATAAATTAATGAAATGGTAGCCTGGTGCCCCCATTTATGGCCTGCTTGCTCCCAACTGTATCTAGAACCGTTTGTTAATAGAACGAGATCAGGTTATATCTTAAATCTTTATGGTATGCAACTAGTATGCTGAAGTACACCCAAACATGCGAGGAGTTTATTGAACATTTAAAGCATTAAAGACTATTGCTGTAATGCTGTCCGTATCCCTAATAGTGAGTATTAAAATATAGATTATACATAGGTATCTACCATTTCATCTAGCATCATTTTAGTTTGATTTCTGTTGCCGGTCTAGAAGATGTTCGTGATATTGCGCATAATTGATCGAAGTATAATGTTTGATTCCATCGTATGTGGTGCATACCTTACAAGACATATTTATGTGGATCATAATTAGCGGGGATCGAAATTATGGGGGAACGAAAATATGGGGATTTTTTTCAGAAATTCAGTACGAAATTTCAGAAATTCAGTACGAAAATATGGGGATTTTTTCCCATTTTTTCCAAAAATCCCCGAATTTCGTACCATATAAATATGTCTCGACCTTTATTTTACTCTAAAGACATACTAGAAAATCCGTTGTCACAGGGAGGAAGCTAGAAATCAATTTTTATCGTATCATAAAATTTAAATCACAACCGAAGCTGATGCTATTATTTCGTAGAACACTCTAAACTCAACAGTAAATGATCGAAATTTAGCTCCAAATTCTTAACACGTGCACGTGCAAGTCTCCGCCTGCTTTACTATGCACGGGAGTGGTTGTACACACAAACAGAAATCAAATACATTACATATCGTGTAGTTATTGACTACTGATAACACATTTATAAATATGGCGAAATATCAAATATTATCAAAAATTTAAAACTTGTAAATTTGTCAAATTCATTAATTAGTCTCAACTGATATATAAAATAAAGTAAAACATCGCAGCAATAAATATAAGATGAAGAAATTGACAGCTCTAATAATAGATCAGAAAATGAAAAATGGCGTTATTTAATAAAAATCGAATCGAATAACTTAAACTACAGGTGCTAGGGCCCTTGTAAACAATCGTAATATCCTGTGAATTAAATCGATTGATTCTAACTGGTGTTCATCACTGATTAGAGGCAACAAAAGGATAAGCTAGTCAGCAGTAAATAGCAATGCATCAGTCAGCGAACGCCATCGATCGTAATGTGTCTTGCTCCAAGCTTTTAACACCTGAAATTATATGTTTTGAATAACAATTACACTTAAACAAAATAACGGAACTCAAAAAGCTATTACGTTACAATATCTTAATAAAATTCTGGGTAACTAATTTAATTAAAACCATACCAACATTGAACCTACGTCTACAATGAGCGCTATAATTTTTAACATAACAGAACATAACAGCTGATAACCACCTATAACAAGCACGTGATTGAAATCCACGATTGGGGTCGGGCAATCTATCACTACTACTGGTACCACTACCACTACCAGGTATGAGCGTAAGCTGCGTAACAAACTTAAGATGAAACAATTGATCTCTATGTAGCACTCTGCAGTATATTATATGTATACGTATCACTATTTTGCCTAGTATTACTGATAAGATGGTGATAGAAAGTAAGCACTTATTTTCTAAATAAAATGGTATTTACTTTAAATATCAGGATGGCAATTACTAGCCTGGGCTGATCTTCGTGATAATATATACAGTAAAACCCCGACTTACAGTACAGTTTGGGGAAAGATAAATAGTGCGGTAAATCAGAGTTTCACTTTTTGGTCCCCTTGGCCGTCGGATCACATGGTTTCTCTCCGCACAGAATTGGTTCCCAATTAGTGGTCATGGACTATATGGTTCACAAGTACTCAAGTGAGGGGTACTAAAACTGTGTAGGTTCAATGCTATACAGTACACTCTTTGACCAACATCAGAAACAAAACATTATTTACCGCCCCTTCTGTCACCAAGGATCGACCGGGACTGCTTTTTTGGCCGGGACTGGAAAGGAGTGCCGGAACCAGGTATACGCCGGGACCGGGATTCAGCCAGATTTGGGACCGGGATCATAGCTAAGAAAACCAGCACTTAACACTAAAATCTGGTATCTGCAACTGATAAAAAGCACAAGCACAGCTTACCCAACAAATTGGCACTTGACTCTGACAGTGTTTTGTTTATTAATTGGTAAATAATTTTGCTTTAAACTTCAGTTTTTCAAAAAATCCGGGATTAAACCGGGATCCCGGTCGAACCTTGTCAATCACTCCCTGTCATCTCTTAGCTCTCTGACACCTTATTGCTTAATGCTAAGATCCTAGCTTAACAATACGTAACACACTCATATGAAGTCTTTATTCTAGCTCGACGGTACTGTAAAACCACTAATTGGGAACCAATTCTATGCGGAGAGAAATCATGTGATCCGACGGGGACTAAAAAGTGAAAACTTTGATTTACTACATTTCTTACATGTGCATCTCTTATTGCTATAATTCGACGACTTATCTGCTACTTTGTGTCCGGTGCTATACAATTGTGAGTACGGTATGGAAGATGTGTACTTAGACTCTCTAATGTAGTCAAGTAAACATTTTGACCAGCTTTCAGATGCTTATAATGATCTTGGTATTTGGGTTGAGGTAATTAAGACAATAAACTTTGATGAAGATAGTGATATCACATTCGAGAAGTTCAAGAAACCAAACAAGGACGTTCTAGTAAAGCACCTTTTTGATGTGTTTTAGGGTATTGTCTAATATCAGCGTATTCTCCACGAATAAAAAGATAGAGAAAATGAAAAGTGAAATCATCAGTGCTCAGAAATCAGCAAAAAATGCAGAGGATACCCTTCCCCCAGCTCTGTCTCCACTTTCACGGCAGAAAACTTGAAGAAAGTAGTTTGGAATGTTGTAGCTGAAGAAGATCGCAGCAGATTGCAGAAATGTCTTCATTTTTAGTCTCAAGGAGGATACAGGAGAGAAACTTGGCGATCAAATTTGTGATGTGTTTGAACAAATTGCAGAAAAGCCACGCTTCGAAGCTGCTCAAATTGGGAATATGTCTGCTGAAAAACCCATAGCTGTCAAAGTATCATTTTGAAACTCTAGCACCGTTCATCAGACTGTCTCAGTGTTTCAAAAGTAAATAAAGGTATATTGTCACTAGTGAGATTGTATAGGGTTGTACACTCCCTTTTTTTCTCTATTGTCACCATAAATTGAGAACGTTTTGAGTTAGGAACTCCAAAATTTCCAGAAACATTTGGACTTGGTTTGATAATTGAAGTGCTTTCCTATAACTTCAAGTTCGTTGTTTACAACTAAGCCGAGTTATGACCATTTTAAGATCTGCCCGGATACATGATCCTGATTTCTTCACTCAATCAATGGCACTTAATCAGTGATTTCGAATGATTTAGTTTCAAATTATTATTCAATTAAGTAACTTTTGGTGATCAATCCAGTGATCAAAACCAAATTGCCCAATCTTGCCTAAAAACGATGTTTAAATGTTGCATTGAAATATATCCACTTGCTAAAGTCACAATGATAAGAATTGGCTGTAAATAAACTGGTAAGTAGATGAGCATAACAGTGGAGTTCCCACCTACGAGTGGTAAACTGAGAGGTGGCGCGCTTGAGAGGTGGCGCGCTTGAGAGGTGGCGCGGTGTATGCAGAGTATGATAATGTCAGCCTTGCGGCGCAGCTGACATTAGCTTTCATTACGTTTGAATTATCGTGTCGGCGGCAAGGCTGACATTATCATACTCTGCATACACCGCGCCACCTCTCAGGCGCGCCACCTCTCAGGCGCGCCACCTCTCAGCCACCACTCGTAGGTGGGAACTCCACTGTAATGAACTTAACAGGCATCAACCATCCTTAATGTTAACTATCAATAAACAAGTGTGTTTGTACAACGCAGTTTTAGGTATTTAATGGGTTTTCATCAGTAATAATTCTTGCTTGAAAATTACAGTCAGTTGGTGGTACTGTTAAAAAGTTGTAAAATGGTAATGGTAAATAGGACTGTCATTTCTCTCCACAATCGCTTGGTAAGAGGCTATCTTTTATTATAAAGGCTGAGCTAAAGCAGTCATAAGTATACTAAGATAAAAAGGGTCACATCAAGCTTGAACAAAGTACTTACATATTTCAGCCCATAGGATCGGTTGTTAATTATTATATCAGCATACAATAATGTTTGTCAGGAAAGCATCTCGTCCCAAAGGAAATTCTGGTTCAGCTAGAAATAATGATATTTGAAGTTCATATTTTAAATTCAAATATACTTTAATTAGAATAAACAATATACATCAAGTTAGGTCTGTTTCTACACCAGGAAAATAGATTAATTGAAAAAAATTGCTTCAAAACCTAGGGCCTGTCGTGCTATCATGGATCGCTTAGGTTCCACCAGGATCTGGTAGTCCTCATAATTCTACGGCCTCTATGTGTCGTCATCTCGCACAACTCTTTAAGAATCTTGTGGATTTGGCATGTGAAAATTTGCAGCCTTCCAGACATTGATTGGGTTAACGAGGTGTCGTACGTCACCTCAAGATCGGGTGACAGGGGGCTGACCAGGCCAGAACCCAATTGATTTTGTCATACGTTGTATGACCCGCCGCGCACGAAGTGCGCGGCTCCCCCTGTATCGTCGTAACGATAAAGGGGTTCCACATAGTGAAACGACCGTGGGGGTCGCAACGTGACACAAAATTGATTGGGCCTGAGGTCACGTGATTATGAGCCTGAGGTCACGTGACTATGACGTCACCAGACCTTCCTCTCCGTTTCCCGCTCATTGGACCAGGTGAGCTTGCATGCATGTGAATGTGGGTGTAAGTATAGCTGTACTGTAGTTTATACCTAATTAAACCCCTATAGAAACCGACAATTTATTTTCTGGCAGAAAGCTAGAAATTTACCAAAATATCGTCATTGTTTTAAATTTATTTTGATGACCATTCCTTACCTAAAATCGCACGAGAAATCGATTAAACTTGGTTTCAGAACTCAACAATGCTTCCTTATGCCTCAAAATCCATGTTTTATCGATACAATCAACATATCGATCCTGTAGTTCAACTTATTACTTAAAGGGTTCAAGTATAGTTACGCGGTAGACAAACTAAAACAAAATTGTAGGTTTATAACCTACCAGGACGTGTGCCGAGTTAAGCTCGAGTCGAAGGTAATATTTGGAACAAATATTTTACGAGTATCACCCGTTAAAAACAAAACACCAGTTTAATTGTCCTTTTGTCTGAACCATATGGTTAAGTGTTAGCTGTATACAATACGTCAAAAATCATATCAACGAATCGTATCAAAGTCCATCATCAGTTAGTAACAGAGTAGAGATCAGAGCAGAACGAAGGAACATGCTTGCTTGCGGGAATCTTTTCTGAAATATTGTCGACAGGTTAAAATCAATTGCATTTCTGTTACTTGGGTGTGGGATATAAAGCATTATATGGCTGCCATTGGTCGATATATTCTATCAGTAGAATAAGCTGTTGCAATTGGCCACACATTGTTAACTAATGCACCCTACTAACGCGTGTCTTACTCCGCAAAACCATCCAAAAGCTATACACTAATCCTACCTAATCTTACACTCAGCTCTTATGGCTATTCTACACTCATACTAGAACATTCTAAAAGATCGATTATTACGCTAAAACCCTGCTGTGTACAGCTTATTGGCCACTGTGTATGTGCTCGTAGTCATATAATATGTATGTGTGAAAAGATGCCGATAATACTTCCAGATTATTTCTCGAATAAATTCATAAATAACCTTATAAAATAAAACATTATATTAATATAAAAAGTAGTTGTCTTTTCCATTTATACTGTACCAATCGCCGACTCACTTTTAGCATTTAGCCTCACCAGCGCAACTTGAATTATATTAGAAATCGTTAACAAAATATTTTACGAAAGTAGATCTGCTGGATTTGCAAAGTGCTAGTAATAACCAAAGATGGTCACCTTTTTATTTCATTACATTCCCAGGTAGTAGGTTTACGAACATTGAAATACCAGACACTTTAAAAAAGCTGCCCAACTGAAATTGCACAAATTGCAAAACAACTGCCACATAACACAACTACAAGGTTTTTATGACTTACTTGACTGACTTGACTTACTTGACTTAAGGCGGGTAGTATTCCCGAGATCCATTGACAACAGTTCTCCACAGCTTTCTGTCCTCCATCAGTGTAGCTATCTCATCTACTGATTTCAGCCCAGTATCTGCTTTTAGGTTATCTAGTAGTGTTAGGTAAGGTCGCCCCCTGTTAGTATGCCCATGACTCGGCTTCCAGAGGATCAGTTTGTTCAGTGTCAGCTCCGGATGTCGGTGAGCATGACCTGCAAGTCTGAGCCTTCGTTGGGTTATCTTGGAGCTGACTTTAGGAAGATCACCGTACAGACTGTGGTTGCTGACATGGTCTCGATATTGATTGATGTTAAGGGCCATTCTTAACATTCGTGTATAGCAACCATCAACCATCTTCTCCAGCCTTTTCGTCATAGTCCAAGTCTCAGAACCGTATAGAAGCACCGACTCGACTAGTGCTGTGAACACTCTGGTCTTGATAGACTTTCTAAGGTTAGATTTCCAAAGTTTTTTGAGAGTGTGGCATGCTCCCCATGCTCTTCCTTTCCTAACCCTGATATCACTCTCACTGTCTCTGATTTTAGAACCAAGATAGGTAAAGTCTTCCACGTGCTCTATTGTGTTGTTACCCAGGGACTTGATGGTATCAGGGTTCTCGATGTTCTGAGTAATGAATTTGGTTTTCCCTTCATTCATTCTAAGTCCCACTGTAGCAGCAACTCTTTCTACCTCTAGCATCAGCATCTCTGCCTCCTTTACAGTATCTGCTATCAGAGCAATGTCATCTGCAAAACCAGTGTCTGTTATCTTCTCCGCCTTGACTCTCCTACTCCGATAAGGCTTAATGGTAAATCCTATTTCAGGATGCTTGCTTAAGGCTTGTCTCATGCAATAGTCAAGGGCTATAATGAACAAGTATGGTGCTAATGTATCCCCTTGAAGAACTCCTGCCAGGATATCAAATAGCTCGGTATCCCCATCTGGTGTTATAACTTTGCCCTTCGTGTTGACATAGAGAAGATTAATGATATCTACAATACTGTCCGGTATTCCATAGGCCTTTAGTATTTGCATCAAAATTCCCCGGTGAAGTGAATCAAAGGCCTTCTTAAAATCAACAAACACCATAGCTACCGGTAAATTTCTCTGTCTAGCCCCCTCTAGAATCCTTCTGAGTGCCAAGATGTGACTAGTAGTGGACCGTCCTTCCCGAAAACCATTCTGAGTGTCCCTAAGTACCCCCTCTATAGCCGGCTGAATCCTATTAAGCACCATTCTATTAAGAGTCTTAGCTACGAGAGAAGTCAAAGATATCCCCCTCCAGTTTCCAGGGTTGGTCAAGTCTCCCTTTTTGGGAACCGGGATGATGTTACTTATCCTCCACTGATCTGGCGCAATACCATCTGTCAGGGCTTTGTTGCAGAAGGACAGCACGATTTCATCCAGGTCGCATCTTTTGAGGACTTCAGGTGGTATGCCGTCATCACCTGGTGCTTTACCTTCTTTCTTTCTTTCCTGTGTTTAGCAGCTTTAAGCTCATCCACAGTAAAAGGTTCTGTACTGATGTTGAGTCCTTCAAATTGAGTCTCGATCCTAGGATGCTCGTTTTCCACATCCGGTATACTCCCTAACAGATTCGTGAAATGCCCAAGCCAATTTTTCTTCCTTTCTTCGGCTCCGTTGCCCCTTATTTAAGTTGCCCCCTTGGCCTTCCTGCCAGTTATCTCATTTATGACATTCCAACTTTCTTTGTTTTTGCATCTGTCTGCAGCCATTTCGACCCTTCTAACCTTGGCAACTAGATCTTCTTCAAAGATGTCCTGGTACACCTGATCCAGTTCAGTTTTTAGTAGCTTAACATACAGTCGACTGTCTTCACTAGGCTCCCGGTGATAGACAGTCTCTGCTTGCTGCAAGGCTGTACGCACGCTTTGAACTCGCTGATCACCCGCGAAATCGTCACGTCTCTTCTTTTCTCTCTTAGGTAGTATGGCTTTGTTGGTATCAGCAATCGCATCAACAAAATGTCCATACAGTTCCGTAACCTCACTTTCATCGGTTTGCTCGCATAAAGCAGAGTACCGATTCTTGACTTCTACTGCATATCTCTTCTGTAGGTCTTCATCCGATTTAAGTGCTCCCCAATTATACCAGGTTTTCTTGGGTTGCTTTTTTGCTCGTCGAAGAGATAGCTTGATCTTAGACAAAACAAGTCTATGATCAGTACCCAGTGTACTAAAGAAGCTGTAGACTTCAGTATTTTTGACACTGTTCCTCCACTTCTTCCTCACTAGAATAAAGTCTAACTGAGACTTATTCAGGGTTCCATCCGATAGATGAGTCCACATCTTACCCCGCTTCTTTCTGAACCTGGTGTTTGTTATCTCCAGATTACATTCCAGGGCAGTATCCCGAAGCAGCTCCCCATTTCTGTTGGTTCTCTCATGGAAATACCAACCGAAGTCATTCTCGTCCCTCTTTGATAGGTGAGCGTTAAAATCCCCAATCACCTCCAAGAAGTTGTGAGCAGGGATCTGTGAGACTGCACACCTTAAATCGGTATGAAACTTCTCTGCTGCTTCTACACTATCTGCCTCCGTAGGTCCGTAGACACAGACGAAGGTTGGTTTAGGATTACCATTTAGAGATATCTTAAGGATTCTCTCCGTTACTGGTGTTATCTCCGTAGTTGCGTCAAATGCCTTGCTAGTTAGGATGAATCCCACTCCGCCCACTGCTGCCTGGGCCCGATTCCTAGTAGCTGATGAAGTAATTAGATAGCTGCTCTTGCCAACTCTCTCTACTTTGACAGGCTCTTCATGGACTATCCTGTGCTCTTGGATACCTACAATCTCTGCTCCACTCTTCTCGAAAAGATGTACCATCTCCAGTTTCCTCTGAGCAGTTCTTATCGTTCTTGTGTTAAGAGTGCCTACCCAGGTAATGTCGGTACATGAAAATAAACTTTTTTTGTTGTTTTCGTTTATGTTGGGTGTTTCAGGTTGATTAGGCTCATCATTCGCCAACCTTCCATTCGGATTTAAGTTGGTGAAATCATTACCACCTTCACGTCCAGAAACAAAAGTAGGGGCTGATACCCTAGTGCTGTAAGAACTATTCATCATGTTTCTTTTCTGTTGGCTATGTGACACGTGAGCCACCTGCGCCACTGGAATGGTTCTATTGATAGCTACTTCATCAGTAGATGTTCCCACAGACAGTAAATAAAACGGAAAGATGACAGATGGTGCTCCCATAGTTCCGGAAACTGTTACATCTTCATTAACCCAAATCACCATCATCACGAGCTTGTTCTGAGGATGCCCGGCTTTTTTTTCGGGGGTGCACCCCTAGATCCGCTGTGTTCAGTTACAACTCCATCACTGAAGTTGCATGCAGCCCCACCTCGAGCAGGATGTGGCTCTTCACCACGCACAGACGGTCTGAATGTACAGAGTTGAATCTGCAGCATCCTAGGTTTACCCGTAATAGAGCAAAACCTTTGGGTTTAGAGCAAAACCTTTGGGGCCAAAAAGGTTTTTATACATATAGAGGTTTTATACATATAAAGGTTTTTATACATATAGATTTATTTAACGGGTGATACTGATCGTAAAATATTTGTTCCAAATATTACCTTCGACTCGAGCTTAACTCGGCACACGTCCTGGTAGGTTATAAACCTACAATTTTGTTTTAGTTTGTCTACCGCGTAACTATACTTGAACCCTTTAAGTAATAAGTTGAACTACAGGATCGATATGTTGATTGTATCGATAAAACATGGATTTTGAGGCATAAGGAAGCATTGTTGAGTTCTGAAACCAAGTTTAATCGATTTCTCGTGCGATTTTAGGTAAGGAATGGTCATCAAAATAAATTTAAAACAATGACGATATTTTGGTAAATTTCTAGCTTTCTGCCAGAAAATAAATTGTCGGTTTCTATAGGGGTTTAATTAGGTATAAACTACAGTACAGCTATACTTACACCCACATTCACATGCATGCAAGCTCACCTGGTCCAATGAGCGGGAAACGGAGAGGAAGGTCTGGTGACGTCATAGTCACGTGACCTCAGGCTCATAATCACGTGACCTCAGGCCCAATCAATTGGGTTCTGGCCTGGTCAGCCCCCTGTCACCCGATCTTGAGGTGACGTACGACACCTCGTTAACCCAATCAATGTCTGGAAGGCTGCAAATTTTCACATGCCAAATCCACAAGATTCTTAAAGAGTTGTGCGAGATGACGACACATAGAGGCCGTAGAATTATGAGGACTACCAGATCCTGGTGGAACCTAAGCGATCCATGATATCACGACAGGCCCTATTCAAAACCTTCAAATACCTGCATTTCAAGAAATAATAACGAAACAGGTCTTCGAGTTCGATATTACAGCTTAACTAAGATAATCAAACTAAGTGGGACACACCAGCATTACAAAGCAGCTGTTTTTTGGCAAATGTGATTATAGGCCATTATTTAAGGCAGATATCTAGAGCTTGGAATGCGTTTCGGGCATCAAAGAATGTACACCTGTGTACCAAGGCAATTGCACGATTCGATTGGAAGTACATATATTTTTTCTAACACAGAATACTGTCCGTTATTGTTTATACAAGGCTTGAATGGGTTAATTGTAATTTCGGTATGAAGCATGATTGAAATGATCTGATACAAGTGTAAAACGTTCACATCCTGTCCAGAACTAAACGAGTGTAACAAGGGATTTAATTTAGCAACATCCTGATCCACTAAGCTATTCTATACTAGAACAAGTTTCTAGTAGTCTCCAGCACATCGCAGCCAAAACGCAGTAACACTAACTCAGTTATATTAAATACCCTCTCAAGATCATTTAGTAACATCTGCATTACAATGTGCAACAAAACAACTACTATCAAACTAAATATACGGTGTGTGCATTGAGGCTCTATGCTAATTGCTATGAGCGGCAACAAAAAGAAATTCGACCGAAAAGTATCAGCGCATATTTGATATGAGAATAAAAATGGCGCAACAAAAAATTTGGTTAAATCTCCTTATTGCGATTTCTAACTGCGCGGCGTAGCGCGTACTTTGAAATCCAAATAAAAATTATTTTTGATTCAAATATCGGAAAATAAAATTACTTGTCATACGTTGTATGACCCGCCGCGCACGAAGTGCGCGGCGCGGCTCCCCCTGTATCGTCAGAACGATAAAGTGAAACGACCGTGGGGGTCGCAACCGTGGGGGTCGCAACGTGATACAAGTACGCGTATACTCATGGCTAATATGAAGGTTAGGGTTGGGATCAGATTTATAAAGGGTTAGAGTTTCGAATTGAACATTATTAATGATTTAGCCCGGAGCGCGCTACTTTGTAGCATTTGTTGTAAGTTTATAACTTAAAAGCAAAAGGACGCGCGCCGAGTTGAACTCGTCGACGGTCCAATATATGGAACAAATATTTTAAAATCATCCGTTAACCCCAATTAATCGTGTCATTTGCTATTTATACTTATAGTTGACTGACTAATTGGTTGCAGGTCAGAAATTCGGTCAAAACTGTAAAATTTCGGCCCTGGAAATTTCAGCATCAAAAACCAAAAATAGGACAAATGCAAAGTATGCGAAAGAATGATTTTTCTTTTTTTTCGAAATTATGACTACCAGTACCTCAATTTGGTTTCATATCATCATTAATTAACTAACTAATTGGTTTGTGGGCAAAATTTCATCCAATCATGAATGAGTCAATTCACCGCGCCAGAAGGAGTAGGGACCTTTTCCGCGTACAATTGGCAAAATTCGGGGTTTGCGATAGCAAAATAAGTTTTTGGAAACACTTATGAAAGTTTCGGCAAAAGTGAAATGTAAAACATGAAATAAAATGTTTAAATAAATGAATAGTGAAGGTTTGATAAAAATTGAAGAAAACTGTAAAAAATGGTACGTGTCAGAGCAAAAAAAGTTGGGAAAAATCGCAAAAATATGAGCCAAAAAAGGTGTATAAAATTGTTCATAACTTTTTTTTTGATCATGATAGGAAAAAATTTTTTTTAAGTGCAAAAAGCTGTAAATTTTGTGCGCGTCATAAATACAATCTTACGCCGCGCAAGACATTGGGATATGAAATATAAGTGCCAACGCAATTTTGTTTCGCCATTCGCGTTGGATCATGACACGTATGATTTGTATCATTCCTGCGACTCTTGAATCTTTGCAACGCTAACTTTCTTATCACTGTCAATTGCACTGTTTTTCTTTGTACTTAAACGATCACATTACCGTATTCAGTTGTTGCTGGCCCGTTCAAGATTTAACTTAGCTAAGAAATATAAATTAGGCTAAAACATATAAGATTGTAATGAATTTGTACATGACGTACAGGGTCTTGGACTTCGTTCGGATATAAGGTTTAAATGTCTTGGTCTGTTGAACCACAGTTTTGTGAGACATAACAGATTTTGGATTTACATGTTTCATTTTCAAACAACCCCACCTAAGAAAAATAACACTTTACTGTGTAACTTGTACATTGTAAGGTAGATCCACATATCTTTAGCTATTTGACACTGGGATTCGAACCCTTGACCGTCTATTCAAATGGTGACAGCTTAGCCCACTCGGCCATCTAGTTTTGTTACATAGTGTCTCTTCGTTTTCAACCACAACTAGAATGGTAGCTTAGGATGTTAGTTTTGACTTCTGATCACGCCTTTCTTACCTTTTGTGACAGATTACATTTAACCGGGTTTACCCTTTCTAGCAAAATGTCAAGCACACCAGATTAACCGATTGGAGAGTTGCGGATCAGTGGCAGCAGACTATCGTCCAATCAGTAAGTATTTATTTTTGTTATTTATTAAGTATTTATTTGCAAGTGTAATTGAACTGAAGTGATAGCTTAGGAACCATAATTCACAACATTCTGCCGACTCAAAACTTTGAAATAGTGACCAGAATTGATCGGTGATTCAGTTTTGAAGTTTAAAAGTGTAATTGAACTGGAGTGATAGCTTAGGAACCATAATTAACAACATTCTGCCGACTCAAAACTTTGAAATAGTGACCAGAATTGATCGGTGATTCAGTTTTGAAGTTTAAAAGTGTAATTGAACTGGAGTGATAGCTTAGGAACCATAATTAACAACATTCTGCCGACTCAAAACTTTGAAATAGTGACCAAGATTGATTGGTGATTCAGTTTTGAAGTTTAAAAGTGTAATTGAACTGGAGTGATAGCTTAGGAACCATAATTCACAACATTCTGCCGACTCAAAACTTTGAAATAGTGACCAGAATTGATCGGTGATTCAGTTTTGAAGTTTAAAAGTGTAATTGAACTGGAGTGATAGCTTAGGAACCATAATTAACAACATTCTGCCGACTCAAAACTTTGAAATAGTGACCAGGATTGATTGGTGATTCAGTTTTGAAGTTTAAAAGTGTAATTGAACTGGAGTGATAGTTTAGGAACCATAATTCACAACATTCTGCCGTATCAAAACTTTGAAATAGTGACCAGGATTGATTGGTGATTCAGTTTTGAAGTTTAAAAGTGTAATTGAACTGGAGTGATAGCTTAGGAACCATAATTAACAACATTCTGCCGACTCAAAACTTTGAAATAGTGACCAGGATTGATTGGTGATTCAGTTTTGAAGTAAGAAAGTGTAATTGAACTGGAGTGATAGCTTATGAGCTATAATTCACAACATTCTGCCGTCTCAAAACTTTGAAGTAGTGACAAGAATTGATTGGTGATTCAGTTTTGAAGTTTTGAAGTGTAATTGAACTGGTGTGATAGCTTAGGAACCACAATTCACAACATTCTGCCGTCTCAAAACTTTGAAGTAGTGACAAGAATTGATTGGTGATTCAGTTGTGAAGTTTAAAAGTGCAATTGTGGTAATTTCTAACAACTATATAGTAGCTAACTTTATGCTCAAGTTTTATTTACTTACCATGACCACGTTATTAGCTTAGGAACCATAATTCACAACATTCTGCCGACTCAAAACTTTGAAATAGTGACCAGAATTGATCGGTGATTCTGTTTTTAAGTTTAAAAGTGTAATTGAACTGGAGTGATAGCTTAGGAACCATAATTCACAACATTCTGCCGACTCAAAACTTTGAAATAGTGACCAGAATTGATCGGTGATTCAGTTTTGAAGTTTAAAAGTGTAATTGAACTGGAGTGATAGCTTAGGAACCATAATTCACAACATTCTGCCGTATCAAAACTTTAAAATAGTGACCAGGATTGATTGGTGATTCAGTTTTGTAGTAAGAAAGTGTAATTGAACTGGAGTGATAGCTTATGAGCTATAATTCACAACATTCTGCCGTCTCAAAACTTTGAAGTAGTGACAAGAATTGATTGGTGATTCAGTTTTGAAGTTTTGAAGTGTAATTGAACTGGTGTGATAGCTTAGGAACCACAATTCACAACATTCTGCCGTCTCAAAACTTTGAAGTAGTGACAAGAATTGATTGGTGATTCAGTTGTGAAGTTTAAAAGTGCAATTGTGGTAATTTCTAACAACTATATAGTAGCTAACTTTATGCTCAAGTTTTATTTACTTACCATGACCACGTTATTAGCTTAGGAACCATAATTCACAACATTCTGCC
Source organism: Bolinopsis microptera (assembly GCF_026151205.1). Taxonomy (NCBI): domain Eukaryota; kingdom Metazoa; phylum Ctenophora; class Tentaculata; order Lobata; family Bolinopsidae; genus Bolinopsis; species Bolinopsis microptera. Next base: position 5,635,563 of record NC_087076.1, read on the forward strand.
GACTCAAAACTTTGAAATAGTGACCAGAATTGATCGGTGATTCTGTTTTTAAGTTTAAAAGTGTAATTGAACTGGAGTGATAGCTTAGGAACCATAATTCACAACATTCTGCCGACTCAAAACTTTGAAATAGTGACCAGAATTGATCGGTGATTCAGTTTTGAAGTTTAAAAGTGTAATTGAACTGGAGTGATAGCTTAGGAACCATAATTCACAACATTCTGCCGTATCAAAACTTTAAAATAGTGACCAGGATTGATTGGTGATTCAGTTTTGAAGTTTAAAAGTGTAATTGAACTGGAGTGATAGCTTAGGAACCATAATTAACAACATTCTGCCGACTCAAAACTTTGAAATAGTGACCAGAATTGATCGGTGATTCAGTTTTGAAGTTTAAAAGTGTAATTGAACTGGAGTGATAGCTTAGCAACTATAATTCACAACATTCTGCCGTATCAAAACTTTAAAATAGTGACCAGGATTGATTGGTGATTCAGTTTTGAAGTTTAAAAGTGTAATTGAACTGGAGTGATAGCTTAGGAACCATAATTCACAACATTCTGCCGACTCAAAACTTTGAAATAGTGACCAGAATTGATCGGTGATTCAGTTTTGAAGTTTAAAAGTGTAATTGAACTGGAGTGATAGCTTAGGAACCATAATTAACAACATTCTGCCGACTCAAAACTTTGAAATAGTGACCAGAATTGATCGGTGATTCAGTTTTGAAGTTTAAAAGTGTAATTGAACTGGAGTGATAGCTTAGGAACCATAATTAACAACATTCTGCCGACTCAAAACTTTGAAATAGTGACCAAGATTGATTGGTGATTCAGTTTTGAAGTTTAAAAGTGTAATTGAACTGGAGTGATAGCTTAGGAACCATAATTCACAACATTCTGCCGACTCAAAACTTTGAAATAGTGACCAGAATTGATCGGTGATTCAGTTTTGAAGTTTAAAAGTGTAATTGAACTGGAGTGATAGCTTAGGAACCATAATTAACAACATTCTGCCGACTCAAAACTTTGAAATAGTGACCAGGATTGATTGGTGATTCAGTTTTGAAGTTTAAAAGTGTAATTGAACTGGAGTGATAGTTTAGGAACCATAATTCACAACATTCTGCCGTATCAAAACTTTGAAATAGTGACCAGGATTGATTGGTGATTCAGTTTTGAAGTTTAAAAGTGTAATTGAACTGGAGTGATAGCTTAGGAACCATAATTAACAACATTCTGCCGACTCAAAACTTTGAAATAGTGACCAGGATTGATTGGTGATTCAGTTTTGAAGTAAGAAAGTGTAATTGAACTGGAGTGATAGCTTATGAGCTATAATTCACAACATTCTGCCGTCTCAAAACTTTGAAGTAGTGACAAGAATTGATTGGTGATTCAGTTTTGAAGTTTTGAAGTGTAATTGAACTGGTGTGATAGCTTAGGAACCACAATTCACAACATTCTGCCGTCTCAAAACTTTGAAGTAGTGACAAGAATTGATTGGTGATTCAGTTGTGAAGTTTAAAAGTGCAATTGTGGTAATTTCTAACAACTATATAGTAGCTAACTTTATGCTCAAGTTTTATTTACTTACCATGACCACGTTATTAGCTTAGGAACCATAATTCACAACATTCTGCCGACTCAAAACTTTGAAATAGTGACCAGAATTGATCGGTGATTCTGTTTTTAAGTTTAAAAGTGTAATTGAACTGGAGTGATAGCTTAGGAACCATAATTCACAACATTCTGCCGACTCAAAACTTTGAAATAGTGACCAGAATTGATCGGTGATTCAGTTTTGAAGTTTAAAAGTGTAATTGAACTGGAGTGATAGCTTAGGAACCATAATTCACAACATTCTGCCGTATCAAAACTTTAAAATAGTGACCAGGATTGATTGGTGATTCAGTTTTGTAGTAAGAAAGTGTAATTGAACTGGAGTGATAGCTTATGAGCTATAATTCACAACATTCTGCCGTCTCAAAACTTTGAAGTAGTGACAAGAATTGATTGGTGATTCAGTTTTGAAGTTTTGAAGTGTAATTGAACTGGTGTGATAGCTTAGGAACCACAATTCACAACATTCTGCCGTCTCAAAACTTTGAAGTAGTGACAAGAATTGATTGGTGATTCAGTTGTGAAGTTTAAAAGTGCAATTGTGGTAATTTCTAACAACTATATAGTAGCTAACTTTATGCTCAAGTTTTATTTACTTACCATGACCACGTTATTAGCTTAGGAACCATAATTCACAACATTCTGCCGACTCAAAACTTTGAAATAGTGACCAGAATTGATCGGTGATTCTGTTTTTAAGTTTAAAAGTGTAATTGAACTGGAGTGATAGCTTAGGAACCATAATTCACAACATTCTGCCGACTCAAAACTTTGAAATAGTGACCAGAATTGATCGGTGATTCAGTTTTGAAGTTTAAAAGTGTAATTGAACTGGAGTGATAGCTTAGGAACCATAATTCACAACATTCTGCCGTATCAAAACTTTAAAATAGTGACCAGGATTGATTGGTGATTCAGTTTTGAAGTTTAAAAGTGTAATTGAACTGGAGTGATAGCTTAGGAACCATAATTAACAACATTCTGCCGACTCAAAACTTTGAAATAGTGACCAGAATTGATCGGTGATTCAGTTTTGAAGTTTAAAAGTGTAATTGAACTGGAGTGATAGCTTAGCAACTATAATTCACAACATTCTGCCGTATCAAAACTTTAAAATAGTGACCAGGATTGATTGGTGATTCAGTTTTGAAGTTTAAAAGTGTAATTGAACTGGAGTGATAGCTTAGGAACCATAATTAACAACATTCTGCCGACTCAAAACTTTGAAATAGTGACCAGGATTGATTGGTGATTCAGTTTTGAAGTTTAAAAGTGTAATTGAACTGGAGTGATAGCTTAGGAACCATAATTCACAACATTCTGCCGTATCAAAACTTTGAAATAGTGACCAGGATTGATTGGTGATTCAGTTTTGAAGTTTAAAAGTGTAATTGAACTGGAGTGATAGCTTAGGAACCATAATTCACAACATTCTGCCGTATCAAAACTTTGAAATAGTGACCAGGATTGATTGGTGATTCAGTTTTGAAGTTTAAAAGTGTAATTGAACTGAAGTGATAGCTTAGGAACCATAATTAACAACATTCTGCCGACTCAAAACTTTGAAATAGTGACCAGGATTGATTGGTGATTCAGTTTTGAAGTAAGAAAATGTAATTGAACTGGAGTGATAGCTTATGAGCTATAATTCACAACATTCTGCCGTCTCAAAACTTTGAAGTATTGACAAGAATTGATTGGTGATTCAGTTTTGAAGTTTTGAAGTGTAATTAAACTGGTGTGATAGCTTAGGATTCACAATTCACAACATTCTGCCGTCTCAAAACTTTGAAGTAGTGACAAGAATTGATTGGTGATTCAGTTGTTTAGTTTAAAAGTGCAATTGTGGTAATTTCTAACAACCATATAGTAGCTAACTTTATGCTCAAGTTTTATTTACTTACCATGACCACGTTATTATATCTACCTAGGATTAGAAAAATGTGCTTGAATGTGCTAGAATTCAACCGAATCTACACGCATTTGATTCGATTTGTCACCGATTTACCTTGGACCAGCAAATCTAATTAAGTAGGATTGGAGGTACCTACAGCCTTATAATCAAATCATCTTACTGATATAAAACTTTAAAGCTTTTGCGAAATTTTGCCCCATTTTGCGTTTTGCTCCGACCGAAAACAAGAAATACGGTATTTCTGCAATAGATTACCAATATATGAACAACTTGCTGTGACTTTGGAGGATTGTTTAACAAATATGATAACGCAGTTTTAACAAAATTAATGTTAGTTAGTAAATTTCTCTACGGTCAAATTCTACAATGAGATCGACTACCATTTTGGTCGGCTGGATTCGGGACCTTTTGAAGTTTGCGCGCGCGTTTTCTTGCCTCTTGGAGTAGGGACCTCAGTGCTGTGTACACAAATTTTCCCGCCTAATTTCAATGCAAGCCCAACGGTCATAAAACCATTACACATTACTATTCTACACTTAACTCCATCTTGACATGTACTAATTGGATACCAGTTTAACTGTTTATACTCTGACTTCTCTTGTTTACACTTTTAACTAATGTCGTACATATTTTCAGTTCCTCTAGTCGTCAACCGTGTGACACTACAGACAGTCAATGGGTGATAATTGAAACCGGAATATCCCACATTGTATTCCATCAGCAAGCATGGTAAAGCACCAAACGATGATGAATGATGACATGGAAATAATGTTTCTAATTCAGTGAATAACCCACTATGAAGATACATCGGACAAATCACTTCTTATAGTTCTCTGCCGAAAAAACTAAACTTTATCTTTTCGTATCAACCAAAGAAACATTTCTTATTACTAAAATGTCAAAACTGCCAAATATTAATTGTATAATAGAATATTATGCTCATTTGGAGAAATAAAAACTTTATTTGTAGAAATTTGTGTTAAAAACCGACAGCGATTAAGTGAGATATATTTGCGCAAGATATGTAATATTTTTATCGGCGGACTGATTTCAATATGGTATCTATTGTGATTTAAGACATCAATTTTGAGGAAAAATTTTAATATGTACGGTTAGAAAATCATTTCAGCTTTCTACACTTAACTGCACAATTTTTGTATTGTGTCTATCAGCCAAGAAATTGTTTAATGAAGACAAAAATTATGGGCGCAAATTCGTTAAATATTACCAAATGCGCGGAGGTTTCTTTTTACGATTTTAACAGATTTTATCCGATTTTTAAAATTCTTTCTGTGTGATCATGTGTAAACCTTTATGAATACATTGGTGTACTTCATTTGTCAAATGAAAACGAATAAACACACTAATCAAGCTGTCTAAGAGCGAGATGGCCGTATTTTCCCAATCTGCGCGTGAAAAGGTCCCTACTCCTTCTGCCGCGGTGCAATTGTGGGTTCACAAATTTTAAAATCTAAAAATGGGACAGATTTTTGAAAATACACCTTTTTGTTTTGTTAAGATTTCTGCTGTGAGCTTCCTCCGACCCAAATCAAAATTCTTGTCCCCCAATCCTGTCATTTGCTATCTATAAATATAGTTGACTGACTAATTGGTTGCGGGTCAGAAATTCGTTCAAAACTGTAAAATTTCGGCCCTGGAAATTTTAGCTTCAAAAACCAAAAATGGGACAGAGTATGGGAAAGTATGATTTTTTGTAGGTTTACAACCTACCAGGACGCGCGCCGAGTTGGACTCGTTGACGAAACAGATATTTTATATATTATACGAGTATTTGACCAAAACCCATAATCATGGGTAGAGTGAACCGCTGCCAGTGTCTCTCTTTTCCAAACAAAAGAAAATGATATTAATTTGAGGAACCGTCCGCAAATGCAAATTGATACCGAGAATGAAATCGGTCGCTCGCTTTTCCCATTCAATAAGCTTTATTACAATACGTAAGCCGTGAATGAATGGGAAAAGCGAGCGACCGATTTCATTCTCGGTATCAATTTGCATTTGCGGACGGTTCCTCAAATTAATATCATTTTCTTTTGTTTGGAAAAGAGAGACACTGGCAGCGGTTCACTCTACCCATGATTATGGGTTTTGGTCAAATATCATCTCTTTTTGATTATAATGTCAGGATAATTTACACAGTCGAAACTTAATAAGGAGGTAATTTCAACGATTTCGAAATTTTACCTTTGAAAACGTTTCCTTGTGTTTAGGTAGGCATATCTGTCAATAACAGACTGAATATAGCACTTTTTACTCATTCAAGTTGGCATTAAATTCATATATAATGCCATTTTAATATCGTGGGAAAGCAGAATATATTCGAAATCACGAATGAGCAAAATTCTCACCTTTCGCACGTGCAAACTTTGAGCGGACGTTGCGTGCGCATAAAATATTGAATCACCATAAATTTTTGCATAGTGTTATTTAATATATAGTTTGATAAGCATGAAAAGTTTCAGAAGATTTCAAAAAGAACTTGGATCACAACGGGACTCCAAAGTTGGTAAAAATCGTGAAAATAACAATTTTTAGTGATTTTAGCTATTTTAAATGAATTTGGGCGTGTCCCCACGTGTGCAACTTTTCGATTTTCAACTTTAAAACTAACCTATAACACAATTTAGACCTTTAGGAAGCAAAATTGAGCTCCACAACCCAAGGGATGGCCCAACACCAGAGAATACTAATTCACAACTTTTGTGTTTTTATAAAATTATTCTTCAAAAAAGCACAAACTTCAATAGCGAATATCTTTATGAAGGAGCAAGGTAGGAAAACTTTCCGGTAGATTTTCAGAATGCTTGAACAATTATCTAAGATGAAAATGTCCTCAGATTTTGAATAAAATTACTCCTTAATACTTTAAAATCGATTTGAAAAGTTGTTATTTTGTCAAAAATCAAGTTTTAAAAACACTTAAATTGATGACGTCATCAAGTGATGATGATGACGATAAATTATTTTTCGATATAATGTAGACTAAAGTATAAACAATTATCTTTAAAACCTGTGGTTCGAAATGACTGTATCTTTTATACTTTTGAATCTACGGACACTTAAATGTAGGCTACAATTTACTGCAAAAGCGTCTATACATATATACATATATATATAATATATATACATATATAGCTTCACGACAATCTGTTGTAAAACAGGGGTTCCAGAAAACCCACTTCCCGATACTCCTGCAACATGAAATTTTTTTTACAGTCGATTTGGACAAGGTCTAGACGCTCTGCAAAGTTTCAGATCTCTAACTCAATTTTAACATGGTTTTTAAGGCACCTGAATATGGCGATTTTGGGTTTTTTACCTAATTTCGTATAACATGCTGGCGCGTATTTTGCGCAAATTTCTTAAAAACCTCCACATAACTATTTCTTATTCCTGTCATCATTAACATTGAATTAGAATGTTTTGAACTTAAATATACCTGCTGAACTACTTTCGATGAGTCTTAATGCCTGGAAAACAATAAAGGGGATATAATAGTATAGGGGGTACATAGTGTTGTGAATATAAGGGCAACGGTTATGCTTGCCAGCATTGTGATCACCCGTTAAATGATTTATCAATTCTTTTCGAAATTATGACTACCAGTACCTTAATTTGGTTTCATAACATCATTAATTAACTAACTAATTGGTTTGTGGGCAAAAATTTCAACCAATTAATCAGGTTGGTTTCACAATTTTCAAATCTGAAAATGGGACAGACTATTGAAAATACAACTTTTCGTTTTGTTAAGATTTCTGCTGTGAGCTTCCTCCGACCCAAATCAAAATTTCAGCACCCCTATCGTGTCATTTGCTATCTATAGTTGACTGACTAATTGGTTGCGGGTCAGAAATTCGGTCAAAACTGTAAATTTTCGGCCCTGGAAATTTCAGCTTCAAAAACCGAAAATGGGACAGATTATGGGAGAATATGATTTTTTAATTTTTTTCGAAAGTATGACTACCAGTACCTCAATTTGGTTTCATATCATCATTAATTAACTGACTAATTGGTTAATGGGCAAAAATTTCATCCAATCAGTCAATTGTGGATTCACAAATTTTCAAATCCGAAAATGGGACAGAGTTTTGAAAATACAACTGTTCGTTTTGTTAAGATTTCTGCTGTGAGCTTCCTCCGACCCAAATCAAAATTCCAGCACCCCAAACGTGTCATTTGCTATCTATAGTTGACTGACTAATTGGTTGCGGGTCAGAAATTCGGTCAAAACTGTAAATTTTCGGCCCTGGAAATTTCAGCTTCAAAAACCGAAAATGGGACAGATTATGGGAGAGTATGATTTTTCAATTTTTTTCGAAACTGTGACTTCCAGTACCTCAATTTGGTTTCATATCATCATTAATTAACTGACTAATTGGTTAATGGGCAAAAATTTTATCCAATCAGTCAATTGTGGATTCACAAATTTTCAAATCCGAAAATTGGACAGAGTTTTGAAAATACAACTGTTCGTTTTGTTAAGATTTCTGCTGTGAGCTTCCTCCGACCCAAAACAAAATTCCAGCATCCCTATCGTGTCATTTGCTATCTATAGTTGACTGACTAATTGGTTGCGGGTCAGAAATTCGGTCAAAAGTGTAAAATTTCGGCACTGGAAATTTCAGCTTCAAAAACCGAAAATGGGACAGAGTATTGGAGAGTATGATTTTTCAATTTTTTTCGAAAGTATGACTACCAGTACCTCAATTTGGTTTCATATCATCATTAATTAACTGACTAATTGGTTAATGGGCAAAAATTTCATCCAATCAGTCAATTGTGGATTCACAAATTTTCAAATCCGAAAATTGGACAGAGTTTTGAAAATACAACTGTTCGTTTTGTTAAGATTTCTGCTGTGAGCTTCCTCCGACCCAAATCAAAATTCCAGCAACCCAAACGTGTCATTTGCTATCTATAGTTGACTGACTAATTGGTTGCGGGTCAGAAATTCGGTCAAAACTGTAAATTTTCAGCCCTGGAAATTTCAGCTTCAAAAACCAAAAATGGGACAGATTATGTGAGAGTATGATTTTTCAATTTTTTTCGAAAGTATGACTACCAGTACCTCAATTTGGTTTCATATCATCATTAATTAACTGACTAATTGGTTAATGGGCAAAAATTTCATCCAATCAATCAATTGTGGATTCACAAATTTTCAAATCCAAAAATGGGACAGAGTTTTGAAAATACAAATTGGGAGAGTATGATTTTTAAATTTTTTTTCGAAATTATGACTTCAAGTACCTAAATTTGGTTTCATATCATCATTAATTAACTGACTAATTGGTTTGTGGGTAAAAATTGCATCCAATCAATCAATTGTGAGTTCACAAATTTTCAGATCTGAAAATGGGACAGAGTTTTGAAAATACAACTTTTCGTTTTGTTAAAGTTTCTGCTGTGAGCTTCCTCCGACCCAAATCAAAATTCCAGCACCCCAAACGTGTCATTTGCTATCTATAGTTGACTGACTAATTGGTTGCGGGTCAGAAATTCGGTCAAAACTGTAAATTTTCGGCCCTGGAAATTTCAGCTTCAAAAACCGAAAATGGGACAGATTATGGGAGAGTATGATTTTTCAATTTTTTTCGAAACTGTGACTTCCAGTACCTCAATTTGGTTTCATATCATCATTAATTAACTGACTAATTGGTTAATGGGCAAAAATTTCATCCAATCAGTCAATTGTGGATTCACAAATTTTCAAATCCGAAAATTGGACAGAGTTTTGAAAATACAACTGTTCGTTTTGTTAAGATTTCTGCTGTGAGCTTCCTCCGACCCAAATCAAAATTCCAGCAACCCAAACGTGTCATTTGCTATCTATAGTTGACTGACTAATTGGTTGCGGGTCAGAAATTCGGTCAAAACTGTAAATTTTCGGCCCTGGAAATTTCTTCTTCAAAAACCGAAAATGGGACAGATTATGGGAGAGTATGATTTTTCAATTTTTTTCGAAATTATGACTACCAGTACCTCAATTTGGTTTCATATCATCATTAATTAACTGACTAATTGGTTAATGGGCAAAAATTTCATCCAATCAGTCAATTGTGGATTCACAAATTTTCAAATCCGAAAATTGGACAGAGTTTTGAAAATACAACTGTTCGTTTTGTTAAGATTTCTGCTGTGAGCTTCCTCCGACCCAAATCAAAATTTCAGCACCCCTATCGTGTCATTTGCTATCTATAGTTGACTGACTAATTGGTTGCAGGTCAGAAATTCGGTCAAAACTGTAAATTTTCGGCCCTGAAAATTTCAGCTTCAAAAACCGAAAATGGGACAGAGTATGGGAGAGTATGATTTTTCAATTTTTTTCGAAATTATGACTTCAAGTACTTAAATTTGGTTTCATATCATCATTAATTAACTGACTAATTGGTTTGTGGGCAAAAATTGCATCCAATCAATCAATTGTGAGTTCACAAATTTTCAGATCCGAAAATGGGACAGAGTTTTGAAAATACAACTTTTCGTTTTGTTAAAGTTTCTGCTGTGAGCTTCCTCCGACCCAAATCAAAATTCCAGCACCCCAAACGTGTCATTTGCTATCTATAGTTTACTGACTAATTGGTTGCAGGTCAGAAATTCGGTCAAAACTGTAATATTTCGGCACTGGAAATTTCAGCTTCAAAAACCGAAAATGGGACAGAGTATGGGAGAGTATGATTTTCAATTTTTTTCGAAATTATGACTACAAGTACCTCAATTTGGTTTCATATCATCATTAATTAACTGACTAATTGGTTTGTGGGCAAAAATTTCATCCAATCAGTCAATTGTGGGTTCACAAATTTTCAAATCTGAAAATGGGACAGACTTTTGAAAATACAACTTTTCGTTTTGTTAAGATTTCTGCTGTGAGCTTCCTCCGACCCGAATCAAAATTTCAGCACCTTAATCGTGTCATTTGCAATCTATAGTTAACTGAATAATTGGTTGCAGGTCAGAAATTCGGTCAAAACTGTAAAATTTCGGCCCTGAAAATTTCAGTTTCAAAAACCGAAAATGGGACAGAGTATGGGAGAATATTATTTTTCAATTTTTTTTGAAATTATGACTACCAGTACCTCAATTTGGTTTCATATCATCATTAATTAACTGACTAATTGGTTTGTGGGCAAAAATTTCATCCAATCAGTCAATTGTGAGTTCACAAATTTTCAAAACTGAAAATGGGACAGAGTTTTGAAACTACAACTTTTCGTTTTGTTAAGATTTCTGCTGTGAGCTTCCTCCGACACAAATCAAAATTCCAGCACCTTAATCGTGTCATTTGCTATCTATAGTTGACTGACTAATTGGTTGCGGGTCAGAAATTCGTTCAAAACTGTAAAATTTCGGCCCTTGAAATTTCAGCTTTAAAAACCAAAAATGGGACAGAGTATGGGAGAATAAGATTTTTCAATTTTTTTCGAAATTATGAGTACTAGTATCTCAATTTGGTTTCATATCAAAATTAATAAACTGACTAATTGGTTTGTGGGCAAAAATTACATCCAATCAGTCAATTGTGGGTTCACAAATTTTCAAATCTGAAAATGGGACAGAGTTTTGAAACTACAACTTTTCGTTTTGTTAAAGTTTCTGCTGTGAGCTTCCTCCGACCCAAATCAAAATTCCAGCACCCCAAACGTGTCATTTGCTATCTATAGTTGACTGACTAATTGGTTGCGGGTCAGAAATTCGGTCAAAACTGTAAATTTTCGGCCCTGGAAATTTCAGCTTCAAAAACCGAAAATGGGACAGATTATGGGAGAGTATGATTTTTCAATTTTTTTCGAAACTGTGACTTCCAGTACCTCAATTTGGTTTCATATCATCATTAATTAACTGACTAATTGGTTAATGGGCAAAAATTTCATCCAATCAGTCAATTGTGGATTCACAAATTTTCAAATCCGAAAATGGGACAGACTTTTGAAAATACAACTTTTCGTTTTGTTAAGATTTCTGCTGTGAGCTTCCTCCGACCCAAATCAAAATTTCAGCACCTTAATCGTGTCATTTTCAATCTATAGTTAACTGAATAATTGGTTGCAGGTCAGAAATTCGGTCAAAACTGTAAAATTTCGGCCCTTAAAATTTCAGTTTCAAAAACCGAAAATGGGACAGAGTATGGGAGAATATTATTTTTCAATTTTTTTTGAAATTATGACTACCAGTACCTCAATTTGGTTTCATATCATCATTAATTAACTGACTTATTGGTTTGTGGGCAAAAATTTAATCCAAACAGTCAATTGTGGGTTCACAAATTTTCAAATCTTCCTCCGACCCAAATCAAAATTTCAGCACCTTAATCGTGTCATTTGCTATCTATAGTTGACTGACTAATTGGTTGCGGGTCAGAAATTCGGTCAAAACTGTAAATTTTCGGCCCTGGAAATTTCAGCTTCAAAAACCGAAAATGGGACAGATTATGGGAGAGTATGATTTTTTAATTTTTTTTGAAATTATGACTACCAGTACCTCAATTTGGTTTCATATCATCATTAATTAACTGACTTATTGGTTTGTGGGCAAAAATTTAATCCAATCAGTCAATTGTGGGTTCACAAATTTTCAAATCTTCCTCCGACCCAAATCAAAATTCCAGCACCCCTATCGTGTCATTTGCTATCTATAGTTGACTGACTAATTGGTTGCGGGTCAGAAATTCGGTCAAAACTGTAAATTTTCGGCCCTGGAAATTTCAGCTTCAAAAACCGAAAATGGGACAGATTATGGGAGAATATGATTTTTTAATTTTTTTCGAAAGTATGACTACCAGTGTTAATGATGATATTATATAATTAAGTACATCATTATTCATTAAATACAATACTAACGTAATTTAATCCATTCTAGGAAAATGATGTGATCTTGGAGGCTATTCGTCTACTCGACGTTGGTGGTTGCTCTACGGTGTACCAGTGCTGCTAGCCACGCCAGTTGCTGTTGTATGTTGGTGGACTTGTGTTAGGAGTCGTGTTCGTCGGTGTGACCTGTGTACTATCAGAGTGTACGGTCGGTGTGACCAGTGTGTACTATCGGTGCGAAGATAGATTACAGTATACGGTCGGTGTGACCAGTGTGGACTATCGGTGAATATAAGTCAATTGGATTGTACTTAAGATAGATTCCAGTACGAAGAACTCAACAGAAGAACTCAACATATCTCAACAGAAGACAAGTAATAGTGTCGGTGTATTGTAGAGATCTCAACAGAAGACAAGTAATAGTGACGGTGTATTGTAGTAGAGAAGTTACATTGATTGATAGTGATTTGGATACTTTGTGTAATTGAAGTGATTGAGTTATTATATATTGAATTACTATTTACCTTTGTTAGTCATTGCAGTGAGAGTGCGTAGTGGAGTGTGTTATTCTGTAAAGCAATTGACTAGGAAAGATTCAAGTAGTACGGTATTGTGTATTATCTCATTATCAGTGTTCAAGTAAATAGTATTGTGTATTATCTAAATTTACTTATTCCAGTTTTATAATATCGTGTTTATCTTATTATCATTGGTAGCAGGTAAAGAAAAGATAAAGACATGGGAGGAGACCAACCACCTTTGTTGACAGAGGGGATGGATTACTTGAAGTGGAAACGTGAAGTCGGCATCTGGGAGTTGGGAACTTCAATAGCAGCTGCTAGGCAGGCTGCGGTGTGTGTCTTGAGGATCCAGGATTTCAAGGCAAGAGATTTTGCAACACGCTTAGATGTGACAGAGCTCAAGAAGACTGAAGGTTTGAAGTACTTGATGGCAGAGCTTGATAAGTATTTTAAAGAGGATAATACTCAGAGTATATTTCTAGGTATTGAAGATCTAGAAAAGTTTGTTAGACCGGAACAAATGAAAATGGCAGAATATATCGCTGAGTTCAAGAGACGATTGAACCGGATCGGAGAGTTGTTTAATGACACGAAAGATATTTATCATGATGGGATGTTGGCATACAGGTTGTTAACTCAGGCCAACCTGACCAAAGACCAACAGATATTGATAAAAGCTGCAATGGGGACTCAAGAGTTGACAAGTAAAGCAATTGAGGAATGTTTGAAGAGGTGTTTCGGTGACGCTGTATTTTGTCGTAGATCCAGAATGGAGTTAGACACAGTAAAGATTAAGGTAGAACCTGGATCGGATGTGAATTACCATAGGGGTCAGTTTAATGAAAAGGATACTGACATCAGTGGTGATAACGGAGAATATGCATTCTATCAAGGATACAATAATCGAGGCCAAGGAGGAAGGAAATCGTTCTCTTCTGGCGGTTATAACAATTACTCCAATAGCAGATGGAAATCTGGAAATTACAGCAAACCATGGGAAAGAGACAAACAGCTCAATTCAAAAGAAAGGAATAACTCAGACTACAAAGATGAGTTAAATGCTATCAGTCACAAAACTGGCGATGTAGCAAGATGTTCAATTTGTGATTCGAATAAGCATTTCCGGGCAGATTGTCAACATAATCCCAATGTTAATGATGTTCGAAAGAAGGATTCGAGCTCAGTGTGTATGTATCAGACGTGCAGGAATGGTAAAGAATCAAACAAAATTGACAATGACTACTGTGAGACAGTTCTGTTAGTCAATGAGACATTGAACAAGGTGTTGATTGACACTGGGACAACCAATAATGTGTGTGGTGATGTTTGGTTGAACACATTCTTAGAGTCAATGCCTGAAGAGTTGAAGAAAAAGGTCAGCAAAGTCGAGAGAAACTTGAGTTTTCGTTTTGGAGACGGACGCGCGGTCGAATCTATCAAATGTGTCATGTTACCCGTCAAGTTGTGTAACAGAGATTTCATGTTAGAAACATTTGTGGTTCCAGGAGAATTACCATTTTTGTTCTCTAGATGTAGCATGAAGCAACTGGGAGTATCATTAGACATAGAGAATGATCAGATTATGATTGGCGGAGAACGGCAACAACTGAAAGTGACCAAATCAGGTCATTATGTGGCAGATATCATGTCATGGGAAAATATGAAATCAGAGAAATATACCATTGAACTAACTGGTAGGGAAGAGAGTGTAAGGAAAGAGGAGATTGTTGATAGTGATAGTGACAGTGAAGATGAATTCTGTCCGAATGAATCAGAGGAAGTAAGCAATGAACCATCAGCAGAAGGAGTGGAAGTTTCGAGTGGAACTGAAACTGCAGTGGAAGAATCTGGTAGTGTAGAGACCAGTAGTGAACAAGTGAAGTCAGAAAGTGTCGGTGATGAAAATAGAGACACAAGTGAGCCTGATGAATTTCAGAGTGCTTCTTCGTCTGATGAGAATCAAGACTGGGTAGATGTAGTAGTCAAGAGGAATAAGGTATTAGACTTTAAGAGTGAGGATGTCATTAGGTATAAATCAGCAGATCATACCAACGATGTGTGGCAGAGAGCAAGTGTAATTGGACCTGAATGGAAAGAAAATTCTGTAAGCAAGGAAAACATCAACGTCTGGAACTTGGTGAAAGAACCAGAAGGTACAACAATTCAATTGCGTCTTAGTGAGTGTCAAGTGCAGAAAAAATCACATGATTCTCCAGACACAGAGTCTAGTATTGATACTGTGATAATACCAAAGGAGAGATATGGTGAGGTGTGATGTGTAATCAGTTGAAGTGGAAACTATATATTTGTGCTAAATTGAAGAATCAGAGAGAAGCACGGTTCTGATGAAAACAATATATTACTATTAATAGATATATACTATGTGTATTTTATACATATTAATTGAATATATACACTTTTGTATTGAGTGTATAAGATTTTCATTGTATACATTTCTAACACAAGAATATCTCAGATAGTTGTATGATTGAAGAGAGACTATAAGAGGTAAGTATAATCAAGTAAGTGGATTAATACTTGTTTTAGAGTGTACTTTTCTGTAATGTCAGAGTTTTAGGAATAAATTATTATTTATGGGTAATTGTTCGATGTGAGTTTTTATCACGTCAGTTATCAGTAACTTTTATTAACTTTCTTTTTACCGTGGATTTTATATCTTGTACGAATTTCATTTTTTTGCCGTGTTAGAATTTTACAGAGTTAAGTATTTTTAATGATAGATTTCCGATATTTATAAAGGGAGAGTACTATGTGATAATGTTCAGAGTTGTGTGTTTTTATGCATGTTTTGTCGAGATTTGACTTGAAGGTCATCTAGCGATAGGGGATTGTCTTTATTTTAACAACAATATAGCATGTTAAGTTTTTGTTAAGCATGCAATGAGGGTTTTTTTTTATTACAGTTAAAGTAAAATGTTTTAATCATGTGGGTTTTAAAGAGTGTATTAGAATGTTAAAAGAGTTTATTAGAGCTTTTGGCAGTGTTTTGAACGCTCGCGTGTGTAAGTTTATTGTCACAATGAGATTTTAGACGTAAAGGGTCTACTGGAAGTTCAGACGTAACGCGCGATAGGAAGTTTGCAGGAGAATTTTTAATTAGTTACAATCTGTTTGAAGATTTTTGTGCCGCGCGCACGAGTTTATTTAATTTGCTTGTTAGGATTTTCGGGTTTAAGTTTCGTATTTAATTGGCTTGTCTGACGACGGCAGTTTACTTTTTTAAAAGTGGGGAAGATTGTTAATGATGATATTATATAATTAAGTACATCATTATTCATTAAATACCAAACTAACATAATTTAATCCATTCTAGGAAAATGATGTGATCTTGGAGGCTATTCGTCTACTCGACGTTGGTGGTTGCTCTACGGTGTACCAGTGCTGCTAGCCACGCCAGTTGCTGTTGTATGTTGGTGGACTTGTGTTAGGAGTCGTGTTCGTCGGTGTGACCTGTGTACTATCAGAGTGTACGGTCGGTGTGACCAGTGTGTACTATCGGTGCGAAGATAGATTACAGTATACGGTCGGTGTGACCAGTGTGGACTATCGGTGAATATAAGTCAATTGGATTGTACTTAAGATAGATTCCAGTACGAAGAACTCAACAGAAGAACTCAACATATCTCAACAGAAGACAAGTAATAGTGTCGGTGTATTGTAGAGATCTCAACAGAAGACAAGTAATAGTGACGGTGTATTGTAGTAGAGAAGTTACATTGATTGATAGTGATTTGGATACTTTGTGTAATTGAAGTGATTGAGTTATTATATATTGAATTACTATTTACCTTTGTTAGTCATTGCAGTGAGAGTGCGTAGTGGAGTGTGTTATTCTGTAAAGCAATTGACTAGGAAAGATTCAAGTAGTACGGTATTGTGTATTATCTCATTATCAGTGTTCAAGTAGATAGTATTGTGTATTATCTAAATTTACTTATTCCAGTTTTATAATATCGTGTTTATCTTATTATCAACCAGTACCTCAATTTGGTTTCATATCATCATTAATTAACTGACTAATTGGTTAATGGGCTAAAATTTCATCCAATCAGTCAATTGTGGATTCACAAATTTTCAAATCCGAAAATGGGACAGAGTTTTGAAAATACAACTGTTCGTTTTGTTAAGATTTCTGCTGTGAGCTTCCTCCGACCCAAATCAAAATTCCAGCACCCCAAACATGTCATTTGCTATCTATAGTTGACTGATTGTGGGTCAGAAATTCGGTCAAAACTGTAAATTTTCGGCCCTGGAAATTTCATCTTCAAAAACCGAAAATGGGACAGATTATGGGAGAGTATGATTTTTGAATTTTTTTTCGAAATTATGACTACCAGTACCTCAATTTGGTTTCATATCATCATTAATTAACTGACTAATTGGTTAATGGGCAAAAATTTCATCCAATCAGTCAATTGTGGGTTCACAAATTTTCAAATCCAAAAATGGGACAGAGTTTTGAAAATACAACTGTTCGTTTTGTTAAGATTTCTGCTGTGAGCTTCCTCCGACCCAAATCAAAATTTCAGCATCCCTATTGTGTCATTTGCTATCTATAGTTGACTGACTAATTGGTTGCAGGTCAGAAGTTCGGTCAAAACTGTAAAATTTCGGCACTGGAAATTTCAGCTTCAAAAACCGAAAATGGGACAGAGTATGGGAGAGTATGATTTTTGAATTTTTTTCGAAATTATGACTACCAGTACCTCAATTTGGTTTCATATCATCATTAATTAACTGACTAATTGGTTAATGGGCAAAAATTTCATCCAATCAGTCAATTGTGGGTTCACAAATTTTCAAATCCAAAAATGGGACAGTGTTTTGAAAATACAACTGTTCGTTTTGTTAAGATTTCTGCTGTGAGCTTCCTCCGACCCAAATCAAAATTTCAGCATCCCTATTGTGTCATTTGCTATCTATAGTTGACTGACTAATTGGTTGCAGGTCAGAAGTTCGGTCAAAACTGTAAAATTTCGGCACTGGAAATTTCAGCTTCAAAAACCGAAAATGGGACAGAGTATGGGAGAGTATGATTTTTGAATTTTTTTCGAAATTATGACTACCAGTACCTCAATTTGGTTTCATATCATCATTAATTAACTGACTAATTGGTTAATGGGCAAAAATTTCATCCAATCAGTCAATTGTGGGTTCACAAATTTTCAAATCCAAAAATGGGACAGAGTTTTGAAAATACAACTGTTCGTTTTGTTAAGATTTCTGCTGTGAGCTTCCTCCGACCCAAATCAAAATTTCAGCATCCCTATTGTGTCATTTGCTATCTATAGTTGACTGACTAATTGGTTGCAGGTCAGAAGTTCGGTCAAAACTGTAAAATTTCGGCACTGGAAATTTCAGCTTCAAAAACCGAAAATGGGACAGAGTATGGGAGAGTATGATTTTTCAATTTTTTTCGAAATTATGACTTCCAGTACCTCAAATTGGTTTCATATCATCATTAATTAACTGACTAATTGGTTAATGGGCAAAAATTTCATCCAATCAGTCAATTGTGGATTCACAAATTTTCAAATCCGAAAATTGGACAGAGTTTTGAAAATACAACTGTTCGTTTTGTTAAGATTTCTGCTGTGAGCTTCCTCCGACCCAAATCAAAATTCCAGCACCCCAAACGTGTCATTTGCTATCTATAGTTGACTGATTAATTGGTTGTGGGTCAGAAATTCGGTCAAAACTGTAAATTTTCGGCCCTGGAAATTTCATCTTCAAAAACCGAAAATGGGACAGATTATGGGAGAGTATGATTTTTTAATTTTTTTCGAAATTATGACTACCAGTACCTCAATTTGGTTTCATATCATCATTAATTAACTGACTAATTGGTTAATGGGCAAAAATTTCATCCAATCAGTCAATTGTGGGTTCACAAATTTTCAAATCCAAAAATGGGACAGAGTTTTGAAAATACAACTGTTCGTTTTGTTAAGATTTTTGCTGTGAGCTTTCTCCGACCCAAATCAAAATTTCAGCATCCCTATCGTGTCATTTGCTATCTATAGTTGACTGACTAATTGGTTGCAGGTCAGAAATTCGGTCAAAACTGTAAAATTTTGGCACTGGAAATTTCAGCTTCAAAAACCGAAAATGGGACAGAGTATGGGAGAATATGATTTTTCTTTTTTTTCGAAATTATGACTACCAGTACCTCAATTTGGTTTTATATAATCACTAATTAACTGAATAATTAGTTTGTGGGCAAAAATTTCATCCAATCAGTCAATTGTGGGTTCACAAATTTTCAAATCTGAAAATGGGACAGAGTTTTGAAAATACAACTTTTCGTTTTATTAAGATTTCTGCTGTAAGCTTCCTCCGACCCAAATCAAAATTCCAGCACCCCAAACGTGTCATTTGCTATCTATAGTTGACTGACTAATTGGTTGCGGGTCAGAAATTCGGTCAAAACTGTAAATTTTCGGCCCTGGAAATTTCAGCTTCAAAAACCGAAAATGGGACAGATTATGGGAGAGTATGATTTTTCAATTTTTTTCGAAAGTATGACTTCCAGTAGCTCAAATTGGTTTCATATCATCATTAATTAACTGACTAATTGGTTAATGGGCAAAAATTTCATCCAATCAGTCAATTGTGGATTCACAAATTTTCAAATCCGAAAATTGGACAGAGTTTTGAAAATACAACTGTTCGTTTTGTTAAGATTTCTGCTGTGAGCTTCCTCCGACCCAAATCAAAATTCCAGCACCCCAAACGTGTCATTTGCTATCTATAGTTGACTGATTAATTGGTTGTGGGTCAGAAATTCGGTCAAAACTGTAAATTTTCGGCCCTGGAAATTTCATCTTCAAAAACCGAAAATGGGACAGATTATGGGAGAGTATGATTTTTTAATTTTTTTCGAAATTATGACTACCAGTACCTCAATTTGGTTTCATATCATCATTAATTAACTGACTAATTGGTTAATGGGCAAAAATTTCATCCAATCAGTCAATTGTGGGTTCACAAATTTTCAAATCCAAAAATGGGACAGAGTTTTAAAAATACAACTGTTCGTTTTGTTAAGATTTTTGCTGTGAGCTTTCTCCGACCCAAATCAAAATTTCAGCATCCCTATCGTGTCATTTGCTATCTATAGTTGACTGACTAATTGGTTGCAGGTCAGAAATTCGGTCAAAACTGTAAAATTTTGGCACTGGAAATTTCAGCTTCAAAAACCGAAAATGGGACAGAGTATGGGAGAATATGATTTTTCTTTTTTTTCGAAATTATGACTACCAGTACCTCAATTTGGTTTTATATCATCACTAATTAACTGAATAATTAGTTTGTGGGCAAAAATTTCATCCAATCAGTCAATTGTGGGTTCACAAATTTTCAAATCTGAAAATGGGACAGAGTTTTGAAAATACAACTTTTCGTTTTATTAAGATTTCTGCTGTAAGCTTCCTCCGACCCAAATCAAAATTCCAGCACCCCAATCGAGTCATTTGCCATCTATAGTTGACTGACTAATTGGTTGCGGGTCAGAAATTCGGTCAAAACTGTAAAATTTCGGCCCTGGAAATTTCAGCATCAAAAACCGAAAATGGGACAGAGTATGGGAGAGTGTGATTTTTCAATTTTTTTCGAAATTATGACTACCAGTACCTCAATTTGGTTTCATATCATCATTAATTAACTGACTTATTGGTTGGTGGGCAAAAATTTCATCCAATCAGTCAATTGTGGGTTCACAAATTTTCAAATCTGAAAATGGGACAGAGTTTTGAAAATACAACTTTTCGTTTTGTTAAGATTTCTGCTGTAAGCTTCCTCCGACCCAAATCAAAATTCCAGCACCCCAATCTTGTCATTTGCTATCTATAGTTGACTAAATAATTGGTGGCGGGTCAGAAATTCGGTAAAAACTGTAAAATTTCGGCCCTGGAAATTTCAGCTTCAAAAACCGAAAATGGGACAGAGTGATTTTTCAATTTTTTTCGAAATTATGACTACCAGTACCTCAATTTGGTTTCATATCATCATTAATTAACTGAATAATTAGTTTGTGGGCAAAAATATCATCCAATCAGTCAATTGTGGGTTCACAAATTTTCAAATCTGAAAATGGGACAGAGTTTTGAAAATACAACTTTTCGTTTTGTTAAGATTTCTGCTGTAAGCTTCCTCCGACCCAAATCAAAATTCCAGCACCCCAATCTTGTCATTTGCTATCTATAGTTGACTGACTAATTGGTGGCGGGTCAGAAATTCGGTAAAAACTGTAACATTTCGGCCCTGGAAATTTCAGCTTCAAAAACCGAAAATGGGACAGAGTATGGGAGAGTATGATTTTTCTTTTTTTTTCGAAATTATGACTTTCAGTACCTCAATTTGGTTTTATATCATCAATAATTAACTGAATAATTAGTTTGTGGGCAAAAATTTCATCCAATCAGTCAAATGTGGGTTCACAAATTTTCAAATCTGAAAATGGGACAGAGTTTTGAAAATACAACTTTTCGTTTTGTTAAGATTTCTGCTGTGAGCTTCCTCCGACCAAAATAAAAATTGTAGCTCCCCAATTGTGTCATTTGCTATCTATAGTTGACTGACTAATTGGTTGCGGGTCAGAAATTCGGTCAAAACTGTAAAATTTCGGCCCTGGAAATTTCAGCATCAAAAACTGAAAATGGGACAGAGTATGGGAAAGTACGATTTTTCAATTTTTTTCGAAATTATGACTACCAGTACCTCAATTTGGTTTCATATCATCATTAATTAACTAACTAATTGGTTTGTGGGCAAAAATTTCATCCAATCAGTCAATTGTGGGTTCACAAATTTTCAAATCTGAAAGTGGGACAGACGGCTGAAATGAAGTCCTGGTCATCACATCCCGTCTCCTAATCATCGTCATTAACTCATCTCCCTGACTTTTTACTCGTTTTTAAATTATTATATTCGATTTTTTTCGTGAAATTGTAACGCGATTAATTTTTTCCGTTCACCCTTTTGTAAAAAGGCAATAGTGAAAGGTTACGAATGGACGTTTTTGCAGAAAAACGTGGATTTTGGAGATAGCAGTAGGTGGGTTTAAATATGGTGTCATTCCATGACAACTAGCGCGCAGTGCAGCTCGCGAGTATTGCTTGCGGAGATGTGATGTATTTAGCAAGCCTGTCAATGAATGCGCGGCGCTGGGCGCGAGTGTATTTTAATGTATACTATGCAATGTATAGTATTAGGTTTTAAGCCCAATTTGTACGTGGCAAGCGTAGTATAGTGTACTAATGTGTATCAATATTATTATTATGAAGTGAGCTGATTGGAACTTATAATTATAGTTATAGTGAACGGAAATCTAGCGTCCGCCAAAACGAAACAACGGGCGCAATTCTTGTTAAATATTAATTTTTATTGCATTCTCTCAATTTTTAGAGTTCTGATCGTCTTTATGAATTGCTGTTTTACCAAGACGAGTTCGTTAGTGTTCTCCTTGGTCATTTCATTATAATTCCTGTTTAATCCCTGTTTAATTCCTTCAAAAAATGTTCATGACTATTTAATAGTTATTTTTATTTTTCAATACATGATACATCAACATGCTTACAAATACAGTTTATCATAAAAACAACGCAACATTAATTAAATTGGAATAACGCAACATAGTCTGACATCGTACTTCTAACAAAAGTTAATACGAGATTAAAATCGTACTTTCTGTATACTCTAATAACATGTCAAAACTAATAAACTAATAACTCCAGGGATTGGAAGTATCCAGGTTAGCATGCCAACAATGTGATGCCCTGTCTGTGCTCCTTCATTATTAGAATTATTAGAATTAGAATCAAGTTTACACAGCAATACAATAATAATAGTAAATAATTTAGAGATGCTTCAATCTGCTGTGCAGGACATTCAAATCAGTCAAAATGTGTATGGAATGTTGGTGGTACAGCTCCCCGTCTATGTTCCACGTGGAGCAGTGTCCATATTCCGTGTCCTTGTCATGAGAGCAGGTGGAACTAAACTCCGTTACTCTGTGCACGTCCACTAAGTCTCCTGTAAGCTGAGGAGGGTGGGTTAGGAGCGGGAACTGGTATTTATAATGTACTAACTTTTAGCACCTAGCCAGAATAGGTGGGGTCAAATAGTAACAACCAAACCTCATTTCGATCGGTAAATGTGCCTAGTTCTTTTTCGAATTTTCTGTGTCATAGATTAAAAGCACAAAATATGTGGTACACATATAAACGAAAGTTCTAAACCAATAAACTTACAACTGGAGTGTTACTCACTGGTTTACTGAAGAATGCGGTATTGGCGAGGTATTTAAGGTATCTGAGCGGACTGGCCCGTCTGTGGACTATAAGATCTAAACACCTGTCCCCTATGTGGGCAGCTGGTGAGAGTCCCTGTGGGGAGGCAGTTACTTTATTAGCTATTTGTCTGGGTTGGGTCAGAGGTCCAATTATGCAGCTCACTGGATTAGGGTAGTACGTTTTCGTGAAAAGCAAGGGTGAGATGTGCCGAGAGCGGGAATTGATCCCACGACCCATGTGTATTAGCTATTTTACTATATATAAAGCGAGACGATATATATGGATGGATCCGTGCCATTTTACTGACGTCTGACACCACGGCATCAACTTTAACGCGACTTTCCGCAAAAACCGTAAAAGATGTACAAATAAATTTTTTTTGACTGGGTCAAATACTTTAATGGCCTTCAAAATCAAATCAGCATACAAAAATAAAAAATTGGCCAAGGAATAAGAATTTTAGTGCCCAAAAATAGGACTCCCAAGTGGTGTCAAAAACGCGAATTAAATAAGTAATAATTATTTTAGTCTCTCCAGTCTTGACTTCCTGCAATCCAAGTACGAACGAATATAACTGAATATTACGGTTCCCCTACTAAATATTATTGTATTACCTGTTTAAATTTTTATAAAAAATCCCGGCCAAATATTTGCATGATCTTCCGTGGGTAAAAAATTGGGCTCATATTATTTTGAAACATTATCACGTGACTTGTGTATTTTAAGGTTTTGCAACCGAAAGGTCTTACCTTTGAACTCTAGGTCCCTGAATCGAATATATGTTTTACTAGCATGTCATGTCATCACGTGACCAAAAGATGTCTTGCTTATAACCTATCGGGGAAGCGCTTTTAAAATAAAATAAAATTACAGTTCCAACTAACGCCGAGAACCTTATTTTTAAAGAATGTTAATCACATTGAAGGTGAGATTACTTCAGTAATTAATAGATTGTTTGTTTTTCTGGTTGCTCACAGAATTATCATATCCGGTCATGAACAATTTAATATATATATTTCTGCAACTTAATTTAATTCCGTTTCGTGATCTTCGTGCTATACTTTAATATAAGCTTTACGCTATATTTTCGTTGTGTAATTTAAGGTATGCTCTGCACGAATATGATGTATAATATAGAAAACATCATGGCGAAATTTTCTTGGGTAAATTTTGTTATTTATTATGAAATTAAATATTTCGCTCGCCCAAAAATTATCACATGACTTGGGTTTTTTAAGGTTTTGCAGCCGAACGAAACGGTTTTACCAAAACTCTAACCTCAACCCTTACCGTAACCATACCCCTATCCATAACCCTTAAAAATTGAATGTATGTTTTACTGGCATGTCATATGACCAAAACAGTTTTTGCGAGCGAACAAATTGTGTAATTTGGAAGATTGTCAGTAAATGTGAAATAATGCAAGTAATAATATCTGCGTAAATTTATTTTAAAAATCTCTGGAAAAATAATGAGCGACTTCCTTTCTTTTCTGTAACTATGCTTAAAATTCTGAATTAATAAGTACACTCTTTGTACTAATACATCTCTAAGTGATAATAATAATTAAATGTTTCGCAGATTGGCAATTGATCGGTGTAGTTGGTGTTGTACACACTGCACCGATAATGATATCACGTTGAACGTGTAATGTAAATTTATTGTGGATATATGCGAATATATATTCTAATAAATGATAAATGATATTCCGCACAAAGCATGAAATTGTGCTGTATATGAGTGGTGATTTCACTATGAGAATCAGGTTCAGTAGCTCAATTGGTAGAGCAAGATACGCGAAATGTCGAGGTTCTGGGATCATTCCCCAGTTGTCCCTAGTTTTTCAGAATTAATCATCACCTATTATAGACAGCATGAGAGTAGGCCCTGCCATCTCGAAGTGATACTAATATAGCATTGTGATTTAATATCAGCGTTCCGTTACATCATATTTCGTTATATTCTTCTTCTTTGTAGGGGCTGTGGTCATTATCACTACAAGCAGGAAGGCCGTCTAACCCTAAAGTGGTGTCAAGACTCGAGAGACTGAAATAATTATTACCTATTTAATTCGCGTTTTTGACACCACTTGGGAGTTCAAATTTTGGGCACTAAAATTCTTATTCCTTGGCCAATTTTTTATTTTTTCTTGCTGATTTGAAGGCCATTAAAGTATTTGACCCAGTCGAAAAAGTTTCAGTTGCATATCTTTTACGGTTTTTGCGGAAAGTCGCGTTAAAGTTGATGCCATGGTGTCAGTAAAATGGCACGGATCCATATCGTCTCGCTTTATATATAGTAAGATAGGATAGATCATGACCACTGTAAGATAGAGCATTGGAGCCCTGTGCTTACCCCGGTAAAATATTTATTAATGCCAATGCAGAGTTAAAGTTTTGTTTTCTCCGCACTAAGTGAATAGTTTTGTTGCTTGTATGAAGCCGATTATCCTTGGTAGTGAGAACTTGTCCACTATGTCTGTCAAACTAAAGTAGAAGGGGTCAAAGTATCCTCCTCGTTGGAAAGACCACTTCGGGCACTGACCAACAAAGTGGTTCATTGTCTCCTCTTCCATGAGACAGTGTGGACAAGTTTTAGGGACCGTTGTCGGCTTGAACTTATTAATATGGTAGTTTAGTTCACAATGTCCAGTAAGCAATTTTGTAGCTGTTCTTGTGCTCTCTTTGCCAAGTTTTGGGATAGATCTAACGAACTTGTGTCTCATACTCGTTCAAAATGAGTGTTGGGCAACGTTCGCCATCTTTCCCTCATTTTCCTATGACTTATACTCCACAGTGCACTCATGTCAATTGTAAATGTTGAATGTTGATCATACAAAAGAATCATCACCAAATTCTTACCAGTTAACCAGTGCAGTTGCCATCGATGGCGAAATGATGTTGATGATATTTTCGATAATCTCACCATCAATGGCTAATATTCCCGGTGAATTTTCCACTAATAATTACCGAAAAAATAATGGCAATATTTTTGACTTTCGCCCTGGCAAAAAAACCTATGTTGTAATAAAGCGACCACGAATTTATCATTCATGATCGATTTCTTAGTTTGTTTAAGTTTTGGCAATTTTATGCTCATAGTCTTATGCTGAGAAAATAAGGCTCTTAGTGTATAACTGTATATAGTTTGATTCATTTTATCTGCAGTTCCGTGAACATATTAAAAAACTCCCTCACAACTTCAATAAATGAAAACTTTCACATACTAACCCTAGGGTGTGTACAATCATGGGTATCGCTGAAAACTGGTTGGCTTTCGTCAACATGTCAAAAGCCAAGGCAGACTCGCACGCAAAAGTGGCACAATACTGGGATACCAACCACAACATCTGCAGTATAACCATGATCGTGTTCTCTACACTAACCACCCTCGCAACCCTTCTAGAACTCCCCAGCCCCTACATAGCAACTGTGCTGGGAGCCGTCACCATTCTGGTATCTGCTATTTCTGGGACTTTGGCACCCAGCAACCGCAGACAGCTGCAGGTGGAGTCAAGCAAGGGTTTCAGAGCGCTGATGTTAAAGATGATTAGGGTTGAAACAGAGATGGACTATGAGGAAATATGGAGAGAATACAACAAGGAATTATTCGTAGAACCCTTCGTGCCTTTTAGTTGTATCGTTAAATTGGATACCAAATTCACCAAGACACCCGAGTTTACAATGGTGGTGAAGCAAAAAGAAAGTGAGGTGATGGAAGTTGCTGAGGAGTTGGGGTTACCGGTCCCTGAGAACAATTATGGTGACATGAAACTCGACACTACCCTGGTGGTACCCAATCCGGAATGGTTATCGAAGAAGGAGTCGATGACAAGGCAAGGGACTAGGTTTAGTATGGACTAACTTTAATACCACTTTATTAACCTTTAGTTTGTAATTTTATCTATTAGATGATATTATGTACGTCAATCTAAGGTTTTTATTATTATCTTCAGCATGATTGGGCTTATTGGTTTTCGTTATATGCACCTAATAGCTGTAAATTTTAAACTAGCGTGTTTTAATATGTTATGAAAAGTTATAAAGCCATCAAGATCTTTTGGGCTGGAATTGTTTGTGAGCTTAATTAAATTTATAAAATTCATGTTTTCAAAAAGTTTCATATTCCTGATATTAGATTAGAAAAGCGTTTTTCCGTCAGGGATATTTTCACTGCTTTTATTACATTAAAACTTGTATTAATTAAATTGTAAAAATTACTCGAGATTCGAGAAAATTATATTGAAATTATAAATTCTTGTGAGCGTTGGGTAACGTTGAAAGAAAAATACAAGCCATCAGTATTTTTGTTTAGCCACGGTCGCCCCAAGGTAATTAAGTGATAAGTCTTATGATTGAAAGTTGTCATGAGAGCACGAAAACGATTTACTTAATTTTATCTTCTGCAGTTCAGTAAATATAATATGCCTTTTAATCCTTCACATTTCACTTTAATAGATGTATATTTTCTTAAATTAGTTAACCCTAGGGTGTGAACAATCATGGGTATCAACGAAAACTGGCTGGCATTCGTCCAAATGTCAAAAGCCAGGGCAGACTCTCACGCAAACGTGGCACAATTTTGGGATACCATGGACAACATCCTCAGCATATCTAAGATTATATTCGCTACTGCAACAACCACTACAACCATGTTTGATGGCAGCAAATATCTACCAGCCAGCCTGGGAGCGATAACAGCTCTAATATCGGCTATTGCTGGTTACTTGGCACGACCGAAGGGTGAAGAATACGAAGCCAGGTAACAGTTTCAAGGAGCTCATGTTGAGGATGATCAGGGTTGAAACAGAAATGGAATATGAGGAATTGTGGAGGGAATATAATAAGGCATCGCTGGGTGAACCTTTCGTGCCGGTCAAATTTGTAGTACAAGAAAACGCAACATTTACCCAGTCACCGGAGTTTGTTGTGCTTGCGAAGCACAAAGAAGCAGAGGTCAAGGAGTGGGTCAAGGAGGGTGATGCCGCCCTATCGATAGCAATTCCGGAGGGTGATAAGGAGGATCCTGATGAGGGGGTAAAGCCTGACACTGCCCTGGTGGTAGCCAATCCGGAAGCTGAGGATTGTAAAGTTGCGATATGAGCTAACTGGGCTGTATTTTAATCCGTAGGATGATGTAGGATGTAGGATGATATGCTATCAAGTAAGGTAACAATTAACTACGTTAGGTACATATTTTGAGATATTATCTAGAAATTACTGTGTTCGGGAAAGTTAAAAAACGAAATGGTTGAAGAAAATTCACGATTTTATCACATTATTTTTGTTAACATATTAAATTCGATTGATCTATGATAATATTCTATATCCGCATTCAACTTTATGGAGGGCGCGAAATAATGTGTCAAACGGATTTTTATTTTCAAATCAGTTTTTTTAGAATAGTTCGTAGGACGGGTATACGGCTAGTATCTTTAGTTGTTGAAGGAAGCCCCAAAAAAGGAAGGGACTCAGGTCACTCTTACTCTGTTATGGGTTGTGTGTGACAGTACACATCACTAGGCCTGTACAAATACAATACTGTTAAGTCTTTAGCCCTCTATACTATAGAGGGCTAAAGACTGCTCCAGTCTAACCCAATGAAAAGCTTAGAATTGATCACATGACCTGAGTGCAGCCAATGAAAAGCTTAGAATTGATCACATGACCTGAGTGCAGCCAATGAAAAGCTTAGAATTGAACACATGACCTGAGTAGGGCCAATAGAATCGTTGTTTTAAAACGTGTGTGGAATTGCTCCAGGAACTGCTTCGTTGCTTCAACTAATGTTTATTTCCAGGTTACTACTGCGTTACTTTTACTGATAGTAAATACACGTTTCTTTCATGAACAGATTGCCAATGTTTTGGTTGAGCCTTGCCAGAATTCTTGTTGTCTCTCTGATGATTAATACAATGAACCTCGCTTACTGTACTTGCCAGGGAGGTAAGAGTAAAGAGTATTATTTTATCATGTATCTATTCATAAAATATGACAAATATGTTTAACCTTGACAAGATTTACTAAACCATGTGATTCAGTAGATCTCCTCATTCTTAGCTTTTAGATGACTTTCTTCCGGACTACAGGATGAACACATATGCGAATAAGTGCGGTACTATACCCAGCAGTTGGTACAGTAAACCAGTTTTTACTATGAAATAAATTGATGTAAAATCTGAACAATTTAATTGAATATCTCGATCAGGAACTAATTGGGAGAACATAGCCAGACATGGGACAGCCAGTCAGATTGATACTTACATAGAAAATGACGGATCAAAGTTCAGATTCGCTCATTATGCGATAGATGGAATTATAAATTCACAAAACGGGTAAGTGTGCTTTTGAATCTTATCATTGCTTTACTGTGGGGTCGATAAAACTTCAGACAGTTCACGGTTTTCAATTTCAATGATTGACTCAGCCACCTTAATATTTTCTAACCTCAGGAAATTTGCTCTGACTAACTCAAAAGGAGGCTGGTGGAAACTAACGCTTCCCGAATGCTACTTCATCCATTCAGCCACCATCTACGGCCGAAGTAACTACTTTTTGCGTAGAATTGACGGTGTCAAGCTATTTGTAGATGGTAGCTTGATCGGAAAAATAGAATATGAGGAGAAAGCGTCGCAGAAATATATCTTCGATAAGATCTGTATAGGGCCTGTCGTGATATCATGGATCGCTTAGGTTCCACCAGGATCTGGTAGTCCTCATAATTCTGCGGCCTCTATGTGTCGTCATCTCGCACAACTCCGAAAAACCGTTGTGAGTTTGGCATGTGAAAATTTGCAGCCTTCCAAACATCTTAGATCTGTATGTTTGCCAAAGAGGTGGAGGTCACTGCAGCGTCATCTGAATATCTCCAACTGGAAGAAGTAATGCTTTTCGGAAATATGTTTCACAAGGAATGTGTTGGTAAGTAGCAAGTGGTGTCAGGTGGTTGTAGAGGGTCAGAACCCTGGCTAATAAATAAACCCTAACCCTAACCCTAACCCTAACCCTAACCCTAACCCTAACCCTAACCCTAACCCTAACCCTAACCCTAACCCTAACCCTAACCCTAACCCTAACCATAACCCTAACCCTAACCCTAACCCTAACCCTAATTCTAACCCTAACCCTAACCCTAACCCTAACCCTAACCCTAACCCTAACCCTAACCCTAACCCTAACCCTAACCCTAACCCTAACCCTAACCCTAACCCTAACCCTAACCCTAACCCTAACCCTAACCCTAACCCTAACCCTAACCCTAACCCTAACCCTAACCCTAACCCTAACCCTAACCCTAACCCTAACCCTAACCCTAACCCTAACCCTAACCCTAACCCTAACCCTAACCCTAACCCTAACCCTAACCCTAACCCTAACCCTAACCCTAACCCTAACCCTAACCCTAACCCTAACCCTAACCCTGGCTAATAAATAAACAAATTTAAAAGTTAACTTAGATATCTTTAATTAAGTCAGCTGGTTATTGATACTCGGAACCCTGGCTAATAAATAAACAAATTTAAAAGTTAACTTAGATATCTTTAATTAAGTCAGCTGTTTATTAATACTCAGAACCCTGGCTAATAAATAAACAAATTTAAAAGCTAACTTAGATATCTTTAATTAAATCAGCTGTTTATTAATGCTCAGAACCATGGCTAATAAATAAACAAATTTAAAAGTTAACTTAGATATCTTTAATTAAGTCAGCTGGCTATTGATACTCAGAACCCTGGCTAATAAATAAACAAATTTAAAAGTTAACTTAGATATCTTTAATTAAGTCAGCTGGTTATTGATACTCAGAACCCTGGCTAATAAGTAAACAAATTTTAAAAGTTAACTTAGATATCTTTAATTAATTCAGCTGGTTATAATTGTGGCCATGACTAACACTATCCACAAAATTAAAATTTGCACGGTATTCAAAATGTCCTTGTCATGAGAGCAGGTGGAACTAATATAACTATGAACTCCGTTACTTTGTGCACGTCCACTAGGTCTCCTGTAAGCCTAACATCTTTTTAGTTGTAATTGAACGGTAATTCTGATCCAGCTTATTTTACCTAGACTTTCCACCGATAAGCAGACACATGACGTTTAATTCCGTTTAATTCCGTTTAATTCCATGACACGCTGCTGACACTACAAGTTTCATGTAGGATTGGATAGCTCTTACGAACAAGCAGTGGTCGTTTGTTTAACCTCTATAGTTATAAGGGCTGCAGGGAATTTTTTTTGCGTTTCTGCACAAAATCTTCACCAAATGATTTTTGACCCAGGTGTCCCAATAGTATGAATATATTATATACTGTAATATAAAAATATAAGAGTCCCTAGCTGCACCACCTTTCTGGGGGTAAACAAAGGTATTATTATTAAAAACAACCTTAAAAAGCACTTGCTATCCCTCCAAAATTGAGATGATCCTAATACATGGTAACTAATCTATACTATATCTCAAATTCTACATCCGGTACGGCTCCCTACTAAATCGATAAATATGTTATGTTTTTTTGCTTTTACTAAGCTATGTTGATATTTCTACTTCATCTTACTATATATAAAGCGAGACGATATATATATATATATATATGGTTCCGTGCCATTTTACTGACACCATGGCATCAACTTTAACACGACTTTTCGCAAAAACCGTAAAAGATATACAACTGAAACTTTTTTGACTGGGTCAAATGCTTTAATGGCCTTCGAATCAGCATGAAAAAATAAAAAATAGGCCAAGAAATAGGAGTTTTAGAGCCCAAAATTTGGACCACCAAGTGGTGTCAAAAACGCGAATTAAATAGGTAATAATTATTTTAGTCTCTTGAGTCTTGACACCACTTTAGGGTTAGACGGGTTCCTGCTAGTAATTATAATTAGAAATCCTAATTAGCGGTGCAGTATGTATTTATATTGTATAATGGCATCATAGGCATTTGAAACGTATCGTTTTTAATTACAATACAGTAGTAAAATACTGACCGGTGAATATCAGTATTCTTCTTATCATATAAGAGACAAAATCAAAGCTTTGGGGTGCAAGTAAAAAACATAATATACTCCAGAAGTGAAATCGAGCACTTTGGTGTCTACAATTTTTTCTAGGCACAGGGTCCTTTGCAAGGACAGAAGGAAATCGCGGCATGTGCTGAATCGCGATCCGTTCAGTTCTCCGCGACAAATCGCACATTCTCCTTCAAATCTTAGGGTCAAATAACACATTCTCTATAAGTATGTATAAGCAATTTGAGTTATTTAAGTATTAGTTCAAAGTTCAAACCATGGCAAGTTGGTAGAGCTGCAGGCACAGTTTGTGGTCCAGCTATACCTCTGACGATGTTGTCGTAATTCTTTCTGTAACCTCGCTTACAAACAATCTCTATTGCTTCTCCTCGGAGATTTAAGAGATTAACTCATACGGTTCTTTTGCGATAGCCTAACGCGCTAATTAGCGTTACCTATCGTCAGCTAGTGCAATCTAGCGGTATGTGGCGCTAATAAGCGCAACGTGATAGTTAGCGCTGTAAGTGCTAGTGGGTGTTAGTTAGCGTTAGATTGTGCTAGCTATTGATATGTAATGTTAGTTAGCGGTAACACGAGTAAGTCTTTCTGTTTTCTTCATTCTTTCTAGATGAGGAGAGGAAGTTTTAGTAAAATATGTTTTATAACTCTCTCACAAATGACAACACAAATTTTGACACATAATTTCGATAACCGAAAACATAATCAAGGAGATGGAGTTAGTTAGCGGTAACACGAGTAAGTCTTTCTGTTTTCTTCATTCTTTCTAGATGAGGAGAGGAAGTTCTAGTAAAATATGTTTTATAACTCTCTCACAAATGACAACACAAATTTTGACACATAATTTCGATAACCGAAAACATAGTCAAGGAGATGGTCAGCAGATTGGGTGATGACAGTTAAGATGCCTACTTCTAATCTTTAATCTTATTAATAGGTTCACTAGGTTTAGGCTAATTATGTTTTTAATTAGGGCACTATAAATCTATCCACAATGTATTATCCGAGCCGGAGTGCCAGTGCTTTATTGTGGCCTTTTATTCGAGATCTCTACCGATGTTTGATGCAGCCAATAAGATTCCATAGGGTTCAAGGGTTGCAACTTTTCTCCGTGTAGTTTTAGTTTTACGAAAAATAACGCAGTTTCTGTATGCGCTTACAATTTTTTAACACATCAACTTTCACCTATTATTTATCAAATGTTTCTGTATGACTGAGATTTAAAGCATCTTCAGATCCGTTATAATTCAGAAGCTTTTTTCCCATTCACAATAATATTGAGTGATGATAAATATTGAAAACTAAGAAATTTTCTTTAAAATTCAACCTTGAAGGAAGAATAATCAGCTTCTTCTAATGGCCGCTCCAGTAAACATGATACTTGGATTTATGTTCTTATTAGCTTCAGCATCAAGTACTAACAACTCGCCCAGAAATAACATCATAGTAAGTTAGATATCAAACTTATTATGGTTTCTTTACTAGTAGTTCCAAATATAAAAGCGAGTTCTTCGTTAAATAGCTAATATCTCGTTTTCTTGTCACTACCTTGGTCACTAACAAGTTCTTCAAATCTAACCATGAATTGCCTCTAAAACCTTGTTTAATCCTAGTCAAATTTCAGGACGAAGACGATGTGGCTGACCTCAAGGATTTACTCCACTCATCGATGCAGAGCATAATTTTACTAAACGACCTCGTTACTAAGCTCACGGAAAAAGTTTCTGATCTGACCATCTCATTTGCTGATACCAAAGCCGATATGCGAAACCTGAAGACCACAGTTGAGGAAGAGAGGGCGAACCTGAAGACCTCCGTTGAGGAAAAGATGACCAACCTGATGACCTCAGTCGAGGAAGATATGGCTGACTCGAAGACTTCAGCTGAGGAAAAGATGGCGAACCTGAAGACAACAGTTGATAGTGAAATGGCGAACCTGAAGACCTCAGTTGAGGAAGATATGGCGGACCTAAAAGCTAGCCCTAGGGAGGTGATGATAGTGAGTGGGGAGGAAGAAGCAGGTGAGGCTGGATGTGCTAGAGTATGTTCTGGAACCACTGGTCGAGGCACCACCACTTGGATTGATTATGGTTCTACCAGAGTCAAGTTGAGTGTGGACATCAGCGACTGCGGGTTTGTCAAGGTACCAACTGTCACCATCTCGGTTGAGGGAACTGGTTATCAGTTATATAAAGCTATCGGTCTTGCTGCAGTCCACGACACAACCACAACATCTTTTAGTATCGTTGTAGGTGGACCATCATCAATCTATTATCCAGTTGGAGGAAGGGCTGCGTCCTGGCGTTGGAATGTAGAATGGATATCGGTTGGATACATCTGCTAATTCAAACTGATAAGAACAAACTAGACTTCTTCTGGTGGGACTGTTTGATTATTGACTTGGCGAATATTCTGATAAAAAGGGTTTTTGATCGTGTTTCTTTCTTGCATGATATAATCTATGGGGCCATGACCTATCTTCTTTTATATATAATACTATAACTATTGCTGGATAAAAGTAATTACTGGCCAAGTCGTCACGTTTAATTCCTTGTAATCGCCCTCATCGTTTTAAGAATATCATGTTTTTATTTAACGGTTGATAATTTGTTGATATTTTAGCTAGGAGAAAGCACAACACACTTTTAGAGCCGATGTTAAGCATTTAAAGTGAATTCTACTGGAAGTTTATTCATACGAATAAGTTTAACTGGCGATGGTTCCAGCGCTAATCAATTAAATTCTGTTAGTCATCTAGTTAAAGTGGTTTTATTGTGTTATCCGTTATTGTACAAGTTTGAAGATTTGCAATCCGATGACTTGATCAGAAAAAGTGAAGTGAAGAGTATGTTAAGAGAGTGGTAAGTGGTAGTACCAGTGGTTAAAAGAGTTGAAGGATAGATTGAAAACTATATCCTGAATAGAAGAGACGGATAATATCTGCATCTACCTGGCTTATAACTTCTAATGTGTAGATTTGTGGAGTTCTCGACAGCCCCAACTGCACAGTTACTGGCTGAAAACAAAACCATAAAATTACATACATGGAACTGAAACTGGAAATCAATCTAACCTTCGAAATTTGTAAATTTATTTCTGAATTTGGGTCCACTAACTTAGGAAAGTGCAAGGTTTCCAAACAAATTAGATGTAAACTCACGTAAACACCGCGGTAGTTGCTAAAAGAACGTGTTCTTAGTAACACATGTGAGGTGGTAAGAGTGGGAGGGGTAATAGTCTCGGTCACACGACACCCTGACCCTATCTCCTGGTTCCACGACAGTTCCTGGCATTACCGTTCCGTGGTCCACGTGCTGACCAGGACATGGCTGGGCTGGATAATTATAATTTCAATGAAATATAACTTTTGTTTTTGAATTTCCAACTAATTTCATCCTGCCGCCAACAACAGAACGACATCAACCCAAACAAACATAACTTATAACAAGAGTTTGACGTTAATTTTATATTTCTATAGTGTCTATTCCCGTTTCCAATATCCATTTAAATTCTATACGACACACTGAAAGTAAATTCTATCCAGGTTGATCCGACCCGACACATCGTGTAGTTTCCCGGGCAGTCTCCAATTCCATAATCTAAAGAACCGTGACTAAGTAAGTGTAAACTGGTTAGCAGAATATACATTGTAAAACATCCCATTGATTAATATTTCACTTGTTTTAGATAAAATATCCTTCATAATTGCTTTATGTTTTACCATATTGGTTCTTTCTTAGTTGTGCATATGTTAATTGGTTCCTAAACTTTCTTAGTTGTGCATATGGTAATTGGTTCCTAAACTTTCTTAGTTGTGCATATGTTAATTGGTTCCTAAACTTTCTTAGTTGTGCATATGTTAATTGGTTCCTAAACTTTCTTAGTTGTGCATATTTTAATTGGTTCCTAAACTTTCTTAGTCGTGCATATGTTAATTGGTTCCTAAACTTTCTTAGTTGTGCATATGTTAATTGGTTCCTAAACTTTCTTAGTTGTGCATATGTTAATTTGTTCCTAAACTTTCTTAGTTGTGCATATGTTAATTGGTTCCTAAACTTTCTTAGTTGTGCGTATGTTAATTGGTTCCTAAACTTTCTTAGTTGTGCATATGTTAATTGGTTCCTAAACTGTCTTAGTTGTGCATATGTTAATTGGTTCCTAAACTTTTTTAGTTGTGCATATGTTAATTGGTTCCTAAACTTTCTTAGTTGTGCATATGTTAATTGGTTCCTAAACTTTCTTAGTTGTGCATATGTTAATTGGTTCCTAAACTTTCTTAGTTGTGCATATGTTAATTGGTTCCTAAACTTTCTTAGTTGTGCATATGTTAATTGGTTCCTAAACTTTCTTAGTTTTGCATATGTTAATTGGTTCCTAAACTTTCTTAGTTGTGCATATGTTAATTGGTTCCTAAACTTTCTTAGTTGTGCATATGTTAATTGGTTCCTAAACTGTCTTAGTTGTGCATATGTTAATTGGTTCCTAAACTTTCTTAGTTGTGCATATGTTAATTGGTTCCTAAACTTTCTTAGTTGTGCATATGTTAATTTGTTCCTAAACTTTCTTAGTTGTGCATATGTTAATTGGTTCCTAAACTGTCTTAGTTGTGCATATGTTAATTGGTTCCTAAACTTTCTTAGTTGTGCATATGTTAATTGGTTCCTAAACTGTCTTAGTTGTGCATATGTTAATTGGTTCCTAAACTTTCTTAGTTGTGCATATGTTAATTGGTTCCTAAACTTTCTTAATTGTGCATATGTTAATTAGTTCCTAAATGTCAAAAATATCAAATAACGGAGTAGTTCGCTGTTTATTAGTCTCATGATTGAAATACTGATATCTGGATATTATCCGGTTGGAAGAGACAAGGACAAGTGAAACAAGGAAGTTAGGAGTAAGGGCAAATTTTCGGCGTCAACGCCATCTTCAGGCTCAAATTATTTGTTATATAGTAGTGTTGAAAGTATTAAAACAGTATTAATACTTTCAACACTACTATATAACACAAAACTATATAACAACCGGATAATATCCAGATATCAGAATGTCAAAAATACTTTAACTTCCCACGATAGCTTGCACGTTAATCAATAATCATCTCTTAATGACGTATATGGTGGTCAGATCGCTGAGTCCCCGAGTATATGAATAAGGAATAGTAGTAGCTAGTAACCATGGTAACTAATAAGGAATAGGACGATCCCTTATAAGTTGGAAAAAGGTAAGTTTCTAGAAAGTAAAACGGATTTTTCTGCTTTTGAAAGATTTTAAAGATATGGATTCGACAATATTTGCCATTTTTGATTGCCTACAAATTGTTAAATCCTTTTCAATAAATAAAAATCAAAATATGCAGCGATTTTGTGCATTTCAATCCCAAAGAAAAAGGTATAGTGACAGAACCAATCACAAAACAATATAAAATGAAATAAGAGTTCAATCCACCAAGTCTCTGCGTATTCCTGTTGAATTTCACCACAAATGTCATATTGCAAATTCCTTTCCTCAAAAATGGCTCCCCCACCCCCACCCAAAGTGAAAGCGTATCTTTGTAATCTGTAAAGCATACCAAAACCAAATGGATCAAATGTGAATGGATGCATAGATCAAATGAGATCGCAGAGGACTCATCCCACTTAATTAAACATCAGATATGTCTTTGGTGCGTTTACCCGGAGTCTGTTTACTTTCTTCGGCAATACCCTGGAAGTTTTTACATGCCCTTCGAGCCATCTCCATATTATTCGGTTTATTTGAAGGGCCTGGGAGCTCCTCTGCTGTGATGCAACCAGCATTTGGTACTTTTTCATCATTATCTACTTTTTTTAAGTTAAGCGATGTAAGTGTTGCCCAAGATTTTCCAGATCGTGACACACTTTTCACACTAGCAGAGACTTTTGTTGTCAAGGTGTTGTCGTACAGCAGGGGGTTTATCACTGAATTGATTGGCAGCACCAAAATTGAAAACAGAGCATACCATGGGCTGGCGTCTATAACACCAATAGTGTGCAGAGCACACGTACCAATAAAAGGTATCCAACAGCAAAAGTCAGTGAAGATGATGATTGCTACTTTGCGGTTCATTTTCCGGTTTCTGTGCCTGACCATAGTGTTTGATTTGTTCTTTGTAAGACTTTTGGAAGATCTGGTTGATGTCACAGCAATAACAATGTATGACAGTGATATCACCATGAAGCAAACGCAGTTGATCATCAATATAGCCCAAACATACCGTTTTTGCGGATCATCAGCTCCAACGAAGTATTTAAAAAGGCAGACACCGTCGTTGCCATAGAAACCGGCTTCTGTATGAGTAAGTCCACCATAATTCGACGTAAACATACTGTTCATTAGATCGATTATCACTTTCCAAGAAAGATCCCGATCTTTCATTCTCCCATAGTAAGCCTTAAGCACACTTTTGTGTTTATTTTTGTCAGGAAAGCCAGCAAAAAGCGGAATATTAGTGCTGTATGATAAGCCATTCACAAAGTAGTCACCCAAGGAAGGGTGGAGCGGGATCATTGCTATTGCAAAAGATGCAATAATAACTGTGAGGATGATGACAATGTTTTTGAGCACGCCAATCTTTGACAAGTGACCACCCAATTTCATTGCATTCTTGATTCCGTACATTCTAGCAATGCTCAGTATAGTCATCGAGAAGAGAGAGAACTGGGAACCAACAGTGCTGACAACACCTAGCACCGAGCAAGATGTGCTTGTCAACCAGGCCTTTTGAGTTTGGCAATACTGGTCACCCTTGACATGATCAACAACAGAAATTGTTAGCAGGTATCCTCCGACTAGGAAATCCCCCAGGCTTATAAGCATGATGAGGAGTTTATTGAGCAATGACATAGCTGTAGAACACTTTTTAAAGGCAGTTATGCTTTGAATCAAAACTACACAGTTTAGAATGACTGCCAAGATTCCAATCGCCCATGAAACCCCCTTAAGAATTTTATCTTCGATAATGTTTTTGCCACAGCGTTCATTACACTCATCAGAAAGGTCCATGCAGTCAAATACTCCATCACACTGCTGCGTCATTGCGATCAGGCTAGCTTTACTATCTTTACATCGAAAATGATTCGTGCACAATATTTCATCACTTCCATCTCCACAGTCATCAACTAGGTCACAGACTTTGTCAAAGGTCACACAACGATTGTTTTCACATACGAATATATCACTGCTGTACGATTCTTCAGTGTTTATCAAAAATGTCAGTTGATCATTATCGACTACCGTATAAACTCGATCGGGAAACTGTCCCGGACAGGAATCATGTCGAACTGGCTTTACCAGTGGACATTTGGCATCATTACTGCATTTCCCTTCACAACTCATGTAAATGTACAGTTCTCCATGCAAATATTCGCAGTTGAATATACTTTTGGGCAGAAATAACTTTTTTCTTTCCGTCAACCCAAAAACATTCCCCTTTGGATAGTTAAAATTCCTTGGATTACATTTTGAGGCGAGCTTTTCCAATGTCGTTAGTCCTTTAAGACAATAAGATATTTGGACGGTATCTGTTGATGACATCGTAGCATGCATTCCATGAACATCAGGCTTGTCTCGCGATAGTTTGCATACAGCATTTTCATTTCCACATGTATCTACTCCGTCACAGAATTCATCCATTCCGATGAACTTTTTGTCTCCATGTAAGCAGATGTAGTCATCTGTACAAGATTTTATATCGCTATGGGTCACAAAACGAACAGTTTCGCCCATTCCACAAGTTGGCCATTCGTTCAGTTCGTCTTCCCCATCTTTACAATCTTTTACGCCATCTTTTAACCAGGCAAGTGGTATTTTCAAATCTTTGTCACCAACTCGTCGACGACAAGTATCCTCAGTGAGTAGCGAGCAGATGATGTTTTCTTCATCACTTTCATCATAACAGTCTGAAGTATTGTCACACATTTTATGTTTGTGTATATTGCTACATGTGGATGAAAGATCAACGCACACATTTTCTATTCCATCACTACATAGGCTCATATCTTTTATTCCATGACACAACATCTGTTCCGAAACGGTCGCCTGATATCCATTGACTCTGCAAGATAAACCAACTTTGGAGGGGTCGGAACAGTTTGTTTGATCTAGATAGTCTTCACAATATGGACTGTATGTTTGATTTAACCAGAAAGCTTTGTCAATAGCTGCTTGTGTATACTTGAAGGGGCTGCATCTGGTGTAGTTCAGAATAGGGACTGGGAGTGGGGATTCATCTTCCAGCCCGATGACATCCGAAATCGAGTATGGTTTGAGAAAGTGATTGCAACTATGAATGGTAAGATTAGTTTCAAATATTTCCCTAAATGCGCCAAAAGTTGTCATATTCTTTGTCAATGAAGCGGTATTCTGATGATCCTCCAGTCCCACCAGATTAGGAGGACAATAGTGATCTCCGCAGTTTATTCCATAGCGGTATCCATTGCATTCTAATTCATCCTCACAGTATTCTATGTCACAATATCCATCACATATTTTTGATCGAGTTAAATTTGTCCCACTGTATTGCGTGCAGTTAGCTTCGTCCAAGTCAGTGTTAACACACTCGCTCTCCTTGTTGCACGAGTAAGAAATGTCAGCCTTGTATCCACTGGTGAATATTCCATTCTTCTCTTGGCAGATATAGTACCCGCAAAAGAAGTTGTCATCGGACTTCAGCTCTTCGTTGTGTCCTGCACCACATGTTTGATAGAACTTAGGATCATTTTCACACAACTCACTAAACTTACTCCATCCAGGCAAAGCTGCTTCGATACTGTAAAACGTCTCAGACTCCAGACATTGGAAGTATTTATTTCCATTGTAGTCTGTGCAGATGTTTTTCAAGAAGCTGTTGTGTTGTGAAATCTTACAGGTATCTGGAAAGTTCGTGTGCATTCAAATAAATTAAGGTGTCAAAAGAAACGATTTAAAAGTTTTTTAAAATATTTTTAATCGAATTTTTGTGGAATATAGATACCTTTATTTAGCCTTAAAGGTCGAAATTTGAATATGCTTCAATGCCTACCTTTGTTTGAAAAGCAAGTCAGGAATACGTCTTGATGATGATTGCAAACAGATGCGTTCAGGGTTTTATAAGCACATTCTCTGAACGTTTCGTTATCTTCGTCACAAACCACTTCAGACAACATTGTTTCGTAATGTTTTTGTACGTTCCAATTTTGACCTATTGTCCAGTTTTCAGCTCCTCTGTATCCCATTTCTTGACAAATCAGATTAGCTGATTTGTCATTGAAGTTCTGTCCGCAAACTACTCCAGCCTGAGTGTTGAAACATTAACCTGGTAACCTGGTAACCTGGTAACCCGGTAACCAGGTAACCAGGTAACCAAGTTACCAGGCAGACTAGCTGATTTGTCATTGACGTTCTGTCCACAAACTACTCCTGACTGAGTTGAAAAAATAAAATATCAGCTGTTATCAATAAATTACTGTTTGAAGTGCTTATATTAGGTTCGGGCGTTGACGAATTCAAAATTTAATTTTACAATACAGCTATTTTTATAATAGTCCCTTTTAATGGGAAAATTTTCAGATTATCCTTCACCGTTGGTTGGCAAACATATATTTCAGGCAATGTTAAACTTGTGAAGTACATTTTAGTATTGGTGGAAATTATTAGATCTATAGTCATTCAGCAACTTACCTTGGAGTATCCAGCTCGGTTTGCAACAAGAAGACCGGCATTTTGTCCTAATCTTATATTTTTATTGTGCTTATCTATTAAGCTGAATAGAAATCCCCCTGATTGAAGATTTTCCATTATTGTTGAAAATAATGTACTGAACGTTTAAACGTCAAAAAATCTAACTATCTTATTAAATACTGATTATAACTCACAATCAAGGGATTATATGGAATTTCGATTAATTTGAAGAAACGGTTGAGTTTATTTATTTTAGACAAAATATAGCAAAGGTGCTTTAAATTAATGCAATACAAAATAAAAACAAAATTACCTCCGTTTGTCATGTAACTTCTATTTGTAAGAATATGCATGCACTTTCCATAGTATTTTATCATCATCCCTTTGTATTTTCGTAATCTATGTAGGAACCTCCCGTGGGAGTAACTACTAACTAGTCACTAGGTCTACGCAATTTATAGGGCTCCATCCTATAAGAACCAGTATAGGATCTAACTACGCCTGGTATATAGTACTGACTACAAGTCTTAATAACTTGCGGTCTAACTACTAGTAGCTAGAGCGCTCTAATGATGACTAGCTTGAGGGTCTTCGGGATCGATAGTCTCCACCAGTATGGTGTTACTCTAATTCGCCAAGAACTTGTATCCTCCTTAGGATGAGTGGGAGGGGTGGACAGTTGAAGAGCTGGTTCTCTAATCTGCATATCGCCACCGCAGCTTAAAGAGTCGACTTCCCTCAACAAGTCCGGAGATGAGTCTGATCGCTGGCCGGAGATGAGTCTGATCATCTTCAGTCGCACGGAGGCAGAATCAGGGCGTCATCTTAGGGATAAGGGCAGGAACAGAGTAGAAGTGAAGGGATCCAGAGGGTCAGTGTCGGAACGATCGGAGGCCGAGTGACCAACTCGAAGTTGGAATAATGGAACTGAGTAGAAGTGGGGAGAAGTCCAGGTCGTCATCTCGAATAGTCTCCCAGGTTCTGTTAATTTACCGTTTAGACTCAGAGGTCCGCTAATTAATTGGTCGTATCAGCTCGGTTTGTCTCGTCCTGTCCCGGTGCACTGAAATATGAGATTTCGCCGTCAGGACACCGGTTCGGGGGCTCCGTGATTGGTTGCTATTCGTACGGTTGCTACGGTGATTGGCGCGCTCCACAGTTTGATGGGAGCCTCATTACTGCAACTCTTAATGAGTTTTCATTCGCTCCTAGGCAGGTGTCCCGTCCGGTCCATCACGGTATGAACTAGGTATGAAGTGTAAGTGTCAACTCCCAGTGCTCAGTTATTAACTGAGCGACAAAAAGAATAGGGGGCCGAGGTTCTTACACGTCCCTTTCTTCCAAACTGGCGTCCCGCCATGAGTCTATCTGCTTTTTTGGAATCGGGGAGTTGACATGGAGAATGGAGGTTGACATCAAGGGTTGCTTGGGAGAGAGATCCACGATGGTTAGGAGTTGTTGGCCCGGTTAACCTTGGTCGATACATTAATACACTTCTAAAAACGTGGTTTCGCCGCAATAATTTAAGTTAACCCGGTTGTAAATAGTTAAAATAAAACTTGTTTTTTTTTTTCTTTACAACAAACATTTCGCCAATTATCTTTTACTTTAGTTCGTAAATAGTTTTCGGCATTAGGCCAATGGTTATTGATGAATGGAGCTGTGCGGTGTTAAGTGTATGACTTTGAATGACTAACAATATCGCCAACATTTGTTAGAAAAGAAAAGTTACAACTGCAAGTACTAAGGCACGGTTTGTGAAAAGCTTCTTCTTCCTCATTTATTCAAGCCGAGGGTTGCGACTGGGTGATCGCAGGTAGAGGGTTCCCATGATTGGGAGACCATAACCTGCTTTCTTCGGGCGGACCAGCACTCGCCCACTCGGCAGAACCGAGATTTTAGTGAGTTTGTGAGTGAGTGTGACCTAAGGTTCGACGGTAAAGGAGAGAGGCAGAGAAGGGAAAAGAGGGAATTGGTTTTATCATGGAACGCCTATGACCAGGTCGTATCCAGACATCTACTCAGAGGTTTGGAAATACCACCATTTTAAAGAAAACTACCTCCTATTTATAAAAGTCACACTACTATACTCACGCGCCGCCATTACTGGAAAGTTCGTTCTTCGTCCTGTAAGCCAGGGTAGACTGGATGATATCCGCTTGGGTACCTGTATTGTGATGCGTAAGGTCCGGGTAGTGTGCCATCTTGCTGTTCTGCTTGTCCGATGGGTGCTGTCGGTTTAGGGGCTTCCCCTGCATTTACCACTAATGATATGTGGCTCTCTGATCTCGGTAAGGTACTGCATCGTTCTTCGCCATATCTTTCTAAGCCGGGGTCTCGGAAGTGCACTCTGGTTGAGTTTCGCCTGCACTTGCAACACGGTGGGGGACACATATTAGTGTTAGGAGCGACAAAGTCTTTGATCATTTTCAATACCACAAATACCAGCAGTGTGACCCCTACGATGCATGCCATTTTAAAGTACTTGGGGATCATTTTTATATTTTGTATGGTGTCTTTAATTATTGGTTGTGCACTCTGCATGGTGGCAATCCCCTTTTGTCCTTCTTTCAGCTTCTGTAAGTCCTCCTGGAAGTTTTGCACGTCTCTCGCCAAGCTCTCTGCTC
Source organism: Bolinopsis microptera (assembly GCF_026151205.1). NCBI lineage: Eukaryota > Metazoa > Ctenophora > Tentaculata > Lobata > Bolinopsidae > Bolinopsis > Bolinopsis microptera. Next base: position 5,680,096 of record NC_087076.1, read on the forward strand.
CCAGCCCCGGAATTTTGATCATATCCTCTCGATCTATCATTGGCGCCAGTAGAGGTGGTTTTCGGTACATGATACTGTTGGGCGCCGCATTCTCGGGACTGTGTATCACTATGTTACCGAAGCTAACACTCGTGGTATTTCGATCCCATTTCACAAATGTCACTTGATGCTCCGGCATTATTCTTTCCGCCACTGATGATGTGGTTTGCATGTGTGGGTGGGAAGTACCTTGTTCCGAGGATTTGTGGGACACTATCTTTATCGCCGTCGAGTTGGTTCGTAGGAGTAGTCCAGCTGGTGTTGAGATATACGCGTCAGTGTTACATGCCACCAAGGGGCAGCTGGAGGTCTTGGTTCGCCGGGAGTTGAGACAGTCGTCAAACTGTACAAGTTCGTATTGAGTTTCTTGGCAGATCATTGCCCTCGCGAAGACAGGACACTGCTTTGGGGTTCTTAAAACATACCATTTGCCGTCCTGGAATGTTGCATAAGGTGGTGACTTAAAAGCGAGGCAGTGGGTGCTGTTGTCATAGGTAGTTCGAGCGACGAATCCAGTTTGTCGTATAGCAAAGAACGCCGAGAGTTGTGCTGTGTCCATGTCAGGAAACAGGAGTACAAATCTAAATTGTAGATTTTCAAAATCTGCCTCGATCAATGTCGCTGTAGCCGTTTGATACAGAAGATGGGGAAATTCTGCGAAGAATTTTGAGGTCTTGGCCAGTTGCCCAGTTGCTAGGTGTCTCACTTCGTCTACACTGAGAAGGGAAGGAGTCAGTCGTCCCGACAGTTGACCGTTCAGCACAAACTGGAGCAGATCTTTCAGTTGGTCGATCGATTCTTTCGCTAATGCATATGCATACGCTCCCACTTGGCAGTTTAGCACCCTGCTGAGACCAAAGAATTGTTTCTGCAATGCTCGTGTGTATCCAAACAGCTTTGTTGTTGCTTCTGCCAACTTCTGATTGAAGTCATCCTCGTGTTTTATTCTCGCCGCTAGGGAAGCCTTTATTTTGCCGATTGAGTTTTCTTGTTCAGTTAACATCTGTTGGATCTTTTTAATTGTTCTTTCGTTTTGAACACTAAGGTCCAGTGCCGTTGCAGCTGTCGCTATTGCAGCGACCCCCACGAGGAATCGCCGTCTCCTGTGTGGAAGTTTATGGCACCTAGCGTCGGTGATGTTAAAGGTTTCGCAGAGCCTTGCCGATTTGAGCTGGTATTCCGACAAATAGATAGCTTCATATGCCGCCGATAAAGCATTTATCTCTAGTTGGTAATTCGCCTCCGCCATTTCGGTTCTTTGTCTAGTGTGTAGTCCGCAATGTAGCCCTTCAGTTAGTGCCGAAATATTGGCCTTCTGGAGTTGTATGACTATGCTGGACACTTGGTATCCAGCATGGGTGATGAGAGTGCCTGTCCTTTCCATTAACACTCCTCGTGATGGTAAACTCACGAATCCTGTTCCGTCTCGCCCAATATCTAAAGGTAGAACTTCTGGTTCGGGAGGATCGCCTAGAGATTCGCCGTCTACTGTTCCGAAGATTGCCAAGTTCCATATGGTTGTCAGGGTGGTGATCCAGAGCAGTATCCTCCATAGTTCGGTTGACATTTTGCTTTTAAAAGTTGAGGTTAGTGGGCGTTTATCACTTATGTGTTATGGTTCAACACTACTGGGGTGCTCTGAGACTGTAATATCGTTACCAAATTGAGTTTATCACTCCAATAGTGCGGAACCACATGCAAATAACACATATTTACAGATAACATAGAAATTTCAAGCACAATTTAGGTTTGTGAAATCATATTAGTCTGGTAATTAAACACGCAAATATGTGATTAACGGTATTCAATTCATCAATTCCAATTCCACTACATCTCATTCAATCAAAAATTTTCAAAATGTTCCCTAAAAATGTCGTCGTTCTGGAAAGAAACACTTAAAAGTTACACTTCTTGAAATTTCGTCAATGATATTCTTATCTGGAAAATTTCGAAAAAAATCGCCTTAACTTAAAATCACACGTGCGTATTACAAATTCATTCTACGCTAACCATTTTCGCCTTCTAATACGTGCTGTAAAACAACAATTCACATTATATCGTACAGGTGGTCTGCTCGCCAATCTAGCTGACCTTCGTACTGTAAGTTCAGTTTGCTCTGCTTCTAGAGCTGTGTCCGCCTGAGGAGCTTCTGCTGGTCCTTGTGGTTCGTCTATTACATCTAAGTCAGCTGTCGGTTGCAATACCAGTATCTGTTCTTCTTCTTCTTCGCCTTCTGATTCAGGATTGAGAAATGAGGCTGTGTCAACGCCGATGTCGCTATTCTGCATTTCTCGAGTGTTGATCCTTTCTTGTATCATCGTATCCAGAGCTTCTAGTGTCGCCGCGGGGAGGTTGCATTTCTTTAACCTATTGAAATGCGCTCTGAATTCTTTAAACGGCTCTTTGGTTGTCTGAAGAATGTAGGTGGTATTACTCAATCGTTCTTTGATTCGGTAGGGACCTGTGTAATTTCGAGAGAATTTTCTTGAGCCCTTCTCGAATGCGCCTTTCATCATCCAGACGTAGGATTCAGGTTCTAGTGGTTTTCCAAACTGTTTTCGATCCGCATAATCTTTAATACTCTGCATATTCGCCTGCAATTTCGTTCGAGCATGATGCTCGATTTGGTAGAGTACTTCTTCTAAGTAGACATTATATTCAAATTCTGGGGGATCTTCCGCCAGAGGAGGTTGCCCGAATATAAAATGGACCGGCAATCGCGCGTTAGCGCCGAACATTATTTTGAAAGGTGCGATCCCGGTCGAGTTTGATGCTTGCGTGTTGTACGAGAGGACCGACAGGCTGAGATATCTGTCCCAGGATCGTGGTTTTAAAGCTGCCCAGTGTGCTATTGAGTTTTCTAGAGTCCTGTGAACTCTTTCCACGATTCCGTTGCATCTTGGGACCCAGGGGAGACTCCACTTCTGTTTTACGCCAAGGATCAGGTGGAGTTCCTGCATCGTTTTTGCTATTAGCTGGGAGCCAGCGTCACTCTGAATCTGTAGAGGTAATCCAAAAACGCTGAAAATGTGGGTAACTAGAGTATCTGCTATTGTGTCGGAAGTTATTCTGCTGAGTGGAAACGCCCAGGCAAATTTTGAGAAACAATCCAACACGCTGAGGAAGAAGATATTTCCCTTTTTGGTTCTTGGTAGTCGCCCAACTATATCTATAGAAATTTTCTGGAGTCTGCATGATGTTCCAGTCATGGTAAGTGCTGCATTGGGCCTCCTAGGGGGTCGTTTCAGTGACCCACAGCTGGCACAGTTTTTCACGAAAAGATCGGCATCATAACGGAAGGATTTCCAGTGAAACGAGTGGTCTAAAACCGAAATTATTTTCGCCGCAGATCGGTGACCACCCGTGGGGTCGCTATGTACTGCTTTGAGGACCTGGAGTCGTTTATGGTGGGGTACCAGCATTCTTTTATCGCCACTTTTATTGGTGTACACCATCACTTTACTATCTTTTAACGTTGTTATTTTGTCGCGTTTATGATAGTAGAATCTGGTAACCGGAGGTTCCAGGTCTAAAGCCATAGCCTTATTTTCGAACAGGATCTCGTACAGTCTTTTGAGCGCTGGGTCTTTCATCTGTTCTTGTCCCAGTATATCAGACAGTTTTTCGCCATCTGTCTGCTTTTCTGGTGCAGTTATGTCCACTGGTTCTTCACCAAGCTCAATGTCGATAGTAGCTTTTGGATCTCTTTTATCGGAGATGAGGTTGATTTGAATCTTTGATCGCCCGAGGGTGGAGTGTTCTGAAGGAGGAAGTGCAATGCGCGAGAGAGCGTCCGCTGCTTTGTTCTCTGATCCGGCTCGGTACACGATAGTGTAGTGGAACTGTGAAAGTAACTCGCACCATCGCGAGATTATACTTGGTGGATCGTGGAAGGAAGCTAACCAGGTAAGGGGGCGGTGATCTGTTTCAAAGATTACTGTTGGTTGACCCAGTATATAGAATTTGAACGCTTGTGCAAAGTAAACTATCGCCAGAAGTTCACGTTTTGTTGCTGAATATTTAGACTGAGCCGTATTGAGCAAGTGACTTCCAAAACACACAGGATGACGTAGTCCCTCCCGGACAACTGACAGGACTCCTCCGACAGCCGTTTGTGAGGCATCCGTGGTTAGAACAAGTTGTTCGCCAGATCTTGGATTAACTAGTGTTGGTGCTGATGTTAGTCTTTTGATTAGTTCTTGGAACGCCTTCTCACAGTCTGAATCCCATTCGAACACAGCCGATTTAGAAGTTAGATTGTGGAGTGGCTTGGCAATAGCACTAAATCCTTTTACATGTCGCCTGTAGAAGGAAAATAGTCCCAGTGCTTGTCTCACTTCTTTCACGGATGTCGGGGTGGGATAGTTTCTGATCGCCTCTACTTTTGCGTCTTCACACTGTATTCCTTCGGCAGACACTACAAAGCCGAGAAAGGTCAGCTTTTTCCTGAAGAGATCACACTTGGAGCTTTTTATTTTTAGATTTTGTTCCCATAGGATTTGTAGTACTCTCTCTAGGATTTCCAGATGTTGTTCCTCTGTGATTCCTTGGCAGAGGAGGTCGTCGAGATATTTCGCCAAATCGAAAATGGAGATCGGCGCAAAGATTTTGTCGATAGTTCTTTGAAACGTTGCAGGACTATTTTTCATTCCGAAGGGCATAACCCTAAAGCAGAAGAGACCATTTGGCACTGCAAATGCGGTCTTTAGTTTGTCTTTTTCGGCCATTTTTATTTGTAGATATCCACTACATAGATCTAGGGTGCTGTAGATTGGTGAAGCTTGTATGGTGGCGAGTAGGTGTTGGGCGTTGGGCAGGGGATAGCTATCTGCAACTGTCTCTTGGTTCAGCCTACGATAATCTATAGTAATCCTAAGAGTGGAGTCTGCTTTCTTAACAAGTACTATTGGACTGGACCAGGGACTGGTTGTTTCTTCGATCAGGTTTCTTTCCAATAAGTCATTAATGATCTTCTCAAGCTCCTCTCTATGTGCTGGTGGTACTGGTCGGGGTTTTTGCTTAATTGGTGTATCTGTGGTCAATTCGACCGTATGAAAGACTTGATCACACAGACCCCATGGTTCGCCTTTGAGGTTAAACAAAAACCTGTACTTGTATAGCATCTCTAGGGCTTTCGGCCTCAGTTCATCATTAAGCTGCCACTTGTCTTCTTTTAGAGCCTTTAGGAGTGTGAGCCATCTTTCGCCGTCTTTTTCAGGTGAGATGTTTAGTGGTTTTACTTCATTGATCTGCTCCGCCGTTGAGCATGATCTCAAGTACTTTACATCTGATGGAACCGGTCCCTCGGTTAGGTGCCCTATGTCATCATATTGGTCGATCAATATTGGTTCGTCGTGTAAGTTATTGATCACAATGTTAACTGTGTTCTCAGTCTTCTTTGTTTGGCAGATATGGGGCAGGATGGAACAAGAGAAGTCGAAGTCATCATGTGGTACGAACATGGTTTCTTCCGCTGATGAGAGTTCAGGAGGGAGCTGGAGGGGGAGTTGCTGCTGTTGTCCTGGGTTAATGACACACGTTATAGCTGCTAAAGCTGGATACTGGTGATCATTTTGTTTCTGGGTAACTGTCATTACCCTCACCGTGTTTCCTGTTTGTGTGCTTAGACTTTGCTTGTCAAAGTCCAACACCATTTTATGCTGACGAAGGAAATCGTTGCCAAGAATGAGGAGCTGTGATATGTTCGCCACTATTACATTCGTTGTATAATTGTCGGATCCGATTGTTACCTGGAGTTTTGTTTTACCAAACGTTTCTATTTCGCTATCGTTTGGTCCAACTAGTCTTGTGTCATCGGGATCAATTTCCAGGTTGAGAGGTTGGTTGTTGATCAAAAATGAATGTTGTATTATCGATGCAGCAGCGCCAGTGTCTAGGAGGGCCTTTATTGGGACATCGTTGACGGTCAATGCGACATAAGGCAATGGAGGGGTGGTAATGTTCTGACAAGTTACCACGTGGTCGGACTTTGTTTCTGCACAATACTCCTCTAAGTCGTCTAGGTGGCCCCAAGTATCTACTGGGGCCGTGAGGAGTTTAAATTGTTTGCAGTATTGGAGATGTGTTGCCTTTCTACGTCTTTGATTCGCTTTACTACTTCTTCAATCCAGCTTTCTGGTGGTTGTGAGTTGGAAAAGTTGGTTCGCCGATTGAAGTTTCCTTGTGGTCTTTGTTGTGGTACATAACTTTGTTTTCCTCGTTGACCCTGGTTTGGGTTTCTTGGTCTCTGCTCTTGGTATCTTTGGTTTGGGTATCGATATGTTGTTCTGTTGAAGTTTCGTGGGCCTGCATTATATTGGTAAGTTTGCCTAGGTCTCGGTCTCCATTCGGTAGGGGCAAATGAGTCGCGTGGTCCATCATATCGATAAGATGGTGGTTGATACGCCTGCTTGTCCTGATGTGATGTTGACTCGGGTTGCCTGTTGTTGTAGATTTGGTTGACTGCCAGTTGGTCTAGTCGGAGTGATAGCTCGTCCAATCGAGATGTCACATCGTACTCTCTTGGTTTGGGTTCTTCTTCTGCAACAAAGTTCACTGACCGTGATGATGCCGACTGACAGCCGTGTAGCATGATCGCCGCATCTAGTAAACGCTCCATATCCACCTCCTGTAGTTCCCGTAGTCTTGACGCTATGTACGGGTCCGAGATGTTGGCAATGAACGACTCTCGGAGAGAGCCCTCTCTCATAGCCACGTTGTCGGGGTACGCTTTACCACTGAGCTTCTGAAGTGCCAGGAAATATTCCCAGATACCTGTTGATTTTTCATGATAAAATTAAATAGATTATTCCTAATAGTTACGTGTAGGTTCACATTTATTGTTACATTTAAAACTTTAATTTGATCACTTCGAACTTACGCATACACTCACGGACGCACGTGTAACTTTATATAGTCATTCGCCTACACACTTTTTCACACGTGACTTACTACGTACGTTTCAAATTTCGACTTTAGAGTTAACTACCTTCAGTTTTTAGACGTCGCCTATTTCTAAGTTCCGCGACATACTTCTCACTATTCTGGTTGTACCCTTCTGCTCTCCTTAGTTGTGTTACTACATCGTCCAGGTCGTAGTCTTCGCCATCTGCTAATAGTCGAGTGAGGCTGCTTAGTGCCTTATCGTCCAGTAGACTGATGAGTAAATCCGCCTGTTCTTCATTAGGGCAGTTTGCTGACCTTGCATAAGCCTGGAACCGCTGTAAGTACAATTCCAGATCAGATCCACTTTTGAATTGAGGTGGGGCCCTCACATAGAGTGGATGCAGTGGCATTCTGGGCTGATATGCTGGTGGGTGTTGGACTCCTGGAGCCGCCGCCGCCGCTGCTGCTGCAGCTGCTGCAGGTGCCGCCGCTGCCGGAGGTCGCTGCCGTCCGTCATTGTTCATGGTCCCTGTTTACGGTGAGTTTTTGTGTTTAGAATAGTGGAATACAACGTACTTAGGTGCAATACGATTTAACCCTTACATGCGGATAATACTATATCGCTTAGCAATGAAATTGATAACTTTCAAGGACAGAATTTTATACTTTTCATGGTTGTTGAACTTCATAGCCAGTTATTAAAACGCCGTTGGTCAGTTGTAATATGTTGTATTTAAATAGTATAATAAAAAAAAAAAAAATACCCTGGTTATATCTTGAGTACAGTTGCCATATACAATTACCCATATAATAATGAAATTCGCCCATAAAGTAGATAAGTTTGTCCCAGAGTTGAAAAATACGTATTCTACGAATTTTATAAAACATCAAAAATACGTCAAATACGGAGCATTTTATTTCGTTGAATAAAATACGTTAAAAGTGTTATTGTACCATTGATAGCTCCAATAAAATAATAAGTACTATTGCTTTATATAAATTTACGATTTTATCAAAACTCGCGTAGCTCTGTCGTTTTTCACCTCGCATATGACTTCAGAGTTCTGGGCACGTGCTATACCAAAGCATTAAAGCGTTGAAGTTAAATAGAACTGTGTCTGAAAAAAATGCAAACGAACGACATAACTTTAGTGACTAAAGTTAGTCTTTGAATGAAATTTTTTTTAAAAACACGTAGTTTAACGTATTCCTGACGTATTTTATTTCTAAGCAAAAATACGCAAAATACGGCGCATTTAAAAATTATCTCACGTACTTTTCAACTCCGGTTTGTCCATAAAATACATAAGGTTGTCCTTAAAATACATAAAGTCGCCCATCAGATAAATAAGATTACCTATAAATATAATAGTTCCCATGATAATATTACTTGTCTTAGCCTTTCGACCCAGGTTAAGGTTATAATTCGCCGAAAAAACTTGAAACTGCTACGATATTTCCTGCGCCGCCGCCTTCTCCGCTTTTGCCAAGCAAATACTCATTTCTTCTTTAGTAAGATTCCTGTCCCCAGTCTTTTTTATGCAGACTGTCTTCTTTCTGCGTAAACCACCATCTTCTGTCGCCACTACTGTCAATATGTTGTCTACTGACATCTTAAATGTTACAAAAACTGTCAGTTCGCCCCGTGGCATTGGGAGTACCTCCATATGAAACACGCCCAGCAGCCTGTTGTTGGACGCCCAGCAATCATCGCCTGCCTTTACCTCTATCAGGACTTGGCTTTGAAAATCCGCCGACGTCTTGTACGGTAGGGTTCGTGTCGCCGGTAGGGGTGTGTTCTTCCAAAGGATTGGGGAGAACACATCGCCAAGCGTGCCCACTCCGATCGTCTCTCCTGCTATTTCGGTTACCATTACTATTCCGGTCGCCTCAGGAGGTGCTGTGAGGGCCCTTAAACGATGCGCCGCCCCAAGAGCGATTGCTTCGTCCTCATCGACGCCGTTCATGATCGATGCCTCCGGCAGCTCTTCTGCCACGATTTCTCGCAACACCCTCACTCGGCTCGTTCCGCCCGCCAATATCACAATATCCACGTCTTTTCTTGTCCATTCTGCCAGTTCTAACGTATTATCGATGTATGTGTTTATTCTGGTGAGGAATGGCCTCACCAGGCGTTCAAACTCCACCAGCGATATCTTGACCTTTTCGCCCAGTATTTGGATTTCCGTTTGATCCTGGGTCGTCAATAAGTGTTTTGCCCGATTGCAATCTTCTAGCATCTTCGCCGTCACAGTCGTCGTTTTCTTCTTTGTTTTCTTTAGTGCCCAGTTCGCTAGCATTCGGTCGATTTGACGGCCGCCCATGTGGGGGTCGCCGGACGTCGCCTCGACTTTCAGCTTGTTGTCGGTCTTGGTAATCGCTGAGATGTCAAGTGTGCCGCCGCCTACATCACACGTGAGGATCTTCGCCCCAGATGGAACTAGATCTGTGTAGGTAAGTGTTGCCGCTGTGGGTTCATTGAGAAGTTCGTGCACTTTGATACCTGCTAATTCAGCCGCATCTTTGGTTGCCTGACGCTGAGCGTCTTTGAAGTATGCAGGTACTGTAATGATTGCCTCTACCTGCTTGCCTGGAAAGTTCGCCTTAACTTCTTTTAGTAACGCCGCCGACAACTCTTCTGGTCGCGTCTTCGTTTTGTCTGTCCCGACAAACATGTTACCATCCATCTTGTATGGGTGATGGGCTTCTTTGGTGATGGTCGCCGCCTCGACCGCCGTCGCCCCCATGTATTTCTTTGCTTCGTAGATTATGTCTTGCGGTTTGCCGTCAATCTTTGCTTTCTCGCCGACCTTGTTTGTGGACAGGTTTACGATTGCCGGAAACTGTTGGCATACCTTTGGCACTTCTCCCTCCGTTGTTGCTACCACCACGACCGTTGTCCCTAAGTCAATTCCTATTCTAACTATGTCTGACTCTGTCATCCTGGGAGTGAGTTGGTTAATTTTAATTTAACTTTGTTTGTAAAGTTTTGTTGATTGTGTACTACAGTAAAGCTTCAATTTCAATCAGGGTGCCGCAGTAAAATTGTATTTTGGTTGATAAAAGAACGTGTGATTGCACTAAGATTGATTGGATCTTTACCGTAGTGTTGAGACATTGTTATTTAGTACACCATGAATTTCAAGGACCCTTTTATACAACGGTTAATTTTTTTTTAGTGAGTCTACAGCAGTGTTTTGAACTTTATTTTAAAGGTACGCTTATTACAGTTTAATACAATTTCACAACAATAATATATAATATCGAGGGACGTGCTTATCCACCCATCGCCGTGCCATGCTTGGTCGCCACCTCAGATGTCGAGCTTTTCGCCTAATTGTACCGCTTCTCGGACTCGCCGCTCCACATCCTCCGGCTGATATTTCGCCGCCAATGTGATTTTCCTCATTCGGTGGCGAATCGCAGCTCGCCACTCTTTCCCAGCGTGAAAATCGCCAAGGTCTTCGGTGCACGCCCTAAAGACGGCGTGCTCTATTCGTGCCAACGCCTCTTGAGCCGTCTTTGCCACGGCGTCGTAGTCTGTCGCCCCCTGCACCTCAAGGATAAGTAGGAGGGGCGCCACCTCTTTTAATATGATTTGTTTTAAGGCTATCTTTCTTGCTGTTGCCACCCTGCTTGTCGGTTGACTAGTTCGTTTCTTAATTTTCTGGATCACCTCAAGTGTATACTCGTCTATGAACTCAGCCATGTTATCTAATTGGGGCTTTACATTAGTTGGGTCATGTTCGTAGCTTTAAAAATAATATCGTAGCTTTTTAAAATAATATCGTGGCTTTTAAATAAAAAAAAAAATAATAACCAGTGCGTATTTGAGTGTGTCATGACAGCCTGTATCCGGTCACCCTTGCTCACCTTACTACTCTCCTTTTTTTTTTTTTTTTCGTTTTATATATAATAACGGCCCAGTGCCCATATTGTTATACTTATATAATATTTCATTAAATTAGGCGCCAACTACCGCTTATTTATCATTATAAATATCATCCCGCTTCAATATTAACTTGGCTATTTCTATACCGCCGCATGCTATTTATATCGCGCCGCAAAACGTGCTTTAATTATCATCGATCTTCTCACTTTTGGAGGAATAAAATAACCGGTCAACCTTTATATACATAAACACATCTCCATTTTTTATACCGGTGAGCATCATCATTTATATAGCGCTTTATCGGAATATCATTTATATAGCGGTTCATATGCACGTGCATTTTATATAGCGGCGAATTTCAACTTTAAAATGTAGGCGGTTAATCATCAGTTCTATTCTAAGAGCTCTATTCATAAAAGTGAGGTTGCTTTACTACAGTTGCCTAATGAAACCTTTTACCTGGTGAAATGAATGGTGAATGAGTGAATTGATAAGTGAATGAATTTGATGTACCTGATGATTACCTCCTGTAGCTTAAGCTGGCCACTGTAGTACTGTGCGCCCTCACTTATCCTTACCTTACGTTAATATAAGTATTTATAGTATATAGGCCGGTACCGTTGTCGGCCAGGATCGCCGTATTTAAGTAGTATATAAATTAATTGGTGGTGATTTCATGGTTATCTTATCCACTTATAGTTATACCTTTGGTGACCGGATTGGTGAGTGTGCTGCATGCTTTGTGAAAACACACATGTTGTTTTATACAATTAAACAAGTGTAGGGATGTATTCAAACTTGAAATAAATAAATTATATAATACTGGCATTTACTGCCAGTCCGCCCTAACTTGTTCGCCACTATATTGTTCGCCACTCTTACTCTGCCTTAACAGTTTACCTTATCCTACCAGTCGGTTTCGCCTACCGTGACTGATACGTTTAACAGCGTGAGCGCCGCTACCTTCTGTATGTCGACCAGAGCCTGGCTCTGTCGCTTATTGAGAGTTAAGCCTGGCGCTTCTGGTCGCCATCCACGATCTAAGGTCGCCACTTCAATGCTTTCCCCCAACTCCTTCACGAATGGCGCCATCAGGATTTTCTTTAAAATCTTAAGGGCGCCCAATAAAGCTGACGCTGGCCCCGTCATGGTCAGGCGCCTTACTGAGTTATTCGTGAAACTGCTGATCCTACTTGCTTCGACCGCCACACCACGGGATTCAATTATCTTTACTATGCTCCTCGGGAGCTGGTTGCGGTTCGCCGGTGATGCCTTTCGTTGGCCGTTGCCTAAAACTAGACCGACGAATTCGCTCGATAAGAAAAATGTTATCTGCCGTTTCGCCATCGACAGGTCCGTTAGTGCTGAATCTTCAGATTGGAACGGAGGAGAGTTCATATTTACTTTCTGTAATGTGTGCATTTTAGTTATATTAGTGTGATTACACAGCCCAAGCGATTTTGTGCACACACCAAGCCCGCGCTGCTAGCCGCCGCAGAACCAAAAGCAGGATTAGTTGCTCCCGGGCGTAGATCGAGCCGACTGATCCCCAATCCGCTTTCCGGGAGAATTAGCGCATTCATGAGGAATACTCGCACCATCATCCTGTGCCCAACAATCTGTTTTAACAGAATTGCCGCTGACCCATCGGTTCGCTGAAACACAGGGAGACAGGTACACTATAGCACTAGCTAAGCGTTTATAGGGTGCTCTCAACTATCCCCCTTTTGCTCCCGCGGCAACCAAGCCGCACCAACTCAGCTGGGCCCACAGATCGATTAGAGGCTGTTGTGACTTATAGTTTAACAATATAAAAGATGTGTAAATTTAGTACGATCGTATAGCTAGTCCACATAGATCACAGCACTAGAAATATTCCATTTTTCGGGGTTTATGCCCTGTTTCGTGATGAAAATATTTTAAATTAGCTTATCTTGTCCAACATTGGATCTAGTATGCTGTACTTGGAGACGTTGGGACTTTGTTTGAAAAGCATTAATACACTAATAATATATATATTATTGCTGTTGGAGGTCTAATGGGATGACAGTACATCATGCCAATAATTAGGCAGCTCTACACATTTGGTACGTGGGTCGCCTTGGTAGTGATTTACACTGTGTGGTGTCACGTGACTTTATGTGCTGATTCGGTACCAGGTCTTTTTTACTGAGCGGGTCAGGGTCGCTTGCACCCTGCAGGTTTTGAGTCAATACTCACAATCGCCATTACTCACCAGTTAAACTTGTGCCACACTTTGACACATTGAGTGTTTGCTCATGAACGCTACACTACTTATGTTAGACAGGTGCTCATTTGGTACGCCTCTTACGTGATGTAACATTTATTGAAAAGATTAGGTCCTGTCTGACCCTGTGTCACGTACGTTCGGCCCATGCATGAGCACTTAAATGCGCTATGCGTGCTCGTTAACACCTTAGATTCTAGATGACTTCGATATTTAGTGTAGGCGGACTCTTAATTGGCCCGGCTGCTGTCAGCAAGGTTGCTGTTATAAATATCTCCGGGATTTCGACGCGGGATCATATTATCACTCAGCCCGGCCCGCTGTTAGATAAACATCTCAAGGTGATATCATCCCGCCCCGGAAATTTGTATAAACCCGGCCCGCTTTTTAGTCGTAACTGATGTTTATCATTCAATCCTCCGACTTACAATAATCAATGATACTGCTGATTAGAACTCGATAATAGTAGAACAGTTAGACGCGCGATCACGTGGGCGCGTCACGTGCGTACCGCGTGCCACCAATAGCTGCATACGCCGAGTCTATACCACGTGACACGAAAGCGCACCACGTGATATGAAACATCGTAACCGTCCACTTCTTTTACACGCAAATTCCTGGGAACGTTGCCAAAGCAGCTAATTCTTGGAATTTCTCCAACGCGTGGCGTGAGAAGTTGGCGACTAGCCAGCTACCCTTGTCCGTGCCCTAAAAATAGTATTGTTTTGCTTGCTCTCCTTCCAGCTCTTGTTCCTGCTAACGTTCAAGCTATTGCTCCACTATGACAGATCGGTTTGACATTCAGATTGATTAAAAACTATTTTATCACTCTCTTCTAATATATAAAGTATAAATCCCTTTTCGAAATCGCCGGAGATAATTATAATCCATAAACACTTCACGCTCAGGGCTAAATTAATGTAATCCCTCAGCTGGCGCTTCGGGATTACATATTAACACAAAACTCGTGCGCTGCGCGCACTCGTATGTGTTTATCAGATCATCCCGCTAGCGCGGGATGATCTGTTATATAAACCCTTTGCGTGGCGGGTTTATGTTATTATTAATTGATCCAGCCTGGAGCTGTTCTACGGCGCTCCATTATGATGACACTGTTTCCAGGGTGCGACACACGGTTTAATCTACTAATTACTGCCGTTATCGGATATGGTTATGAAGGAGTTCGCCAGATGATATAATTAGCCCGTCCAGTTTCAATATAATTATACTAATGCTGATAATTTTTAAAGAGGTGTCCTGAAATATTTTGAAAATTTCAGGATTAATGACCTGTGATATTCGCCAGTCACTTGAGTGTTTCTAATTTCAGCCGAGGACTAGTATGCCCGGAATTCTATGTGTTACTAGAAACAATAATATCGGAGCTGACTGATACAACCATGTTATACGTGCCTAGATACTGCCGTGCTTGATCGTGATTTCTCACCTGCACCATCATACATTCACCGTAAGCAAGTTTAAGTATTTTGACACAAGTATTTACGTGATCTTAATTTCATAATATGCAAGTATCAAAAATTTTTTTTAGGTTGGCCGACTGAAAATTGACTGATTTCACGGTCGCGCTTGTGGCCCTGCTTGCTTTACTAACGTGAGTTGTCAACGACTTTTGTTAGATTATGGTATTAATCGTAATGTGATGTCATACAGTTTATAATACGGAATGTGGAATTGACGAGTTATCTCAAAAGTGCTGTATAAATCTGCTGGATCAATAGGGGGGGTTCGTAGAATGTAATTCGCCCAAAAAAAAAACATATAATCCGCGTGTTAAGCTGTTAATAGTAGTCTCACCAAGTGGGAGCTACTGTGTAAACTACGCAAACTAAGGCCATGCAGAATTAATGACTACATGGTCATCAAGTGGGTGCTCGCCTTCGTCTTTGTCAAGGAATTTAAAGAAAATTAAAGGAATATTTTAACCTGTTTAAAAAAAGTACAGAGATTTAAGGCCATGCAGACTTACCACTGCATGGTCGTCAAAATCTTTCGGCCAGTTCTGCATACAGCCGCCTTTTTCATTAAACTAACGGCGATCTATATAATTTAGTAGTGTTATTGGTGTTTTATGGTAAAATGTAAGAATGTCCGCAGTTGTTTAACCACGGACACATCACGCCTATTTAAGTCTAGTTGCAAATAATGGCCGTAAAATATTCGGATAAATAATGTAAAAATTCCGCGTTAATCAGTAGGCTGGCATTTGACACAGTGCTTTGTCTCTTTGATTGAGACGGGTTCGACGTGATGAATATTGATTTATGAGTAAAATAAAAATAGTGGAGTGAGCTGAGCGTGAGTGAATTAATAAGTTTGGCTTAAGCTGGTCCACTCGGTAACCGTGGTTTGTATTGGTGCCGTTAATTTGAATATGAGCCATATTCGATCTCAGAATTTTTTGTGTAGTTACTTTAAAATGCTGGCATTCTGGGGCGTTACAAAAGGTTTGCCTATGGCCTCTCTTTTGCACATACGACAAAATGTGCCTTCCCAGCAGTAACCACGTAGCCTGGCCTTTGGTTACCATAGTGTATCAACTCTCGCTTCATTACACATACAATTATTATCAGAAATTATTGTCGTCAAAAAAAACTGAATAATTGGAAAATTCAATCACATTGGCCTTCGCCCTGTATTAAAATGTTGCTTTCTTTCTAGAAAGTTCGATTTCGCCATATATGGGCGTGGAACATTTTATAAACTTATAAAATTAGCCTCGATGCTACTGCCTACATAACTTAAAATATTAAATTAACATACTTGTAACGATGAGTTGTGATGTGGATAATATATTGACGCAATTACTGACCAGCACGGTAACACACAACTTATACAGTACAGTTACTCCTCAGGGCTCTATTTCTTAGTTACTGATTTAGTAACGCCATGTATGGCCCGTTATATTTCATTATGTTCTATCATATTTCGCCAAAAATTTTCCGCCAGAAGTAGCACATTTAGCTTACAATTCGTTACTTAGTTACTAATTTAGTAACGCCATGTATGGCCCGTTATATTTCATTATGTTCTATCACATTTCGCCAAAAATTTTCCGCCAAAAGTAGCACATTTAGCTTACAATTCTTTACTAGTGCAAACTGAGCGCTTTTATGGAACGACAACTCTTACCTTGGTGGCCTGCAATGCCTCTTCTTGGGAGTTGTCCTCTTCTTATCCACTTTGTCGCCGTAATGTGGAGTAGAGATCTTTTGAGTTTGTCTTGTCTTGCTTCTGAGGTATTCTCTCTGTCCTTCTCGGAGTTCGTCAGAGAGATAGCCGTCTGTAGGATTCGTCTTCCTTGATTGTCTTAACTCGTTACTGTTTGGGAAAGTTCTTTTAGAATCAGAGTCTCGTTTCAGTCTCCAATTTGTAGGAACCTCCCGTGGGAGTAACTACTAACTAGTCACTAGGTCTACGCAATTTATAGGGCTCCATCCTATAAGAACCAGTATAGGATCTAACTACGCCTGGTATATAGTACTGACTACAAGTCTTAATAACTTGCGGTCTAACTACTAGTAGCTAGAGCGCTCTAATGATGACTAGCTTGAGGGTCTTCGGGATCGATAGTCTCCACCAGTATGGTGTTACTCTAATTCGCCAAGAACTTGTATCCTCCTTAGGATGAGTGGGAGGGGTGGACAGTTGAAGAGCTGGTTCTCTAATCTGCATATCGCCACCGCAGCTTAAAGAGTCGACTTCCCTCAACAAGTCCGGAGATGAGTCTGATCGCTGGCCGGAGATGAGTCTGATCATCTTCAGTCGCACGGAGGCAGAATCAGGGCGTCATCTTAGGGATAAGGGCAGGAACAGAGTAGAAGTGAAGGGATCCAGAGGGTCAGTGTCGGAACGATCGGAGGCCGAGTGACCAACTCGAAGTTGGAATAATGGAACTGAGTAGAAGTGGGGAGAAGTCCAGGTCGTCATCTCGAATAGTCTCCCAGGTTCTGTTAATTTACCGTTTAGACTCAGAGGTCCGCTAATTAATTGGTCGTATCAGCTCGGTTTGTCTCGTCCTGTCCCGGTGCACTGAAATATGAGATTTCGCCGTCAGGACACCGGTTCGGGGGCTCCGTGATTGGTTGCTATTCGTACGGTTGCTACGGTGATTGGCGCGCTCCACAGTTTGATGGGAGCCTCATTACTGCAACTCTTAATGAGTTTTCATTCGCTCCTAGGCAGGTGTCCCGTCCGGTCCATCACGGTATGAACTAGGTATGAAGTGTAAGTGTCAACTCCCAGTGCTCAGTTATTAACTGAGCGACAAAAAGAATAGGGGGCCGAGGTTCTTACAATCTATTCAGGTCGACCTTAAATTTCTGCTCTATCTCTTTTCCGTTGATAGTCAGTACATAATACTTTTCAGTTACCAGCACATATATTTCGTTTTCTCTCGTTAAATCAGGCAAGTTTGCTTCAAATCCTTCTGCCCATTGATATTTGCTTATTTTCGAAGATACAATTAGCTTTCTGTATCTGTTTTTATTGTGAAGTCGAAAGTCGAGATGATACATGCTGTAGTCATCGTTGTCCACAAGGTTAAATGTGAATCCACATCCTTTTCCATAATCTCCAGTGAATAGAGCATGAATGTAGAAGGTCGAGGAAACTTCCAACACCATATCAGTTGTAAAGATTTGCTTTCTATGAATGTCCGAATAGTTGTATTCCTTTAATTCAAAATTGGCAAACTTTTCGCGGCGCTCTGAAATCATTCAAAAGTATTAAATTAAGAGGCCAAAATATGAATATAAGATGTATCAAATAACACATATTATCACACTTTCGAGCCAAATTTGGCAGGAAAGCAGAATTGATATTACATGCCCCGATGGGGAGCACTGGCTCTCACCCGGGGGCATGAAATATCAATCAGTTGCTCAGAGAGAGCCCGACATTCCCATAGGAACAAGGAGCCCACACTCAACAACTGTTCTACTACTGTGAGGTACTGATTTAAATAAAGATTTAAATCAACAACCTGAAGTAGTCTATGACCGTAAATGCAATGATCAGATTAACTTTCCAGTATTAGGAAAAATATGTAAATATAGTTAGTTTTTAAAACATTTCCTTGCGTTTGAGATGTGTTAAGCGAAATAAAATTTTTTGTTGTAAAACTTTTTCAAGCTGTTGCTTTTTTACTGCACTTCATAGTTCAAAGCCTAATTAGGCTTCGGATGATGAAACAAAGTAAAAACTCCCTGGCTTGTACGAGCTTTAAGTGACTTAAGATTACTGAAAACGAGATCAAAGTTTACAAGCAGACTTGAAAGTTGAAAGTTGCACAAAGTTTTGGTACTTGTCAGCGATACAATCAATCAGGCTAATTAATTTCCTTAATCGCTTACTTGAAATTAAAAAGGAAGTGTCAGAACAAACTACAGTCGCCCTCACAAAAAATAGTAAACACTAAACGATGTTTGATTAATTCGAACGAAGAAAACGCACAAAACAAGAATCTATTAAGTCAAGAGTTACTTTCATAAACAATACTAAAGAGTACGGATGTCTGCTCTTGATATTAAAACAATCTAGAGTTGTATTGAAGAGATACATTATATTAGTACGGCTGTTCTGATAATTTCTAGTGAAGCAAATGTTGTACCCTCGTATATTGACGTGTAACTTCGCGTGTAACTAGGATATTTACAGCGGAATCTCAGGATTGTTATGTGTTTACCTTACTAAATACCTGTCAAGCAATGTTTACTTGGGAATCTTGTGGAGATTGTTTAGTTTCGGGATTAGGTTTTCCTTACCTCTTAATTAGGTTCACCACCCTTGAGGGGCTTTATTGGGTTTACTATCGTGTCACGTGAGCCTATTGGGTCACGTGATTAGGTCCTTATAGACCGCTTCCTTGTTGTATTCGGGGCCTTTTCGGTTCCACGTATTGTCATTCGGATTAGAATTATAACTGAGTATCACTTGTACTAAGACTAGTAAGGTCGAGTTAACTTACTTTACAAATAATGGCAAGATGAATATAAGCAGACTATAGATGTGGATACTGGTGGGGAGGTGAAACACATTTGTTTACTTTAATAGTAAGCACCTGTTCAGCGGGTTGAGGAGGTGAAACACATTTGTTTACATTTTTAGGGTAAGCACATGTTCAGCGGGTTGAAGAGATGATACACATTTTGTATTATAGAAGGCTTGTAACACTTGTAACGCTTTCTTGTTACCCCCCTTTGAGGGCCCCGAATTATTTTCTGAACGAAAGCTCAAAAATAACCGAGAAATCGACCTTCTTATTAACTCATTTTGATGACTGTTTCTGACCTAAAATTGCACGAAAAATCGATTTAGCTAGGTTTCAGAACCTATAAACACTTCCTTATCCCTCAAAATTGATGTTTTATAGTTGATACGAGCAACAAGCAACATATGTTTTGATCCTTCGGTTCTACAGCTCTTGACCTAGGCAGTTAAGCTGAACCCGACAGATCGAGGCAATCCTCACCTTAACTGATCAAACTGGTACTAACACAATTTTCAGATATAAATGTTCTTTGCGATACGTTTATTGCAGCTTTGCAACTTGAGTGAAGACCAGAGTACGAAAACACACAGCAGGTAAGTAACTCACTTTTGGTGACTGTTCCTCACGAACATTCTGATCCTGCAACATATGAACAGCTAGGGAGATCGTCTCCTTAACAAATCGGACAGGTACTATCACAATTTCCAGAGCACAGCATGATAACAAAGTCAAAAGAAACACAACGAAGGTAGGTTACCAACACCACAATATAACAATTATACTAACAACTGAATTAAATTTATTCTGACGACGGGCAGCCCTGATGTGCTCCGTCATCCTCAACGAGCGACCACTTGTAATAGAGGTGTTATGTCATGTGACACCGATCCGTCCAATCACAAACAGGACGAGTCAGCAGATCGATATCGTGTGTTTACTTTCCTTATCTTTATTTGACCCTCTGTTCACATTGTTATCTCTACCACATCTCGGCTCGGCAAGGTCCGCGTGCAATATCTGCACCGCGGTAAACACGCCATGATTACGTCATGAACTTGAAATAGTGTGATTGTTGTACTTATATAACCGTGCCCATTGCCCACGTACAATACAAACTGTTGGGGGGGGGGGGGGGGGGGTTTAAGATAAACAACCGATCTTGATAGTGTGTTGTTCGCTCCTCCAACTGACTGTGATGCTAACTGTTCAATCAGGAACGGAACATTAACATTGTTTAGTTATAGCATGTTTCGGTTTAGTTGTCCAATTGCGTATTATTAAAAACATTTACTCTAATATGAGGTCGCGATTGTGAACTGAGTGAGATCCAAATGATGAACTGTGCTTTAAGTTTACACCAACTGGAACCAAAGGAATATACCCATGAGTGCTCCCTAACTTAACTTGGACGGTAAGTGTTTGACAATAAAAACTAGGACACGAATTCTCTGACAAGAAATGTTAGCAGGTTTAAATAAAATATACCTGCAATTAGCATGAGCAGGTTTAAATAAAATATACCTGCAATTAGCAGGTTTAAATAAAATATACCTCCAACTGACTGTGGTGCTTATCGTCCAGTCAGGAACAGAATAATAACATAATTTTTTATTTATTCAAGTAGCCCTGGTCATTTTTAAAAAATCGTTGTCGACCTCCCTTAAAAAAACAGGGTTCAAATTGACCAGTTGGGCACACACGAATGCGATGTCGCTCAGATAAGGCAACATCTTCGCCACAACTTTGTTTCCCAAAATCTTGTACCGCTTCAGATAGCCAATCGAGCGTTCCACGTGGATGCGGGCGATGCTGACTTTCCTGCTGGCTGCTACTTCTTCCGGCGTGAACTGAGTCTTGCCCCACATCCCCGCTGGGATGTTTAGTGTAACTCCTGAAATTTAATTCGCTTTTTATTCCGCTTATTCTTAACTAACCGGACGATGATTAATCACTCTACACACAACTAGACTGTTACGTGACGTTTCAACACGTTTTCTAGCTGGCTCTGAAACCTTAACCACCCAGAATGATCCTAACCCTAACACAAACCCGATTTCTAACTTAAGCGTATGCTGAAACCTTAACGAGAAATTAGAAACCATAGGTCATAGCACGTTATCTCGCAAGAGGAGCATCATTTGGGTGATTCGCAATCAGCATACAAAATATAAATACTACGATTTAAGTTGGTTTTAACTGTTAGTGTTATAGGGGCCCGTTCAGAAAAATCTCATATTTCGAATGTAGCACGGTTGGAACTAACCTTCGGGCAAAATGTCATGAATGAGGAACCCCTTGTCAGCCATCACGTTGTCACCAACAGTCAGCTTCTGCAGTATGTCACTATCCACTACAATTTCCTTGTCGGTTGTGCCACCAGGGTAACAGCGGCTGACATATGTGATTACCCCACTGGGTGCAATTCCAATCAGTAACTTAGCTGTGTGCGTAGCTGGAGATGGAACAGAACGATTATGCAGGGGAAATTGTATGAGGTACGATAGCAGAAGATCTGTAATTTACGTTGCAGGTTCAGCATTATTGAAAGGTATGATCGACTGAACTTACACTTATAATGGCTGTAACATCTGGCGCCCGACTCAATGTTGGACGGAGCTTCAATTTGGACCTGTGGATTGTAGGAATTTTCAATTGCTACAGCTGCAATAACAAAATGAAATTTTGAACATCACAATTCGCACCCCGCCGTAATTGTACTGCTATAAGAACACCAATTCACTGGTCACGTTCAAAGCGAAATATTGCGTCAACTTATCTGCTGTGACTTTCATAATTTTTTCTGAGCTCTAAAGTTGTAGCTGCTCATTCGGTTCTGGTAATGGACTCAAATCATACCTCGGTACAGTCAATCACTATCCTAGTGTTGGGGTGGGAAGCGAAGCATGCGGGCATGGCTTTCTGGCACTTCGCTAGTGACGGTAGATTGTCGCCAACCAGGGTCTTGAATTTGTTGACCATGATATCCAGCCAGGACCTCCATATCGATGTTATCTGTGATCTCGATACCTGAATTTACCTGCATTTAGCTTCGTTGCAATATACTAGGAAAAAAGTTTTAAAGCCGTCCCTAGAACAGCTGCATCTATTTCTAACTCTTTTTTGAAAATGTGAGAAGTCAAAAATCAACATTTGAAAGGTCAACTGTTGTTACCCAAACTACCGCTGTTGCTACTAAAAATCTTACCTGAAAATCGACAGCTAAAATATCATCAGGAAGATTAACTCGCAGTTTCTTCAACGTGATGAGCAGTTGGTCCTCGTACAGGAGGGTCGAATGTTTGTTGCCAGTAACGGCGTAGGTGAGGGAGGTTTGGGTGCGATAAGACCGGAGGAACTTCAGCAAGGCAAGAAATACCTCTCCATTAGGTAATCCAGTGTATTGGTGAACCTGGGTAAATATTTCATATGCGGTAACGATTGGGACAACTTTACATAAGATGACGTGAGGAGTAATGATTGTGGACACTTAGTGATTTGTCGAAGTCATGACATTGATTTTAGAATAGTAATGAAATGTAGGAGTCTGGGATAGTTCTAAAATCGGGTACAACAGTTTGACTCAATTACGATGACAAAGAGCACAAACCATTCGCGCAGAATTCTTTATGGTGGCGAATCTGATTCCCTCCAGAAGAGAGTTCTTATACCGCTGTTGGTGGGTGTCGCATACTCTCGAGTCACTAGTAATCCATGCCCTGAAAGAGGTTACAGTTTGAGTTGTGTTCTATATAATGGTATTTATGATGATTGCAGGTGTAACTACAAGGGTCCAAGAATGTACGAATATGAAAACTGTTATGAGCAATCAACTAACGCGGGGTATGTTAGCTTGACCGATTCAAGGGCTCTTTTTGGTATCCTTCGTCTCCCAAACGTAGTACATCCAGGAATTGAACATTTCATAATCTTGTTAATGTAAAAGTTAGTATATAAAACTTGCAACAAGTTGACGTAGAAGTGCTGCACGTGCAATGTGCATATAATTAGATCGAGGAGCAGCGGTTCTGTATCAAAGCTGTTACAATTGATATGACTGGGCAGTTCGGCAAATTTAAAAATTAGTCGGCATCTACACTTTCCTTATTCAGCAAATGTATTCGAATAAAGTTTGAGACAAGCAATATTATATCATAATGTTATTTATATTTACAGCTACTTTCATGTCTGTTTTTTGCATTACTGACATTAAATTCCATACCACAGTGAGTACAGGAGTACGGTTTTGCTCCTGTGTGAACTCTCATATGCACTGTGAGATTACTGTTTCTAGTAAACCGCTTACCACACACATCACACTTGTGTGCTCTCTCTCTGGTGTGCATCAGAATATGCTCTTTAAGTGTGTCTGCCCGTACAAACCGTCTCCCACAATACCTACACTTGAACTCATCATCGCCATGTGTTAGCTTGTGTTTCTTAAGAACATCAGGTTTGTTGAAAGACATAGGACACACATCACATCTGTATTGTAGCAGTGCATGCTCTGAACTGATATGATCATACAGTTCCTGTTCAGAGGATGTCTTAACACCGCACGCATGATACTGACAATTGTGTGTCTTGTTCGTGTGGTTATGGTAGATGTGAGTAGTGAGGGTATTTTTCTGAACAGTAGTATAGTCACAATGTGTACACTTGTACTGCTTATCCCCCGTGTGTGTTAGAATATGACGGGTGAGGTGGTGCTGATGATCAGTCCTATATTGGCAGTAAGGACAGGCGAGTCTCGCTACTTCATCGTGTACTGTTCTAATGTGTCTTGTTAGATCACTCCTCCAACCAAACATGTTCCCGCACGTGTCACACTTGTGTCCTTTCTCTTTCCCCTTTCTTGATACTCCTTGAGTCGTCCCACATTTGTGTCTCTCCAGCTCTAGCTGCGTCTTAAACAGCTTCAAACAACCGGTTGCAGTGCAATGATATTGTTGACCTGTATTTAAATAAAGTAAGGAACTATCTAGTAATATCGCACGGCCTCGTGCACAAAGGTATAAAATTGCGATAACTATATCAATGATCTGACCATTACCGACTCCTTTTTCCTTCAATGTTACTAGACTCTAGAGATTGTTCTCACCATGTTCTAGATCGTGGTGTACACCGCTACAAGAAGGTAAGTTGTCATCAGATTCAGGTTTTCTGACACACTCTTTGGTTTGTGGTATGTTACTTTTGTTAGTACTTTCTATGGTATTGTCGCCATCATCATCTAGAACAATAATTCTATCCCTGTCTTTGAGAACATTCTTCACCTTTTTTTTATACCTGCGAGATAAAAAATTAGCATGTTAGCAATCCTAAAAGTACAGTTAGCACCACGCGATCAACTACAATTGCGGAACATATGCTGCAAATTATCGGTTAAATGAAGCCATTACAGTATGTTTAAAGAAAACTTTTAATACGAACTAGGACATCAAAGTATCAAAACTCACTCCTCATGCGTCATGTTATGATAGTTATCATACAACTCAAGTGCTCGATCAAGACAAGTATCTGTTTGATCCTTGTTTATTCTACCAAACTTAAACCGTTCCTCATCATCGTCAGGTACATCCTTGCTCCTGTCTGATATAAGTTCATTGTAGAGATCAGGGGGCAGCTCAATTCTCTCGATCTCCTCATCAGAGGACTCTCCGTTCTCCCTGAAAAGTAGTACCCATTGAACATATCATAACACATTGCTAAGTTCAAAATTTAAATAGAATTTGGACTCTGACAAATATTTATGCAAATAAGGAACACAAGTTAAAGCTCCAAAACATGATTATGGTAAAGTGTTAAGTTATCCAGTAAGATTATATAAGTAGACAGTGTTACTAACATGTCCTCCACGAATTTCTCCCAGCCACCAGGATAAGTCTCACAAGTAATTTTATAGAACTCCTCATCCGGCATAAGATAGCCTATGTCAGCCTCACATATTTCATGTGTTAACTCAGGGTTTTCTGCGATCAGTTTACACACATCTACAGGACCATCTCTGAGATGAGAGGTTAGATTCTTGTTGACAAATAGATCTTTTAATGCTGGTACAGACTCAAGTTCTGAGTGTAGGAACATCTCTAGATCTTCTACTTCAGGAGTTTCAGCTTCTTCGTTAACAGAGTACTGGTTAACTTTTTGTTCGTCTGTACATTCTGCAAAATCCGATTCACCATTTACATTCTTGTTCCTCGTTTCAGGAGCACTGTCCGTATCACTGTCAGAGGGGTATCTGGGATCAGCCTTAACAAATTCCTCCAGTTTTATTAATCCATCTTCATACCGATTCAGCAACATCTCATCTGAATTGTGAGCTAATGGTTAAGATACCTGAATAAGATTTTTAAAACCTTGCACACTTGCACTCTTTACCACTCACCGACTTCCAGAGAATATTCTTATTGGCTGCGTCAGACACACACATAAACACAAACACATTTATTGGGATTATTAGTATAGATTAGACCTACATTGTGAGTAAGCTGTGGTGTGTTCCTCCCATTCTTCAGTCCGGTAACCTTCCAGTGGTGCATCTACTGTCATCAAACCCAGTTCCACTAACTTATCTCTGTTGTCTCTTATTCTCTTGTATCTTCTGAGACTGTGTTCACACACACCTCCACAGTACCTAGTCCCTTCAAACACCTTCCACAGTGACATATGTTCTAAATATAACAAACTTGGTTTAGTTGAACTTTAAAAGATCAGTTAGGAATGAAAGTTAGTTAATGCAATTTGTGTCTTTTACAATTATAGTGCTATGTGATATCCTCACCAAACGATGTGACCAGTGGCAACTGTACATATATTAGAAATAGCACTCTTCCTTGTATGTTTTGCGTAAAGCGATTGTGTGCACAGGTAAACTGTGGCCGGGATTACAATATATCAGTTAAAAAGTTGATGTCGTGCAGGCCTCGTTGAAATTAGAATGGCACTAAAAGGAATGTGCTCCTCAAGCAGTCGTCGTTTGTACGGAAATTGGTCTGACGTTTGAGACAGCTCTCTCAACCCCCCTCCCCCCACCAAATGTTCACAAATTAAAGTATTAAAGTCCGTGGCTGGTGCAGAGTCTGGTGCAAATATTATTCGTCATCGGAGTCCGATACGCATGGCTCTGCAAGATCGTGCTCGGCTGAAAGAGGTTTCAATTAGCTGCCTGATATGGGACTAAGTGGTGGTTCAGAGAAACTCTTGTGTAATTTGCATGCACTGCCGTATGGTACGGGAACAAATTTAATGTACAGGTCAAAATTAGTGCCGCTCACCTTGCTTGAGGATGTGGGGTATGAATTCATTGAAGTAGAATGTCTGGAGTTGCACAATCTTATGAACGTAGGAGTGGTCCTTCTGGACTGTGATGTAGAAATATGGTTTTTTTGGTGTCCAGGGGAAGAAATAGCACACCTTCCTTCCTGAGGACATTGAGGGACTGTTGAGCAAATATGTGATGTTCTAAATTTTGAGATTTTGCCATGGTGACAAATTATGCATATGGTACCGCGACAATTGACCCCTATGTAATTACACTGGGCAATTGTCGCCCACCCCAAATTATTTGCTATTCTAACTCTACAATCTGAAAACCTGAAAATACAAACCAGTAAAATGCAGCTGTCCCTGTATCTGGTCATAGTAGGTGTGGTTGGAGTTAAATTCAACCGAATCCGGTCCAGCTCGCAGATACGGCATGCTGGGCACGTTCCTAACCTTCGTTGTCTGAGCCTGACACTTTCTCACCCATTCGGCCACAGACTTGTCTTTTAGAGAGAAAATACATTTAATCTCTAATGTTCCATCCTGTCCGACTAACCCGTCAGGTGATGCACCAAGGCAGGAAGTTTCCTTATCCAGAAATATCCCTGTCTCAGTTACCTTACATTGTGCCACAGTTAGGAAAAGTTACTATGAAATAATTCATAAGGTCATATACCGGTAGAAGCCTAGTATAATATGTTATGAGATGTAGCAGTGATTGTTTGGAAAGTTATGCATGTTTGTGGCACTGTGATAGGTATGCAGTTTCGCAAACAGTTTACAAGTTACAACCTGTTCTGACCTGCAGACCCGTTAAAGCTACAAACTCCCTTCTAGCCTCGTCCTCGTGAGTAGTGCCCCACTCTAGAGCAGAGTGACCCTCGAGACGGTCAGCAGCGTAGAACAGGTCAGTCATCCTTTCCTCTCTTGTTTTAACTGGAAATTGGTCATCATGATGTTATATCGGTTATTGGGGAAAATTGTGAAGTCGACCACTCTTCATAAGTAATGAAAAGATCCTTGAAAACATTTCACTTATGCACAGCATTGAGAAGATCCTTCATATTTACCCTTTTCTGACTTTTTTCCGGGTTTAGATCTACCAGACAGGAGAGTCAGCACCTGATGGAACTTTGTGCTTGTCAGCCTGAACTTTTTCACCGCACAGTACAGTATGTTTGAGAACTGGCCTGTAGTGTCCTCTGCCAGCTGTACTATGTCCCCGTCGGGAAGCTGAATCTCACGTAAAGACTCACGTGCACTGTCGACCGTTTGCCCTGCACAAATTAGAAATGTTTGGAATACAACAGAATATTCTGTTTGAAGCTGTTTCCTTAAGTGAGTAATTTTAACAATTTACAAATGTACTCGACATTACACGTTCGGTCTTACATGACTTGATGATTTCATGTATATATTAATTACATGTAGTTCAATATACAAATCACCATACCTTTCTGTAGCAGATTGTACACAAGTATACGTGCCCACTTGATCAATGGGACAGTTTCGGGCGCCGGCTCCTCTGACAGCACAAGTTTCAATCCAAAGTTAGGGATTATGGAGTCCATGTCGTCATAGAATTGTTTACTCCCTCCGGAGAAGTCCGCTACAGCACACTGTTGATCAGAGTTATCATCATTTTCCTCCAATCTCCTGCAAATGTACAGTAAAAGTCAGGTTGGAGGCCATTTTAGCAGGGTTGTGAAAAACGTAAATGGTAAACTCAAAAAACGTTCAAAACGTGCTTTTTTCTATTTTTTTCAAAAAACGAGAAAAAAACGAGAAAAAACGTTCGCATAATCTAATCAAGCAGACTTACGTGAAAATTCAAAATGTATCGGTATGACCAATCAAACTTGCCAGTTGAGTTGACCAGGCATGGCTCCAGCCGATTATTCTTGGGGGTTCAACTTGGTGTGAAGCACCAAGGAGAATCACATACAGCGCCGAAGGCGCTGCGGCAGGGGTCTGGGGGGCGGAGCCCCCTTTCTGCGGGGGCCTAGGGGGGCGAAGCCCCCGGAAAATTTTGCGTTTTTAGAAGCTAATAACCTTACCAGAAAGTGTTTGAATTAACTTGAAGAGTTCAATAAAACATAATGTTTTAAATGTAAAAATAAAGGTAAAAATATTTTAATAACAATTAAAACATAATAGACACTGGGACTGTTCAATTCAACACAACTCTGCGGTTACTCTCAGCAAACTTGTCAATAATGACAGTAATGTCTATAGCTTTGACAAGCTCCTTTTCGTGACTGAGAAGGGTAAGGTCGCTTGTCACTGAAGACTGCAATCTGCTTATGTGATTGTGGCCCAGGCCTCATGGTGTTCGTACTTCGCTGGTTCGTTTACTGGTAGTCGGTGACCGTCAAAACATTGTAAATTTCCGTATAAATCACAGCGTTTTTTAAATAAATACGCAAAAACCTGTTAAAAAAACGTAAAAACGCTCCAATTCAAAAAAACGTAAAACACGTATTTCACAACCCTGCATTTTAGATTAGCTGAATTTGCTACGCCTTAAAAAGTATTGTAAATTCACACCGCGATGCATACTCACATCTTCTTTGCAGAAGGCTGTCGGAGCAAAGCGTCCAGTGTCTGGATCGATTCAAGCTTTTTCTTGGCGGTTTTAGGCTTCTTGAGCCAACTCACTGGAACTAAGTATTAAGTCAGCATTAAGGTGAGCATGAACTTTTTTATGACCGTTCTGTGGAACCGTTATTATTAAGATT
Source organism: Bolinopsis microptera (assembly GCF_026151205.1). NCBI lineage: Eukaryota > Metazoa > Ctenophora > Tentaculata > Lobata > Bolinopsidae > Bolinopsis > Bolinopsis microptera. The sequence goes on from NC_087076.1 coordinate 5,709,171, forward strand.
CATGTCTAGTTGATGAATTATGCAATACCTGATGTTTTCGAGAGATTTTTCGAAGCGTAGATCAAAGTTGCTGCCATGTGTGAACAAGGTGTCGTACCCACTTTGCAGGCACAGTGGTATTTCTGTACAGTTTTTTCCTTCGTGTTCAACTCCATCTACGGATATGAACATAATTTATTAATTGTAGACTATGAAATAATTTTCCTATTTGGCACAAATCACGTCGACAGCAATCGCTGAACAAAACTTTCATTGCCAACAAATCACATAGAGGTTAGAACTACTTAAATTGGACATCGTTCAAACTAATCTCTACTTTTCGTGTATCATGATGTTACATAAACCTATATATGTGCATGTCGAGTCTTTCAAATGACGGTAAACAGATATTTCAAGTTCACAATTCTGGGTTAAACGAACCGAAAGCTTGTAAGATTGATCCTTCTGTGAGGACTGGACGACGGCTCTCAGAGTTGCGTCACGGTACTCAAAGAACAGAATTTTGTTACCATCGTACGCCTGAAATTAAAATTTTCAGCCACAGTTTACTCTCTACAATATTCACCAAACAGTTATGACCAGGTATGGTTTGGAAACCTTACAGAATAGATCCGAGCAAATAAAAGTAATACAAAAAAAGTAACTGCATACCCTCTGTCCCTTCAGAACAACTTTTTTAAGGGATGGACTGAAAAATGTCATGAGGTAGACTGCTGATAGGCTCATACTAAGAGAGAGAGAGAATTTCAGTGTAAATGAGGGGAACGCGAACGGGTGGGTGTGTTGGGCAATTTGCACCAAAGGAATATACCCATGAGTGCTCCCTAACTTAACTTGGACGGTAAGTGTTTGACAATAAAAACTAGGACACGAATTCTCTGACAAGAAATGTTAGCAGGTTTAAATAAAATATACCTGCAATTAGCAGGTTTAAATACTAAGAGAGAGAGAGAATTTTAGTGTAAATGAGGGGAACGGGTGGGTGTGTTGGGCAATTGGCACAGGACGTACAAAGAAACATTTCAAAAATATTATTTCAACGAAGTTAGCTGACCAGTTGTCTACGAATAGGGAAAACAACTCAGAAGAGTTCTTCTAAAGAACAGTTGTTTTATTTTATATATTATTATAATGTCATCTGCTGGTGGTGAGGATGCCAGAAGAAAGAATACCCAACTATCTTCTGCACTGGATCCCAAAACATGGTAAAAGGTCAAGAGGTAGACCTCGGAAAAACTGGTTGTCATGTGTCCGGGAGGATGCAGCAATCTTCACAGGTGTCGATAACATCACGATAGAAGATGCAGAACAACAAGCTACAGACGTCAGACAGGGTTCACTGGAGAGGTCTAATACACCAGAGAAAGGAGTTACCATGTGGTGCAGGCCACTCCAACGACTAGGAGGAGACCTTTTCAAGTACAAGTAAGTACATCTGCTGTAAGCTAGTCTTCAATGCTCTTCAACCTGCTCTTCGATGCGCACTCTGAGATGTGCGCGCAGATTGATAGACGTTTCCAAGTCCATGTTCATATCCTGGGTGAAGACTAAATTCAGTTTTACGTGAACCTTCAGCTTAATAAACGTTCCGGGTTTAACTTACATGTGATGGAGAATAGATAGGGGAAAAACTTTTGTACAAATGTAGTCCACAGAAACGTACATCAAGGTTGTACCGTAATGTGAATCATTGCAAAACTTACATATGCACACCATACAATTTTATGCGGAGCACGTATATTTCCGCATTACTCTCTGCCAATGTCAATTTAAAAAAATACCATACCTGCATGAGTCGCTCGGCAAACAGAAGCATGTATACACCGCAGTCCACTCTGTTTGTCTGTTGGGGGACGGGGATCTTCTGAACCTCCAGCAGTGCTGAATATGTTAACTTTTTAAAACATTTTACGCATACTGTTATTTTCTTCCAGATACTTCACGGAATATTCACACTGCACCCATTCTACAATATTATATTTACTCCCAGTTGCAGTTACCAAAAATTAAATCATTTTACTAGTCATATTCTCTTACCATACCGGGCCCTGCTTAAAACATTAAATTTTTAATAATACAAATTTGACTTACGGCCATGTGTGAGCATGCTGAAAGCCCTCCTGAGTCTTGTGTATGACTGCTGCCCATAAGACGTCAAACTGTCGTAAATCCTCATGGAGGAAGTGGTGATGGCTATCAGGAGCCAATGTCCGGCGTCACAGACTGGGATTAGCAGGGTGAGCCCACAGAGTAGTGTGTGAGCTACCCTTTGGCACCACGCGTCGTTGTTCACCTGTCAAAAACATATTACAGTACGTATTGCAGGTAAATAGCTCTGGTAGAGAACGCCACATTATGTTTTAGTGTGCTAATACAGTGTTTAGTACAGTATATTAATATAGTACGGTACACCCTAGGATTGCACAAATCATTGTAAGTGAATGATCAAAATTACCTCTGTCTGCGTTAAATCCTTCATATGCAAGTAAAGGAGTGGCCCCTGCACCGGTACATGGAAGGACTCGGAAGAGTTCTCATACTGGGCGACCAGGACTTGCAGCCACCCAGAGACGATGACGTCATTGAGCAGCTGCCCCGGACCAAGGGTCAGGAGATCCCCAGACTGCAGCTCAACCCCGCCTAACAACCGCTTCTCTATCGTAGCAACCTGGATGACATATTTGAATAATGTGATATACAGATTTCCTGAAGAAGATTACACACATACTTTAATTTAGCAAGTTTTGTGCCATCATTACATTTTACTAAGTACTAAGTTCAGTCTTTCTGTACATATTTCTAAATTTGGATTAGAATACAATGGCGGAGTCAAACTTACGTTGCTGTCTTCGAAGTCCATATGGTCATCGACCTCTATTCGGATCCTGTCGACAGAAGAGGGCATCTCTTCTATTGTGTCAACCTGAATGTTTAAATATACCTGACAATCTTTAATTGAACAATGTTTTTTGCACTCATGAACTTAAACAAAGTACTAATAATCCCTGTGCTAAGGGATCACTGCAGCACGTAATAGAAGGAGAAACTTACCGTTTTGGGGGATCGAGGCGGAGGAGAACTGTGGACTACAATTCCGAAGTCGTACGGGTCCTGCGATTCCTGCGATGACTGCGGCCTCAACTGAAACGCCCATGTGCAGGTTAACGTCTGGTGCCTGAAACAGTATTCTTGGTGAGTTTTGCTTAGTCGGTTAGACAGTGGATTTCAATGATTAAAAATGGTTAATGATTTTATCCAAATTGTTAACATACGTACTAGGAACTCAAATTGTTTTTTAGCTCAGCCCAGTATACGTACCTCACAAGATTGTAGCTGTTGCTGAAGAGCTCCCAACAGCGAGGACACTTGACCTCTTCCACCCTCATGTGCACTTTCTGAAAATGCTGCTTCAACTGAAAAAGTTAGTGCCTATCAGGAGAAGCGTAAACCTGCACCATTATATGAAAATCAACGGCAAAACCGTACTAGTCTTATCGGCCGTTCAACTAATAAAAATAGCTCACCAGGTACTGGTTGTCACCCTTGTACTGGCAGCCTTTGTAAGTACATGGAATAGGGTCCTGGTTGCATGGGTAGCTGTTGTGTCGCGATAATGTACTGGAACAGTTGAACGACGCTCCGCATTTTCCTGGAAAATATATATGTTGCTGTTTTTACAAAGGAACACAACACGACATGGACAGCAATCTCCAAATTACTAAATTAAGAACTAACAGCCTCAATGAATGTGTGTACAGTAAATTTTATTAGATATGCGGCTGAATTGTAACAGGATGTCCGAATTTGAAACGTCGATTCCTGATTCACTCAGTCCGAGTTGAAAAATCACGAGATCACTTTAAACTGTTGGGAAGGTTACAAAACTTTATAAGGTGTTTTTTCCACTGTTACCAGCATACATGTGCGGCGATAAGATGTTCACGGAAAAACAATTGTGACTATGTATTTACCCACCACAATTGAACAAGTTTTTCAATCCGTGCTTTGAAGCCATGTGGTTCTTGTAGCTTCTGTTTCTGACAAATTGTACAGGGGTCTCGCACGTTACGCACCAAAACGGCATATTCAGATTCTAAGACTAAGAGGAAATTAAATTCACGTCGATCTATGCACAGATAATTTTTAGGCACGGACACAGTAATCATGGTAGCATGGATTCAAACAGACAAGCAGTGTTATTTGCAGTAGCACCAGTTAACGATAGAGTACGTTTTCAGTTTGCGGGCCTGAATGTAAAGGACCGTCAATGTGGCCAAAAATACGATACGAATACATGTACGGTACCAGCTAAAATATTTGCCAGTTACATTCAGTACAAGTAGAATTTTCATTCCATTTAATTTTAGGGAAGGGGAAGTTAAACAAGTAAATAAAATTTACCACTATTAACGGTTGAAAATATATATTGAACACGAAGCAGCACTACATCTGCAAAAAAGGGAACGAAGGTAAATTTAAACTAGCGTCTAAGACATGGCTTTGGCTACACAAGCAGTAAAGACGAAAGCATATGCAGAATGTTAGTAACACTAGCATCATAACACCAATAGTTAGATTTGTAGTTGCACCAAGCTCTACAGGTGATAATGTTTGCAATATATAGTAACAAAGTATCTGCATGCAGGATTTTAAATAGAAATTTTAATAGCGTACAGAAAAGCTCTAACCCATGATCCGAAATAAAATGCAGCTGGTAAACGAACTAAAGAGGGGTCCACTGAACGAACCGGACGCGGATCACGCACGTTACGTGCACAGTTAATTTTTAAGCACGGACACAGTAAATCATATATGGTAGCATGGATTCAAACAGACAAACAGTGTTATTTGCAGTAGCACCAGTTAACGATGGAGTACGTTTTCAGTTTGCGGGTCTATATGTAAAGGACCGTCAATGTGGCCAAAAATACGATACGAATATGTACGGTACCAGCTAAAATATCTGCCAGTTACATTCAGTACAAGTATATTTCGAATAGAAATTTTAATAGCGTACAGCAAAGCTCTAACCCATGATCCGAAACCACTGAACCATTTCAACAGCGCACCTATTACCCGTTATCTATTTTATCAATACTTGAACTTCCGTGTTATCTCATCTAAAATAAACACCCCGCACACAAAATGAATTCCATTGACTTTGAGGGCAAGTGCTGCATTTAAAATTACACAAACTCTTATTACAATTGTGAAAAGGATTCCAAGTTTACATATTTAAAACGGCAATGACTAATTACACAGCACAAATTGAAATTTTGAGTGTCTAACCTGGTAAAAATGAACTGCACCATGGTGAACTAGTACTTCAACTCTGTCAGGTATAACCATGCTTGTCCTCCTGTATACTGCCTCCTCCTGGAACATACAGTTCTTGTCAGTGAAGTTGTGTCCTAGATTCTGTTTTTAAACACTTACTGTCAAAGTTAAGCAAAGCAGCACTCATGGATATATGCATTATTCCTTTGGTTCCAGTTGGTGTAAACTTAAAGCACAGTTCATCATTTGGATCTCACTCAGTTCACAATCGCGACCTCATATTAGAGTAAATGTTTTTAATAATACGCAATTGGACAACTAAACCGAAACATGCTATAACTAAACAATGTTAATGTTCCGTTCCTGATTGAACAGTTAGCATCACAGTCAGTTGGAGGAGCGACCAACACACTATCAAGATCGGTTGTTTATCTTAAACCCCCCCCCCCCCCCCCCCCAACAGTTTGTATTGTACGTGGGCAATGGGCACGGTTATATAAGTACAACAATCACACTATTTCAAGTTCATGACGTAATCATGGCGTGTTTACCGCGGTGCAGATATTGCACGCGGACCTTGCCGAGCCGAGATGTGGTAGAGATAACAATGTGAACAGAGGGTCAAATAAAGATAAGGAAAGTAAACACACGATATCGATCTGCTGACTCGTCCTGTTTGTGATTGGACGGATCGGTGTCACATGACATAACACCTCTATTACAAGTGGTCGCTCGTTGAGGATGACGGAGCACATCAGGGCTGCCCGTCGTCAGAATAAATTTAATTCAGTTGTTAGTATAATTGTTATATTGTGGTGTTGGTAACCTACCTTCGTTGTGTTTCTTTTGACTTTGTTATCATGCTGTGCTCTGGAAATTGTGATAGTACCTGTCCGATTTGTTAAGGAGACGATCTCCCTAGCTGTTCATATGTTGCAGGATCAGAATGTTCGTGAGGAACAGTCACCAAAAGTGAGTTACTTACCTGCTGTGTGTTTTCGTACTCTGGTCTTCACTCAAGTTGCAAAGCTGCAATAAACGTATCGCAAAGAACATTTATATCTGAAAATTGTGTTAGTACCAGTTTGATCAGTTAAGGTGAGGATTGCCTCGATCTGTCGGGTTCAGCTTAACTGCCTAGGTCAAGAGCTGTAGAACCGAAGGATCAAAACATATGTTGCTTGTTGCTCGTATCAACTATAAAACATCAATTTTGAGGGATAAGGAAGTGTTTATAGGTTCTGAAACCTAGCTAAATCGATTTTTCGTGCAATTTTAGGTCAGAAACAGTCATCAAAATGAGTTAATAAGAAGGTCGATTTCTCGGTTATTTTTGAGCTTTCGTTCAGAAAATAATTCGGGGCCTTCAAAGGGGGGTAACAAGAAAGCGTTACAAGTGTTACAAGCCTTCTATAATACAAAATGTGTATCATCTCTTCAACCCGCTGAACATGTGCTTACCCTAAAAATGTAAACAAATGTGTTTCACCTCCTCAACCCGCTGAACAGGTGCTTACTATTAAAGTAAACAAATGTGTTTCACCTCCCCACCAGTATCCACATCTATTATAATACTCGATAAAATTCAATAAAAGTCAATGATTACAAGTTCCAGTGATAAATCATTCTAAAATAACAGACAATCAAGACGGACGATAATATTGTTGATATATGTATTAGGGCTTGTAGTACGAGTACAACATGAACAGTTGAAAATTTGGACTTATGAATAGACAATCATGGCGCCACAGCCCAATTCAAATATAACAACCAGGAAATACTATCACCTTATCGCAGATTAGTATTACATGATAAGGACTAGGATGTAATCAACACTAAAACAGATGTTCTATACATTATACATCTTCAGTTTTAATGACTCAAAATATATCTAATAGAAATAAAGTATAAGAATCACCTCACATCGATTGATATGCAGGAAATAATTTATGATTAAAATACGCGCTCGTGGTGGAATATTCTAGAATGCAATAAGTACAAGACCCATAGGCGTGAATATATTGATATTCGATGCACTACGTACCAATAGAAAGCAAATTGGGCGCGGCATACAGCATTCACTGTGTCATAAATGTGGGAACGTGAGATCCTAATTTTACATATTGTATCTTCGATATCTGAAATACTAACTCATCGAGATCTATATAATACAGGGTGGGCCAAAAGTCAGTGTGCAAACGTTGGCCTTAATAGCTCAGTCACTGAGTGCCCAATTGAAAAACTTCCTTCTAGTATGACTAAGTACCACCACTGGTTCGAGGAATTTGTCAACTCGAAAAATATTCGCGTTCATTTTTTTCAAATGGAGGTTCATTTTCACATTTATTTGACAGTTTGGATAGTCGGATCAAGCTAAATGTTATTGAATTGTGTTTGGCCATTCGAATTACGTTTGTCCTGAAAGAATTAGAACTGTAGCTTCTCAGATGACCGAGATACGAAGCATAACGAGTTTATTCATTACGTGTGATCAGGTGATTGGTTTACCTAATCACGTGATAAGGTGACCCCGTTAACTACCCCGTTAAACATTATGGGAATTGTTAAGGGTGCCCAATTAAGGTGTCGTGTCACGGTGTCACATAATCACCCAGTCAATTTTGTTAACGAGATACACAAAATGCTTGATAACTTCGTCATTTCTAATCCGTTTTGCCTCATGTTTTCGGATCATATGCAACATTTGATAATCTACCGTCTCTGAAAAAATTAGGCGTTCAGCATTTTCAGAGAAAACAATATAGGTGTTTTAATATTGAATGGGCGTGGTCTAAAATATTCGAATTTTCAAATTTTGACGACGGAATCCTCGAACCAGTAAGTACAGTATGCCATCTGCAAAGCAACAGCTCTCAAATATAAAACACGGCGGAGGTATAAGACCCAACGTTTGCACACTGACTTTTGGCCCACCCTGTATATATATATATAGCTTAGACATTATAAACATAAATAAGTTCGGCATGTCTAGTTTGCTTTGGTGAGATTTATAACTAACGTTTGATCAAATTCTGCTTCTTATGAATAGACAATCATGGCGCCACAGCCCAATTCAAATATAACAACCAGGAAATACTATCACCTTATCGCAGATTAGTATTACATGATAAGGACTAGGATGTAATCAACACTAAAACAGATGTTCTATACATTATACATCTTCAGTTTTAATGACTCAAAATATATCTAATAGAAATAAAGTGTAAGAATCACCTCACATCGATTGATATGCACGAAATAATTTATGATTAAAATACGCGCTCGTGGTGGAATATTCTAGAATGCAATAAGTACAAGACCCATAGGCGTGAATATATTGATATTCGATGCACTACGTACCAATAGAAAGCAAATTGGGCGCGGCATACAGCATTCACTGTGTCATAAATGTGGGAACGTGAGATCCTAATTTTACGTATTGTATCTTCGATATCTGAAATACTAACTCATCGAGAGCTATATATAGCTTGGAAATTATAAACATAAATAAGTTCGACATGTCTAGTTTGCTTTGGTGAGATTTATAACTAACGTTTGATCAAATTCTGCTTCTTATGAATAGACAATCATGGCGCCACAGCCCAATTCAAATATAACATCCAGGAAATACTATCACCTTATCGCAGATTAGTATTACATGATAAGGACTAGGATGTAATCAACACTAAAACAGCTGTTCTATACATTATACATCTTCAGTTTTAATGACTCAAAATATATCTAATAGAAATAAAGTATAAGAATCACCTCACATCGATTGATATGCAGGAAATAATTTATGATTAAAATACGCGCTCGTGGTGGAATATTCTAGAATGCAATAAGTACAAGACCCATAGGCGTGAATATATTGATATTCGATGCACTACGTACCAATTATAGAAAGCAAATTGGGCGCGGCATACAGCATTCACTGTGTCATAAATGTGGGAACGTGAGATCCTAATTTTACATATTGTATCTTCGATATCTGAAATACTAACTCATCGAGAGCTATATATAGCTTGGAAATTATAAACATAAATAAGTTCGACACGTCTAGTTTGCTTTGGTGAGATTTATAAGTTCTAACGTTTGATCAAATTCTGCTTTCCCGGCCAAATTTGGCTACAAAGAAAGTGTGATAAAACATTAATCACATGCCTTCTCATGCGATATCAACATTTTCAAAACTCGGCAAGCCTCGTGATTGAAAATGTCGATATAACCCTCGGCAAGCCTCGGGAAATATCGAAACTTTCGCTAACTCGGCAAGCCTCGTGGGCGAAAGTTTTGATATCGCATAAGAAGGCATGTGATAAATGTATAATATGTTATATCAAATATTCATCTGACAGGTAGAATATTTGATATATTTATCTAATTTTATGTTATTCTTCTATATGAAATACTTTTATATTAAAGTAAATATTAACCAGTGTACCAAAGGCAAAAGCTGGTGCCCAAACAACAAGTATCAAAGGTTTTTATTTTGAATATGATCATACCCTGTGAAGTTTTACAATTCTGTCTATATAGATGTCAAAAGGTATTCATGGTATTATTTTAGTATTACCTTTTGTAATTTGGATGCATGTTGTCGACGAATCTATTTTGTGACTGTAAACAGCTGACTCCGTGCATTTAGCAGTGGTATTTGATTCTGAATCAAGTCTGTATCCTACATCACAGAATATCGTGACTGAAACTCCTGCGGGGACTTCACCACCCGGACTTAGAAATCCATGTTCCACTGAGAGTGGAGGACAATACACTGAAAGTGAAATTTAAAAATGTTAGAGTATGAGTTTTAAGCACTTGAAGGAATCAAATAATCGGCATGTTTTGACCAGGTATTTGACAAACATTGCAAACTGGAGGTACCAAAAGTGACAAAAAGAACTCCCAAACTTAACCCATGGATTACAGACAGTATCATCCAGTCTGTAGAAAGAAAGCATGAACTGCGTAAGGAGTGGTCTGACACCGTTACTAATAAGAACCCTGGTGGTAATATCTTGCTCTACCAAGTATTTAGTGATTATCGTAGGATGCTTAAAGCTATCATTAAAGCTGCCAAACGTTGGCATTACTGTAACGAAATCCTAAACAACTGTGAAAATAGCAAGAAAACCTGGCAAATTATTAACGAACTCAGGGGCAAAAAGAAGAGGCAAACCAAGCCCCCATTTATCATTGACAACCAAAGAATAGTTGATAGAAGAGCTATTGCTAATGGATTCAATACTTGGTTTGTCTCTATTGCACCAAAGCTGAATGAGACACTGAATAATCTATCTTATGGTCTGCCTATATTACCCATGAAAACTTTCTATGACTTCCTGAACCCAAGAAATGAAAAAATATTAGGCTAGAAGATTGCTCCTTGAACGAAATATTGAAAATCATAAGCGAGTTCGAAAATGGTAAAGCCAGTGACATTCCCATAAGTGTAGTAAAAAAGTCATCTCATGTAATTGCACCTGTATTATCGAATTACTTCAATATCCTTATGACCAAAGGTATATTTCCAGATGTCCTGAAGACTGGTAAAATAACTCCTGTATATAAGAAAGGTAACCCAGAAGAAATCGAGAACTACCGTCCTATCTCCACACTGTCCGTCTTCGGTAAGATCTTTGAAAAGCTCATATATTCTAGAATATACGGATTTGTTAGCTCCCAGGGAGTTATATCGAAGACACAGTTTGGATTTAGGAAATCTCACTCAACATCTCATGCAGTCAATTACTCTGTAAATTTGATTACGAAATCTCTTAAACTTAAGAATCATGTTTTAGGAATATTCATTGACCTAAGCAAAGCTTTTGACACTATCGACCATTCAACACTTCTTATAAAATTAGAGGGATGTGGAGTGAGAGGAGTTGCAAATAACCTCATCAAAAGCTACTTGACAAACAGGCAACAATACACCGAAGTTGTAGGAGAAAAATCAGATACCCTATCTATCCAATTTGGTGTCCCACAGGGTTCAATTCTTGGACCTCTCCTATTTCTTCTTTATATGAACGACATCACAAACAGTTCTAAACTAGGATCATTTGTTACCTTTGCTGATGATACCAATATATTTGTTGTCGGCAAAACAAAACGTGAGGCATATGAACGAGGAAATGAGCTTTTGTCATCATTGAAGTCTTATATGAGAGCGAATAAGTTACATATAAACATGTCCAAGTGCTGCTACATACACTTCAAACCCACCATGGCAGGTTCTAAGTCAGAGACTTTATCACACCCTGAAGTTGCATTAACTATAGACAACTTTCCAATCAAAAAGGTTTCATCCGCAAAATTTCTGGGTGTTATAATTGACGAGAACCTATCATGGGATGATCACATCAAAGCACTTAAGCGAACTCTAAATCATTCCACATCCACTTTATGTAGACTTCGCTGCTCCCTTCCAGAATTTCTACACCAACAATTATATTATACCCTGTTCGAATCACATCTTTCCTACTGTATATCTGTATGGGGTGGGGCAGCGAAACAACGTATAAGCTCATTATTTACTGCTCAGAAGTACTGTCTCAGAGTACTATTTGGTGACAGGCTGGCGTACCTTGATAAGTTCAAGACTTGTGCACGTACTAGGCCCATAGGACACCAGAAACTTGACCAAAATTTTTCATAAAAGAGCACACCAAACCGATATTTAAGCATAATAATATTCTATCTATACAAAATCTCTATACATACCACAGTTACCTCGAGCTCTACAAGATAATGAAATTCCGTGCTCCAATATCCCTACATGAGGGTTACACATGTTCCTCAAGGAAACCCTGTCTTCTAATCTCTCAGGCAGACCCACCTGACAATCACAACACTAGATCAACCAAAATTTTTAACATTTTAACCCCAAAGTTCAGAATGACTGACTTTACTACTAGTGTAATGTGCTTGCGAGGTAAGTTAAAACGTGCGCTATTAGCTAATCAACATAATCACGCCCTGCTTGATTGGACCGTCAAAGATTTTGACTGCACAAATGTTATTGTCCAAACATAACTGGCTGGTCACACACATCTCAATTAAAATTACGCTAGGCCACTGTTTTCCAAGTCTTGTCCTGTGAGTAAAGTATGTGTGAGAAAGTTTTAATAAAATCATTGTATATTTATTTTTGAATTTAAAAAATCTAATTTGAGAATGAAGGTTAAAGAAATTTTTAATTAGCACTGTATAGTTTAAGATATTTATAGCTTATTATAACAATTGATACAAAGGCCATAATCTTTCACCAGCTCTCCAATATCCACCTTGAAGCTGCATTTTATATCCTAAATATAAACTAAATCATGTTTTAGTGTAGACTTTTTGTCACAACAAGACTGCAACCTATAGTAACAATTATAAACAGAACCTCTAATGTCTGCTAACAATTTTTCTTCTAGTCCTAATCTGAGCCTTGTCTCTAAAAACTTAACTGAACTAGCGTTTCGGTGTGTGCAAAAGCTTCCAGGCACGCGCATTCCTTGCCCCGTTAGTTACCTGTCCTTCATAAACCAAACTAGCAGTCAGGACAAAAAGTCATACACCAAATGGGCATTATATTTTATGAATTGTTTTACATCTTTTTATTCTGTAAAAATGTGCTAAAATTAAATTTCTTGTTTCATTGGAAAATTTTTTGTTTCATTGATTGAATAATTGCAAATAATGCAATATAAAGCTATTTGGTGGACGTGAAAATTGAAATGTATATATTATGCTACGAAATATTGTATTTAGTAACAACCCCAACCTCCCCAGTCCCTGAACAATATTCAGATCAAATTTATGGGAGAAGTTCTCCCATAAATTTGATCTGAATTATAATTCGGGGAAACGCAATTATAATTCTCAAAACAGAACTGTACCTTTTGTGCAAATATTGCAGCTTCTTTTACAGTTCTCTTTCATGTACAGAATGTAATCTCCTGTTGGATGATTTATAGTTATCGCATTGGATATAATTTTGAATCATGTGTAAAATGTGTTCCTGTTCCTCCTTGTATTACTACTTAACTTAACACATTTGGATAATTCCAACAGATTCCCCGAAGAGATATAACCTGAATACAATCAATGTCTTTTTTATTGTGTTTTCTCAGTGTAAAATGGGAAATTATACAAACCTGTGTCACAATGCCCCAAAGAAGCCCATTGAATGCAATCAGCAGCATCGTCGTGACACTCACTTTCAACTGAAACAAAAAAATATTAATTCATATCTTTATTTCAAAATTTGACTGCACTTAGGATCAAAAGAAGAAAAAAGAAAAAACAATTTTTTGTGAACAACCCCTAAGTGAAGTAACTGCACCCACACGCAACCTTTAAAATTTCGGAGCTGAGAGTATAGACACACGCCACACATGATTTCAGCTATAATATTATGATTATTTATGATTTAGCTTTAAGATCAAAATGCTTACCACTGCATGTAGGTATATCACAATACTCCCATCGAGGCACAGTTCCCTCAGCATTATAACACCAGGCGCCTGATTCACTGAGGAAAATGATGACACATGTTATAATGAATAATTTATTATGGAACAATGATTATGGAACACTGCCAGATACCAGATATCAGATATTGAAGACTTACCCGTCTGGATTTCTGCAATAGTTCTCTTGCAGTCCTGAATCAGAGTATCTGAAAATGTTTTTGTAATAAGCTATTGTCCTAAAGTAGGTAGTTTTGTGAATCGTAACTAACAATTTGGATTCTTCCGAGAGCCCTTTTAGAAACATTTCGAAGAATAAATCTAAATCTGGATTATGCCGTATTGTTGCCGCCTGTGGGTGAGACTAGCTTATACCTGTTGTGCCTTAGAAGCACCAAGAAAACTTACCTCTCAGCAGTTCTGCTGTGTTTATTAGGTGATTGAGAGTCCCATCTCTGGCAGACGTGTCCTGATACTGTGACAGATACAGTTCCCCTGTAGTCTGATCCATCCGCTTTACCAACACACTCGTCTGGAGCTGGAGTTAACCCATTTGTTAATCTTTTTAGAAACGTTAATAATGAATAAAAGTACCCAACGCGAGCTGACTACTCAGAATGCGCGAGCACGTCAACATAAAATTTTTCGCGCCCTACAAACTTCGGTAGACCTTATAATTTGCAACTGAACGCTTGCGTATGTCGTAGTTCAAGCTGCGCGCGCGGTATGAGTATTTTCATTGCATCATACAACATAAATTATCGGATTATAAGTAGAAGCTATTTGTACAGGGATTTTCTCATCGATACTTTAAATGACTAATCTTTAAAAAACAAGGTCGATTCTTATACAATTACAATATATTTTGCATATGCGCGTTAAATCAATTCGTTATCATGTAATAATGTGTGTCATACTTAAAGCTAGGAATATTTGTGTAATATGGATTTTCATTCTAAAACATGGAAAGATTTCATCAATTAATGTAACTTGGTACCATATGGTTTATTTGATCTTATATGTTATCGATTTATATAGTTTTACGTTATCGTGTATCATATATTGATAGTTATACATTATTATTATACAATTACAACGAGTCCAACCCAGCGCGCGTTTTGGTAGTTTATAAACCTACAAATAATTTTATCCCCTGATAAACTCCAAGATATTATACATCAACGGATTATAATCTCATTGTATAGTCACATAACATGATACCATGACCTAAATTTTGACAAATGGCTAAGCTCTTGACAAAAATTATAACCTGTAAAAGTCATAAAAATGATAACTTCACATAATCGGGTGGAAATCATGCTTTTTAAAATTTTTCACGAAAGTTTTTAACAGCATATTGTTTATCACATTTTTTTACACAATATTTGAATCATGTTGTAATTTTGTTTTCCAATATTTTGATCAAAAATAATTTTTATTTGGATTTCAAAGTACGCACTACGCCGCGCAGTTAGAAATCGTAATTGTTCTGAACAAGTGAGATTTGAGATTTAATCATTATTTTCACAAGTGAGTCGATATATTGATATCCTATCTGTTTTCGTTGCTGCTCACAGCATAGAGCTTCAATGCTCAAACCGTATATCTAGTTGATAGTAAAGTAGTATAGAAGTAGTAAAGTAGTATAGAAGCTGTTTCGTTGCACATTGAAATACAGATATTACTAAATGATCTTGAGAGGTTATTTAATGTAATCGATTTAGTGTTACTGCCTTTAAGCTGTGATGTGCTGGAGACTACTAAAACTTGTTCTAGTATAGAAAAGCACAGCGGATTTTGCTATCATGTTACACTTTTGTAGATCAGGATCGAATTTGAACGTATTACTCCTAAACAGATTATTTCAATCCTGCATTATATGGAAATATCGATAACCCATTCGAGCCTTTTTTTAAATGTGTTTATGTTTTTGAAAAAGTATATTATTGTGATACTTCCATGTATTAAATTGTTTAAATGGTATGGTAAAGAACAGTACACAGATACTTATTCTTTGATGCCCCGAAACACATTCCTAGCTCTAGATCTGCCTTACATTTCAATAATGGCTCTTTCATCACATTTGCTTGATAACTGCTGATTTGTAATGCTTAAAATTGATCCCACTCAGTTTGACTATCTTAGGTTAGCTGTAATATCGAACTCGACAGTAGCTTCCTCTGTCATGTCGGAGATCTCAGGAGACGACTTGGTATTTTGTGTCAAGAAGAGGTTAACCTCCCACTTAACAAGATAAACATCAAATTCATAGGTTTGTCTCTATTTTGATGGTTACTGATACAGCAGTTCATGTGTTTAGAATGCATGGGTTAAATTCTAATTAAATTCGGTAATAAATATTACTGCAAATGTTGTAAACGGTAAAACCATTGTGTATAAGACAGTCAATTATCTCAGGAGTGCCAAAAAGGTACCGTTTAAACGAGAGGACTTCACTGATGACAGAGATGTGGAAAAGACTACGTCCTTCTCTGGAAAACTACAAGGATAAAATACCCACCTTCTTCGGGAAAAAGTCCATCATATGCGAAAGGTAAATCGTTTATTTTTGAAAACCCGATCACGATCAAAGCATATACAATTTGGGCATGTCCCAGCCAACTTAAGCCGAAAATCTGGCTTTGAAATCTTTAATTTGAAAACACCCAAAAATGTAGTTAATATACCCCTCCACCATACCAGATCGATTTTAAGTCAACCAAGGCATAATTACTGCCCAAAAAGCCTGTTCCAAATTTGTCTCAATTCTGTTCCAGAATCCCAACTTCTCTGAAACCAAAATGGAACATTGCCCACAAAGCCTTTTCTGAGGATGCTAGGGCCACCAAACTTTTCAAGGACACTCCTGGTATCGATACCAATCGATTCTGATCGCCTTCAACTCAGTTTAGGCGATTTTAGGGTAAAGTTCATTTTTGTTCATTTCATGAACCAGGGGATCATTTTGCACTAAAAAGGTTTTTTTAAAGTTGAACAAAAAATGTCACAATTTGATGTGTGAAAATAGTGCTTTCGATGTGAAACTGGATGATTCTTGACGCACCCTATCCCTTCGGTGGAGTATTAAATTTCAAAGAAAAAAACTTCTGAGTTGCTGAACATGTTAGTAAACAATATGCTACCATACCATATCGATTCCATGCCAGTCCAGGCATGATTACCGCTAAAAAGCATGTTTCTAAATTTGTGTCAATTGTTTCCACCATCTCAACTACTCTGAAACCAAAATAGAAACATTGCCCCAGAGCCCTTTTTGAACATGCTAGGCACACCAAACTTCTCAGGGACACTCCTGGTATCAATACCGACCGATTCCAATTGGTTTTAGCCCAATTCAGGGGATTCTAGGAAAATGTTCATTTTGTGTTCATTTCATTCATTCCATGAACCAGGGGAGTATTTTGCAAGTCTAAGTGGCTGGAAATGTTAGTACATGTGTCCTTCTACCATACCAGATAGATTCCAAGTGGACACGTTCAAAAAAAGGTGGCACTAGAGATTGATTTTTTTTAAATGAGTTTTAAAAATGGTCATTGCTCTTTGTTGGTTGATATATCTATCTATACCTTTAGAAATTCGATTAAATTTCATGATCCTGAAATCACGGAGTCTGTAGTGCTTATATCACAGGAGTTATCGTTATTTGTGTGCCAATGATTCAAAAATCACACAATTAGAAATGCAAGATGAATCAACACTAGATAATCTGAAAAGTACTATTCACAAAGACGCCAAAATTGATATGGTGACTATAATGCATGTAAGGAATAAAATGTCTTATCTGAAATTGTTATTGGTGCCAAAATGATTCAAAAATCACAACTTAAACATTGGAAATGAGCCTATTTTGAGCAATGATTATTGAATCATCTTACGTTTTTATTGGCTTTCTATCATTTGTTAGGGTACAAAATAGTATTAAATAGTATTAAAACCAGTTAATATGATTCAAAAATCACATTTTCGTTATTGGTGCGCTATTAAGTCTCACTATAGTAAGCCTTAAATTAAGTGCACAATATGACAACATATATCCATTCTATGGTTCTTATTATGTGATTTTTGAATCCATGTCTAAGCTTATACCATATTGAAGGCCTTTGAGCGATAATTTTTGATCTGGGTGGTTAAATGATTCAAAAATCACACAAATCTGGCTACCAACTATGTAATTTTCTTTAAAGTATGACAATTGAATCATATGTAATGTTCAAGTTGTAATGACATTTTGAAAAGAAAGGTAATGAATCGATTATCACATTTCAAAAATTCAATTAGGTATTATACGTAACTGATTGATTCATTTGTCACAGTATGGAGACAAAATTATCATGGCTTGAGTAGTAAAAGTACTTGCCTAGTTTAATCAGTTTAAAATCAGTGTTTTGTGATTATTGATTCCACTATTACTCTAATAACGAACTTCTCCATGGCCATAAACAAGTGCAGTGTCACAACAAATTACTGCAGATTTACTATGAATACCAACCTGATATAGAGCCAAAAAGTGATGTTGTTGTTGTGAAACCAGTATTTCTGGTACCCATAGGGGATTTGAAATCAACTTATAAATCAAATGTCATTCCTCAAAGTATCATAATCAAACCCCGGGCGAGTCCAAAATTAGAAACCTGAGTATTGATTCATATGAAATATGAATATCTCTTAAACGATAAAATTTCCTGAACCAGATCTGACTCGCTATGTCTGTTCAGACATGTTTGTCTGCCAGATCGTGGTACCTGAGTCCCTTCATTGCCGTGCATTGAAATCACACAATAACACACAAAGCTAGAATCACGGCAAATCGACATTCATCGCTTTTTCATCGGAGTACTAATGGACAGTGTTCAAATGGACAGTGTACATTCCCCTGATACAGCATAATTTCAATACATGCTCATTTATGTGATTTTTGACTCATTATGGCACTTTTAACCATCTAAATTCTCTAAATATTAGTTAGCATGATATAATTGACATTGATAGAGTTCATTGTTACAATCATTCCGTTGATATTCATATCACATTCATCATTCTAAAATACTTAGTCAGAATTAACCCTGTATGTGATAATTGCATCGTAACTCCACATTTAACCGGTGATTCTTTGCACTTTTAACACTCAGCTATCTCAAAAAGGTTCAATAATCACATTGAGAAGCAGGACACACTCACAGAATGTAAATTCATGATTAGAGGTGCAAGAAATGAATATTTTGTGATTTCTGGCTCATATCTGCACAATTAACAGATATAAAGAGATGAATGACTTTATTATGTGACATTTGAATCTTTTTGGACCACATTAAAATTTGGTTAACTTTCATAGCATACTCCTTGAGATACAAGTATTTTAAAATGCTTCACACAATTTTGGCAGTGAAAAATCAATCTCTAGTGCCACCTTTTTATGAACATGTCCATATTTCAATCAATGTCCAAGTCAGTACTAGCATAAATACGGCTGCAAAAGCCTTGTCTCAC
Organism: Bolinopsis microptera; assembly: GCF_026151205.1. Taxonomy (NCBI): domain Eukaryota; kingdom Metazoa; phylum Ctenophora; class Tentaculata; order Lobata; family Bolinopsidae; genus Bolinopsis; species Bolinopsis microptera. Next base: position 5,728,418 of record NC_087076.1, read on the forward strand.
TTTTGTCTCAAATGTTTCCACCATCTCAACTACTCTGAAACCAAAATGGAAACATTGCCCCAGAGCCCTTTCTGAACATGCTAGGCACACCAAACTTCTCAGGGACACTCCTGGTATCAATACCGATCGATTCCAATCGGTTTTAGTTTAATTCAGGCGAGTGAAAAGAAAATGTTCATTTTATGTTCATTTCATTCATTCCATGAATCAGGGAATATTTCCCAGGAGGCTGAAAATGTTAGTACACATGCCCCTCTATCATACCAGGGCAAATCCCACTTCAGTTCACGGACATATACAGCCGGAAAACATGTATCAGAAGTTGTCTCAAATGTTTCCACGAACTCGGATTCATCTTCTGTGGCGGCTGGCGCGAATTCGATTTTCGGTAAAAACCACATCAGTTTTCAAATTTGAGATATTTTTAGCGCGCGGCGCGCGCACTGCGTGTTAAATTTTAAATTTACGCCAGCTAGCAGGTGTCAGATTTACTGGTTATAATTATGGGAAGTCCATCTATGTTTATTATTAATAATTTTTGGTTGACTATTTATTTTCCCCAGGAAACTTACTCACGTGCGAAAGACGAACTCTAAGAATTGGAGAATAACGGCAGTAGACAGCAGCTAACTTCCCCTGTACTCAACGACATTGAACAATAGACATGAAATGACTCGCTGACCCCATACAAAGTACTTGTGCTCGGAGGCAGAATTTGGCATCGTTTGGGTCGAGAGATTTCCAAGGGTAATGATACAGTTAAACTGTATAAAAATACCTCTCTAAAACAACCTTCTCCTGGTCGGCCATGTCCCTCATCCTGCACTTGACCCCTGCAGAGGTCACAAGAACATCGGAGCACAAATGAGCGAGAAACGGGGAAGCCTTAGCTTCCGGGTCAAGGACTGCATCACTAGCACCTACCTATTGAACCTATTGATAGGTTTAAAAGTAGGCATCTTCACGCAATCTGCGGACCACCTCCTAGCAGCGAAATACGGATATACCCTCCCTATTACATGCGTTCAACCGGCACCCGAACCACACGCTGTTTCTTAGACACAACTTCCCACTTAAATCAGTGTCCTGTCGCATCAACTGGCATCAGCAAGTGGCGACACTGTGTAGACTCAACCCTGAGCTTGATCAGAATCTTCAGTCACAAACCTGACACCGTTTCGGGGCTTGCAATACGGTTTTCTGTCAGGCTCCCAGCAGTTTCTTTTGGACCACTATCTCATCTGACAATCACCCGAGGATACCTGCCAGAGCTCGCAATTTACGACGAGTTAGCTTATGGCACCTCTGGCTGTTAAGTGAAGTCATAAAGCTCAAACAGCTCTCATCTCCCATTCTCTCTTCCTAGACAGCAGACCTGGGAGAAACTCCTTCTAGCCGGACGTCACGCGTGATGTACGAGAAACTACGGACAGGTGTGTACCTATACTTTTTAAAATTACACATTTCGTCTGGATTGTGATTCACTGCAAAACAAGTCGCAGGTTCCAATTGTAGAACTATAAAATTTTAATAATTCATGGTTGATTATACGGCCTAAGCGGTATACAAATAAAGCGTTATTATTATTATTGCCTCTAATCCTCAGGGTACTCCTACTTGCGTGCGAAAGACAAAGGCAGCAAGAATCGAAGAACAGAACCCCGACCACACTGCTTGTGAGAAATGAGCAGCTCTTGATCTAGGACAAAAAACTTTCTTCTGTTTAATATCTAAAACGTGTTACGTGTGATATTACACCAACTTTTGATTAATAATACGAAACTTTATACCTTATAAAGTATGATATTTAAACACGAAAATTTACATTCTGAAATTGGTATAGTGTTCCTTTAACTGTTCCTTCAACTTTCATCGTAGCTTTTTTCAAAATATTCTTCAGTGCCATCAACAAACAGATTTTTTCATTTGACTGAACTGTGCCATATTTGATATTGCCTCTGTATTTTATAGGGAAAATTTTTTAAATCTTGCAAGTTGATGTAATTAAGTTTTAAGTTAACGTATTATAGATATGTTAACACTAGTTTATGTTTCAGTATTTAAATTGTTTCCATTTATAGTTTAACCGCTCCCTGTTGTAGAGTTATCAGATCTTTACTTAGGATAAACAATATAATATGAAATTCGATAATAATATTAATAAACATTAATTGTATTCACTGTTTTCTAGTCATCAAACTTCAGATCAGAAGGTGACCGGGACATGATTTTAGGCCTGACCGGGACCGGGACCGGGATAAAAAATGTGACTTGACCGGGACCGGGACTGAGATTATCAATTTACCGGGACCGGGACCAATAATTTCTGGGATTTCTATCTTACCGGGACTAGGACCGGGACCAACAATACAATTTTTTCGGGATGACCGGGATTTTACCGGGATGACCGGGACCAAAACTGGTATTCTCATATTGAAAGCTGCAACTTTCATTTACATTATAATTGAACAATTTGAATAAGTAATAACTAGAATATTAAATTAGAAAAAAATAGAAAAAACCCGTCAATATGGGGCATGGGCCTAATGTACTACACCAATAATGTTCATGTACTGATTACTCAAGTTCACCCTCATTCCTCAGTCAATGATCCCTCATTATTCAACAGTTTCATTCTCCAATTGACAATTGGGCGTAGCCCGAGTTGAAAACTTGATGTTAGTTTGCACTTATGAGTTATGTAACGATATTAGTTACCTAAACTTGTTTAGCAATTTTAAACATTGTTTTATTTGGCTCAGAGGTTGTTTTAAGATGAAATTCACAATGAATGAAAGTAAAAACTTAAAATCACAGTGAATGAAATTATGTAAAAGATCCCGGCAAATTTGATTTTGAGTGATTGACCGGGACCGGGACCAAGAATCCTGAATTGACCGGGATCATAAATCAGCATTTGACCGCGACCGGGATGAAAAATGTGACTTGACCCGGTTGACCGGGACCGGGATAACTCAAAATTGCCAATCCCGGTCACCTCCTGCTTCAGATCGGGGTAATATATTTATAATGTACAAAATGATACGCTCTCGAATGCACGCTTCCTTTTCCTCACCTTCGCATCTTTGATCTTGTTAAGTAAAACACATAGTAAGGTTCCCCAGAAATGTCCTGTAAACTTGACTTTTTATTTAGGCCGGTAAAAACCCACAACTGACTGAGGTTTCGAAATACAGCCAAGAACTCAGATATGACACAATCAATTTTATGTGTATGAAACAAATTTTCAACTGTCTGGCGGCGATCAGCATGTCATACTGACTAAACTCTAATCGGTTTATGAAAATTACATCCCGGTTAATGAAAAGCGTAGCCTGGAGTTCCCGCTCCCAGGTAAAATACATACATAAATGAGGACCGCCAAGCAAGGAATGAAGAACGAAATTAAATATTATCTAATCGATTACAAATCTTGCAGATTCCTGAAATTAAATGTAAAATGCAGCTAAACTCGTGCATCTAATAATAATATGACAATATGATAGAATTGTAATAATGCTACATGCTACGCGCGCTAAAACGATGAATCTAATTTAAATCTAGTAACCATATCAACGCGCAGTAACCATAGTAACGCGCTCGATTCAATTCCAGTATATTGCGACGAGTGTTTACATCACTAAATTAGCTGTAACTTTGTGTGATTATGGACGATCGTGCTAAATTTAAGGCGCTGTGGCTAAAATCGTCCACTGAACCAACAGGTAAAATTTCAGAGAGATCGTCCCCAGCGCTCATTTTCACCTCGCGAATGATCAGCTCGCAGTGGGTAGTTTCTTGATAAACGATGGCTTGATAGTGAGGTAAATTGGGGTTTACGGTAAATCTGCGTTTGCGGTAAATTGGAGCGCAGTAAATCTGCATTTGCGGTAAATTGGAACGAAGTAAATCGGAATTTATAAACAAGGCCAGGGCGAGGTTAATCGGACATCTGTGAATCGGAGCGCGCGGAGAATGTCGTATATGATCTACAAAGGCTGTAAGACCTCTGGAGTCGATGCAAACATTTTCAGACCTCTAGTTCATTAAAGGACTAGGAGGGCGTGGCAGCCTCATGATGATTAAAAAACATATTTTCCAATATCTGGCATTCTGGCTCATTATTGTTTATACGAAGTGGAAAACATACGATGTCAAGTTTAGAAACAATCACTAAGGTATTCTACTCTAAACTTAAGTTTTAATAATATGCAAAAATATTTTAACTTTATTATCATCACTCGATGGACGATGACGTCATCAAGTTAAGCGTTTTTAAAGCTTGATTGAGTATTCTTTCCTGTCGGGTCATCCTTTGGGATGTGGAGCTAAGTCTGGTTTGTATACTTAGGGGTTTCTCACATATTACGAAATAAATATTTTGGCAATTTTTAACCCCCTCCCCTCCTCAATAATCAACCGTAATCAAGACCCAACCCCCCCCCCCTCCTGACAGAAATATTACGTAATCATTGCCTGACCCCCCCCCCCCCCCCCCCCCTTTTTGCCTTTTTTCTCATTTTTCCCTGGAAACACTTTTTAGTACGTTTGATGCTACCCTGATCATAATCAGGCGAAATTATTGTTATGATATCCGGCCAAACACCTTTCAAACTACTTAAGTTATCTTAAACAATAATCTCAGAATGTGTGTGTGTGTGTGTGTGTGTGTGTGTGTGTGTGTGTGTGTGTGTGTGTGTGTGTGTGTGTGTGTGTGTGTGTGTGTGTGTTCTGTCTGTGTGTCTGCGTGTAATTTCCGAGCGGCTTCATCAAGAAAACGGTAAAAGTTACGGGGCTGGTTTTTTCGGTATAGTGCCGACAAAACTACGAGGAAGTCAAATGGTAGAGGGTTTTTAAATCGGTCGGTGGTAAGTGGTTTGATTGATGGTTTTTGTACCACAAATGTTACATAAAATGGCTTGAGCAGCTTAATCAAGAAATCGGTAAGAGTTACAGGGCTTGCTCTCTTTCCCATTACTGCATAATATTATGTATCGTTGGTACATATATCATTATTACACTGTCATGGATACTTTAAACTTTTAAACTTATTTATAGGGGAGTGAGCGCCTATAGCGGTCTGTTTGAACTGTAGAGATAGTTCATACTTTCATACGACAATGTAATGCATGTTTTCAAATATGCGGGTGTGGTGCGGAGTTAATAAAGTTTAAGATACTATTGGATACGTGAGGGCACTCCGAATAGAATTGTTCAGATAATGCGGGTTTTGACTCAGTAGGTAAATTTAAATACTCCTACCCTTTTTAACTGCGGCAGTGAAATCCTGGCCGAAGGCCGGGTTACACTAGTAGTAGTTATATACCTTATCGGACCTTATTTGGACGGACATTACTTGAACGGACATAATTATGAACGGACATTAATATGAACGCTAGAAGGCAATCAAAACCATCAAAAATCCGAATTTTTTTCATCTTTTTTAAAACTTTTTTAAAATTTTAGCAAATAATTTTCAAACCCATTTTTCATACAGTAAGCAAAAAAAGCAGTTTTTAATCAGTAAACATGTTAAAATATGTGTACATGATTATTGTCTTATATCACATATCATCTTCATCAAATGGGTTTTCGTGCATTAAATATTCCATGCTTAAAGCATCAGTAATACCCGCTTTTTGGAAACCTTTTTTTTAATCAAACTACCTCGGTCCTACATTTCAGTGTAAACTTTTATAACTATAAGTATAAGCAATTCGGCGTGAAGTGGTTTTATTTAAGACAACTTTAGGTTAACCTTAACATCACGTGGAGCTTTCAATTTCCCAACACTTATCTGTTTCATTACCTCCCCTGAGTAATATGAACTATAACAACGTCGGACAATGTTCTTGGCAACACGATTTAACGTAATATCTAGAGGCTGAAATGTGAAACAAGTGTGTGATGTTGGCGGGGACTAGCTCATGAACTATGTTGTTGAGTGCCATAATTTCGTTGAATTTTTCCGTCCCTTGAAGTGATCCTTGAAAACATCATATACTAGAAAAGTTTTCTGTGCCTCCGGCAGACCAAGGAGAACTTTTCGTCGTTAACATACGGCACTATATGATGTTCTCGATAAAACGTATTGTTGTAGATTCATTTGCCCAATGTTTTTCGTTAAAAATAACCTCAAAGTCTTTCGGAAAGAAATGTAGATCAAGATATTGATAATGCCATAATGTGACATTTACAATTTAGATCGTTAAAATTTTACAATAACTAGTTTTCATTGATTCAACGATATAGTTTAGTTTAATGATACTGATAGCTATTGAAATTGACTGAAATTAAAAGTTGTCATATTCTGGACAAAAAGTTCGAAATGGAAACATTTTCGAAAAAAATTCAACGGACTTTAACTTGGACGGACATTAAATGAACGGACTTTATTTGAACGGACATTAAGATGAACGCTAGGGCCTCCAGCGTTCAAGTAATGTCCGTCCAAATAAGGTTCGATAAGGTAGTCGGATATCTGATCAATTTCTAAATTTTATCACTATCACTATCAGAGTGAAATTGAGTGGAAATTGAATTAAAATATTGTCAAATTGTTATTATTGTAGAAGGTAAAAAAGAACATTTTGATAACTTAATCAACGACCAAATGATATCCAATAAGGTATATTCAATCATAATCGAAGCTGTTCTTATTAATTGATAAATTTTAGTATCAGTATCAATTATGCATAGTCCATACCTTTTATTTGTTCAGCATCAGCAGGTCCGATTAACGTCACGAAAACCAAAGCCATCAACACAAGCCTTGGATACATCATGATTCTAAAAAAAAGTAAAATTACTTAATCAAGATAAAATAACACAGTTTTATGTTAACACTAAAAGTAAATTACTACACCGTGGTTACAGGCACGTATCAAGGAGGATTTCTAGGGATTCGTGAACCCCCATTTGATTTATTAAGCTGCAAACTATTAAATAGTATAAAGGTTTAAACAAGGACATAATTATATTTTCTGAGTGCTGACTTACCTACGTCAAACTAGTAATTATAAACTCACAAAAGAAGAAAAGACGAACGACCGATTCAATATCCTCATTATTATAATTAACAATATATCAATATATGTATCTTGATCTTAATGTATTAGCTCGTCACGAACGGAAGTCTATAAAACTGTATGTTCATTGTTCCTTCGGGTAACTAACAATGCGTTAAAGAGCCCTATATTTTACGTTGTCCAGGTCCAGAAAGTAAATTATATGTCAAGTCTTAACTCTGTTAAACGGACGAGAGTGTAATTGCTAAATGTGGACCAACTATGGGGCTTACTGCGTAGGCTATGAGTAGGCAATCTATATTCTGTGGTTGCACCACGTACTATACTCCAGTAGCAGAGAGGGGTCGAGTGTGCACTCCCTGCTACTGGAGTGTGCACTCCCTGCTACTGGAGTGTGCACTCCCTGCTACTGGAGTGTGCACTCCCTGCTACTGGAGTGTGCACTTCCTGCTACTGGAGTATTAGTCGTGTCCATTCAAATAAATCAAGACTTTGCACTAGTAAATAAAACCATGTCTGCAAAAGTAGTCAAACAGTTTTTAAACTGATCAGATAAGGATGTTGTCCCAGCTGTTTTTACTAAAGTACTAACGACCTTTACTGCTTAATTTACTACTTTACTACCTTACTTCTTTATCTAATACTCTAACCCAGGGCTGATGGTGTTATAATGTCACACCTACGGGGACTCCTCCACCCGGACTTAGAAATCCATGTTCCACTGAGAGTGGAGGACAAGACACTGAAATTTAAAAGTATGACAGTATGAGTTTTAAGCACATGAAGGAATCAAATAATCGCAAATAATGCAATGTTAAGCTATTTGGCAGAGGTGAAAATTGAAATGCTGAAAACATAAACTTTAACTAGTTTGCTAGTTTTAAGTATATAAAAACATATTATGTGGCCAATCACCACCAACCACATCTATTTTTTGTTTGCTAGTTTTAAGTATATAAAAACATGAGGAAGTGAAATAAAGATTGATTAGCGATCAATCAAACTTTAATCATTTTAAAAAGAAAAAACCAACTTTAGGATTCAATAATTTTGAGATTATTGAACCGGCCGCGATTATAAATTTACTTCGAACGCAACCAACTAATTCTAAGCTCAAAATCTCAATTGCCTTCGTTGGACGAAGAAAATAATTCAAACAGATATCTGTAGAAATGATATGTACATATAATAGGATCATGATATGAGGCTGATCACCACCAACCACATCTATTATTTGTCCAATTAAAATACTAATGAGACCAATAAGCTTCACAATAGTGGCTTCGCTGATAGTTGTCCTGGAAACAAAGGGTACGACTAATCATCCCAACTCAAGACGGCGCACCATGATACTGCTCTAACAGATAAACAATGAAAATAAATCAACTGATTCTCCGATTAATTCCAGCAACTATTAGTGGAAAACGTACAGAGATTAGCTATTGTTTAACCAATGGGCAAGGAGACGTGCGATGGCATTTATCACATTTAAGTATTGATCAAGCCTTACGGTGCAAGTTGCTTATAAAGCCGCCTACCATTTGTACTTAACCAACATATTTTATGTGAATAATCTTTTAATTTTGAGAGTTACCAAATCAACAACAAATGCATGAAGGGAGGATGAACTTAATGAGAGGCGTGAGTCACGGGCGTCACATCACTGGTTGTGGTGGAAGAGGCGTTGTGGAAGAGGCGTTGTGGAAGAGGCGTCGTGGAAGAGGCGACGTGGAAGAGGCGTCGTGGAATAGGCGTCGTGGAAGAGGCGTCGTGGAAGAGGGGTCGTGGAAGAGGGGTGGTGGAAGAGGGGTGGTGGAAGAGGAAGGAGCATTATATAAACAAAGATCTTGGGTCAGTCACCATGATGGCTTGTTTGGTGCTGGTGGAAGAAGAGTCGGACTTTTAATCAGAGTTAATTAATAATTGATATTTGATAATTTTTTATTTGATAGTTTAGTCTGATATTGATATTAATATTGATTATATTGATATTGTTATTATTGAATGAAGCTAACTCCAGACATAAATAATACTACTTCTTAACAAAGGGACTTGGAGTATAAACGACCAATTTTGCATAATTGTCTTTCCAACCAAGAATTCAGGAGGCAAGGGTGGGTGCGTAAACTTTATGGTCTGCACTCTCAGATCCTGTATCACCCTGGATTCATTTCGACGTATTTTTGGTAAAAGTATACATATACTTTCTGGTCACTCTCTTGCTACTCCAAGTCCCCTAAGATATATGGTCTAAAGTTTGCACTAGTTATATTATATATAAAATATGTTTTTGTCTGCTTTAACTGATACTAAATAAAATTGTTGTTTTCTTGAAATTGTTGTTTTCTTGACTCTACTCAGTGCTGAGAGTTTGCCACCGTCGTAAGCAGATCTTTATCTTAGATGTAGTGGTCATAAGTTATTTTAAGTTATCTTAGATTATGTAGACTTCATTTAGTTAGGAAGAAGGGAGTTTTGATGTTTTTTATTGTGTTCGTTGCGTTTTATATGATTTGTTTCCGCGCGGTGTACTGTAGTAGTATAATAGTCAGAGGAAAGACTATTAATCAGTGAACTATCAACTAATCCTACTTGTATGACCTTTATTACAATAAGGCGAAACAGGAATACAGCCTGTTTACAGTTTTTCCTATATAAATTGTTTAATGGACGAATAAAAAAGTTTGCTTGAAAATGTAAGTATCAAGAAATTGTGATTAACTAAACAGTCACTGTCAGTACGATTAAAAACGAAAATCAAAATAGGGTCTTAATATTCCGACATCGGCTTCAAAAGTTCAGGTGCTGATTTTATAGGACATCCGATCAGATCAACTTGTGTAAACTAAATTGTTATTAGAGGACGGCAACACTGCGCTCATTTGAAGAAGCCAGAAACTGAGTCGTAGATGGTTGGGCTATTTGACTGCTGGGTGGGGGCCTGCTCCTTCCCCTTCCCCTTCTCACCTCGAGCTGGCTCTGAAATGTTGGGTATATTTATTTGAAGACCAGAGGAATGGAAAATGCAACTTGATTTCTTAAAAGTTAATTAATCAAACTTTTAATCTGAATATTGAACGATCATGTCACATTTTCAAGCTATACCGTACTAAAAAGTGGTCTAGCTAACCTAAAGCGGACCCTTTGTCTTTCCCGCTGAACACACTACCCATGAAACACTAACCTATAGCTTTGTCTTTCCCGCTGAACACACTACCCATGAAACACTAACCTATAGCTTTGTCTTTCCCGCTGAACACACTACCCATGAAACACTAACCTATAGCTTTGTCTTTCCCGCTGAACACACTACCCATGAAACACTAACCTATAGCTTTGTCTTTCCCGCTGAACACACTACCCATGAAACACTAACCTATAGCTTTGTCTTTCCCGCTGAACACACTACCCATGAAACACTAACCTATAGCTTTGTCTTTCCCGCTGAACACACTACCCATGAAACACTAACCTATAGCTTTGTCTTTCCCGCTGAACTTTAACAAAATGAAATTGCACAAGCTTGGAATGCGGTTCTCATAAGAAAATTAGCTCTTTTGGCTACAAAATAGCACGTATGGTTTTGAACATCTATAATATGTTTTTTTTGATATTATATATCAATTAATCGCTGTTTCCTGACTTTCCACACTCAACCAAAATGTGTTTCTCCTATATCAGTCACAACAATGTTATGTCCTGAAACCATGCACTAGTTTTGCTATGTTTAGTAAGGGTGTTCCGATCATTGCAATATATGTACAAAATTTGTTCGTCTTGTAACCACCAGTATTATTATTTTATTTTCTATTATATAGAGATTTTTTGGAAATTTTGGAGATATTTGTGGATGATTCTTTATGTCATAAAAAATTTTTGTACATTACTGTTTACCAGCGCCAGAAAAAAAAGACATGCTGAAGTCCTTCCTCTTCACATGTATTTTGCAGAATTATAAAATGTATTTCCCCAGCAAGTCCATTCCTCCTGACTACTGTTTGGGCAGATTTAAGAAAGATGGGTAATTAACTGGTTAGCCCTCATCTCAACCTACTTTTTACTTTTACATTTACTTATCAGATGTGATGCTGCTGCAACATTGGCTTAAAATGGATTGGCCTGGGGACATTTGGTTCAGTAATTTTCATGCTTCAAAACACTCCTTTTTTGACAAAACACATATATGCTGAAATAAATACACACTTTATTTTAGGCTTGGTGGGGTATGGGCAAGGATATAAAGGTTTTTTTCCAAATCGTCGTTTGAAATGTGGGACAATTTTGAAAAACTTAACTTAAGTACTACAAAACTGCGCGTGTTTGCTCTAGATACAACACACTATTTTTAGAGATTTTACGTGGTGTATCCTCTTAAATCGCCTTGTTCAATTTTAAAGAGGGCCACCAAAAAGGGAGGGGCGGCCAAATAGGGGGGCGCTTTTTTTCGGCTGGGCCCAACAGTCAACGTTAACACGCCACTGCTAAGCGACCCTGCTAAAAGATCAGAATCGTGTAAGGGTCCCCTTCAGTCAGTACAGAAGGGTAAAATATGAATATTTCGGAATATATAAGGCAGGTGATATCGAAAATGGAATGGGGGAGGGTTGACAATGAAAGAGACAGTTGCCCCTAGGATAAAGGGAATGAAAAGGGGTAAAATAAAGGAGGGTGTGAGGTGACCTGAGCCATGGCTGGAAATAGACGGTACAGAAGCCAGGAGTATCCTCTCTCTTTCTTTCTCTTTATCATTTAAAAGGGGAACCCTTTACAAGATTCTAGATCTTTAATAGGTCCCACTCCATTTAACAAAAAAAAAAACCCTTTACATTGTGGTTTTCCTTCTCATACACTAAGGAGCATGGCGTAAACATTGCCTGTTGCGCCCCCTGCCGGGAAAAGAAAAAGCGCCCCCCTGTTGGCGCCCCCTCCCCTTTTGGTGCCCTCCCTAAAATTGAACACATTAGGGTGATTTTAAAGAATACGCCGTAAAATCTCTAAAAAAAAAAAGTGTGTATCCCTAGAGCAAAACGCAGCAGTTTTGCTAGTACTTTTAGCTAATTTTTCTTTCGAAATTGTTCCCACATTCAAACGAACGATTTGGGTTGTGGCGCCCGCCCTAAGACGGCGACCCCCTGCACAGCGGGTCAGCAGGCCTTTCATTACCCACTGCAAAGGAAGGTGCTGCATAGACCCGACGGAGTCCCTTAGCTGAGCGTCAATGACCGCTCACGCTCAGGGACTAATGATGCACCAGCAGGAGGAGTTAGGTGACTCCAAAAGTTCATCCAGGGTTTTGGGTTCAATGAGCGTTTGGTGCAGTTATTACCATAATAATCCCTCCAGGGACTATGATACACCAACATCCCTGAGATGAGCGTCATTTGACAGACATATGTTCTAGATAGCAGTATTTGACGCCTGTGATGGAGTTCAACTGCCGGTCCTCTCAATTCAATTCCGTTGATGAGGGTAGAGCTGAGGTTTTTTAAAAAAATGTGTCTCATGTTTGTTGTGTACAGCAATAATACATGATCTTAATTCTATATTATCTGTAGATTTGATCACCAAAAACCACTAACAAGAGGCATTGTAATCAATTGTAAACATACAAATTTAGATGAACTGGTCTCTAAATGTTTCGTGAGCAGATTTTGATATGCCGGTTTAACTTTGTATTTTTTTTCACAGCGCAAACGAAGGTAGAATTTCCTTTCACCAAACTAATACTTTTAAATGCTGGAATGGAATCCGTTCTGAAAAGTGGTAAAGGTTTCTTTATATTCAGAAACACTTTTATTTCCTAACAGCCACTGCTTCCGCCCCAGCCATACAAGCCTTGTGATAATTTTAATAACATCATATTTGATCGAGATGTAAGGAAAGTTTATTATCATGAGTATACAACCCTGATTTTGTTGCTGGTATTAACTCTTCTCATCATATTGATAAAAAAAAAAAAAAAAATTGTTAATAATTTGTTTAATATAGTAGTACTAACTAATATGGTTCCTGTGTGCAGATTTGATATTCCGGTTTACTTTGTATTTTCACGAAGGAATTCTTCACCAAACAAATAATTTTATGCTGGAATGGAATCCGTTTTCGTGTAAAGGTTCTTTTCTATTTCAGAAACAGTTTTATTACCTAACAGCACAGTAATATGGTGTGTTTTCACTGCTTTGTCATACTGGGTTTTGCGAATTGTTTTTTTTTGAAACCTTCATTCAAGTAGATATATAGCATTTGTAGGATCAATATTTGGTTGATTTTCCTTTTCGTATAATGAACTGCATATGTATCTTACTACTGCTAACTGCAAATAATTCTGTAATATCTCGACTTACTTATTTGTAGGAAACATGTTCGAAAGGGAAACGTCGGTTACCAAGATTCAAAATGATGACAAGAAGAGAACATGTAAGTACTTTTAATATTTTATTGCAAACCCGAAGTTGAAGGTATCAGCTGGACTGTTCTCCACATGTTTATAGATGTGTGTAAACGATCACGTTTTGAGCGCTAAACAAACCATAGCGCCAGCTGCCCAAGACAATTTTTACTGAACATTAAAATTATATGATGACTGAAACACTACACTACATGCCTTGCAGAATAAGAAAAATAGCCTACAATGATTAAAGATATTTCAAACTGTTCAATTAATTTCAGAAAGGACGTTCACTACCTACGAACATTGACAAGTTGTAAAAAAGCCTGCAGTGCGAATTCTATAGATTGTAAGTAAATCCTCTGTTAGCCACTCCTCCACACTTCTTTTTAATTGTTCATAAATTGGAAGCATTGACAAAGATTCTTTGAACAAGTGGATGCCGCAAAAAACGGTAGTTTAAAAAATAAAGGGACTTGTTGGGGTTGTGTCTGGGTTAATGTTGTGTAACGGTAAGGTTTAGAGGGTCGGGGATCCGAGCTACATAGCTCGGAGCTAGGCCAGGTATTCGGTGTAACAACGATATGAGATTTAAAACCTGGGGTGCCAACGATCGTGAGTGAAATGTCGAGGGGTGAAAACCCTTTAATAATTTTTAACAAAAATTTTCCATGAGGAATGGATTGTATTAAAAAAGTGGTCGAAAAGGACGATTTAAAAGACCGTACTTGAATCGTTGAAAGTTAAAATGATTCCCCCTAAGACGTGTAGATATATGTATAGATACGTTTTAAGTCAATAAAATACCAGGAGAGAAAATCCGCATCTTATTGATGAACTATGCTTCCTTTCGACCACGTCTTTTATCGAATAATCGACCATTGAAGTCACGCAAGGGTAAAGGTACTATGTGATCCACTGATCAGGTATCTACTCCACTTACTCATCGCGCTGTAATGACAGTGCACATTTTTGATGAGAAAAAAGACAAGACTGTTCGGCGGCAAATAGAAGTTTGCTAATCGCTACAATCTGTTAGCTGATCACACGCCCTCAAAAGATAAAAGGTAAGTAATTATACTTGATGTCACAGATCTTCCCGAATAAAAGGTCCTGGCAGTGGGGATCAATTAGAAAACATCCGTAATCAGATTGAGCTGTACATGAAAGCAGGCACTTTTTGCTTTGTACAAGTTTAAAACCAGTCTTCCCCGTTTTTTTTAACTTTAACTAGGTTTCCATTTGATAATTACCGAACTGCAACATCACCTTAGTTTCAGTAGGGTGGAAGTTTGCAGTGTTTATAATTGCTTCAAAAACAGCTGTGCATTCAGTATAAACCAATTTCCTGAACAGGGAGGTAGAGTGTGATGACAGAGTGAAGCTGAACAAAGTTAGACGAGACATCAAGAAAGTTTTTTGGAACTTCTTTAACACCGCTATAGAGACAAGGTTTGAATATTAGTTTCATCCAACTTACAGTTAATATTCTCACTGATTGAACAATAAAATTGATCATTCCCCCCTGAGGTCCTGATAGGTATTTGATATGAATCGCTTTTCTCCCTTCTCACGAGGTGTATTAGATTATTACATTAGCTATTAATTTTACCGTACCATTGACCTTTAGATCAACCCGAGAAGACAGTGTTGATGGAGGAGAACAATTGGCAACAACTGTTAACGAGGCTCCTATCAGGGCCTCTAAATTTTCGAGAGAACGACATATATACATATTGTTACATGATAATTAAACCATAGTGAAAGCTCACTCATATCACTGTATGAGAATTTCGCTGTACCTCATGACCGACGATAAATTTGCCCTATCCTTCTGAACGCTGAATCAGTATAGGCCATCTTGGGCTTTAAAAAATGAATTTCCTCATTATGGTTAATCGTAAGCGATTCCCAGGTGCTTTTCAGAGAGTGATAAAGGAAGATGCCCCCGTTCCCGACACGAAACCGGATCATTGACAGCCCCCGAGAGTGAAACAGAGTGAGTTATAGCTATTTTAAAGTCATCCGGATGGGTCACTAGGCCTAACCTGTGCTTGAATTATGCAAATATTTGTTTAGGAGAGAGAGTCTTTTTTGTACTATCTACTGATCGTAGAAACAGTTTTGGTCCATCGTCAGAGCGGACTCCCAGTTTTTGAAATTTTATGGGTTTACAATACGCTTCTTCAAGTAGGAACATCCTGCAATAAACTTCGTTTTCATACACTAAATCCCCGCGTGACGTTTCCAGGTGCTGTTCAGAGAATAGCTTTGGCCCATCCGGAGCGAGCCCACCGGCCCCCGTTCGCAGAAAACCCCCCCTTCAACCGGACACCACAACAGCAGCCGGGCCTGCGACCTCCAACCGGCAAGGTCCCGAAAAGACCACATAACCAGCTTCAGAAAAAGGTCCGAGAGTCCCGCCTGGAGTGAGTTACAGCTATTTCTCTAAACATCATTTAGAAATTACGCCTGTAAAATGGATGGGTCAAAACCACTCTCACCAGGCGCAGAAAGAATTCATCTTTGTCAATTAAAGTTGCTACTTTCATCTTTGCCCAATTTTTTGTGTTACGATCTTCTTTGACGAAAAAAAATGGAGGAAACCGCATATTTTAATCAGAACTTTTGTGTGATAACTGAACGCTTTCGCCATAATACAAAACTCCCTAACCTAAGGGCGTAAGGTTTCTCCTCTGTGCAACGTCGAAAATAACTTAATCCACGCCTTTATGCATTTCCAGAGAGACGACATCTTCAACCCCAAGGGCCTCCGAGATACTTCGGCGACAATGGTTGCGGAGGCTTTGAAGATCAATCCGGTGATAGTAATAATTCATGTGCAACATATCGTTTTTTAAAATTTTCGGACATTAATTTTTCTTCAAGTCGAAGATTGCATCGCCGTTTCCACACAAAGGTAGCTGTTTGGTACGCACATCAAGTCAATTTTTAAAAGCGAATATAATACCCATTCTTTCACGGTCGAAATGGGGGTAGTAGATTATGCAATCGAAACCACTACAGTTTTAGGGTCACTATAAAGTCACGTTTCCAACTGGTATGTGTATATAACTCAGTTCTAAAGTTAAAAAAATAAACAACTAAACTAACCACTTCTGCAGGTTATCTCAGAAATCCATCTCTTTACTTTTAGCAAATATCATGTCTGTTTGAACCTCAGTCTTTTATCAGGACCGTGGCCGAACGGCGAGACAATCCTCCAGGAGGATAGATGGGCTGGTTTCGGCAAGAGTATTGCCCAGCTGCGGCTGTCCGCATATCAAGGTAACTTATTTTATAGGTATTCGATCAAACAGTCCGGAAAAAAATTTGGCTTCACCGGCGCGCCCAGCCAAAATAATTTGCTACCCATTTTTTTGCAACAAAAAATCCTTTGATCAGTCCAAATACTAGGTCTCCCCAACAAAATCTTGCAAACAGCGGTCAAGAAAGCCGCGAGGATTTAACTACCTAGACAAAACAATCTGCTACAATCTCTGCTTTCCAATCAATAAGTTTGCAACAGGAAAAAAAAACTGGATTCGTTATTTGTTTGATATGATGGTGGTCAAAGCAACCTTACTCCATATAATACTATCCGTACAACAACAAGAAATGTAGGATCATTGAATCTGTTGGGCGACGTAATGTTGGTGGGGGGGGTAAACCTATTTTGACTCAATACCAATTGCCTCATTTTTTTTTTTTTTCCCTTTTTTTTTTTTTTTTTTTTTTGTTTGGCTGCCCGAATGAGTAAAATAAAGTAAAATTTCGGCAAAAAAACATTTGTTCCCTCTAAAAGGCTGCAGAAAAACCACCTAGGATTCATTTTACCCTCACTTTACCTCATTTTAACCTCCATCCAATTTTGGCTGCCCGACTGAGGTAAAATGAAATTGACCCCCCCCCAACTAAAATGTTTAGAACCTTTCAGACAGTTCAGACGAAACTGAGCTCATGGAGCACGCAGGAAAGATCCTACTCAAGATCGCCGGCAGACGCCGAAGACAGTAAGTAAGATTTCAGTCTCCGTCCTCATTACTTCGAATTTGTTGGGTCAGTTATTTAAGAAAAATTTTTACTATACCGTTTTTAAATTGTGTGGCTGTTTGTCTGTGACAATCGTTTCCCAAGTGGGGATCAATGGTTTATTTTAATTAATTTTATCATAAGAACAGGTCTCCCACTTTAAATTATAAATGGTATATTATGCAGAGTTCCTGTGAAAACTGTTCAATTCAGCTGAAACGATTGAAAAGCCTCCTTCGGAGCTCTTTCGGACGCAGCTTGTCCCTCGAGACGAATTTCTCCTAACCATCTGTGGATTCGGGGAGAGTTACAAGGAAAAGATTGCATTATTATTTTAAAATTATGTCAACCCGATTGAGATCCAGAGATAGTTATGATGGCTGTCCCATCTTAGACCACAAACAACTCAGCCTCTTTATTCTCCTCTGCATAAGAAACACCCACCCGCCAGATTAAATTCACTTAAATTCCATCATTTGTATTAGGGTCAATGAACTGCATACATAAAAGCTTAGACATTTCCGTCGAATAACACCTGGAAAAAAAATGGATTATACTACTTTTGGAAAGTACATAGAAACTCCTGGGAGAACTCCTATAAAAAATCATCGCATTTTTTCTATTGGCGTTTTTAATAAAACCTGATAAAATAGAGAGCTCCTGATCAACGATATCTCATCGTTTTAAAAATAGAAAAGCATCCAATCCTTTCAGAATGGTAAGAATTTGAGTTTTAGAGGTTGTTTCTTTTAAAAAAAGGTTCTAAAACATAACTCACATCTAATTTAATTAAGCAAATATAATGCCTGAAAGTGCTCAGTATTTTGTTACCAACGTGTATTTTATTTGTAACACGTGTATTTTTAAGAATTGGTAATTTAACACTTGTAATTATTTTTGTAATACGTGCATGTATTGTTTTTGAACTAACACGTATACTTTTCTAGAAAACGTGTTTTTTAAAAATGTCCCTCCGCAAGTGACAAGCAGTCCACACGGCCAATGTTGCGTGAACTGCTGTCTGCTAAACGGTGATCCTTATTTCACACAAAAGAATAAACTAAGAATAATGTTCCATTTATTTATCATACTTGCTAATGGTTTTCCACGTATTTGATTTAGATATATTTATCTGCCTAAAAGAAATTGGTGTTTTCTCATTAAGTCATCAAGCTTCGTAAACACGACCTTTTCCAATAGCAGTGGGCTAAACAGTTTTTCGCCATATTTCAGTCCACCGTTAAAATCTTGTTATCATTATAATCTGTGGTTTTTTAACAACCGATTAGAACCCATGCATCATATTCCAGTCCCGCCCAAATTGTGGCAAATACTGGCAAATTATTAAAAATTTCTAATTTGGCCGCAGACCGCGATTAACTGAAACCTTATGAAAGCTTTCGGCGGCGCTGACATTGGGTCCAATGCTTTCCAGGAAGCAGGCGCGCGACGTTTCAGGCGCGCGAACGTTCAGGCCGCGCTTAACGTTTCAATTTCACTCTAGGGGGGGGGTGGGGGGGTGGGGGGGGGGGGGGGGGGGGGGGGGGGGGGGGGGGTGGGGGGGGGGGGGGGGGGGGGGGGGGGGGGGGGGGGGGGGGGGGGGGTGGGGGGGGGGGGGGGGGGGGGGGGGTGGGGGGGGGTGGGGGGGGGGGGGGGGGGGGGGGAGGGGGGGGGGGGGGGGGGGAGGGGGGGGGGGGGGGGGGGTGGAACTACTGAGGTACTTAGCAAAACTGTCGCAACAGGCAACGTTAAGCCACTGAAGTGGACCTTTAATCAATTTGGCTTGGTTAGAGTTTTGTCGGCACTATACTGAAAAGAAAACAGCCCCATATCTTTTATAAATATAAAAAAAACCCGTTTTCTTGATTAAACCATTGTCGTAATAAACAGACAGAAGACAGACAGACAGAGACAGACAGACACAGACAGACAGAACAGACAGACAGAACAGACAGACAGACAGACAGACACAGACAGACAGAACCGACAGACAGACATTAATGAGATATTAGTGATCATTTACATTCTAGAGCCGCTTTATTGTTCGCTGATAATTTTTAATGTAACACTAATTCTTCACTGAATCTATCAAATATAAATTCAATCAGCGAAAAGTATTGGGAGTACTTTTCATGGTTTGTTACTATCCAGAACCAAATACTTACTATTAGGGGGGGGGGGGGGGGGGGATTTCAAATAAAAACAACATGATCACTGTCATCTCAAGACTTTATCCATCTTTCTTCAGCTAAAATATCATCGTATAGGACTCGGATTACATTGGGCCTCTCAAAGTACACCTACTCAAACCGAATTGCGGAAGAGCAATTGGATGGCAACACAAGCTAATCGGAGAAGTCAAAAGTAAGTTACATTACGCTTTGTAGTCTTCCAAGGATCGATTAAAATCGCCACTATTTCAGGGCGCTAAACTGATTCAGATTAGCACTCAACAATTCTTCAATATTTTTGCAATGAAATTTTCAAAATAAAGGTCTATTTCAAATAAAGGTCCTATTTAAATTTATTTGTGATGCTTATGCCATGTAAAACCATTTAAAAATCAGGCATGAAATGTTCTTAGTTTTAACTCTTTATTGGCTTTCACTCTTGCACTCATAGTCATACCTACAGAGACCAAACTACGGAGAGCGTGCCCTGGTGGCAGGTATCACTCTTGGGATCGACTAAACCTTGCAATTCAACTGCAATAAGTCAAGCCCCGCCGAAGGCACGGTTACACTAGTAGTAAATATTGAACCTCCATTATTCCAACTATGGCTGGATTCACAGTAAAAAAACTCATCTCCACTCCTGCACACATACAGAATGTTCAGGCTAACCCAATGGTGGAAGTCGAACCTACAGCAGATTAACAAAGTGCACCAGGTCGTTTTATCACAACAACAAATGTGACTGTTGTGAAGAACCCGACTTGATGGAGCTCAGGTTGGGTCATAACTCAATACCAAGTAAATTATAGAGCTAAGGTCAGTCCTGTATGCAATTGTACCATCGCTTTTTTCAATTTTTTGTCACCTTCAATTTAATTTTTCATATCACATTATAATATAATATATATTACTATTAGACCAGACAGTGTCAAAGAAGAACTGATGAAAGCAAAGTTTTGCACAAAACATAGTTCCTTCTCAGTTTTTTCCCAGATTACGATTATCTAGTTAATTCTAACTAAATTTAAAGTTGCTATCTAACTCCTCTAACAACAACACAGATATTTAATAAAGTATTTAAGGAGGGAACAAAATTATTGTAAGCTAATCAAACTATATCAATATCACGCACATTTAAGGTTGAAGCCTCTTATTGGAAAAACAATTTGTTAAAAATTGTGTGGTCCAAAATAGACTATGAAAGCAAAAAGGGTGCACTTTACACCATCAAAATGCGGGATACAATCGCCAGACAGGATTAGAATCATTCAAAATGGCCAGTTCTTAACTCTTTGCGAGGTGGAAGTTGATGGTGAAAAAAGGTAAACTAGAATTCAATCATCTTATCATATACATGCTTGAATTAATTGAAATTTTACAAGTTTGTCCTTCCAAAAATAAAAAAATTTTTTTTAAAAAAATTTTTGTTTATAGCCCTCCATTCATATATACTTATTTTTTAAAATGATTATTAATATCTGCAACTTTAATTTCAGTGAAGAATAAGCGATGTCGGGCTAAAATAACAGCATGGACGTAATATGAAAGTTAAAAACCAACGAAAGGGAATTTATTATTTGAGGTATTTGGGATTTATGTTCAGCATCATGCCTTGCATGGCGAAGATGAAATAGTCCCTGAACAATTTTAGAACTACAAGTACAAGTTTTTATAGCATGGTATGTAACTTTAAAAATGGGAAATTGTTTTTACTTTTGAGTTTAGGTAATTATTCATTTTTTTCTTATCCAAATTGAAGTTAGCGTGTAGAATATTAGAATGCTGATGTTTATAAACCATATAGTAAAAATTAACTTTTTATTAGAAACCATCCAAATTTTTAGTCGAGACTACTGGCCATTCCCCCACTTTTTGAAATTGAACAAACATTTTTTTCAACTTCTAACTCATCAAGAGCATGAGCCAAGCACTTTAAAATAAATGAACAAAATATCGAGAATAACCCGAATTCTGCTAATATTAAATATAAACCTGCTTGGTTTGTGGGCAAAAATTTCATCCAATCAGTCAATTGTGAGTTAACAAATTTTCAAATCTGAAAATGGGACAGAGTTTTGAAAATACAACTTTTCGTTTTGTTAAGATTTCTGCTTTGAGCTTCCTCCGTCCCAAATCAAAATTCCAGCACCCCAATCATGTCATTTGCTATCTATAGTTGACTGACTAATTGGTTGCGGGTCAGAAATTCGGTCAAAACTGTAAAATTTCGGCCTTGGAAATTTCAGCTTCAAAAACCGAAAATGGGACAGAGTGTGGGAGAGTATGATTTTTCAATTTTTTCGAAATTATGACTACCAGTACCTCAATTAGTGAAACGACCGTGGGGGTCGCAACGTGATACAACCAGCACCCCAATCGTGTCATTTGCTATCTAAAGTTGACTGACTAATTGGTTGCGGGTCAGAAATTCGGTCAAAACTGTAAAATTTCGGCCCTGGAAATTTCAGCTTTAAAACCGAAAATGGGACCGAATATGGAAGCGCTCCTACTAAATCGCTCGCCCAAATTTTAAGAAAATTCTTGTGAAAAGGCCCTCTAGGCATGAAAGTGATCTGGATCGGTGTATTTTTGGACGCTGATCCCGAATCACTCAATCAAAGCTTTATCAGCACAACACGCACAATGACATATCATCAACGTACTTGACGGATGTTACTCGTCTAAATTTCTTCGAAGTAGCGCGCAGCAACTGCTACGGGCCAAACCATTAACAATCGTCAACAACGTACTTGATCTCAACGTACGCATCATAATATAACAGCCACGCGCACGGACTGTCACCGCTCACTTCAGACACACAACACACACACGCGCGCACACAGTACACACCCACTTACCACTACACAGTGCACAGTACCATACAGAGTTAATTGATGATCAACGATGTCAATTTATCGCAGCTCGGTGAGTTGTAGCATGTAGGTTTACAACCTACCAGGACGCGCGCCGAGTTGGACTCGTCGACGGTCCAATATATGGAACAAATATTTTAAGAGTATCACCCGTTAACTCGGTGAGGCAAAGTAGCGCATCTCACCGATCTAGCGAGAAGCCTCATTGAGTGCGCGGGTTGGCACAGTACTAACGCATCGCGCTTTAACGGGTGATAGATACTCGTAAAATATTTGTTCCAGGACCGTCGACGAGTCCAACTCGGCGCGCGTCCTGGTAGGTTGTAAACCTACAAATCGCGCTACAATACAACACACAGTGACACAGATAACCAGCAATTAATTCTAATAACGACTAGCTGATTTTGATAAAATAACATCGTGATCCAGCGTGATCAAATATTTTTATTTTAATTGAAGTTAAACGGCTGCACCCCTGACTTTTCAACTAAAGATAAGAAACGTATATATTAGCACGGCGCAGTTTATATCTCCGCGCCAAAAGCATCACATTTTAGCATTAATGCGCGTAGTTTTCTCAACTATTTTCACAGTCGCGCCTTCCTGAAGTTACATTAAACAGCCTCTTTTGCTTCCTAACATACCAGTTTAAAGGAAGCAAAATATTATCACCTTAATAACACCAGAATTTGTGTGTGTGTGTCTGTCTGTCTGTCTGTCTGTCTGTCTGTCCGTGTGTAATTTCCGGTCGGTTATACAAAAAAAAACGGTAAGAGTTACGGGACTGATTTTTTCGGTATAGTGTCGACAAAACTCTGATGAAGCCCATAGGAAATTTTTTTAAAAATCGGCCAATGGTAAGTGGTTTAATTGATGGTTTTGTACCACAAATGTTACATAAAATTGCGTGAGCAGAACGGCAAGAGTTACGGGGCTTGCTCTCTCTCTCATTACTGTGTAATATGCTATAGCTGCATTTAAGTAGCGTCATAATTGGATTAGCCTGGAAGATTCGCTGTAATGTTATACCTTAAGCTTATTAGGGGAGGGGGGACTGTTAGTGTTTGGGGTCTGTTTGGACTGCAGAGAGAGAGAGAGAGAGAGAGAGTTCATACGACAATGTTATGCGTGTTTTCAAATATAATATGCGGGTGTGGTGCGGAGTTAACAAGGGTTAATTTCTATAACGATTTAAATAAAAATAGAAAGCGGTTCAAGACGGGAGTGATGAGGTGTAATACTCGGTGTTCAGACCTTATGATCATGGAGTGTGGTGCCTCATGGCTAATAATGACTTAATTATCCACAAGAAATAACTGATTATGAGATTATTGTTTAAGAAACTATTGGGTCACCTAATGCGGGTTTTGACTCAGCGGGTAATTACTCCTACCCTTTTTAACTGCGGCAGTGAAATCCCGGCCGTAGGCCGGGTTACACTAGTATATAAGTAAAGTGCAAGAAACCGAATTCGAACTTGATACATTAATAGCATGGGAGACGATATTATACATGGGCGATATTTAGTAGAGAATAAACCGGTACCTACGGTGTACCGGTACTGGTATACCTACGGGGTGATATTAGTACAATTTGGTTAGAACACCTCCTCCCGTATTATTGAGAATAAATTTACTTTTCCATACAATTGTGCACTTCAGTCGTATAGTAAACCGGCAGTAAAGCATGAAATGCTTTAATGATAAAAGATTCGTTTGTTATATAATAATGCTTTTTTTGAGTCGAGAAATACAAAATATAATGTTAACAAAACACAACTTTAAAGAACGATCAAAATTCTTACTAAGTTTTATTATAAAACTCTGTGACTGTTAAAAAGTATTAGGTAAATGATTCTTTTAATTCTGCCTTGATGGTCTGTAGCTTTTTCTCCTGTTTCCCATTTTGAGGAAGTCAACCCTCTTGTTAGAAATTGTGGCTGTGCAGTTATAGAGTGTCGACGGGTCTGAGAACTCCAACGAATGAGGCATGATATCTTCTTTTACAGTCTTTTCAAAAACTTGTTAACATTCTGAGTTATATTATTGTCATAACAACGAATAGAATTTAATTTTATTAGAGTTGAGCTATTCCTAGTCCTTGTTATGACAGTATTAAAACTACAATAGTTGTCACGAGATGTTTGATCTAGTGGCTAGAGTTGAGCTATTCCTAGTTCTTGCTATGACAGTATTAAAACTACAATAGTTGTCACGAGATGTTTGATCTAGTTTCTAGAGTTGAGCTATTCCTAGTCCTTGCTATGACAGTTTAAAACTGTAATAATTGTCACGAAATGTTTGAGCTAGTTATTAGAGTTGAGCTATTCCTAGTCCTTGTTATGACAGTATTAAAACTACAATAGTTGTCACGAGATGTTTGATCTAGTTATTAGAGTTGAGCTATTCCTAGTCCTTGCTATGACAGTATTAAAACTACAATAGTTGTCTCGAGATGTTTGATCTAGTTATTAGAGTTGAGCTATTCCTAGTCCTTGTTATGACAGTATTAAAACTACAATAGTTGTCACGAGATGTTTGATCTAGTTATTAGAGTTGAGCTATTCCTAATCTTTGCTATGACAGTATTAAAACTACATTAGTTGTCACGAGATGTTTGATCTAGTTATTAGAGTTGAGCTATTCCTAGTCCTTGTTATGACAGTATTAAAACTACAATAGTTGTCACGAGATGTTTGATCTAGATATTAGAGTTGAGCAATTCCTAGTCCTTGTTATGACAGTATTAAAACTACAATAGTTGTCACGAGATGTTTGATCTAGTTATTAGAGTTGAGCTATTCCTAGTCCTTGTTATGACAGTATTAAAACTACAATAGTTGTCACGAGATGTTTGATCTAGATATTAGAGTTGAGCTATTCCTAGTCCTTGTTATGACAGTATTAAAACTACAATAGTTGTCACGAGATGTTTGATCTAGTTATTAGAGTTGAGCTATTCCTAGTCCTTGTTATGACAGTATTAAAACTGTAATAATTGTCACGAGATATTTGAGCTAGTTGTTAAAGTTGAGCTATTCCTAGTCCTTGTTATGACAGTATTAAAACTGTAATAATTGTCACGAGATGTTTGAGCTAGTTATTACTATTAAAGTTGAGCTATTCCTAGTCCTTGCTATGACAGTATTAAAACTACAATAATTGTCACGAGATGTTTGATCAAATTATTAGAGTTGAGCTATTCCTAGTCCTTGCTATGACAGTATTAAAACTACAATAGTTGTCACGAGATGTTTGATCTAGTGGCTAGAGTTGAGCTATTCCTAGTCCTTGTTATGACAGTATTAAAACTACAATAGTTCTCACGAGATGTTTGATCTAGTGGCTAGAGTTGAGCTATTCCTAGTCCATGTTATGACAGTATTAAAACTACAATAGTTGTCACGAGATGTTTGATCTAGTGGCTAGAGTTGAGCTATTCCTAGTCCTTGTTATGACAGTATTAAAACTACAATAGTTTGTCACGAGATGTTTGATCTAGATATTAGAGTTGAGCAATTCCTAGTCCTTGTTATGACAGTATTAAAACTACAATAGTTGTCACGAGATGTTTGATCTAGTTATTAGAGTTGAGCTATTCTTAATCTTTGCTATGACAGTATTAAAACTACATTAGTTGTCACGAGATGTTTGATCTAGTTATTAGAGTTGAGCTATTCCTAGTCCTTGTTATGACAGTATTAAAACTACAATAGTTGTCACGAGATGTTTGATCTAGATATTAGAGTTGAGCAATTCCTAGTCCTTGTTATGACAGTATTAAAACTGTAATAATTGTCACGAGATGTTTGAGCTAGTTATTACTATTAAAGTTGAGCTATTCCTAGTCCTTGCTATGACAGTATTAAAACTACAATAATTGTCACGAGATGTTTGATCAAATTATTAGAGTTGAGCTATTCCTAGTCCTTGCTATGACAGTATTAAAACTACAATAGTTGTCACGAGATGTTTGATCTAGTGGCTAGAGTTGAGCTATTCCTAGTCCTTGTTATGACAGTATTAAAACTACAATAGTTGTCACGAGATGTTTGATCTAGTGGCTAGAGTTGAGCTATTCCTAGTCCATGTTATGACAGTATTAAAACTACAATAGTTTGTCACGAGATGTTTGATCTAGTGGCTAGAGTTGAGCTATTCCTAGTCCTTGTTATGACAGTATTAAAACTACAATAGTTGTCACGAGATGTTTGATCTAGATATTAGAGTTGAGCAATTCCTAGTCCTTGTTATGACAGTATTAAAACTACAATAGTTGTCACGAGATGTTTGATCTAGTTATTAGAGTTGAGCTATTCCTAATCTTTGCTATGACAGTATTAAAACTACATTAGTTGTCACGAGATGTTTGATCTAGTTATTAGAGTTGAGCTATTCCTAGTCCTTGTTATGACAGTATTAAAACTGTAATAATTGTCACGAGATGTTTGAGCTAGTTATTACTATTAAAGTTGAGCTATTCCTAGTCCTTGCTATGACAGTATTAAAACTACAATAATTGTCACGAGTTGTTTGATCAAATTATTAGAGTTGAGCTATTCCTAGTCCTTGCTATGACAGTATTAAAACTACAATAGTTGTCACGAGATGTTTGATCTAGTGGCTAGAGTTGAGCTATTCCTAGTCCTTGTTATGACAGTATTAAAACTACAATAGTTGTCACGAGATGTTTGATCTAGTGGCTAGAGTTGAGCTATTCCTAGTCCATGTTATGACAGTATTAAAACTACAATAGTTGTCACGAGATGTTTGATCTAGTGGCTAGAGTTGAGCTATTCCTAGTCCTTGTTATGACAGTATTAAAACTACAATAATTGTCACGAGATGTTTGATCTAGTGGCTAGAGTTGAGCTATTCCTAGTCCTTGTTATGACAGTATTAAAACTACAATAGTTGTCACGAGATGTTTGATCTAGATATTAGAGTTGAGCAATTCCTAGTCCTTGCTATGACAGTATTAAAACTACAATAGTTGTCACGAGATGTTTGATCTAGTTATTAGAGTTGAGCTATTCCTAATCTTTGCTATGACAGTATTAAAACTACATTAGTTGTCACGAGATGTTTGATCTAGTTATTAGAGTTGAGCTATTCCTAGTCCTTGTTATGACAGTATTAAACTACAATAGTTTGTCACGAGATGTTTGATCTAGATATTAGAGTTGAGCAATTCCTAGTCCTTGTTATGACAGTATTAAAACTACAATAGTTGTCACGAGATGTTTGATCTAGTTATTAGAGTTGAGCTATTCCTAGTCCTTGCTATGACAGTATTAAAACTACAATAGTTGTCACGAGATGTTTGATCTAGTTATTAGAGTTGAGCTATTCCTAGTCCTTGCTATGACAGTATTAAAACTACAATAGTTGTCACGAGATGTTTGATCTAGATATTAGAGTTGAGCAATTCCTAGTCCTTGTTATGACAGTATTAAAACTACAATAGTTGTCACGAGATGTTTGATCTAGTTATTAGAGTTGAGGCTATTCCTAGTCCTTGCTATGACAGTATTAAAACTACAATAGTTGTCACGAGATGTTTGATCTAGTTATTAGAGTTGAGCTATTCCTAGTCCTTGCTATGACAGTATTAAAACTACAATAGTTGTCACGAGATGTTTGATCTAGTGGCTAGAGTTGAGCTATTCCTAGTTCTTGCTATGACAGTATTAAAACTACATTAGTTGTCACGAGATGTTTGATCTAGTTATTAGAGTTGAGCTATTCCTAGTCCTTGTTATGACAGTATTAAAACTACAATAGTTGTCACGAGATGTTTGATCTAGATATTAGAGTTGAGCAATTCCTAGTCCTTGTTATGACAGTATTAAAACTACAATAGTTGTCACGAGATGTTTGATCTAGTTATTAGAGTTGAGCTATTCCTAGTCCTTGCTATGACAGTATTAAAACTACAATAGTTTGTCACGAGATGTTTAATCTAGTTATTAGAGTTGAGCTATTCCTAGTCCTTGCTATGACAGTATTAAAACTACAATAGTTGTCACGAGATGTTTGATCTAGATATTAGAGTTGAGCAATTCCTAGTCCTTGTTATGACAGTATTAAAACTACAATAGTTGTCACGAGATGTTTGATCTAGTTATTAGAGTTGAGCTATTCCTAGTCCTTGCTATGACAGTATTAAAACTACAATAGTTGTCACGAGATGTTTGATCTAGTTATTAGAGTTGAGCTATTCCTAGTCCTTGCTATGACAGTATTAAAACTACAATAGTTGTCACGAGATGTTTGATCTAGTGGCTAGAGTTGAGCTATTCCTAGTTCTTGCTATGACAGTATTAAAACTAGGAATAGCTCAACTCTAATAACAACTAATAACAATCAAACATCTCGTGACAACTAATGTAGTTTTAATACTGTCATATTTTTAATTTATATAATTGGTTAACCTCATAATTCGAGAACTGAGTCAAATAAAAAAAATCGCTGCACCAGATATCTAGATAGTTGTCCAAGGAACCACTGTACCAAATCTCAATATCAGGGGGTGGCTGGTTTTCTCAACTAAGGAATTGAAAACCACAAAAGTGTGTTTTGAGATAAATGGATTTTAGTGTTTTCAAAATTTTGAGTATTCACTGGAATTTATCACAGTTCGTTAGTTAGGACTTTTTATACACTTAATAGTTCGTTTGCTTGATCAGACCTGGCCGTCCCCTAAATGATTTTAGCCACTTTCAGTAGTTAATGTCCTTGTATTGTAAAAAATGAGGTTAACCAAGACTTCCTGTAAACACTAACTGCTTAAAATTTGGTTGTTAACCTCGCTTTAGACCATATAACACTGGGATTGGTTTATCAATATGTTATTATATATGTAGTAAAACATTTGCACAGTACAACGATTAAGTTTTTGAGGTTAACATGTAATTGACTGGTCAGATATTCAAAAAATGAGAGGTTAACCTCATTTTTTAGCCATTTACGGGTAAAATCTTCTACTAAAATATGGTCAGTTCAAATCACCTTTGTCACGTGATTATAGTTGTAGGCATCGTGATACCAATAGATACCTCACTTCGATATTGTGGTACATAACATAAGTAAGAATCGTATGTATATTCCCTACGGTACCAAAATGTGATGGTTAACCTCATTTTTTTCATTTTCCCAAGATAAAAGAAAGTCAATCAACATGTCATCTATTTAGAAATGTGTATACCGTAAACTTACGATGAAAATAATAACTCTATCATTTGATCTATTCTCGCTATATCTAAAAGACGAGGTTAACCTCATTTAATCACGTTTGGATATTAATTTTTCTGATAATTATGAACCTAAAATTTAGAGTTTACATTTGCTGACCGAAATAACAAAAAATTATGGCGTGTAATAAAATATTAACCTCAATTTTATTAACCTCAATGTTGTATAGTCAATTTTGTAAAAATCGGTTAACCTCAATTATAAAATAAAG
The DNA here is from genome assembly GCF_026151205.1 of Bolinopsis microptera. NCBI lineage: Eukaryota > Metazoa > Ctenophora > Tentaculata > Lobata > Bolinopsidae > Bolinopsis > Bolinopsis microptera. Next base: position 5,758,377 of record NC_087076.1, read on the forward strand.
TTAATCAGCTACAAATATGTGAATAGCGGTGATGTTTTCGTCATTAAAAATTAAATCGATTTAGAAAATAATATTTTGGTAGAATTTGTTGACCCCTTACCCCCCCCCCCCCCCCCCCCCCCCCCCCCCCCCCCCCCCCCCCCCCCCCCCCTCTGGCCTTAATACTGTCATAACAAGAACTAGAAATAGCTCAACTCTAATAACTAGATCAAACATCTCGTGACAACTATTGTAGTTTTAATACTGTCATAACAAGAACTAGAAATAGCTCAACTCTAGCCACTAGATCAAACATGTCGTGACAACTATTGTAGTTTTAATACTGTCATAGCAAGAACTAGGAATAGCTCAACTCTAGCCACTAGATCAAACATCTCGTGACAATTATTACAGTTTTAATACTGTCATAGCAAGGACTAGGAATAGCTCAACTCTAATAACTAGATTAAACATCTCATGACAACTATTGTAGTTTTAATACTGTCATAACAAGGACTAGGAATAGCTCAACTCTAGCCACTAGATCAAACATCTTGTGACAATTATTACAGTTTTAATACTGTCATAGCAAGGACTAGGAATAGCTCAACTCTAATAACTAGATCAAACATCTCGTGACAACTATTGTAGTTTTAATACTGTCATAACAAGGACTAGGAATAGCTCAACTCTAGCCACTAGATCAAACATCTCGTGACAACTATTGTAGTTTTAATACTGTCATAACAAGGACTAGGAATAGCTCAACTCTAATAACTAGATCAAACATCTCGTGACAACTATTGTAGTTTTCATACTGTCATAACAAGGACTAGGAATAGCTCAAATCTAGCCACTAGATCAAACATCTCGTGACAACTATTGTAGTTTTAATACTGTCATAACAAGGACTAGGAATAGCTCAACTCTAATAACTAGATCAAACATCTCGTGACAGCTATTGTAGTTTTAATACTGTCACAGCAAGGACTAGGAATAGCTCAACTCTAACAACTAGATCAAACATCTCGTGACAACTATTGTAGTTTTAATACTGTCATAGCAAGAACTAGGAATAGCTCAACTCTAGCCACTAGATCAAACATCTCGTGACAACTATTGTAGTTTTAATACTGTCATAACAAGGACTAGGAATATCTCAACTCTAATAACTAGATCAAACATCTCGTGACAACTATTGTAGTTTTAATACTGTCATAACAAAGAACTAGAAATAGCTCAACTCTAATAACTAGATCAAACATCTCGTGACAACTATTGTAGTTTTAATACTGTCATAACAAGGACTAGGAATAGCTCAACTCTAATAACTATATCAAACATCTCGTGACAATTATTACAGTTTTAATACTGTCATAGCAAGAACTAGGAATAGCTCAACTCTAATAACTAGATCAAACATCTTGTGACAATCATTATAATTTTCATACACAACTGATCGTACAGTTTAAAATGGAACAAAATAAGACAGAATAATTGATCAAATGTTTAAAAATAAGCTGATTTAGGAGAAGCAAATATTAGTTAAACTAATCTCTGTCACATAAAATACTGAAAGTAAAGTTCACAACTGTGAACTCAAATGTATATAAAACACACTCACAACTGATCGTACAGTTTAAAATGGAACAAAATAAGACAGAATAATTGATCAAATGTTTGAAAAATAAGCTGTTAAAAAATAAAGGTATCATATCAGACGAGTAGCTCATATGCGGGGCGAAGGTCTCAATCGAAGGAATAAATTGTAATGTTGCAGCGCAGGGCGCGGCATAGCAACCATCCAATGCGCAACCATCCAATGCGAAAATTTAAAATCACATTTGGATATAATGCGCGTGAGTGCTTACAAATTTGCTTTTGGCGGAGATATAAACTGCGCCATATTAGCACATTTAATTTGTAACCTCATAAATTGAAAGTTTTGGTGTGTGAAATGTGAATTAAAGCTTGGTGTGAGAATTAGTGTGGAAATAAAAGAAATATTTATTTTATTATATCATATATCTTAATTAAGTGACAGTAAGTATTTTTATTTTAACTACAGATTATATTATTTCAGTTAGTATCGACATGAATGTTACGATTTCAATTTATTTATATATTATATTGTACTCAATAAACCGGTTTCAAAGCCCTTATTCTTAAAGGTGGCCCTCGGGTCTTTAAAACAAACAAATTTTTTTTTGTTGTTTTTTTGTTACACATTTGATGATTTTACCTTTCAGCTATTAGTATTGCCGTACCAGACTCGAGGATTCAATAACCTGCCTTACTAATTTGTAATTGTTTGTTGATCCTTGCTAAGTTTTCTATTTCATATCTTATAATTAGCAAACTAACTAACTGTCTGTTGCATAATTATGTCAGCATTTTTTCTTTCCAATAATTAACAATAGACTCACATAATTAAACACGATAAATGAAGAGTGAGTAAATATTTTAGCTATAAGAAAAATACGAAAAGCAGTAACTATAAGACATAACTTGAGACAGCAATAAGACATAACTTAAGAAGTCAATATTCAATAATGTCACTACAATGCCGCCACAAAAGTGTTGAATATTAGATGTCAATTTTTGTCATGCAATTTAAAACCTAAAAAAATAACGTTTTAAAATCATAAATATAAAATTTTAACAGTTTTCTTCATTTTCCCCATATTTTTTGACGGTTGTACGATTGAACAATGTTCGACTGCGATGAACATGCACGTACATCATTTTCAACTCCGGTTATCACCTAGCCTGAAATAGAAATTCTTAGTTCATAGTTATCTTGTAAGCTTAAAGTTACATTAGCTCATTTATACAGTCCATTACCTGTTAGGATCAGGGATCGACAAACGTGTTTCTATCAGTAGTTCCAACCCTAGGGCCGGGGAGCAGACTGTAGGGAGTACTTGGTCGAAAGTAGGACCCTAGAGCGGGGTCAAATCGCCAGGGTAGGACTCTAGAGTGGAACTCCCTTACCGGACCCATACTATGAGGACTCTAGAGCGGTACCCACATGCAAATTTTAGAGCGGTACCCAAGCGGAACTCCCTGTACCCAAGTCGTCATGAAGTAGTTAAGGAAGTCGTCGAGGCCAAGGTTGGAGGGGATGAGATCTAGGAGATCCATGAAAGAGAACATCGTCCACTGGAAGAAAGGCAAGCTGTATAAGTCTATGTATCCACACTCGAACAGGACCTTTCAGTCCGTTCTCCCGAACCCATCTCAGGACTGCCTGGCAAAAGTGGAAGTAGCAACTGTCAACCACTGCTGAAGGGAAGACTTCGGAGAGAGAATTTCGAAGCGCCAACTCAAAGTCTACCATGATGCTCTGTGGGGCGAAGTCGTAAAGGGAATTAAGGAATGAAAAGCCCTCCAGGCGACCAGTACACGTTTGAACGCATGGCCAACATTGATGGCCGTCTTGGATAGGTTTTCCGTCCTTTCCGTAGCGGAATCCTTGCAGAACAAGGTTAATGCTGCCGGCTGTTCGTCCCCAGATGAAGACGGGCTTCTCAGGAGGAGTTGAACTTGAGGAATGACTGTTACTCTGCATATTGTAGATAGTTGTAGAGAGGAGTAGGAATCGAATGTGATATACTAAAACTAAATTCTCTGTGACATTTATACTGCACTATCCCACCAAGAACCTCTGCTCTTTCTAGCAAACTTAACTTAAGCTACCTCTTGCCTTTTATAGCACCACCAGCAACAATTGATTCTGGCTCTTTCCGGCTGCCTCAGCTGCATTCAACAATTTTCAGCTCATTGAGGAAGAGGAAACCTGCTATTTCTAGCAACCTCTGAATGCTACTTCCTGCTCTATCTAGCTTCCACCAACACCCACTAATTGTTTTTAAGCTACCACTAGCACCTGTAAATTCTAGCCCTATCCAGCAAACTCAGACTACCTTATGCTATATCTTAAATTTGTGGGTACCGTTTGCTAGTGTTAGCTGGATAGAGCAAAAAGTAGTCTGAGCTTGCTGGATAGTGCTAGAATTTGCAGGTGCTAGTGATAGCTGAACAGAGTAGGAGTAAGTCTGAGGTTGCTGGATAGGGCTAGAATTTGCAGGTGCTAGTGGTAGCTGAACAGAGTAGGAGTAAGTCTGAGGTTGCTGGATAGGGCTAGAATTTGCAGGTGCTAGTGATAGCTGAACAGAGTAGGAGTAAGTCTGAGCTTGCTGGATAGTGCTAGAATTTGCAGGTGCTAGTGATAGCTGAACAGAGTAGGAGTAAGTCTGAGCTTGCTGGATAGTGCTAGAATTTGCAGGTGCTAGTGATAGCTGAACAGAGTAGGAGTAAGTCTGAGGTTGCTGGATAGGGCTAGAATTTGCAGGTGCTAGTGGTAACATAACAACAATTATTGGGTGTTGGTGGAAGCTAGATAGAGCAGGAAGTAGCATTCAGAGATTGCTAGATAGAGCTAGAGTGGAGGTAGCAGAATTGAAGGAAACTAGAAGTAGATTTTGCTATATGAGGTTGGATTGGAAATCAGGATAATATCATTATGTACATGAATTTATTAAAAATGTTAAAAATAAGAGACGTTTGAGGGTACGAAAGGGGTTTTAGTCTTACCAGATTTACAGAACTTTTTGGTTTCACCATCGTCCAGACCTATATAGTTTACCCAGCCTTGAGGAACAATTGTGTGTGTCTCTATACCGTCTATTTGCACCGACACCTGGTTGATTTCAGTTAAATTTAGCAAAAACCACTGATAAGCTTAGCTTGAAGCCGAGAAAGACATTGTGGCATTATTTTGCAGATATAGTTTGCACCTTGAGCAAAAGATTGCTCAAGTGATAACTCAAATCCCAGCTATTATATTTGTAAATAATTATTGAACTACTACCTTTTTTAGATCAAGTCCATCTCTTCCTCCAGTCCTCATAAATACACATTCGTAATCCCCGATGTCAATATCACTCTCAAAAACACACAAAACATCTTGGTTGATTACATTGAAGTCTGCATCACACGGATGTTCAGCTGTCTCTCCATTTGATCCTCTAATGTAAACAAACTGAGGGTCTCTACTTCTTGCCCAGTGGTGATTCAATATAGAGTAAGTAATCTTGTACTGAACCGCTGAAATAACAGTTTTTAAAATATTTGGACTGGTCCGAATCAAGCTGTTGTGCGAGTAACCGAAAAAGCTGTTCTTAAAGATAATTTTTGACTTTTTCTAAATAAACTAAGCGAGTTAATAAACTTAATCCCGATCCCTAATCCCGGTCCCGGTCTTAATCCCGCACCCGGCACTTTTTCCCAGTCCCAGTACCGGCCAAAAAAGCGGTCCCGGTCGAGCCTTGGCTTTACGACCCCCCTGAAAATGAACACGACCCCCCCCCCCCCCAATTTACAAGTAAGTTTATCAATACTCAACCTTTGCAATTTTCTTCGTCTGACATATCATCACAATCTGCCATTCCGTCACAAACATATTTTCCATAAATACATTGCACTTGATCCGCGCACTTTACATATCCTGCCTCACATTCAGGTACTGGGGGGAGTAGTTGATGTTTATAGAATTAGGAATTATGGATTATTATAAAATTAGTACTTACTTATAATATTCATTATGAAGACTTTTATGTCGGTCAAACGTAGTTTGATATATGATTGCGTTTTATTCACATTGTATTTTGTATTATGAAATTTAACCAAAACCCAATAAATTGGGTAGGATGGACCGTCGCCTCATCGCCTGGTTAGTGTTTGTGCTGTAAAAATTGTAAAGATAATATAAGTCAGTTATTGAAATTATAATGCTACTTAAGTTATCAGCTGCGTTACATAAAGCTGCGCAATAAAAGTATAAAAGTGACTGTTCTTGTCCCGTAACAGCGCGGTCGCTTAAGCTTTGACCGTCATGTTACCAAATCACGAAATTTAGACTTTCGAATCTTCTTTAGTATTAAATACAAAAACACGTTATTTTATTTACAACAACGTCAAGTTTGAACTATAAACCACTTTGTTTTTATTACGTGGCCGTCCCTATACTTCAAGTTTATTAATTTCCGCAAACTACATGTTGATTGATTTCCACAAACATAAAATGAGTTATAATTAAACTGCGTACGCCGTACAACTACATGCATCTGCTTTGATCAGTTTATACGCTCGGGCTCAGAGTGCAATTATGAAGAAAAATCAAAACAATTACAGTTATATCTTTTGAATCAAAAGATTTAATTGACAAGTTTTGATTGAATTTGAAATAAATGAATGGCAGTGTACAACATAAATTGAAAATGAAACTTACGTCTTGCAGTCTTTACTCACTAATACTGATGGTATTGGTAATAGTAAACAGCGCTACTTTTATTAAAACAATTAAATCACTACAATTCTGTTGCATTTATCGAGGAATGAATATTGAATACAATTCAATTGTAATATGTTATGTTTGTAATGAATTTTCAGCTGTCTTGCTCCTCATCGGCCATCGCGTTCAAGATTTATTGACTTTTGTTTTTTACATAAAATATGCTTGTTGATACAGCCTTCATTATTTTCTGGCATTGTTACCGACTATGTGATTGTTCTGGATAAAAATATTGTATAAACTTTAGTTTGCCTACATAATTTAAATTACGACCCAGTTCTAAGTTTCAACTATAATATCAATATTTAAACTTAATCTAAATTAACAATGTTGATGAGTGATTTGGTGACATGATGACGGTCAAAGCAAGCGACCGCGCTGTTACGGGACAAGAACGGTCACTTTTTTATATCACATCTTTGACTCGTTTTATTATACTTTTATTGCGCAGCTTTATGTAACGCAGCTGATAACTTAAGTAGCATTATAATTTCAATAACTGACTTACCTTATCGGACCTTATTTGGACGGACATTAAATGAACGGACACATAACGGACATTAATATGAACGCTAGAAGGCATTCAAAACCATCAAATCTTCTGGGTAGTTGATATTAATAGACTTTTAGTTATGAGTATGTAGTTAATATTAACAGACTTCTGAGTAGTTGGTATTAATAGACTTTTAGTTATAAGTATGTAGTTGATATTAACAGACTTCTGAGTACTTACTAATTATAGACTTCTGAGTACTTACTTATATAGACCTACTTATATTCATTATGAAGACATTTATGTTGGTCGAACATAGTTTGATATATGATTGTGTTTGATCAATGATCATTCACATTGCATTTGGTATTATGAAATGGTGGAAGCTATTATATTGGACTATAATAGCTGTAAGATGTTATTTCAGATTTTGAGGTTTTAGGGTAAAATTTACAAGTAAGTTTATCAATACTCAACCTGAGCAATTTTCGGTTCTTTTGAGATAGTCAAAACGCGACAACTAGCGCTGGATGGCGACAACTAGCGCTATCCAGCGCTAGTTGTCGCCATCGCAGAAAACAGTTCAATAACTAGCGCTGGATAGCGACAACTAGCGCTGGATAGCGACAACTAGCGCTGGATGGCGACAATTAGCGCTGGATAGCGCTAGTTGTCGCCATTCAGCGCTAGTTGTCGCGTTTTGACTATCGCAAAAGAACCGACTTCTGAGTAGTTGATGTTAATAGACTTTTAGTTATGAGTATGTCATTGTACTTGATATTTAGAGACTTCTGAGTACTTACTTATATATAGACTTACTTATATTCATTATGAAGACTTTTATGTTGGTCAAATGTAGTTTAATATATGATTGTGTTTCATTCACATTGTATTTGGTATTATGAAATGGCGGAAGCTATTATAATTGACTATAATAGCTGTAAGATGTTATTTCAGAATTTTAGGTTTTAGAATAAATTTACAAGTTAGTTTATCAATACTCAACCTGCTCCTGAGCAATTTTCTTCATCTGACCCATCTACACAATCTGGACTTCCGTCACAAACAAATTCTTCCCAAATACATTGCTCTTGATCCGCGCACATTGCTTTTGTTGCGTCACATCCGGCGGACACTGGTGAAAGTAATCGGTATCAACAAACTTCTGAGTAGTTGATGTTAAAAGACTTTTAGTTATGAGTATGTCATTGTACTTGATATTTAGAGACTTCTGAGTACTGACTTATATATTATAGACTTACTTATATTCATTATGAAAACTTTTATGTGGGTCAAATGTAGTTTGATATATGATTGTGTTTCATTCACATTGTATTTGGTATTATGAAATGGCGGAAGCTATTATAATTGACTATAATAGCTGTAAGATGTTATTTCAGAATTTTAGAATAAATTTACAAGTTAGTTTATCAATACTCAACCTGTTCCTGAGCAATTTCCTTCATCTGACCCATCTTCACAATCTGAATCTCCGTCACAAACAAAATCGTCCCAAATACATTGCACTTGATCCGCGCACCTTACTTGATTTGACTCACATACGACGGGCTCTGGTGAAAGTAATCGGTATTAACAAACTTCTGAGTAGTTGATGTTAATAGACTTTTAGTTATGAGTATGTCATTGTAGTTGATATTTATAGACTTGTGAGTACTGACTTATATATAGACTTATTTATATTCATTATGAACTTATGAAGACTTTTATGTTGATCAGCGATCATGTTGCATACATTGACACCAAACTAAAGCCGACAGATAACAGTTCAGCACCCTGTTACATCAGATTTATCAACTGCTATAGTCCGACAAATCCAAAATCTGTACAGGACCCTCAGATATAAGCAGACAAGTTTTACGATCAGTTGGTGAAAGCACTAGATGTACCTGCTAGATACGAAGTGTGGTTTTTAGGGGATTTTAATGCCAAACTAGGCAAGAGATCATGGAATGATGAGGAAAATGGTCTTAGTTCACACATTGGAAAACATGGTGTTGGTCGTAGAAATGAGAACGGAGATAGACTTCTTCAGTTTCTTGTATCGCACACATTGTTTGCAGCCAACACTGCTTTTCAACATGCCAGTCGCCATATTACGACTCGAACTGGCTGGATTAAGGACCAGTCTACAAGGAAAAGTGTACCCTATTATTCCCAAATCGACTACATACTTTGCAAATCAAGGAGCAGAGAACTTTCAAGTTTAACTAATGCTAGATCATATGCTGGAACTACTCACCGCAGTGATCACAAACTTGTTGTAGATAGTATTGATTTCTCAAGACGATACAAGTCATCTACCAAGAAACAGGAGCGTTTTAACACTAACTCGCTAGTATGCAGTAGTGATACACAAGGAAGCTACCAAAACTGCCTTGACGCTGCATAGGCAACAGTAAATCTTCAGACACCTACTCTGATGCCAACACTGCTCAGAAGTTTTGGCATGCTGTTTGAGAGTGTTAAAAGCGCTGCTGTATCAACAGTTGGCTATAATATATAGTGACCCAGTCAGAAAACGTCACTACTCTTCTGATAGTGCCATAGTCAACATGTCTACTGAACGTAAGGATCTGCTGAACCAGCTGAACACCAACAAGAACACAGACAGGACTTCACTCAGGGCTAAAATCAATCGACTGTCCAATGACATTCAGAAGCGTCTTAAACTTCTCAAAACTCAGCTCGCAGACAACGTACGTACGTTTTGGTACGTTTTGGTGAGTTTGGCAGGGCGTGCTCAGGACAACTGCATCGAGTGCGTCCTCCTCCAGTTCAGCATTGAGTTATCGTTTGTCGGAGTGTAGCCCGGAACCGGTGGTGTTTCTGGGTACTGTTCCATAAATCTGCCTAGACCAACTTTGAAACTGTCTAGCAATGTGATACTCCGGAGCTCCGATGGGAGCACGTTGAAGAGCTGAGCTGCTCTAACTCTAAAGCTGTTGTCGTAATCTGTTCTTACCGACTACTGTGCGTTTTTGTTCATGGCTGGGATCTCTGCCTTAATACCATGCCTTTGATGAGACTTGAACTCGAAGCCCGTATCGTTCGGAGCATGTTCATTAAGAATTTTCCATACATGAATAATAGAATAACGCTCTCTCCGCCTCTGAAGGGACATCAACTTAAGCTTCTTCAGCCTGTCCCAGTACTGGAGATCACGGCAACCAGATATCTTTCTAGTAAAGGATCTCTGTACAGTCTCCAGCTTTTGTATCTCTGTGACTTTTGTAGGGTTCCAGACTGGACAGCAGTACTCTAGCTTTGAGCGAACCATGCTTTTGTATAAAGTCAGCATGACTACTTGTGACCGGTCTCTAAAGGCACTCAATGTCCAAGCCGCCATTTTTCTAGCTCCTTGAACTGTCTTCTCAATGTGAGGACCCTATAGGAGGTTGCGTGTGGGTAGTCACTTTTGGGCCACCCTGTAGCTATTTGACACTGGGACCCTTGACCTTCTATTCAAAATTTGAATCAAATGGTGGCAGTTTACTTTATAACTGCAATACCTTAAGTTGTATTGATCTGAAAGTTTTTGTATTGTGCGTGTTGCTGGGTTGATTATCTTAATGTTTATAAAGAAGTTTAACAATAAGGTTCGGTCACGGGCCCTATAGTTTGTTGGTCAACAAACACTACAGCTGACTTGAAATCAAGTTTCACAAAAAGTCGTTGAGAAACGTTATTGGTCCGGTATTTAAATGGTTTAAAACATAAATAGCCGGAGTAAGCCGGTCTGCAGGCGACCGTTTTTATTTTAGATGTCAGTATTGGAGCGGGTCAATTTGTTTGTTACTAGACTTATTTATTTCTTGGAAAAATATGACAGGTGACAGATCACACCATCTAATTATTGAGTTAAGTACCTAACTGACGAAAAAAAAACATTTGAAATGCGCAGATCGGTATAAAGCAAAATATTAAACTTGAGTGAAAGATACGATTATAAAAGTTAAATCAACATTGCATTGAACATGCATTATTCGGTCATTTTCCTACTTGTTCCAAGAACTGCACTGACTGCCAAAAGCATCAAAGCAGTGACCACAACGATTTTCAGAGACATGTTCATTCTGTATTCTGTTATTCTGGAAAGTGAAATATTGCAAAAAGGGTAAAAAACGAATTTCAAAGTAGAAACTGACCTTCGTGCCACTATAAAAATTGAATGAATCGTTTAAAACGCAGTTATTGATATTCTGATAATTTTTAATAATTATTTTATAAAAATGGAACCAGTCATCCTAAATGGAAATGTTTAAAAGCCTTATAATAACAGTTCAGTCTTCTAAAATTTGTACGGAAAAGTTGAACAAATTAAATTCTTTGTCATAATCATAATAACTTGATAACATTTCAAAGTTACCCAAATGTATTACTCAACAGATTTTCCTGACGAAAATGTCCAACTCAAGCATCACTACAGATCAAAACCCTATTTAAATTGAACCCATTATTATAACAAACCACTATACTAGCCCGTAGTATATTAATGTAGTAGTACCAGCCAATGTATACTAAAAATATATACAAACAAAAACTTGTTAAGATAGTAAACAAGTTTTTGTAAGCGAGTAGCCTCTGGTTATATATAGTAGTACTGTGTGAAATTCACGACAAAAATGAGTTACTGAATTATCGCCCACGAGGCTCAAAGTCCCTGGAGCAGAACTGAATGTTAGTGAACTGCATAGAGCAGCTCTTTAAACTTAAAGGGGATAACTGAACTCATCGTGTCTCAACAATCGAACTCTACCTTGTTTTATTTTGTTCCAAAAATGTCGTATTGTTTAATCTTAAAATGCCCGAGACAGAGTTGTGAGGTTTTTAGAACAAATATGACTGGAGCAGTGCAGCTGACGAGAGACCGACTAAGGGGGACCCCAATAATTAGGGGTCCTATCATATCACCAAATAGTGACGTATAATTAGTGGTGTGATCCACCAGTAGATGTAGCTGTACATTAAGAAGTTAACATGATCTTTAAGATTTGTCTGCTGGACTCGTAGATCACATAAGAGACGGGAGCTCTTGCTAATGGGGGTGGTTCTAGTATTAAGGGACGTGAGACTTTCGTGTCGAAAGCTTGCAAGGGAGTATATATACTGGAAGATGAAAGATAAATTATGAACCAATCTATGGCAGTATGACTTATGAAGTATCGCATCTACAACTTGAAGATGCAACTTGTATCAAACTTGTAGTCAATGAAACAAGAAATTCAATGAAACAAGAAATTCAATTTTAGCACATTTTACAGAATAAAAAGATGTAAAGCAATTCATAAAATATAATGCCCATTTGGTGTATGACTTTTTGTCCTTGACTGCTAGTATGGTTTTAAAAGGACAGGTAACTAACAGGGCAATTGGAATGCGCGTGCCTGGAAGCTTTTGCACACACCGAAACGCTAGTTCAGTTAGATTTTTAGAGACAAGGCTCATATTAGGACTAGAAGAAATTTGTTAGTAGACATTAGGGGTTCTGTTTATAGTTGTTACTATAGGTTGCAGTCTTGTTGTGACAAAAAGTCTACACTAAAATATGCTTTAGTTTATATTGTGTAGTTCAAGGATATAAAATGCAGCTTCAAGGTGGATATTAGAGAGCTGGCGAAAGATTATGGCCTTTGTATCAATGGTTATAATAAGCTGTACAAGTACAAGCTAAGTGTAAAGACAAAGTGCCGTTCGCTGGTGCAGTTCTCTGGTGCTCAAGGACAAAAGAAAATCGCGATTATTTAGGCCAAAAATCAAGGCGCCGCGACAAGCCAAACTAGGCAAAATCGCGGCGAAATATAATGTATTAATTGCAGAGCTAAGTTAGATGTCATATATTCGTTAAACTAGCCAGCATTATAGTTTAGTTAGATTAGGGAGCGATAAGCAAAACAGTAGTATATTACTAAGCTATTACATCCAGGTAGATGCGGATCGATAAAACGGAGTACGACGAAGACTTGAAGTCATCTATTCTCGATCAGCGTGCCTTAAGGAATCTCTAATAGAAAGCCGAACCGCATGGAGAACAGCATTATGCACAAGAGAACGGCACCTTGTATTCATGTTTAGCTTGTACTAGCTTTTGTATAAGTTGCTGGGGTGGAATCGAAATTCCAAAACACAGGTAGATTGCAGATTAGAATTGGTGCAATTGCAAAGCGATGTATAAGAGTAAGACTGCTAGTTGGTAACATCCGCGATTTTGATCATAAAGAATACTACTTAAAATGGGCATGTTCGAGAACTTATAATAAATATATTATGGCTAGCAAGAACTACTGTCTTGAACACACTAAACCGAGCAGAAAAATATGAATCCGGAGAAAAATATGAATCCGGAGAATCTGCACATGTATCATACATTTATGGAACTATTAAAAATCCTTAAATCTTATGTCCCTCAGTCCATTAAAGATCTTTTCAAGTTCTGCCCTAAAAATTAAAAAATTCGTTTGATCCCATTAAACTGAGATTGGATATCTCGCAACAGAACTTTCTGTACACCTCTAGCTCTACCAAAATTTGGAATGATCTCATCCCAGCAATGTATAGTATAACTATGACTATCACTATCAGGATCTTCAAACATGCTATTGTCAAAGCCTACTTTGAGAATGACTAAATTCCGTTTATCACCAAAACGTACCTTTAACTTACCTAAAAATATAGTTTGATATAGCTGGTTACTTCTTCATGAATTAATTTAGTCTGTACAGATGTTCAAACCCCCCCCCCACTCCGTTATCAGTTTTACAAATAGCTATTCTGTCAAAATTACGCTAGCGTAATCATTTGGAAAATTTGGGTTCAGTTGTCGTTTTACGCTGATTGGGGCTTGGGCACCCAATTAAGCTGAAAAAAATCACGATTTGTCGCGGAGAATGGGAAAAATCAAGATTCCGCACGTGCCGCGATTTCCTTCTGACCTTGCTGGTGCTTAGTACTGGGTATATATTTAAGACTTACACTCAACAACTGCGTAAAGTTCGAGGAGGTTATAGGGGCTACTAGAATCAAGTACGTTAGAGGAGGTTATAGGGGCTACTAGAATCAAGTACGTTAGAGGAGGTAGGGGCTACTAGAATCAAGTACATTAGAGGAGGTTATAGGGGCTACTAGAATCAAGTACGTTAGAGGAGGTTATAGGGGCTACTAGAATCAAGTACGTTAGAGGAGGTTATAGGGGCTACTAGAATCAAGTACGTTAGAGGAGGTTATAGGGGCTACTAGAATCAAGTACGTTAGAGGAGGTTATAGGGGCTACTAGAATCAAGTACGTTAGAGGAGGTTATAGGGGCTACTAGAATCAAGTACATTAGAGGAGGTTATAGGGGCTACTAGGAGGGAGTGTTCACGCCACGCCCACTGTAATTGGGCGCGGCTTACGAATTTCAGGATATCTAAGTTTGACCATATCTTAATCTTCTGTGAAATGTTGGGGAGCAATTTGAAGGACGAATTACGTGAGTTTATTAAATAGGTTGCGGTGGTGGGTAGTCGATTTTGGGCCACCCTGTATTTATTTTGTACTCAAAAACAACTGCGTAGGTTAGAGGAGGTAGGGGCTACTAGAATCAAGTACGTTCGGTGGAGGTAGGAAGCTAGAATCAAGTACGTCCGAGGAGGTGGGGGACTAAGGTGGTGTAAGCTAATTGATTTAGAATTGAGTTAAAATAACCATAATGAACATGCTACTCATATGGTATAAAACTAGACAAATTAATGTCTGCTCCTGTTCTTGAGGGGTTATGTTTGGGATTAGGGTTCGTTCCCATATAACGTAATCAACCGAGGGGGGAGGGGGTTCCCAAAATCATTACGGTTGAGATTAAAAAATTGCTAGATATTGATTATATTATAATGTGAACGACCCATTGTATTGTATTATAAAGAGGACTGATAGCTTCATAGAAACTATCATACAATTGCACAGTACATTCAATCACTGGCGTTGAGTTCGTGGAGGTAGGGGCTACTAGATCTATTAGTGTGCTTTAATCATGAAGGACAATTTTGCGATGGGTAAAAACTTTAAGACTAGACAGTGTTTAGTTTAACTTCTTGTTTATATAGGGTGGATAAGTTAATTGATACGTAGCTTCATCGGAGGGGGATTTGTTTCTAAAAGTATATAAAGAGATATACGAAAAGGTGTTTTTTCGAGGTGCTGTTCAAATAAATGTGTTAGTCGTCTTCAGCTAGTGATGATGTTGCTGTGGGATTGAGTATATATGATGGAAGTGGTGTACAATGAAGTGCCTTGTTCTTAAAACATGTGTCGTTTTAAATGAATTGTAATCTAACCATATCAAATATGACTTAAATGTTGCTACTATGATCCATTTTTTTAAATTCTGCCTCTATGAATATCGCTGAGACCTGTGCTAGGACCAGACCATTGCTAAAGTGCTAACCTGCTAGATGAGTTCTAGGTTCATTATTCATCGATGGTACGGTTATTACGTTAGTAAGGATACCAAATTCCTTGGTATTGTATTAGATAGTAAGTTAATCTGGGCTGCCCATTATGTAATACATTGATAAATAAAACCTTCGGTCCATGGACTGGATGCAATCTGTAGTGTTCGACACTCGATTCTGGTGAAAAACTAGATTTGAAAATATATAATGCTCTCTTGAATCACATATCGTTATGGTATAAGTGTTTGGGGCGTTGTCTTAAATTAAAATTATATTGGCTCTCATACTTAATAGTTTATTACTGTCACCGATAATAAGTATTATATATAATGATATTCTATCATCATTTTGTAGTATAGTTATGCCCCTAGATGTGCCCGAGATGTCGCCCAGGTGTGCCCCAGGGTGGGTCTGCCCGGGTGCTGCCGATGTGTGATTCTGCCCAGATGTGCCCGGGTTGTGCCCTAGGTGTGCCCAGGTGTTGCCCGAGTTTGTCCCGAGGTGTGACCCAGGTGTTCCCCAAGATGTGCATCGGCAGATATCCGAGTTGCCGAGTATTTAGATATCTGGAAGATTGAAGTTATAAATTATGAACCTATCTTTGGACAGTATGTCTTATTTAAAGAAATATCGCGATTTGTTAGGTCTCACAAATACGGGCGCCGCGACAAGCAAACTAGGCAAATCGCGGCAAAAAAAAAAGATAATGTATTAATTGATGGAGCTAAGTTAGGATGTCCATATATTCGTTAAACTAGCCAGCTTTAGTTTAGTTAGTTTTGGGAGCGATATGCAAACAATTAGTATACCTTATCGGACCTTATTTGGACGGACATTATGAACGCTGAGGCCCTAGCGGTTTATTTAACTAGCAGAAACCGTTTAAACCTAAATACTTAGTGTCTAAGACTTCAGGAGACTAAATAAATTATTACCTCAATTTAATTCGGAGTTTTTGGACACCACTTGGGGGTTCAATTTTTGGCTCTAAAACTCCTATTCCTTGGCCAATTTTTTATTTTTTTTTCCATGCCTTGGGGAAAATTGTTTTTGGAGGCCATTAAAGCTTTTGTCCAGTCAAAAAGTATCAGTTGTAATCTTTTTACGGTTTTTGCGGAAAGTCGCGTTAAAGTTGATGCCGTGGTGTCAGTTAAAAGGGTACGGTAAACACACTCCATAGATATCTCTCGCTTTATATATAGTAAGATGTCCGTCTAAATAAAGTTCCATTCATTTAAGGTCCGTCCCAAGTCCGTTGAATTTTATTTCCATAAATTTTATCCATTAACGCCTTTTTTGCATTTCGAGTATACCCTGGACCTAATAACTTTTCTCTATCATTATTGTTTTGAAAGTGATATTATGAATAAATAAATAATAAAAAATACATCTCTCTTAAATTATCTTATATATTACCTCCCTGGCAAGTACAGTAAGCGAGGTTCATTGTATTAATCATCAGAGAGACAACAAGAATTCTGGTAAGGCTCAACCAAAACATTGACAATCTGTTCATGAAAGAAAAGTTTATTTACTATCAGTAAAAGTAACTCAATAGTAACCGCCCTAAGCTGGAAATAAACCTTAGATGAAGCTTTGAAGCTTTGAAGCAGATTATTGAATAGATCCTGAGCCTAGGTGAGAGGTCACGTACTAAAAAAATGATATTATTGGCTGCACTCAGGTCATGTAATCAATTCGAAGCTTTTCATTGGGTGAGACTGGAGTGGTTCTAATGCTATAGAGGACTAAAGACTTAACAGTATTCAGCTGGCCTAGTGATGTGCTGTAGATTGTGTATGCGCTCCAAATATGAGGGCTAGCTTGCTTATGATGTGCGTACCAGGAAGGTAGCAGTGGTAAAACACTCCCGGAACAGAGTTAAAGCTATCTGAATACCTTCCTTTTGAGGGGCTACTATAATATTTCTGTACACAAATTATTGTACGAAACAATTTCGTCACACAGAACTTGTTCCAAAAAATAACTCGATTTGTGATGGCCAGACCATTTTCAAACCACCACCTGCTATAAATCGATTATTGTGGCCATTTTTCGCAGGGCTTTTATAAGCGATTAAAATTGCTGTAATTTGTTTACCCTAGGAAGGTCAAGGTGGTGCAGCTAGGGACTCTTATATTTTTATATTACAGTATTTGACCAAAACCCATAATCATGGGTAGAGTGGACCGCTGCCAGTGTCTCTCTTTCCCAAACAAAAGGAAATGATATTAATTTGATTGACCGTTTTCAAATGCAAAATGATACCGAGAATGAAATCGGTCGCTCGCTTTTCCCATTCATTCACGGCTTATACGAATTGCAATAGGTTTCGATAAATTACATCGATCACATGCTGTAATAATCTCTTTGGGTTGCGTTCGGGTCGATACCTAGTATTTCGGGATAAGGGTGGTAGTTAGTGAATTAGCTGAAGTTTATTGAATCTTTATTGCCGAGTACAGCTGTCTTCGGGTATTACATTTGTAAATGAATGGGAAAGCGAGCGACCGATTTCATTCTCGGTATCATTTTGCATTTGAAAACGGTCAATCAAATTAATATCATTTCCTTTTGTTTGGGAAAGAGAGACACTGGCAGCGGTCCACTCTACCCATGATTATGGGTTTTGGTCAAATATCATCGCTTTTTGATTAATGTCAGGGTACTTTATAAAGTCGAAATATAAACTGATATCTTCATTAATAAGGAGGAAGTTTCAACGATTTCGAAATTTTTCCTTTGAAAACATTTCCTTGTGTTTGGGTAAGCATATCGGTCGATCGCTGACTGAATTTGCCACTTTATACTCATTCAAGTTGGCATTAAATTTATATATAATGACATTGAACTGTCGTGGTAAAGCAGAATTTGTTCGAAATCACGAATGAGCAAAATTATCACCTTTCGCACGTGCAAACTATGAGCGGACGTTGCGTGCGCATCCAATATTGAATCGCCGTAAATTTTTGCGTGTTGGTGTTTTATATATAGTTTGATAAGCATGCAAAGTTTCAAAGTATTTCAAGAAGAACTGCAATCACAACGGCACACCAACGTTTACAGAAAATGGTAAAAACAGCAATTTTCAGTGATTTTAGCAATTTTCTATCAATTTGGGCGTGTCCCCACGTGTGCAACTTTTAGATTTTTAACTTTAAAACTAGCCTAATACACAATTTATACCTATAGGAAGCAGAACTGAGCTCCACAACCCAAGGGATAGCCCAGCACCAGAGAATACTAAATCGCAAAATTGACGTTTTTATAAAATAATTCTTCAAAAAAGCACTAACTTCAATGGCAAATATCTTTATGAAGGAGCAAGGTAGGGAAACTTTCCGGTAGATTTTCAGAATGCTTGAACAATTATCTAAGGTGAAAATGTCCTCAGATTTTGAATAAAGTTACCCCTTAATGGTGTAAAATCAGTTTGAAAAGTTGTTATTTTGTCAAAAATAAAGTTTTAAAAACACTTAATTTGATGACGTCATCAAGTGGTGATGATGACGTTAAATTATTTTTTGATATAATTGAAACTGAAGTGTAAACAATTATCTTTAAGACCTGTGGTCGGAAATTGCTGTATCTTTTATACTTTTGAATCTCCGGACACTTAAATTCAGGCTACAATTGACTACATTTGACTGGCAAAGCGTCTATCCCTGAATATATGTATCACGACAATCTATCGTAAAACAGGGGTTCCAGAAAACCCATTTCCCGATACTCCTGAAACACGAAATTCTTTTTACAGTCGACTTGGTCAACGTCTAGACGCCCTGCAAAGTTTCAGATCTTTAACTTAATTTTAACATGGTTTTTAAGGCACCTGAATATGGCAATTTTGGGTTTTTTACCGAATTTCGTATAACATGCTGGCGCGTATTTTGCGTAAATTTCTTAAAAACCTCCACATAACTATTTCTTGTTCCTGTCATCTTTAACATTGAATTAGAATGATTTGAACTTAAATATACCTGCTGAACTACTTTCGATGAGTCTTAATGCCCGAAAAACAATAAAGGGTTATATTTATAAAAGTAAAGGGGGTAAATAGTAAAGGGGGTAAATAGTATTGTGTTTGAAAAGTTGTTATTTTGTCAAAAATAAAGTTTTAAAAACACTTAATTTGATGACGTCATCAAGTGGTGATGATGACGTTAAATTATTTTTTGATATAATTGAAACTGAAGTGTAAACAATTATCTTTAAGACCTGTGGTCGGAAATTGCTGTATCTTTTATACTTTTGAATCTCCGGACACTTAAATTCAGGCTACAATTGACTACATTTGACTGGCAAAGCGTCTATCCCTGAATATATGTATCACGACAATCTATCGTAAAACAGGGGTTCCAGAAAACCCATTTCCCGATACTCCTGAAACACGAAATTCTTTTTACAGTCGACTTGGTCAACGTCTAGACGCCCTGCAAAGTTTCAGATCTTTAACTTAATTTTAACATGGTTTTTAAGGCACCTGAATATGGCAATTTTGGGTTTTTTACCGAATTTCGTATAACATGCTGGCGCGTATTTTGCGTAAATTTCTTAAAAACCTCCACATAACTATTTCTTGTTCCTGTCATCTTTAACATTGAATTAGAATGATTTGAACTTAAATATACCTGCTGAACTACTTTCGATGAGTCTTAATGCCCGAAAAACAATAAAGGGTTATATTTATAAAAGTAAAGGGGGTAAATAGTAAAGGGGGTAAATAGTATTGTGTTTGAAAAGTTGTTATTTTGTCAAAAATAAAGTTTTAAAAACACTTAATTTGATGACGTCATCAAGTGGTGATGATGACGTTAAATTATTTTTTGATATAATTGAAACTGAAGTGTAAACAATTATCTTTAAGACCTGTGGTCGGAAATTGCTGTATCTTTTATACTTTTGAATCTCCGGACACTTAAATTCAGGCTACAATTGACTACATTTGACTGGCAAAGCGTCTATCCCTGAATATATGTATCACGACAATCTATCGTAAAACAGGGGTTCCAGAAAACCCATTTCCCGATACTCCTGAAACACGAAATTCTTTTTACAGTCGATTTGGTCAACGTCTAGACGCCCTGCAAAGTTTCAGATCTTTAACTTAATTTTAACATGGTTTTTAAGGCACCTGAATATGGCAATTTTGGGTTTTTTACCGAATTTCGTATAACATGCTGGCGCGTATTTTGCGTAAATTTCTTAAAAACCTCCACATAACTATTTCTTGTTCCTGTCATCTTTAACATTGAATTAGAATGATTTGAACTTAAATATACCTGCTGAACTACTTTCGATGAGTCTTAATGCCCGAAAAACAATAAAGGGTTATATTTATAAAAGTAAAGGGGGTAAATAGTAAAGGGGGTAAATAGTATTGTGAATATAAGAAGCACGGTCATGCTTGCCAGCATTGTGATATAATATATTCATACTATTGGGACACCTGGGTCACGAAATCATTTGGTGAAAATTTTGTGCAGAAACGCAAAAAATATTCCTTGCCGCCCCTATAACTATAGAGGATAAACAAACGACCACTGCTTGTTCGTAAGAGCTATCCAATCCTACATGTAACTTGCAGCGTGTCATGTGTCTGTTTATCGGTGGAAAGTCTAGGTAAATTAAGACCTGTTACCGTTCAATTACAACTAAACAGATGTTAGGTTTACAGGAGACCTAGTGGACGTGCACAGAGTAACGGAGTTCATAGTTATATTAGTTCCACCTGCTCTCATGAAAAGGAAATTTTGAATACCGAGCAAATTTTAAATTTGTGGATAGTGTTAGTCATGGCCACAATTATAACCAGCTGAATTAATTAAAGATATCTGAGTTAACTTTTAAATTTGTTTATTTATTAGCCAGGGTTCTGAGTATCAATAACCAGCTGACTTAATTAAAGATATCAAAGTTAACTTTTAAATTTGTTTATTTATTAGCCAGGGTTCTGAGTATCAATAACCAGCTGACTTAATTAAAGATATCTAAGTTAACTTTTAAATTTGTTTATTTATTAGCCAGGGTTCTGAGTATTAATAAACACTAGCTGATTTAATTAAAGATATCTAAGTTAGCTTTTAAATTCGTTTATTTATTAGCCAGGGTTCTGAGTATTAATAAACAGCTGACTTAATTAAAGATATCTAAGTTAACTTTTAAATTTGTTTATTTATTAGCCAGGGTTCTGAGTATTAATAAACAGCTGATTTAATTAAAGATATCTAATTTAGCGTTTAAATTTGTTTATTTATTAGCCAGGGTTCTGAGTATTAATAAACAGCTGACTTAATTAAAGATATCTAAGTTAACTTTTAAATTTGTTTATTTATTAGCCAGGGTTAGGGTTAGGGTTAGGGTTAGGGTTAGGGTTAGGGTTAGGGTTAGGGTTAGGGTTATGGTTAGGGTTAGGGTTAGGGTTAGGGCTAGGGTTAGGGTTAGGGTTAGGGTTAGGGTTAGGGTTAGGGTTAGGGTTAGGGTTAGGGTTAGGGTTAGGGTTAGGGTTAGGGTTAGGGTTAGGGTTAGGGTTAGGGTTAGGGTTAGGGTTAGGGTTAGGGTTAGGGTTAGGGTTAGGGTTAGGGTTAGGGTTAGGGTTAGGGTTAGGGTTAGGGTTAGGGTTAGGGTTAGGGTTAGGGTTAGGGTTAGGGTTAGGGTTAGGGTTAGGGTTAGGGTTAGGGTTAGGGTTAGGGTTAGGGTTAGGGTTAGGGTTTGGGTTAGGGTTAGGGTTAGGGTTAGGGTTAGGGTTAGGGTTAGGGTTAGGGTTAGGGTTAGGGTTAGGGTTAGGGTTAGGGTTAGGGTTAGGGTTAGGGTTAGGGTTAGGGTTAGGGTTAGGGTTAGGGTTAGGGTTAGGGGTAGGGTTTATTTATTAGCCAGGGTTCTGACCCTCTACAACCACCTGACACCACTTGCTACTTACCAACACATTCCTTGTGAAACATATTTCCGAAAAGCATTACTTCCTCCAGTTGGAGATATTCAGATGACGCTGCAGTGACGTCCACCTCTTTGGCAAACATACAGATCTTATCGAAGATATATTTCTGCGACGCTTTCTCCTCATATTCTATTTTTCCGATCAAGCTACCATCTACAAATAGCTTGACACCGTCAATTCTGCCCATAAAGTGGTTACTTCGACCGTAGATGGTGGCTGAATGGATGAAGTAGCATTTGGGAAGCGTTAGTTTCCACCAGCCTCCTTTTGAGTTAGTCAGAGCAAATTTCCTGAAGTTAAGAAATATTAAGGTGGCTGAGTCAATCATTGAAAACCGTAAACTGTCTGAAGTTTTATCGACCACACAGTAAAGCAATGATAAGATTCAAAAGTGCACTTACCCGTTTTGTGAATTTATGATTCCATCTATCGCATATTGAGCGAATCTGAACTTTGATCCGTTATTTTCTATAAAAGTATCAATCTGACTGGCTGTCCCATGTCTGGCTATGTTCTCCCAATTAGTTCCTGATCGAGATATTCAATTTACTTGTGCAGATTTTACATCAATTTATTTCATAGTACAAACTAGTTTACTTTTACTGTACCAACTGCTGGGTTTAGTACCGCCCTTATTCGCATATGTGTTCATCCTGTAGTCCGGAAGAAAGTCATCTAAAAGCTAAGAATGAGGAGATCTACTGAATCACATGGTTTAGTAAATCTCGTCAAGGTTAAACATATTTTATGAATAGATAAATGATAAAATAATACTCTTTACTCTTACCTCCCTGGCAAGTACAGTAAGCGAGGTTTATTGAATTAATCACCAGAGAGACAACAAGAATTCTGGTAAGGCTCAACCAAAACATTGGCAATCTGTTCACGAAAGAAAAGTTTATTTACTATCAGTAAAAGTAACTCAATAGTAACCGGTCTAACCTGGAAATAAACCTAAAATGAAGCAATGAAGCAGTTCCTGGAGCAGTTCCACACACGTTTTAAAACAACAATTCTATTGGCGGCACTCAGGTCATGTGCTCAATTCTAAGCTTTTCATTGGGTGAGACTGGAGCGGTCTTTAGCCCTCTATAGCTCTATAGTATAATAGAGGGCTAAAGACTTAACAGTATTGTATTTGTAGTGGAGCCTAGTGATGTGCACTGTCACACACAACCCATAACAGAGTAAGAGCGACCTGAGTCCCTTCCTTCTTTGGAACTTCAACAACTAAAGATATAGCTAATACACGTGGGTGGTGGGTTTAATTCCCGCTCTCGGCACATCTCACCCTCGCTTTTCACGAAAACGTACTGCCCTACTCCAGCGAGCTGCATGATTGGACCTCTGACCCAACCCAGAGAAATAGCTAATAAAGTAACAGTAACACTCCGCACTAATAAAGTAACAGTAACACTCCGCACTAATAAAGTAACAGTAACACTCCGCACTAATAAAGTAACAGTAACACTCCGCACTAATAAAGTAACAGTAACACTCCGCACTAATAAAGTAACAGTAACACTCCGCACTAATAAAGTAACAGTAACACTCCGCACTAATAAAGTAACAGTAACACTCCGCACTAATAAAGTAACAGTAACACTCCGCACTAATAAAGTAACAGTAACACTCCGCACTAATAAAGTAACAGTAACACTCCGCACTGCCTCCCCACAGGGACAAATAGCTAATAAAGTAACAGTAACACTCCGCACTGCCTCCCCACAGAGAAATAGCTAATAAAGTAACTGTAACACTCCGCACTGCCTCCCCACAGTAACACTCCGCACTGCCTCCCCACAGTAACACTCCGCACTGCCTCCCCACAATAACACTCCGCACTGCCTCCCCACAGTAACACTCCGCACTGCCTCCCCACAGTAACACTCCGCACTGCCTCCCCACAGTAACACTCCGCACTGCCTCCCCACAGGGACTAACACTCCGCACTGCCTCCCCACAGTAACACTCCGCACTGCCTCCCCACAGTAACACTCCGCACTGCCTCCCCACAGTAACACTCCGCACTGCCTCCCCACAGTAACACTCCGCACTGCCTCCCCACAGTAACACTCCGCACTGCCTCCCCACAGTAACACTCCGCACTGCCTCCCCACAGTAACACTCCGCACTGCCTCCCCACAGTAACACTCCGCACTGCCTCCTCACAGTAACACTCCGCACTGCCTCCCCACAGTAACACTCCGCACTGCCTCCCCACAGTAACACTCCGCACTGCCTCCCCACAGTAACACTCCGCACTGCCTCCCCACAGTAACACTCCGCACTGCCTCCCCACAGGGACTCTCACCAGCTGCCCACATAGGGGACAGGTGTTTACTGTTAAGATCTTATAGTCCACAGACGGGCCAGTCCGCTCAGGTACCTTAAATACCTCGCCAATACCGCATTCTTCAGTAAACCAGTGAGTAACACTCCAGTTGTCACTTTATTGGTTTAGAACTTTCGTTTATATGTGTACCACATATTTTGTGCTTTTAATCTATGAGTATTGCTGAAACACAGAAAATTCGAAAAAGAACTAGGCACATTTACCGATCGAAATAAGGTTTGGTTGTTCCCGCTTCTAACCCACCCTCCTTAGTTTACAGGAGACTTAGTGGACGTGCACAGAGTAACGGAGTTTAGTTCCACCTGCTCTCATGACAAGGACACGGAATGTGGACACTGCTCCACGTGGAACATAGACGGGGAGCTGTACCACCAACATTCCATACACATTTTGACTGGAATTTTGATTTGGGTCGGAGGAAGCTCACAGCAGAAATCTTAACAAAACGAAAAGTTGTATTTTCAAAACTCTGTCCCATTTTCAGATTTGAAAGTTTGTGAACCCACAATTGACAGATTGGATGAAATTTTTGCCCACAAACCAATAAGTCAGTTAATTAATGATATATGAAACCAAATTGAGGTACTGGTAGTCATAATTTCAAAAAAAATTGAAAAATCTGCTCTCCCATACTCTGTCCCATTTTCGGTTTTTGAAGCTGAAATTTCCAGGGCCGAAATTTTACAGTTTTGACCGAATTTCTGACCCGCAACCAATTAGTCAGTCAACTATAGATAGCAAATAACACGATTGGCGTGCTGGAATTTTGATTTGGGTCGGAGGAAGCTCACAGTAGAAATCTTAACAAAACAAACAGTTGTATTTTCAAAACTCTGTCCCATTTTCAGATTTGAAAATTTGTGAACCCACAATTGACTGATTGGATGAAATTTTTGCCCACAAACCAATAAGTCAGTTAATTAATGATGATATGAAACCAAATTGAGGTACTGGTAGTCATAATTTCGAAAAATATTGAAAAATCATACTCTCCCATACTCTGTCCCATTTTCGGTTTTTGAAGCTGAAATTTCCAGGGCCGAAATTTTACAGTTTTGACCGAATTTCTGACCTGCAACCAATTAGTGAGTCAACTATAGATAGCAAATGACACGATTGGGGTGCTGGAATTTTGATTTGGGTCGGAGGAAGCTCACAGCAGAAATCTTAACAAAACGAAAAGTTGTATTTTCAAAACTCTGTCCCATTTTCAGATTTGAAAATTTGTGAACCCACAATTGACTGATTGGATGAAATTTTTTTTTTTTTTTACTCTGTCCCATTTTCGGTTTTATTACTAGTTATAACTGTTTCCTCTGGAGACGTTTGAAGAAAAGTTATAACCGGAAAACTTTTAACCGATAAGGTATTAAGTTTGTAACATGGCAATGATACCTACTTGATAATTCTTACATTTTCTTCTGCAGTTGGAAGCTGTTGATACGGTGATGAGACGACTTTTCTGGCCGAAAAGTGGGAATGTCTACTGTACAGTCGCTGAGATAGAGCCTGGAGACACACTTATATAGAATAGAGACTTAAAAATTTAAACTAATTTAAAACTAAGTTTTCAAACCACAAATTTTATTGCTGAAGCAGGAACCTACTGTGTAAATTTAATAAGTCTAACATGGTAATAGAGAGATGATGTACTTACTTTGCTTTTTACTTTGGGCGATCCTCAATCGAAATCCCATTCACTGTCTGCCTCCACACGTCTCGATCGCACATAACGGTTCGAAGGTCGTCTAACTGGAGCCCAGTGTCACGAGCTACTACGTCCAGGAAGGTGAGTGGTCTCCTTCCACGGCCCGATTGGGCAAGTCACCAGGGGAGGATAGAGGAGATAACTTGGTCAGAAGCTCTCATGCAATGCCCAGCAAATCTGGAACGCCTCGACGCAACCACTGAGGCAATATATGGAAGGTTGCCATAGATCTGCTTGAGGGTTGGATGCTTCTTCCACGAGATGTTCTTGGCCTTCATTAAAAGACGGGTGTAGCATCCGTTGATGATGTAAAGTAGGACTTTCTGAACCGATCGTAGCTCGGTCGTGGGGATGAACATACTATGTAAAATTATCTTCCAGGGTCTAATCAAGATGGAAGTTTGGGATCATCTAATAACTCAGCAGGATCCATCCGCAGAGGACTTGGTATCGTACACCCCACTATACTGTCGAAGTCGGAAAAACCGGAACCCACGTAGACCTACAATGATAATTTTCTGTGATCAGTAACTTCACAGATTACTATTTGGATTAAACTAGATTTAAAAGAAGTTAGACGATTACACATTTAACCAATTGGCAAAATAAACGTTTTACAACTTCACATCAACATGAACATGAAAATGTTTCCAAGATTCAAAAAACATTGAATTCACTTTGAATAAAGACAAAAAACCGTTCGGACTTGCTTACTTCGGTGCAAATTGTGACAGTAAGTTCGAACACTGCGAATCTGTAAGCAGACCGAGTCTTTGTTAAGAGTTTGACAGTGAATTATTTGTCCTGCTAAACGGATTCTGGCAGTGAACTGGTTAAAGGGAGGTCACGTGTCAGAAACGCTGGCCAATTACAGACTATTACGTGGCAGTGCGGAGTGTCACACGACATATGCATGTGCCAGTGTAGATGCAGATGGAGGAGCACGTGACTATAACGTGGACTCTATAATCTTCACATAGTGCTTCAAGTAAATTAGCTCCAGCTCCGTTATTCAAGAATCCGGCGAAAAATCAGGCCAAACAGGAAGATATTTTCTTGTGTTTGACCTTGTATCTCCATTCACAGACGAAGAAATTTCTTTAAACTCCCTGAAACTGACCGTACTATAGTGTTCTAACTATTTGAGGAGTTTAAAGAAAATCTATCAACACAATTTTCCGTTATTCAAGAATCCGGAAAAAAATCAGCCCAAATAAAGATATTTTCTTGTGTTTGACCTTGTATCTCCATTCACAGACGAAGAATTTTTTTTATACTCCCTGAAATTGACCGTATTATAGTGCTCTAACTATTTGAAGAGTTTTAAAAAAATCTATCAATACGATTTTCCGTTATTTAAGAATCCGGCAAAAAAATCAGCGCCAAATAACAAAACTTATCCTTGTGTTTCAGGTATTACCTTGTGATCGCTATGTCTATATTACTTCACAGTGGTATATGTGGAAGTTGGTATTGTCCTGTTAATATTTGCCGAGTTTTGTGGACAGTTGGCCATGATTTCAAGTGATATTTTGGAAAAGTTTGGGAAATTTGCAGCGCGATTATCCGGCAAAAATCCGGCAATTCTGGTCTCAAGTACTTCTGGCGCAAACGACGAATGGGAACTTAGTATTGTGAAATTATCTTCTTGCAGCCGCTCCGTAGACCTTGTTGTTTGTGATTCGATCGTTTTTCATACTTCTTGCCTTCGTTCATCAGATCGACACAACGATGGCCGCTCTTTTATTAATTATATCAGCACTGAGAACTCAATCGACAAGGTGGGCTCATTTATAAAGATGGGATTGCCAGATTACGTACCCGCTGATTCCATACAAGTAGAACATGTACCACGTGCTCGTTGGCATTTGTACTTAGTTTCACTAGTAAACGTTACAAAACTTCAAAACTCACTTCCAACATGAGTCTATCGACTCTTTGGAGATATCGTATCAAAAAGATGACTGATGTGGAGCATATCAGGATCGAAAGTAAAGTAAAGTAAAGTAAAATCTATGACATCACATCATCACACATGTCTACAAAATATCATCGCACTGTGTGAAAAAATATATAATAAATATTTCCCCACCAAATCTCTTGGTTCCTGATTCATCCACAGAAGGTGGTAGTAACTTTGATCTTCCAATAAATTAAAATTTTGGCTGTAGAGTTCCATGCGGTGTCAGTAATTAATCCTTCTTCAGAGCACACTGATTGACAGTATACCAGTAGGAGGAGCTCAATCCTTATCCGGACAGGGACAGAAGGTAAGTTTATTCTGGAATCAGAGATTTTCATCACTTCTGATTTCATTACGTGGCAATGTAAATGCAGGCTTCTTCTGTATAACTGTTAGTGATTACAGTCAAATCTTTCAGGCAGTAGCGTCCCTCAAATCGTTTATGGATCAGATCAAGCTTTTGAAAGGAGAACGGGACGCACTTAAACAGAAGTTTAAAGCTGGTGGTGACACTGAAGAAATAAGTAAGACTGCTATTTTATGACCGTCTTTTTGTAGAGTATCGATATCGGCAGCCTTCGTGAGAGTTTGTTGTCTTGCAATCTGCATTGATATTTGATATTTGTAGAGAATCTTCATCAAATATGTCATAGTAATTTTGTTACTACGTGAACTATTTTCAGTCGAGAAGTTTTCACAGCTGAACACAGAGTCGAATCTGTTCAATGATGAAGGACTGAACACTTAGAAAAAACATACGGACCTCAACAGGCAGCAGTGGTGGACAGTGTCAGGCAGCAGGACGAACTCATCGCAAAGATTACGGTTAGTTTCCTCTCACATCGTTCCACTGTCTGAACGATCTCAAAGTACATTTCCCATTCAAATCTATCTTTTTAGACAAATCAAATCTTCCACTTCCCTGAAATAACCCTCCATTTCTAGTGTGCTAACGACGAGTTCGTACAATCGAAGACCGGCGCTACTTTAGACCTTAGATCTGAAATGATGAGCGAACTGGCCCAGGGTTATGATGCTTTCATCGAGTTGATGAGCAATTTAGCTGAGGGTACCAAATTCTACAACAACTTGACCAAGATTCTCACTACTTATCAGAGTAATGTCAACGACTTTATTTTGGCTAGAAACACCGAAAAAGAGGATCTTATGAAGTAAGCCTTCTTGGTCAAATTTATGATACTCAGTTGTAAAATAAACTTTTGATGATTGATTTCATAATTTAACTCGATGTTAAAGCTTGAACCAGCAACCAAAACACTCCATATATTCTCATAACTGTTTTAATCTGCGTAGGAGCTTACAAGGAAGTCTGGCTAACAAAGCTCCACCGACCAGACCAGATCCTCCTCAATTCCACCAACAAGCTGCCCAATCTTGTAAGTGATAGTATACAGCTTTAAATATCTGTGTCCTGTGGTGATTGCATTTCTTGGTGATATTTACTATTTAAGGACGAATTCGCTTTATCTTAAGATCTTAGATTCAATATACCCCAGTTTTTACTGCCAGTATTTCTCGAATGAAGACCCCATTTTACTGGAAATAAATGAAATAGTAAGAACCAAGAATAATATTGTAACCTCGTGTAACAACTTTACTGATCTGTAACGTGGCTGATTTGAAGCAAGAAGTCACTTTGATAAATTATAGCTCTCTGGAATTCCGACTAACAATCCATATTATTTTAGATTTCACTTCTACACTAATTTCACACTAAGACTTTCTATTAATATCCAATAACATACGACGAGTATGTTCACAAATTGAACAATGATTTACAGCGGCGGCAGCAGCCCCTCCTGCAGCTGCAGCCCCCTCATCTCCGGTGTACTCTACACCCGCTCCTAGGCCAACTCCTGGTATGATTATCAACCCTCGTCTTGCCTCACTGAATACTGATGGCGGTTATAACTTACAATTTGGCCCCGCATTCCTTATGACTGACAGTAAAGACGCGTATAATTTGATTGTGCCAACAGTGCATATGGCATGTAAAATAATATACAGCCCTAGACAAATATTTTAAAAAGAATTAATTTTTTTCAAATTTTAAGCTGATTTTTCAGAGGCAACGTATTAAAGCGTGGCGGGTGCGGAATCGCACTTTTCGCATAAGTTTTCCGCACTTAAATGTTGCTTCTGGACTGAATCATTGCACTGTAAAGTGTAAGTGTGATAATGTGTTATTATGTATTTATTGTTTCAGCTGCACCAGCCCCGCTCCCCCAAGCCACTGCCTCCCCAATGGGGCAAGCACCCGCCCCCCAAGCACCACCCCTCGCTGCTCAGGGCGCACCCCAACAGTACAACTACGGTGGTACACTGCCAAGCGGAGGTAACGAATACTATCCAGCACTGTCATTCATCAGCTGTTTAACTAATTATTACAATTTAGGATATACCCAAGCACATTATCTTTAACTAAAGCTGGTTTCATCATGAAATAACTTACTAAATATCTCACAAGATACCCCCAATCCCAAACTATATAATTATAATAATACAAAATGAAACGACCGGTTGAGTCACTGATGATATCATGGTTTTGTATCATGATTGAAACATTTGTCTGACTCAACCGGTCGTTTCATTTTGTATCTAGCTCTCGGCTTGCCGATTGAGCACTGTAAGCAGACGACGCCACCCACAATTAATTATAATAATAAATAGATAATATCTCCCAGGTGTAGGTTACCAGCCGTCGTACAACATGCCGTACGGTATGCCAGCATACTGTGGTTACTACACTTACCCTGGACCTGCTGCTGCTGCTTACGGAAACTATCCTCCCGCTGCTCAGTACCCACCTGGGCAATACCCACCAGGGCAAAACACCCGGCCACAATACCCACCAGGTCAAAACGCCGGAGCCCAGTACCCACCCGGGCAATACCCGCCCAGCCAATACCCTCCCGGGCAGTATCCGCCTTACACTGGCCCCAAATGGGAACTCGTGCATGACTCTATTCGTTTAACCAGAATCCTTCGGGACTTGTGTTCCCTCTTGATCACCATGTTGGTAGAGTAGTGACTAGTGAACTGCTGATTTTTATTTTGATACGCGTGCACACTGCATAATGCCTTTCTTTTCAATTTAGCATTCATTTGTTGGGAATTTAGAGAAACCTAGAACAATTGGGTTGCCGAATATAAATGTTTTTCAACCATTTAGGATAATTAATTAATTAATTAATTAAAGGATAACCCAGTCTTTAACTTGCATTCAATTTGCTCAGTTTTCACTGCTTTGACAAATTGTTATCTTAATGTACCTACCTTCTATTCACAGATATCTCTTGATTTGTATGGTTGTGGATTCGTAGACATGAATTTCTTCTTTCAGCTTTGTGGATACGACACATAGTACAATTTTGTTTAGATTATGTTATAGTTTATATATACTCTTTAAGTAAAATGTATTGTACATTTCTTTTTTGATTTGATTTTTAAGATTAATTGTGGATTAGCCCCCTTACCATAATGAGCGTGTTTTATTTGTATTTTGTAGTAACAGAGATACAGTTAAACCCTGAAATACTGTTCGGTACAGTAGCCAGATGAATTTTAAAGAAATTTATGTGGGGCCTTTGGAATCTTATTCTGACGATCTAAATTTCAAGACATTTAATATGGTGTAAGAATTTTCACGAGAGCAATACCGTTAGGCATTCCGGTGTTCTACTGTATTGAAAAGAAATATTCAATTTTTAGTTATCATCAAATATCAGAATTGTTAATATAAATATCACAAATATTATTACCAATACCTCTAATATCCTCCAAAATCTAATTTTACATTTCACGATTGAAGTAAAATGGAGAGTCAAAGCTAGCTGTGAACTTATCGGTGCAAAATATTAGCATCGAGATCATTGTTCGATTGACCCCTAAAGCAATGATGGCTAAACCGCATAGGATGTCTGAATAATGACTGGTTTATATTATTATTAATTGTCCGCTTATAATCGTATACTACTAAAGAAAGTACATGCATGCAATAATCGGAGATGTTATAGGTATGATCGATTTAGGAGAGTGAACTGAATTAGATTTAATCATAATTTGCTATGACATCATTTGGTGAATGTTTCCACAAATATAAATCACTTCAAACATTACTGAACACATTCTTTATCAATGTAAACAGTCAAGGTCACAACCTATACTTTTCTTTAATAGTGTGAATTTTTCAAAGTCCATCATGCCTGATCATATCTGGTCCTTGGTCATCTAAGAAGGTACTTCGTTCATCTGATTGCTGCACTGCGAGCTGGATTTATCTGTATTAGAATATGTGATCTCTCAGTTTTTCACATTGCTTCTGTGGGTATTTTAGGCATGTTCATCTGGTTCATGTTATGTACCATCATGTTGAAATGATGCATCGTTCGTGTTGTCTGATTCATCCTGAAATTGTTGGTATCTTAAAAAACTGTAGAAATTCATCAATAGAGGTCGCCAAGCGAGCTAAAGAACCAAATCAAATGATGGAATAGTTCGCTATTTCTTAGTCTCATGATTGAAATACTGATAGTTGGATAATATCCGGTTGGAAGAGACAAGGACAAATGAAGCAGCCTACATTTCTAACTTCCTGATTCATTTGTCCTTGTCTCTTTCAACCGGATATTATCCAACTATCAGTACTACCAAATCGTAAAGACCCCGAGCTAGATTTACCTCTCCAGCTTAGTTGTAGTGCACAATCATGCACATACGGAACGTTCACTAAAACTTTTCTGTACATGCGTTCACTAAAACTCATCTCACGTTCTGAACGTTATGGATAAATTACTAGTAGTGTTCAGTAGCATAAATGCTGTGTGTGATCATATTATGGGCTCATGGCGACTAAGTCAGAAATCTGTGCACAGAAATAAAATTGCTTCATTTTTATCATTCTAGGTAAATTAATAATTATCAGTTGGGGAAATCAAGATTTCAAAAATTTTATTTTTATGAATTTTTGTTTTTGATGATCTCTGACGTTCACTAACGTTCAATAACGTTCACTACAAAATGAATGGAACGTGTGTCCAATACGTCAAAATTCACCGTTCACTAAGCTCTCCAGTCGCCGTGTATCCTGGTCCACCACCAAGTTACCAGGGGACCCCAGGCTAAAGACTTACTTGACTGACTTGACTTAAGGCGGCTTCAGCGTCCGAGTATTGATGCGCTGTCTCCATAAAACTCTATCCGCCATAAGCCCGCCCATTTCTCCAGTGTCGTTGAGACCCGTGTCAGCTCGTAGGCTATCAACATAGGTCATGGCTGGTCTCCCCCTACTCCGCACCCCATGAGTTGGTTCCCAGAGTAGCAAGCGGTTTGCAACTAGTTCTGGGTGTCGGTGGATATGGCCTGCTAGTCGCATCCTGCGCTCTTGGATCTTCATGGTTGCTCTCTGTAGGTTGCCATAGACTTCTTTGTTGGTTTTTCGCTGCTTCCAATCCACATTAAGTGCCATCCTTAGCATTCTAGTGTAGCAGCCATCAATGCGTTTCTTCAATTGCTCTGTCAACGTCCACGTCTCAGAACCATAAAGAAGTATTGACTCCACAGTAGCAACAAATAGACGGATCTTTAGTCCTCTTCTAAGGTCAGACTTCCACATCTTCTTTAGCTTGTGGCAGGCTCCCCAAGCCTTAGCTTTTCTGACCCACAGGCTAATAGCTTTATTGAACCTGTACATGTTTGTAGAATCTTTTGCTTGACAGGATCCTATTGAAATTTTTTAATTTGACCCTAAGATGGCAAGTACGTACGGTACGTACCTTTAAATTAGCTGTACGGTACATACTTAATAAAGTAGGCTGAAAGGTAAAAATCCAGTTGATAGCAATGGACATGCGTAGATTAAGGTTGCGACCTGAGCTAGCTGAAAAGCTGGTGTTCGTATACTGCAACAAAAGGATGAAGCTTTGAGTTTAACGATAATTACAAGTAGTAGTAGTGTAGTACCGGTTAATTTGTGTGTTTATTTTCGACTTCTAGTTCTGTCTCAAAAATTATGATGATAATACTAATCAAAAATTGCAAGTAATTCACTGAAGTTGATTCTAAAAATTTGAAAAAAAAATGTACCTTACAGTGCCTGTACCGTACGTACCTTTAAAAGTAGCTGTACCGTACGTACTTAAAGCCCTGTACCGTACGTACTTGCCATCTAAGATTTGACCCTAAAATGGCTCTTCCTGATCCAGTCTAAAACATAAAATTAGCACAACTTACTAGCTTTTGCAACTGTTAATAAATTTGTATGGTTGACCTCCAGATAACCATTTTTGAAATTACAGATAATTGAGGATCTCCAGGGGCTTTAGGATCTTCTGCTTGACAGAATCCCGTTGAAAATATTTGAATTCATTTTAAAATGGCTCTTCCTGATCCAGTTTCAACCATAAATTAGACACAACTCATTTGCTGAAATTTAATTTTATACGAAGGCTTGACAAAACATCACAAAGTGTCAAGTGTGGGGTTAGCACTTATCCATGCTAATATTGGAGCCCAATGACTCAATGATAATCTCAACTGTTCTCACCAGTCACCACTACACAATTATAATTTTTTTTGTTTAACCAATCTAACGCGTTAGTCAATACGTCACATAATTATTTTAAACAACACTTAAAAGACGTGTTTTTATTAATGTTCTAGATACTAAAATAACAGCATAATTCAATAATCCAATAAATGTTCCAATTAATCCAAAATAACATAGCATTATAATCAATTAATCAATATTTTGATTGAGATGCATATATTGTCCGTTATGTAGACGATAATATGTTTTTATTGGTTTTTTTGTTGTTGTTTTCCTTTTTTTCTTTTAAATACATAATATATTTATTCTTTTTTTGGATTTGTTAAATAATAACGATACTAGTGTCTAGCAATATCTTATTCAAAATCAACCTTGCGATCTATGATTTTCAAATTAGTTATAAAACAAATTTTGTGGAATATGTATGTTAGTATGGATAAGTTATTACCTAAACCATTCATAATTTAATATTGTTATTATCACTTTACTTATTATAAATATTAAATAATTTTGTAAATATATGTGATAGAAGCTATATCATATCAATATCAGCGTATAATGTACTTAAATATACTTAATATTCTTAATGTACATGATGTATTTAATGTACTTGATGTACTTAGTATACTTAATGTACTTAATTAAATGTTGAAAAGGAATTCGATTCCTTGAACCTATTGTCAGTATAAGTGTATAATGATTTGATATAACAATCCACACTTCCATCCAAATTTATAAATGCTAATTTTCACGTTGACAACGTAGTCCTGTTAAACTGACTCCCCTTAAAAATTGTATTTGCCTCTTCTGTCATCGCTCATCTGCTTTTACTGCATATTATTTAAGTCGTTCATTTCCGGCGTTATCATCTAACTTGATCGTTTTTATACTGCTTTATCTCTCAAAATACCGTCATAACCTCCCTTGTTTGTCTCAGCTAATCATTTCTTTGTTTGTCTCGTACTTCAGTCATCTCTGCTGTGCCTGGAACTTCTCCGTCTTGTACGGCCACACAATTCATCTCAATGGTCTCAACTGGTGATGATCGTTGTAATCTTAGCCTTAACTCTCGGTAAATTCTTGAACCAGTGATTAGGGTTCCGAGTCTTTGGATAGGTAAGCTTATAAGGTTTGTTACAGTGTCATCATATATTAGTGGGTTTATGACGGAGTTGATCGGTAAAACAATCATGGAAAATAGGCCATACCAGGGTGTTGCATCTAGAACCTCAAGGGAATGTAGAACACATATCACTATGAAGGGTACCCAGCAAAGGAAATCTGTAGTGATAATGATGGCGATTCTTAAGTTCATTTTCCTATTGCGTTGTGAAATCTGTTGGTTCCCTCCTGACTGTGTCAAACTTTTAGAAGATTTGCGAGATATGATGCCAATGATCAAGTATGAGGCTGTAATGAAAAAGAAGCACACAAAGTTCAGGGCAAGAATTGCCCATACCAAGTGCCTCTGTGGATCATTTTCTTTGACAAAATATTTGAAGAGGCAAACACCATCGTTCCCATAGAAATCTACCTTTTGGATGTTTTTCGTGTAGTCTTCATAACCATTTTCGTGAGAATACATCTCGGACATCATTTTGTTGATCATACGCCAGCTTAGTGTTGTTTCTTTCATTCTACCAAAGTATCCTTGAAAGACGGCAAATAGTGTCTGCTTGTTCATTGTTCCAATAAATACCTTTATCTCTTCTGCATACTTCACTCCGTTGACAAAAAAATCCTCGAATTTGGAAATAATTGGGATTACAGCAATGACAATGGACGCCAACGTCATCATTAAAACACCTCCTGCAACTTGGAGTGATTTTACCAATGTCACTTCTCCTGGAATTCTCATGGAGTTGTGTATTCCGTAAATTCGGGTGAGGCTCAATGCACACATAGCAAAAAGCGAGACTTGAGATCCTATGGTGCTAAGAACTCCAATAGTTGAACATTGGATGCTTGTAATCCATCCGATCTGTTGGGTACAATATTCTTCTTTGAAGATTACACCATCATAAATTGATATGACCAATAAGTAGATACCAACTAAAAGGTCTCCAAAAGATATCATCATGATGAGGGACTTATTAAACAGAGCTACGGTAGTTCTACAGTTCTTTAAGGTTCCAGTATTTTTGGACATGATGATAAAATTTGCCAGGACCGCTAGAAATCCTATAACCCACGATGACCATTTGAGAGCATTCCCTTCTAGAATTTGTCTTGAGCACTGGTCATTGCATTCGTCTGTCAAATCCAGGCAATCAAATGATCCGTCACATTTCTTTGTCACCGGTATGTAGCTACCGTTACATTTGAAGTTATTTGTGCAGCTGTCCTCATCCGAACCATCCCCGCAATCATTGATGAGATTGCATACTTGGGAATAATCAATGCAAGTGATATTATTGTCACAGACGAAATATCTATTCGTATAAATATTTTCATAGGATTTTGTGACAAATGTTAGGAATTCGTTATTGGCTATCGTCCCTATTCTTTTATGATATTGTCCTGGACACGCCTCATATCTAGGAATATTTTTCAGTGGACAGGAACAGTTGACACACTTTCCTGCACAACTAGTGTAAAAATATTGTTCTCCAAACATGTGGTCACAATTTTGAGTAACATGTGGCATTATAACCGTTGTATTGGTTCCTCCGTAAACGTTTTCATTTGAAAATATAAACGTACTGATGGTGAAGCATTGATTTTTGAAGTTTTTTGTATTTTTTATCCCCTTTATGCAGTAAGATAAATGCTTTACCAGGCTTTTGTTAGTTGATAAAACAGTTGTGGACAGTTTCGGTTGTTTGCGGGACTCAGAGCAGATCTTATTTTCATTTCCACATGTTTCAACTCCATCGCATAGTTCACTAAATTCCACGTATCCAGGATCACCCCATGGACAAAGGTACACATTTTCACACGACGTGTCTTTGCTGATAACATATCTTAATGATTTGGTGCTCCCACAAGTAGGCCAATTGTCATCTTCGTCGATTTTACTCAAACAGTCCTTAACCCCGTCTCTTACCCACGCTAGAGGTATTGGGAGTTTCCTTTTCTGGCCGCCACGTCTTTCACACTTTACCGGTGTCATGGTGATGCAGATACGATCAGTTTCATCACTTTTGTCTCTGCAGTCTGGTTGACCATCACACATTAAGTGTCTGTGAACAGTACACTGACTAGAGGTTTGTATGCAATGGTTCTCAAAGTTATCGTCACATATTGCCTTTCTACCGGAGCAGATCATATATTTTGATACAGAGGACATGTATCCGTTAACAAGACATCTTACCCCTACTCTGGCGGGATCTGAACAGTTTGTTTGACTTGAAGCATCACTGCAGTACCTGTCACTAAATACGCGTAACACTGTACATCTTGTAAAGTTGTGTACGGGTACTGTAAGTTTAGTATCGTGATGTTCACAAGTGTACTGTGTTCCATTAGTAACGGTACACTTAGCTTCGTCCTCTCCGTTAACACAGATCGCAAATCCATTACATATAAAGTATGGATAAATGTACTTTACTATTCCTGGTCTATAGTTACAAAACATACCGTAACTGTATCCGTTACATGTAGCCTCGTCCTCACAGTCCCAATCGATATTACACTTATCATTACAAATTAGATTGGACGCTATCTTTTGCCCACTCG
This sequence comes from Bolinopsis microptera, assembly GCF_026151205.1. NCBI lineage: Eukaryota > Metazoa > Ctenophora > Tentaculata > Lobata > Bolinopsidae > Bolinopsis > Bolinopsis microptera. Next base: position 5,796,859 of record NC_087076.1, read on the forward strand.
GCATAGTTATCACTTCGCTGCATCCCTCCTCATCTAATTCTGTATTAGCACAGTCATGTTTACCGTTACAAATAATTTTACTATAATGTACTGAGTTCACGATGTCCCACGAACGCTTACATATAAATCCTCCACAAAGCGTGTTGCCATTTCTTACGTCAATATTATTTACAGTGACACTGGCATCACCACAAGCCTGATAATAGTGCGGATCATCCGAACATAAAGCTGTCACTTCTTCCCAGTAGCCCTTCCTGTCTATCCAATAATACTCCTCTGTGTTGTGGCACTTATAGGGCGTGTGTTCATCCTTCCCCTGGTTCGTACATACCTGTTTCAAGAATCCTCTGTCTTCTTGAAAACTGCACAATTCTGCAAAGTATTTTCAAGAGTGATGTGAAATAAGATAATTTTTTCATTCATTTACTTAAAACAAAAATGACTGTCTTTAAACTGATATAGGTCGATTATAATTATAACACGTAATGATATAACTACTCAACTGTATATAAGTAATAATTACCTTCGGACCAAGGATCTATCATTCTGAATGTGCTCGATGTCGTGTGGTGACTTTGTGATAGCGAAGCTTTATCTGATTTACCAAGTTTCACCACTAACAGGATCAGTAATTTCGCAAGCTTCATAGCTGCATAGATAATAATATGTTAATTAAGATGGAATTTAAAGGTGATTGTAAATTTGTTCAAACACCGTTTATGGCCACAACCGTTTATGGCTACTATATACCGCCTCAAGTAAAAACAAAGCAAGAGAATATACGAGCACATGACCTTAGACAGATAGAATCACTCTTCACCCTCCAGTATTTCCAAAAACTCACACACCTCAACATAAAAAAGTCTTCATACACCCACAGATGACACCTTCTCAGTCCTCACTATCACCAAAAGAATTTATCTGCCCTCCGATCAGAATACGACACCCCCTTCCTCTCACCAGAGACGTGCACCACCGCGATTAGCCGCCCCCGCTGCGAAATTTTGACCCAGACCGCGGTCTTTGAGGTATTGGCCGTCAGATCAACAAATACAGCTGTTAACGATAAATTAGTTCTTCAATGTAGGGCAGTCTACAAGAAGCCCGACTGGTCCATGGACCAGTGGTCCATGGACCACCTTATCACTGAATAAGTGGTCCATGGACCACTTTACCAAGGTCCATGGTATCAGCAAGCACTTTAGCTTTCAATATCATATGATCCAATCATACGGTAGACTTCTTCGCTAAGATTGCAAGATGCCAGTATTAACTACGAAAAACGTCGCAAAGATATATAAGATGAATTGTTGTACACAGCCATCGTCGTTTTCGATGTACAAGACAGATACTTGTACACCTCTACTGTGTTTTCAATATGAGCCACTCACTACACAACGAAATTCATCGGATTACAAATACAGATGAGCATGCAAGGGATTTCCTCTTTCAACGTGGTATTCTGAAGTCCTCTCTTTCCTGTCCTGGCTGCTCTTCTGCTATGAACCTTGTACCCTGCTCCTCTAAGAAGTCCTCAGACCTTCTCATCTGGCGGTGTTCACCCTGCTCACGGTTTAGCAACATACGAACGGATAGTGTACTCTCTGGACAGAAGCTCACCTTCTCACTATTCCTACAGCTGGTTTTCTACCTCAGCATCAAATCCCTTGCAAATGTAGCTATCTCTCAGCTCATAGGAGTATCAGAGAACACCATCAGTGACTGGAAGACCCTGATACATACAAGAGTAGCTGACTTTCTGGTATCCAATCCCTCTCCTCTCGGTGGACCTGGTGTTGTCGTGGAGATGGATGAGGCCAAGTTCGGAAAACGCAAGTACAATAAAGGAGCTTACAGAGAAGGGCAGTGGGTGCTTGGAGCTGTAGATCGGAGCAACGGTAACTGTTTCCTACTACCCTGTCCGAACAACAGCAGAGGCGCACCCACACTACTCCCTCTGATTAGACGCTGGATCCTCCCTGGTTCTGTTGTCTATACTGACGAGTGGGGAGCCTATAACAGCCTAACTACCGCTGGCTACACTCATCACACCGTCAACAACTCGATCCAGTTCGTGGACCCGGCAACTGGCGTTCATATTAACACTCAGGAATGACTTTGGGCTCATGTGAAAAAATCTGTTGTTGGAAAAACTGACTTGGAACTAACTCTTGTTGAGTGGGACGAGCGCAAGACTGGCTATTCAGCAAATTCAGATGCCAAGATCAACGTTCTACAAGTGGCGTTTTATTGCAGAAATGAAGCTTGTCGACTCCTCACACTATCATCACCTAGCTGATCAGTTCAAGGGAACCAAGCTGTGTGATCAATGCAAATACTGTTTATTTGAGGACTCTGCCTCTCTCAGAAAGGGCAAGGCAGAGGAGATGAGGAAGAGCTCCGACCTCCTCCCTCTATCTATGTAAATTGTATGTTATTTACTTTTGTAATACTTATTATACATATTGCAATCATAAAGATGCCAATTTCAATTGATAAGTTGATAATAAAAAATTATATATAATCTTCATGAGTTGACTTATGGTGGTCCATGGACCACTGTACCTTGGTGAAGTGGTCCATGGACCACTTAGAGTGGTCCATGGACCAGTCGGGCTTCTTGGAGACTGCCCAATGTAGATCAGTGATATTAATAAATCAATTCATATACATCAGTTACACAACCAAATTACCACCATTTACGCAGTTTTATTCTGTAACTGTAGAAAACTTTGGTATTATTTCTTGTTCAACAATGCAGCTAATATAGTTATAAGCTAACTTGGTTATACTAAGTAATAGTAGTACGATTTTCATTCTTGTAATTCATCGACCGTGCTTTGGATATCTAGATTCTAGTAGTCAGATCACCGCGTCCAGACCGCCGCCGCCTAAAAGTAACACGGTGCACATCTCTGCCTCTCTACGACACCCTCACAACCTTTGACATACCAGCTCCCACATTCCATTTACCTCTCCTCATCACCCACCCCAAAGAAAGACACCACAGCTAAGACATTCATCAACCTCTCCGGACAGACTCTTTCCACAGCAGAAAGCGACGTACTCTCTTTTGGCCTGAAATTCGTCCCGACACCCACATCAGATCCCACCCTTGAACTAACTCCCCTTATTTAAAATGTCACCAAACAGCTTGGTGAAGGGACGGAAGCTCCCGCCACCTATCAGGTTACCTCTGTATTATCCAAATTTTACAAACGACGTGACATGACCCATGACAAATTGACTCCACAACAGCGTACAGCTCTCAAATCATTCAAATCTAAGAATTATCTGAATTGAAATTTCTTCCTGCTGATAAGGGAAACTCCACTGAGGTGTTAACCCACGAACAATACATAAATAAAGTTAATTATCACTTGACCTCAGGTAGTTACACCCTTTTGAACAAAAACCCCACACAATCGGTCACCTCCAAACTGTATAAACTTATAAAGTACTCGAGAAACTTCACAACGACAAGAAGATCACGAAAGACCACCTCAAAAAGATGCGGAACCTCCACCCTAAATAAACTCAACTCTACGGACAACCTAAGATCCATAAACCTAGCGCACCTATCCGTCCCGTAGTTAGCTTTTACAAAATTCCCCTGCAAGCGCTCCACAAAGTCCTTGCTACATTCCTCAAACCCCTATGCCTCAAAGACTCCTCAGACTTCAAACACCGTATCGACTCATTTCTTAATCCCCCTTACTCATATCACACCTCCCTAGATGTCCAAACTCCAATCCCTCTACACCTCCTGTGACATGCGCCTGGCCCTTAAAACAGTCATCTTTTCTTACGAACAGAATCCTACTCTCCTTCCCTCTAACCTCACCACCACCACCTCGTCAACTTTTGCCTCGATGCAACTCCTACCTCCAATTTAATGGCTCCCAATACGAAGGTGGCACCATGGGTTCCCCTTTATCGTTTAAATACGCCTTGCCGAGTTAGAGTCCTTAGCCCTCTCCTCGTGTCCTGACTCCCTAATATCTACTCCCACTTCGTTGACGAATCCCTCGGATCCTTCAGAGACAGACAACACGCAGAATCCTTCCTCACTCTCCTCACCTTCCTCAACTTCCTCACCGAAGATCTCAAATTCACCCAAGAACACGAAAAAGAAGAATCTCTAGGCTGCCAAGTTTCAACAGAATAATTAATATTGCAAGCTTTATATAGTGAACACAGATTTAATGACAGCTAAAACCGTCCTCAATGGCCGGTGCTTGATTCTTTGACTGAAGATATTTCGACCTACGAGTGGCATTTGGATTTCTCTCTGATGAACAAAAGCAAACGAACTGGTACATTAAGTGAGACAGGGAAGATAGTAGGAGTGTGGAATGGGAGAGCCTTGCTCACAAGATTTGCCTAATCGCTATTGTTCTATTTCGCTCCAATGCCTTGTAGCCCCTCTTTACCCGTTTACCCATTGTTTTATGAACGATTAAGTGATTAAAGGGGAAGCAGAGAATCTTTGCGTGTACCCCGAGCAAGGTGTGTGGCATTGCAACTAGAGAACTTACTTGAGACGGCACTCTGCAGCATGTAACTTAATGTTGAACTCAAAGCCAGGGTGTAAATGGCGAAACGACCGCCCCCACTAAAAAACTTTTTAAAGATTTTACAAGCATATTCTTTAAAAATCAGGATATTAGAACAATTTAAGGGGAGAGGGGCGGGAAAATTTAGCGAGTTGGCCGGTTGGCGGCCCACAGGTACGTTTCGTCACTGAGTATAAGGATTACACTGTTTATCCACTAAGTAAGAAACCCAAAAATAATGTACTATGAAAATGCTATCCTGACGATGGTCACCTTTTATTTGGAGATGGTTTTATACCCTACAAGTGTTGCCAAGCACCGCATATTGCACCTCAAATAATAGTCGAATAACACGAATCGGTTAATTTTTAGGGAAAACAATACAGTAATACTGATAGTACTTTTTAAATCAGCGTCATCACAAAAGAATCATTTCAAGCCAGAGGCACATATTAGGTGCGGTAAAAAAATCGAAATTATGCGGTACCGCACCCGACTATAAAGGTAAAATGTGCGGTAAGGTGCGGTAAATTTTTACCAATTATGCGGCAAATGTGCGGCGATTTTTTCGAAATTTGTGCGGGAATTGTGCAGGTTTTTTTTTGCATTTTCTCGAGGACTTTGGAAATTCTAAACGTATAACCGCCGCTCTTATCAAAAATAGGTCTGTTTATGTGTTACTGAGGGTGTAGTTCTTTACTAAGACCATGATTGAACCTATATTGAGATTCAGTTATCTGGGAACAGTGACTTGATCTGATAGAGATCAGGAATCAGGATACAGTTATTTGAAGACGCCTCTTGATAGAGTCGATCAGATCCCATGCGTGATCGCAAATATGTGACACGCTTGTTGGCATTGATCGTCAGTATTTGTGAACCATTTGATCCAAGATCCATTAAGCCCACTATAAAGCCAACGCTGCAACGAATAAAGCTCATTACCCTTTACGCCTACTTCTTCTATTATCACCTACGAATGATAACTGATACACTATAATCGAAGTACGGTAACGACGAGGGTTCCATAATGGCCTGGGTCACGGTCCCGAAAGGGCCTGGATCACGGTCCCGAAAGGGCCTGGGTAACGGTCCCGAAAGGGCCTGGATAACGGTCCCGAAAGGGCCTGGGTAACGGTCCCGAAAGGGCCTGGGTCACGGTCCCGAAAGGGCCTGAGTCACGTGGCCTAAGAATGAGTTCCAAAAGGGCCTGGGTCACGGTCCCGAAAGGGCCTGGGTCAGGGTCCCGAAAGGGCCTGGGTCTGGGTCCCGAAAGGCCTGGGTCACAGTCCCGAAAGGGCCTCGGTCACGTGGTAACCGGGTCACGTGACCTAAGCATGAGTTCCAAAAGGGCCTGGTCAGGGAAGATCGGATTGATTCGATGCTTGACATCAAATCGTTCTCTGAATTCTGGCGCAGTTTTTGATGCCCTCAAAAATGTTTTTACTCATTTATCTTCAGATCTATTGGACCTCAAAGCCAAACAACAAATTAAGGCACATTTTTCGTTTTAAATATTTACTGATTTTTCTAAAATTTTGATAGGAATGTGCTAGTGACTTTTTGAAGAGCGAAAAATAACCGCAACTAGCACATTTATTTAGGAGTTATGAACAAAAAAACACCCTAAAATGCTTCCCTTTGAAGTTATGGGAGAAAATGTGATTTTTTGGCTTTGCAGATAAAAAATCATATTTTTGTCCATCAAATTTGTTTGGAAATTTTGCGCTTTCCTAAGGCTAAGTTAGTGGACCCAAATTCAGAAGTAAATTTACAAATTTCGAAGGTAAGATTGATTACCAGTTGCAGTTCCATGTATGTAATTTTATGGTTTTGTTTTCAGCCAGTAACTGTGCAGTTGGGGCTGTCGAGAACTCCACAAATCTACACATTAGAAGTTATAAGCCAGGTAGATTCAGATATTATCCGTCTCTTCTATTCAGGATATACTTATAGTTTCCAACCTATCCTTCACCTCTTTTGACCACTGGTACTACCACTTAACATTCTCTAAATTTGCTCTTCACTTCAATTTTTCTGAACGAGTTATCGGATTGTTGTAGGTTTACAACCTACCAGGACGCGCGCCAATATATGGAACAGATATTTTACGAGTATCACCCGTTAATCGGATTGCAAATCTTCAAACTTGTACAATAACGAATAACACAATAAAACCACTTTAACTAGATGACTAACAGAATTTAATTGATTAGCGCTGGAACCATCGCCTGTTAAACTTATTCGTATGAATTTAACGGGTCCAACTCGGCGCGCGTCCTGGTAGGTTGTAAACCTACAAGTATGAATAAACTTCCAGTAGAATTCACTTTAAAAGCTTAACATCGGCTCTAAAAGTGCGTTGTGCTTTCTCCTAGCTAAAATATCAACAAATTATCAACCGTAAAATAAAAACATGATACTCTTAAAACGATGAAGGCGATGACAAGGAATTTAACGTGACGACTTGGCCAGTTATTACTTTTATCCAGCAATAGTTATAGTATTAGATATACAAGAAGATAGGTCATGACCCCATAGATTATATCATGCAAGAAAGAAACACGATAAAAAACACTTTTTATCGGAATATTCGCCAAGTCAATAATCAAACAGTCCCACCAGAAGAAGTCTAGTTTATTCTTTTCAGTTTGAATTATATTAGCAGATGTATCCAACAGATATCCATTCTACATTCCAACCCCAGGACGCAGCCCTTCCTCCAACTGGATAATACGATGATGATGGTCCACCTACAACCATATCAAAAGATGTTGTGGTTGTGGTGTAGACTGCAGCAAGACCAGTAGCTTTACAATGATAAAAGTTTCCCTCAACCGAGGTGGTGACAGTTGGTACCTTGACAAACCCGCAGTCGCTAATGTCCACACTCACCCGGACACTGGTAGAAGAAGCATCAATCCAATTTGTGGTGCCTCGACCAGTGGTTCCAGAACATACTCTAGCACATCCAGCCTCACCTGCTTCTTCCTCCCCACTCACTATCATCACCTCCCTAGGGGCAGCTTTTAGGTCCGCCATGTCTTCCTCAACTGAGGTCTTCAGGTTCGCCATTTCACTATCAACTGTGGTCTTCAGGTTCGCCATCTTTTCCTCAGCTGAAGTCTTCGAGTCAGCCATATCTTCCTCGACTGAGGTCATCAGGTTGGTCATCTTTTCCTCAACGGAAGTCTTCAGGTTCGCCCTCTCTTCCTCAACTGTGGTCTTCAGGTTTCGCATATCGGCTTTGGTATCAGCAAATGAGATGGTCAGATCAGAAACATTTTCCGTGAGCTTAGTAACGAGGTCGTTTAGTAAGATTATGCTCTGCATTGATGAGTGGAGTAAATCCTTGAGGTCAGCCACATCGTCTTCGTCCTGAAATTTGACTAGGATAAACAAGGTTTTAGAAGAAATTCATGGTTAGATTTGAAGAACTTGTTGGTGACCAAGGTATTAAAAAGAATACGAGATATTAGCTTTTAAACGAAGAACTCGCTTTTATATTTGGAACTACTAGTAAAGAAACCATAATAAGTTTAATATCTAACTTACTATGATGTTATTTCTGGGCGAGTTGTTAGTACTTGATACTGAAGCTAATAAGAACATAAATCCAAGTATCTTGTTTACTTGAGAAGCCATTAGAAGAAGCTGATTGTTCTTCCTTCAAGGTTGAATTTTATAGAAAATTTCTTAGTTTTCAATATTTATCATCACTCAATTTTGTGAACGTACTGTTTAAAGGGAAAAAAGCTTCTGAATCATAACGGATCTGAAGATGCTTCAAATCTCAGATCATACAGAAACATTTGATAAATAATAGGTGAAAGTTGACGTGTTCAAAAATTGTAAGCGCGTACAGAAACTTTCGTAAAACTAAAACTACACGGAGAAAAGTTGCAACCCTATGGAATCTTATATTGGCTGAATCAAACTTCGGTAAAGATCTCGAATAAAAGCACTGACACTCCGGCTCGGATAATACGTTGTGGATGGATTTACAGTGCCCTAATTCAAAACGTAATTAGCCTAAACCTAGTGAACCTATTGAGAAGTTTAGCCAGACATGGGACAGCCAGTCAGATTGATATTTTCATAGAAGATGACGGATCTTATTGGAAGGTCGTCGTCAATTTCCAGAATGATCTCATTTAAGGAACTGAAGATAAATCCGAATAATACGACAAAAATGGTCAAATTTGGTAAAATTACGCGACTTTTACAGCTACTTTTGCTCCAAAAGCCGCGCACCATCAAATATGGCACCTAGGCGAAACTCACTGATCTTTCCAAAAAGGTATGACAAATTTGGTATTGTGAAAATTCTCACAGTTTCGAGGAAACAGTGGTTTTTAAAGGTTACTGCGTGTTGTTAATGCTTCGAATAAAGCACAGGTTAGTTTTTATTTTTTTTTCCCCTGGTTCCTGGCGCGTTGTTATGCTTCTAATAAAGCACAGGTTTAGTTACCATGGTTACTGCGTGTTGTTATGCTTCTAATAAACACAGGTTAGTTACCATGGGTTACTGTGTGTTGTTTATGTTGTTATAGTTATTATAAAAGGTGAGTATAGTTACCTGTTTAGTGTGGGGGGGGGGGGGGGGGGGGTGGGTGGGGGGTGGGTGGGGGACACAGAGTTACTAATAACCTTTTTACAGATAGTAGTGTATTGATATGTTAACCAGGTTACAAGTACCTAACTTGTTTACCAATGATTACAAGTATAATAATCTTGTAACCAAGGTTTCAAGTATAGTAAATCTTGTACCATGGTTACAAGTACAGTAAAATCTTGTTACCATGGTTACAAAGTATATTAATCTGTAACCATGGTTACAAGTATAGTATCTTGATACCATGTTCAAGTATAGTAATATCCTGTTACCATAGTTACAAGTACAGTAATCTTGTTACTCATGGTTACCGAATGTTTGGTTTCAGGTTTATCGCGCTGAAAGCCTAGGCAAATGGACGTTATGAACGGTGGTAAGTGGTGGAGAAGTTGGCGAACGTTCAATCTGGGCCAGTTACAAAGACAAGAAACATATCTCTTCCTGGAGGTAATATATCGTTTTACCCCACCCCCCCCCCCAGTGCAGTGGTCCTGTACAGTTGGTCCGTAATGTAGAGCCAAGGTGCATAATGTTCTTGCTTTAAGATTTCTCCTCTGCCGTTACCATGGAACACTCCTTCATTTTCAGACGACTAGAACAGACAGGTATTTAACGGGGCCAGTAGAGCGCAGTTATCTAACAGCGGGACCAGCTAATATATACCGGTTACTCCTCCTCCTCCTCAACACTTCAGTCAACAGGGTAGGAAGGAACCGACCTGGACGACTTGTAGTGACGTCAGAGTGTCGGTCTCCTTGGTAACCTGCGTGATATGCACGTGTTTGCAACGAGGTAGGAGGAACCACTGACGCTTGTATGACGTCAGAGTGTCCGTCTCCTTGTAACTGCGTGATATCTCACGCGTGTTTTGCAACGAGGGTGAAGGAGGAACCGACCGAGACGCCTTGTAGTGACTCAGAGTGTCGTCTCCTTGGATAACAGCGTGTATCACGTGTTTGGCAACGAGGGTAGGAGGAACCGACCTGACGCGCCTTGTAGTGACGTCAAGTTTCGTCTCCTGGTAACTGCGTGATATCACTGTTTGCAACGAGGGTAGGGAGAACCGCCCTGACGCCTTGTAGTGACGTCAGAGTTTCGTCTCCTTGGTAACTGCGTCATATCACTTGTTTTGCAACAGGTAGGAGGAACCGACCTGACGCCTTGTAGTGACGTCAGAGGTTGTCTCCTTGGTAACTGCGGATATCACGTGTTTGAACGAGGTAGAGGAACCAACCTGAACGCCTTGTAGTGACGTCATTAGTGTCGTCTCCTTGGGAACTGCGTGATACACTGTTTGTTACGTCCACGTGATTTACAGACCAGGGGCCTTGTAATTCCTGACGGAGGTGATTTGATTTTGAGAGCTGGACTCCCAATAAGCTGTTAAGAAAACTTAGTGTAGCCAGGCTAGTTTTATAAGCCAATTAACTCATTAGCCCATTAACTATTTTGTTAATAGTTAAAGACCAATTAAGTAAGTTTTTAATTGAATCGTTGTTGGGATGTGGGTTTTTTGGTATGGGCTTTTTCTCGTGGAGATTATTAAAATTATGTTGCCAGGGGTACAGCACCCAATCATTCACTCAAACATGGATTTGACGGTTCTTAATCTTAGTTTTCAATGTTTATTTTGATAGATGCAGTAACCATGTAACACAGCAGTGGTGATACAATATCAACATGGTTACACCTGCTTCAGTGGTTTCTCTGCCATGATCTGGTTACCTGGTTACAGTAGCACAGGTACCATGGTGATGTTCTAAATACTCTTCAGATAAACAGTTTTCATTATCATATTTGTTTTGATGAAGAGCAAATAACGTCGTTCTGGTATAGCTCTTGTTTTGTAAGTTATTGGATCAGTGATTTTTCTTTTTAATACTGTCACGTAATGTAAGAGACTAAATTAAACGTTTAGAGATGTGGTTTCATCTACCAGTCGTAGCTCAATTAAGAAAATTTTACTGTTCAGTTAGTTTAAGGTTGATCATCAAATATGACAATCTCTCGACCCTCCACTTATAAATAAAGCAGTTAATTGTCAGCAGAGGGATTTAAAAAGTTGTTGGTGTTTATTTGGAAAGGCGTTGTTATGACAACTAATGACGTGATTTAGTTTGTAATTGTGAGTTGATATATTGATAAGTTACCACTGATTTACAATTTTTTCTGTTTTGAAGAAGAATTGTCCAGGGGCCGTTTCTTTACACCGACAGTACGAGGTTGCCATAATTAACTTGAGAAGCAAAGAATTCACAAACATGTGAATAAGAAAATAACATTTGTTACTGTGAATGTTTTAACAAAACATGGTTGAATAAGAAAATAATATTTGTTACTGTGAATATTTAACAAACATGATTGATAGAGAGAATAATATTTGTTACTGTGAATATTCAGCAAACATTTTTGGTAAGAGAGAAAATAACAAGTTGTTAGGTGATTATTAAGCAGCAGCATGCACAGAACCATGGTTACTGCTTCCCACGGGAATCTGACCACTACTTCTACTTCCAATACCATGTGTTTTATCACGCCATGTATAAACAATAACATTATTATTATCAAACTTTACACAAATCCGAAGTAAGTAACATAAACAATCCTAGGACTGATAAGTCTACAATGTTAGAACTCAGAAAAAAACTAACCCAAAAAAGTTAAAGTATCAAGAACTAAACAAATTGCTCCACATGTTTTTCTGGTTGGACGGCTTTACGTAAGTCGTAGTTCTGTCCATATCTGTCAAATTAGTATTACATAAATTCATATTTCTTTATTATTTACATCACTCAAAATGGTTTTGAAAATACTGATCTGATGTCTACCAACTCTATCCTCGAGCATTTCAGCGAGACTTAGCAACCCTCCTCTTTTAATTGGATCACCCAACAACGAGCATAAAGTACTCGTTAACGATGAATCGGGGATAAGTGGAGTCAGGATCCGCCTCAAATGTTTGCGCTGGACATACATCCACTTTCTGAAGGATTTTATCTGAGCGGCCTCAGCTATTGCAGTTGTACAGCAGTAGTATACTGGGTGACAAGGGCCACGTATAACTTCACTTTGTGTCCATGAAATTCGGGACTTTCTTCCAGCAAACTTTGTTGTACTTACTAAAGCACCATTAGCTATGAATAGATACAGCGGTGAATAATGTCAGATTTGCTGCAAAGTCTGGATCCCAGTGACACAACCTTCCCCATGCCCTACCAGTACCTCTTAATGGCTCTCCTGTCTCTTCGACATCTGGTTTGCTGCTATAGAGCAACGGACAAATTCCAGGTCTTGCTTCGTTACAAGTACACCCATTCAGCCAAAATTCTCTGCAAATAGGCAGCATCTCACGGCAGAATTTTCTTCGGCGTCATCACCGAATCTGCATCATCTGCAGACTCCCATTATATTGGCAAGAGGAGAGTCTGGGTCAAAAGGAGGGTTTGTTCGCAGGTAGTGAAATGAAACATACTCTTAGGTGTACAGAGCGCCAGCAAAGTATAGAGTAAACTGCCCCTGAAGCCTGCATCACCTTGGAAAGATCCTTGGAGGGTTTCAAACTCCAGAGAGATGGTTTCGTCAATCTTAATTCGAGTTCTTGTATTTGACACAAATACCTGCTAACCTGATGTCAATTGTTGCAGCAACCAGCTTCCTTTAGCAAGTCAAGAATGACTGGGCGCTTTAAGGTTTGTGTCAAAAGCTGATCTCAGATCGGATGCCCCTTTTTGGAGAATTTCCAATCTTTTTCTCACGTCACTACAGATATAAGTACGGCGTTGGGTCCCTACAAATATGCAGCACAATTGTGACCTGCCTTGTACGCATTTTGCAAGGGTCCAGTATACTCAAGTCCTCAGCTATCTGTCTCCTGACCCTGTGAAGTGTTGATAAGGGACAAGAGCTTCTAGTACCGTTTGAGTAGACATAGGGCCTGAGACCTTATAGGCGTTGGGTTTGTCAGGCTTCTGCAGTGGGTGCCAAATATCCCTCTGTAAAAGATGGAACATTTCAATTACGCTCAAAAGATGGTTAATGAGGGTACAGCTATTGTCGTAGAAATTTTTAGAGCATAGTTTAAGGAGGTAGTGGTAAAAAGCTGATCTGGGCCTACTGCCTTCCCATTCTTCAACTTTGGAGGCTGCATAGTGTACTTCTTTACATTGTATAGGAGTCTGAAGGGTCGAGAGGTCCATGAAGGGTTGCAAAGGGTATTGGACGGGCATAGTGTTTGCAAAACCCATTCACGGACAATGGCAGCCTTTCTCTTCTCGTTTTCCCACGAGCTGATGCTGCGTTGACACTGATATTGGTTTCTCTTGTTTATCAGTGGCAAGGCACGTGTGGCTTCAAACGTACGCTCCGTGTCATCAGCGTAGTATAGCATCTACTAGCTTGTTAGCATGTCTGTCTCAATTTCTTTTGAGGCGTTTTGTTGATGCTGTTTCTTGATTTATTAATGTTGCGTCGTCGCAATTCTGTCCTATCACGCAGCCATGTGTCATCAGTGAAGTAGCAGCTTGTGTCTTATCTGACATGCACATACTTGAGGGTCTGATTGAATGTTGAGTTTTTCTGTTTTTCAGTCTCATACCCACTGTGTTAGACGCAGCAGTTTTAACAGTGCCCAATAACTGGCTCAAAGCCGGCTTTAACGGGTTAGGGGGAGTGGTAGGCTCTATTTTGCTGTGTGACAGCTTGGTGAATACGGGTTCTGTTACTCCTTAGTTGCAGACCAGGGACGTTGTGGTTGTACTTTAATACGGTCTGAGGTTTCTGCTTTTGTAGAGCTAGTTTTTCTTTCTTGCCTGAGATCTATGGTAGTTTTTCACTATTTGTGATCTAGTGTAGTTTTTCCCACCATAAAGCCCTGGCATCACTCAAGAAAGCAGTACTGCGAACCGCACAACTAAAATCAATCTGTAGAGAAATCTAAAGGAAAACTTTTCTTGGTCTTTTTATCTTTGACCCAACCGTTCTGGTTAGTGATGGACGACTGGGAAATGGCGAAATGCAGTATTGCAGCAATAAGTTATTGGAACACAAGAAAGTACAACACCTCTCACCGTTTCATTCCTCTACCAACGCCGTCCCTTCCTAAGTTCTTATGAGGCCACTGCAGTGCGTAACGATGGGCCCGCGGCCCCTGGCTGTGCGGGGGGGGGGGGGGGGGTGGGGGGGCGTGTTAGTGGGGCGACAAAAAATCGTCGTTTTGAATGTGGGACAATTTCGAAAACTTAACTAAAGTACTAGACAAAGCTGCGCGTTTGTGCTCTAGATATACACTTTTTTAGAGATTTTACGGCATAGCCTCTAAAATCACCTAACCCAAAAATTGGCATTTTCTTCCGCCCCACTTCAGAAGACCAGATTTTTTGTTTCTATGATATTTTACTTTTTTCCACCTTCTTCAGTCCACCCTCACCCTCACACACCCTCTTTGAAACCACTCTATTATATATATAATTATATGATAGAGTGGTAGTATATAGTTGATTATATATATTCAACTAGTCACCCCATCATCTCCTGCTGAAGACAATATTCACATATTTCGAAAGCTCCTGCTAATAAAAACTTTTCGTATCATTCATATGTTTCAAGAACTTCCTAACTATTGAAATCATTACTTTGATTTTAAAGTTTATTAATAATTATAAAATATTAAGTGAACGTACACTTCCTAACTATAAAAAAAACACCCTTTCGATCTATATCTACAGATCTACCACACTACTGATCTTCCGGTGTTATCGCATATCGGATATTATGTCACTAATTATACGTATAGCATAACAAATAGGTAAAATAAAATCATTCCTCCAGACCACAAAAATGCAAATAAAATCTTATTCTCCAAAGGTCATCCGCTCGTTGGGTCTATAATGGCCACGTATAAATTTTATCATGGTCACGATTAATACTAACATATTAGAGTATTAGGTAAGGTCAGAGGGTTCTTTTGTTTTGCAATGACGACAATAGAATAAGTCTTTTACATCTCATAGAGTTAACCCTTTACATCTTCTAATGTGAATTATTACTTGTTACGTTTCCGATGAAATGCCTGATGGTTGCGTGTATTGCAACAAAAGGAAAATGCACTTTTCAGGAAAAAATAACATTTTCTCAAGGAATCATCAAAAATCTCATCAGAAACATCACCAAATGCGACTCCTAAGCATTATTCCTATTATACATTATATATTTAGTCTTTGCCAAAATTGATTGCAGTTTTGAGTTTGATAATTTTATCGCAATTAAATCTCATTCAGTTTGAGTCGACTTGAAATTTAACCTTTTAACTAGTGGAATTAAACTGGAATTAAACTGGAATTAAACTTAAATAGTCAAAGGGAACACTAACGGACCCGTCGTGACAATACATCAATGAAATAAATAAGATAATTATAAGAAAATCATAAATAAGACCCAAAACACGTTAAAAAAGTTAACTTCACTACAATCTGTACGAAAAAGAAACAAGATCAAATATAATAATTTAACCGGATAAAAGTGAATAATGCACCGATAAGGTAATAAATTATGCAGGAGAGGTTTATAAAATTCACAAAGTTACTCCAAAAGTCAAAAATACACTATCAAGAAAGATTACACACAAACTCAAAGACGGGCGTAAATTATGCAACTGTAACTCCGAATGAAAACAGTTCGAACACTCATTTAAGGGACACTGGGGTAGTTAGAATGTCCTTAAGACAGTGACTCGGAATCATTACCGGATGTGTTAGATCAAGCTCTGAAGCTGCTGATTAAGTAGCTGCTGATTAATTAGTAGCTGCTGATTAAGTAGCTGCTGATTAAGTAGCTGCTGATTAAGTAGCTGCTGATTAAGTAGCTGCTGATTAAGTAGCTGCTGATTAAGTAGCTGCTGATTAAGTAGCTGCTGATTAAGTAGCTGCTGATTAAGTAGCTGCTGATTAAGTAGCTGCAACACTTATTTGTTCACTTTTTGACAAAAAGCGGCAAAACCTCTTTCTCACATGGGAAAATACAATGACATTTGACACCACGTGGAATAACTTGATCTATCAACTTAGTCCGGAACTGTTAAAGTTTCATGTCAATGCTATTCATGACACTGCGTCAACACCTAGCAACTTAAAGCTTTGGAATAAAGCCGTTTCAGGAAACTGTAAACTCTGCAGCAAACAAGGGACACTCAATCATATCCTGACGTTCTGCAAGGTTGCACTAAGACAGGGACGTTTCAACTGGCGCCATGATCAGGTCCTACGTGAAATCATGAAGACCGTTTCATCACAGATTGAAGAGTTTAATTCCGACATCGCCAAGGAATCGAAGAGGGCACCGTCGGTCTTTCACAAGGCAGGCAATAAGCGCGAGAAGGTTACCTTAGCTGACCCAACTCATCATAAGACCCAAAGATATTTCTTTTCAGATGCCAACGACTGGAAGATAATATTTGATGAGGATGAGAGACAGAGGAACTTCCCGCAGCACATTGCAGCTACACCACTAAGACCTGATGTAGTGATCTATTCAGATAAAGCAAAGAAGGTTTATCTAATGGAGCTGACTTGTGGAAATGAGCAGAACTTTGCTGATCAAGAGAAGCGAAAGATGAAGAGATATCAGCAGCTGACAGAAGATATAGAAGCCAACGGATGGGCTTGCAAGCTCCAGACAGTAGAAGTGGGAGCTCGAGGCATTTACAACTATAGCCTCCCAACCTTTATGAACCACCTGAACGTAAACAACAAAGAGAAGAAGAAGGCCTGCATGAAGATCGCTGAGATCAGCCTGAGGGCATCGTATACCATCTATTTGTCCAGAAACAATACCATATGGACAGATGATTGGGAGTTAGTCAAGAGACCAGTAATAGCATAGTAGGAGCGTAGAATGTTTGGGCCCAGAAAAACATGTTTAATACCGCTATGAACCCGTCATAAGCCGGGGACTACTATGAAAGTGATGATGCTGTGTTGTTGAAAGACCTTCGACCAATCAAAGATGTACCTCATCACGCCAAGCAGTTATGCTTGTAGGTGAATATACACTTATAGAGTACAACAACTTTATAACACTCCGTAGCTGCTGATTAAGTAGCTGCTGATTAAGTAGCTGCTGATTAAGTAGCTGCTGATTAAGTAGCTGCTGATTAAGTAGCTGCTGATTAAGTAGCTGCTGATTAAGTAGCTGCTGATTAAGTAGCTGCTGATTAAGTAGCTGCTGATTAAGTAGCTGCTGATTAAGTAGCTGCTGATTAAGTAGCTGCTGATTAAGTAGCTGCTGATTAAGTAGCTGCTGATTAAGTAGCTGCTGATTAAGTAGCTGCTGATTAAGTAGCTGCTGATTAAGTAGCTGCTGATTAAGTAGCTGCTGATTAAGTAGCTGCTGATTAAGTAGCTGCTGATTAAGTAGCTGCTGATTAAGTAGCTGCTGATTAAGTAGCTGCTGATTAATTAGTAGTCGTTAAGTGCTTACTGCTTGTGAGCAGTGCGTCTCATTTGTTAAGATCTAACTTAATTGATACTGATACACTGTATATTAAATATGCTCGTTTACACAAATGACTCTATCAGAAATGTTGGATTTCCTGGTCATGGTTATATTGCCGCGATTAAGGAATCAAGTTCATTCCGCTCAACAGTCAGCAGACCTCTAATTCTATGATATTGTTATATGATATCAGACCCCTAAAATAGCAAATAGGAGTAACGATTATTAGATCTTAATATAATTTACAGTAATAACTTACTTGCCCTAACTTCTAACGTAAGCACAGTTGTGAAATCTTCAGAAGATGAGTTAGGAGGTAGATTGAGCAATTGAATAATAATAATAATATAATATTATCTGTGATCGTTATCATGGTATGTGGCACGGTGAGGTACCCGAATTATCTATCAGTAAAACAAATTTATCTGTAAAATTAACCATTTCATTGATATACCGATGCTATGGCATATGGGTAAGTTACTTATAAGTTTATATAATGTAAAGCATAATAATTATTGCTAGCAGATCATGAGATCATCAGTAAAAACCAAAAATGAATTCAGTAGAATTCCTCAAGACCACAAAATGTTTTATGACATTTTATTTGTCAAACGTCACCGGTCAAATATACACGGCCTGTTCTTACAGTCACGTTTAATCACCATTAAAGTCACGATTGTAATATTATAACATTCATTACTTTATTGTCGATAGATGAGCTCATAGAATAAATACTTTATATCTACCAATGTGAATAATGTAAATAATGCATAATTCTGTTACCTTATAATTAAGTTTTCTATGGCCTATCGTCTATGAGTCTATGGTCAAAATTGACTGCAGTTTTGAATTTTATTATATCCTAACGCTGAACTAGCTATCACTATCAGGGGCAGTCACCTTTTAGTGAAGGTGCAGTCACCTTTTAGTGAAGGTGCAGTCACCTTTTAGTGAAGGTGTATACCATTAAGGGGGGGGGGGGGGGGGGGTGTTCACCATTAAAAGGGGCATTAATAAAAGGGGAAAAACTTTTTGTTCCGGGTTTACTCAAATTTTTTATCCCAACTTTTTTTTTTCCCCTTAAATTTAAACTTTTTTCCCCATGGAAAAGGGTAATTACTAAAACCGGGGGGGCTTTTTTTTTTCATTTTTTTTTCCCAAATTGTTGGTTTGGGTTTTGGTGGGGTTTGTTAGGGGGGGTTAGGGTTGGGGGGGGAGGTTCTGGACAAAAAGGGGGACCCCCCCAAAAAGCGGTTACGGTTCCCCAAAAGTCCCTTTTTTTTTTTAAAAAAACTGTAAATAGGTTTTCAGTCGTGTAGGAAAAGGGAAAGGGAAAAAAAACCTTTTTTCATTCCTTTTTTTAAAAAAAACCCCTTTTTTTTTCTTTTTAGGGCATCGTGAAATTTTGACCAATTATTCCTTTTTTTAGTCCCCCCCCTTTTCCCCACTTTTTTTGGGGAAAAAACTTTTTTCGGGGGACCTTTACCTCAAAAAGCACCGTTTTACCAAAAAAACTAGGGTTTTCCAATTATGGGTCACCACTGTGGGACTTTATTATTTGTGATTTAGGATAATTGGTTTCCACAAGCCTTTTCATTAGGCACCCCCCCGTTGTTTTTTATTTTTGGGTTTCTAGATTTTTTCGTAGTCAAGGGGGGGGATGGAAAAGGTTTTCCCCTAGGTACAAGTATAGGTTTTTATGCAGTTATTCACTGGCTCCCAGGAGGGGTTTCGGGGGGGCCTATTTCCGCGTTGGTTTCGGCTTTACAAAAATTTTTAAAAAAATTGTACGTATGCAAAAGGTTTTTTTGTTTTTTTTTTTGCCATGGGGGGAAAGGGGGGGCCTGAAAGGGGGGAAAATCTTACTTCTGGGGGGACGGGTTTGGGGGGTTTGTTGGGGCCGGGGGGGGAAAGTGGATAATTTTGGGGTTTTTGTTTTTTGTTTTAGCTGATAAAGAAAACAGCTTTTTAAAAATTGGAAAATCCCGGGGGGAGAAAAAATTTTGTGCCAGCGGGGTGTGGGGGGATTTTTTTTTAATTTTTGCCTTGAAATTTTCTTTTTTTTCTTTTTGTGCATCTTTTTTGTTTTTCCCGTTAAAATTTTTGACCCTTTTGGAAAAGGGGGGTTTTTTGGGGGCAAAAGTTTTTTTTCCTCCCCCTTTAACCCGGGGCTCAACCATGATTTCCCAATAAATTGCTCTTTACTTCCCGCAGTAAACATCCGGGTTTTTGTTTGGTTATTTTGGGGTGGCGCCCAGTAAAATTTCCGGGTTGTTTTTATGTATTTATTATTTTTGTTCAAAATTAACACGGATGTCAAATTTATTTAAACGTGGGATTATTTACAGTTACGGTTTAATACCATAAAATAGATTGTAAATTATAACATTATTCTATCTTATTGTCGCATAGATTGGAGCTCATGATTAATAAAATTTATATCTACCAATGTTGATATAATGTAAACTAATGGCATTAAGCTTCCTGTATTAATTTAAACTAGTTTTCTTGGTATGTGTTTGACCTATCAGGTTATGTAGCTTCCTTATGTGGTCAAAATTAGACTGCGAGTTTGGTGATTTATATTTCTAACCGTGAATAGCTGGTCCATTATCGGGGGATCTTTGCATGGAGGTAGTTAATGGGTTCGGTCCTTTTAGGAGGTGCGTCCCTTTTAGTTGAAGTGTGGTATTACATTAAGTGGGGGGGGGGGGGTGGGGGGTGGGGGGGGTGTGGGTTTCCTTGAGGGTTTAGGGACATTGTCTATTCAGTATCAATTTTATATTCACTTTCCTTGTAATTACTTCTTCACTGGATCTTGTAACTAATTCGTATTAAATTGGACGGCTGAAATGGGCTTTTTGATTCAGTTTATTCCAATTGTTTGGTTTTGGAAGTAGGTGTTGTATAGGGTTGGATTGATGTGTCTGACAAAATGACACAAAAGCTAGTTAATTTACACAGTCCTTTGTTTTGAAGAACTGTAATAGCGTCAGTTTGTAGGAGTATAAAAAACCTTTCATTCCTTTTTAAAACCTTTCTTTTCTTTTTAGAGCATCGATGAAATTTGACCTAATTATAACATTATAGTCCACACCTCTCACGTTCTAAACGTTCTGGATTAATACGTCAAAATTCACCGTTCACTACAACTAGGGTCACTTAGTGGGTCACACTGTGGACTATAATATTGTGATTAGGTATAATTAGTCCACAAGCTCATTAGCACACCGTTGTTCATAATATGTTGTCTAGATCTCCTCGTAGTCAAGAGGGACTGAAGGTGTTACCCTAGGTACAAGTATAGATTATATGCAGTTATCTACACTGGCTCCTCAAGAGGGATCGTGGCCTATTCAGCGTTGGCATCGGCTACAAATTTGATAAATATTGTACGTAGTCGCATATGTTGTTGTTTTGTTGCCATGGTAGAATGGGCCTGAAAGACATCTTACTCTGGACGTTTAGAGGTTTGTTGCCGTGACTACGTGGATAATTGCCGGTTTGCTTTTGTATAGCAGCATAGAAACAGCTTTAATTGGAAATGCAGGGAGTAACTGTGCCAGCGAGTGTGGATTGATTTTACTTTATGCCTTGTAATATTCGTTTGTTTCAGTTTCTGTGCATCTTTCTGTGTCCCGTTAACTTTTGATCCTGAAGAGTGGTTTGGCATAACGTATTTTCCTACCTTATACCGGCATCAACATGATATCAATAATTGCTCTATTACTTACTGCAGTAAACATCCGGGTTTTGTGGTATATCGTGGCGCAGTAAATCCGGGTTTTACTGTATTTTTTATTACATACTTTTCAAATTTAACAGAGTACAGCAATAAATGAATGTGAAATAGAATCGTTCAAAATATTGAATCTAAACTAACATTTTTATTCAGCAACTCATTAAATTTCCAGTCCTTATTAATTTAACAATCTGGTATTAATTTACTCTGTAATAGCTTCCGAATTGCGTCCACAATATCTCAAGTCGACGAGTTCAAGAAAGTTTAAAGCACCTTTAAATATGCTGTGGATGTTGGCGTTTGCTACCCTTGTAACTCAAGGAGCTACAACAGATGGCACTGATGGAGGTACGTTTGAATATAATTTTACTTATCAGCAATCAGAAATTAGAAATTAGCACTATGATAGGGAATTTAGCAACAACGGTTTACTCACCGATTTTGCACTAAAAAGTAAAAAGTATGCTTAATAAATAAGCACTTCAATAAATCCAAACTTCCAACAATAACAAATAAAATTTATTTTAGCGACCCAAATGTTAAACAAATTGTTATTAGATTTAATTATTAATTTTCGATCTAATTTGCTCTATCGACTCCTGACGTGTCACTATTAACACTTTTGTATAGGTTTGACTTGTTGAGCCCTTTTTGAAATGGCGTTTATTTCAGAAACTGTGGCTATATCTACGAATCCAGTCATTGCTCATCCTGTGGCAAGAGATACCCAAATAGTGATTATTTGCAAGTATACTACTGCAGAAATTAAAGGTACAGTCAAATGGATGCACTTAGGACAAGAATTTTCCGCAACCCAAAAGACGGCAGTAACAGCCGCTGCTGCAGAAGGAGCACTAAGTGTTTCACATTACACCATTGCAAAAGCTGCATTATCTGACTCCGGCGAATACACTTGTTCTGCTGAATATACAACTGGTGCTGTTGTAGTGACACCTGCTGCTCCACTCAATCTTCAAGTTATCGGTAAGTTTCTTATACATGCTCCACTCAATCTCCAAGTTATCGGTAAGTTATAGAGTCAAGTAAGTTATCGGTAAGTTTCTTATACAGATAACTTTTTAATTGTGAATAGAGTCAAGAAAATGTTAAATCAATGAAACAAAAACTTTTTAATGCATCGATCTTAACCGACTAATGCAATATTTTATGTTTGCAGATGTAGTAATGACTATGAGTAGTCAGGCAGCTGCAGAAGGAAGCAAAGTTACAATAACGTGTAACTTCGAACAGTATACTGGTTCTGGTGCCCCAACAATCGAATGGTTCAAGGATGATACAACGTTTACGTCTGATCAAATCGCAGCTACTTCCGAGGGAGACAACTGTGGTGACGTCCAGAGAAAAAGATATATAATTTCAAGCACAGCCACCACAGACACAGGCAAATATAAGTGTAAAGCAACTTATACAATAGATGGTAAAACAGTGATCGTGGAACCCGAACCAGCTGAAGGAAAAGCTTTCTACGTCAGGAAGTTATCTACAACTGCAAAGCTTTTCCACGTTGGAGTGGGAGCTAGTATCGAAATAGTCTGCACTGTGAATGGTGATGAAGCTGCTACTTTCAAATGGTACACTTCGACTGGCGCCGATCTTGATGACACTAATTTCACCATCGATACTGGTACATTTGCGGACAATGTACAGACTTCAACATTAAAAACTGCAGCTGCATCCGTTCCTAATCATGAAGCAAGCTACAAATGCAAAGCTACCTGGTCGACGTCTGAACCTAAGCTTCTAGAGGATAGCGTGGAGTTGAAAGTTCAAGGTAAGTAAACACAGAGGATCAATAGTAGAATCTAACCGATATTTTAGCTTTTCCCAGGGTACAAATTCTCTGATTTGAAACAAATAAACAATTTAACAAATCAATGTTTGCTTTGCAGATGTGACAGGTATAAAAGATGCTACTGCGATTACGCAAACCCCTGGAACTGAGCTCAAGATCACCTGCCAATTCGAAGCTGGAGCAACTAAAGTCAGTTGGTATCGATCAGGAGTTGAGGTGAAGGAGGAGGTTCCTACTGCTGACCAAAGCGAGCTGGAGTACACCATTGCCACAGTTGCTGGATCTGATAGTGGGGTTTACTCTTGTGAAGTTTATTACACTGGCGAAACAATAACCGGTAGACAGACCAAAAGTGTGAAGGTAAGAGGACAGATCGATGACGCTACAATCTACGCTTCTGCAGGAACAACTTCAGTCACTTTAACCTGTGTTTTCTATGGAGATGAAATGAATACTGCTACTTGGCACAAAGCAGGTTCAGCGGAAGCCGAAATAGACGTCGAGGGTAAAACAGAAGTCACCCCTGGCACTTACTCCTCAGAGACAAACAGTCTTACAACAACATTTAAATACCTCACAGTTGCAGCAGAGGATGCAGCTGCTTACACCTGCAAAACAACCTATGTCAGTGATTCTAGCCCATCTCAATCTGTCCTGACTCTTTCGGTATTTACAAACGGTGAGCTTATAAACATTCTTACACCTGCAAAAGGGTCCGGGACTCTAGGGCGTAAGACTCTAGGGCGTGAGACTTTAGGGCGGCGCCCTAACCCTAACCATCACCCTAACCCTAACCCTAACCCTTATCCTAACCCTAACCCTAACCCTAACCCTAACCCAAACCCAAACCCTAACCCTAACCCTAACCCTAACCCTAACCCTAACCCTAAGACCCTAGAGTCTTACGCCCTAGAGTCTTACGCCCTAGAGTCCGGACCCCCTGCAAAACAACCTATGTCAGTGATTCTAGCCCATCTCAATATGTCCTGACTCTTTCGGTACTTACAAACGGTGAGCTTATAAACATTCTTACACCTGCAAAACAACCTATGTCAGTGATTCTAGCCCATCTCAATCTGTCCTGACTCTTTCGGTACTTACAAACGGTGAGCTTATAAACATTCTTACACCTGCAAAACAACCTATGTCAGTGATTCTAGCCCATCTCAATCCGTCCTGACTCTTTCGGTACTTACAAACGGTGAGCTTGAGGCCCATAATAGGAACCGACCGGATTGGGGTTTTGGCTGCCGGACCGGATTCAGCCGGATTTTGCCGGACCGGAACCGGTGGTTTCAGAGTGAAATAAAAGGCAGCCGGATTTTGCCGGATGTTGCCGGAAAATTTCCTTCCTTTCCACGCCTAATCTTCATCGAGCACTTCTTGCAGCTTGCATAAGGGATCCCATTTTCTTCTGAGTAGAACAACCAGACGGGCGATGTTTTAGATTTACTACTACTCGACTCGACTTAGGGCGGCTTCAACGTCCGAACAGATATAGTTTTTTTACAAATCTTCCTATCTACTACTAGACATTGCTTAAACAAGCAGTACGTAGCAGACACAATGTAACACGAGTAGACACGAGTCACGACACTAGACGAGTAATAATCAGAAATGATATCTAATTGGCATATGCTGCCAGACCCCGGCCCTGATTGAGCGCGTTTGTGCGAATTCCCTTTTTTTCATGCAAGTCTGAGTATCATTGGGTCACGTGACTTACAACCAGAGGTGCTTAATAAGGTTGTTCGTAAGCAGGCACTGTCTAGTACAGTACTAATCACCGTCTGGCGTCTAGAGCTGAGTCACATGATTGCAGTAATGAGCTAATTAAACCCTGAACACGTGACCTTCATATTTCGTATTTCATAATCATAAGATTAAATACTGCCAATTTTGCGATTATAGCCGGGGGCTAGCCCAGGGAGGTGGCCCAAAATATTTTCCGGTTTTTTCTAAGTCCGCACCTACCCCTCGATACACTATTCTGTATTCTGGACTCAAGGTTTCCCCCGGTAATGCGATCTCGGAAGGCAGGCCTCCCCTTTGCAACACGAGCTCGGAAGCGGGAGCTCTCGATACAGGAGGTACGTCTCGAGAACGACTCGGACCGAAAACTTTTAAGTTAAAACGTTTCGAAGTTTTTCTGAAAACCACTTTTTTCCACGATTCAGGCTACCCTGTTCATTATTAGCCGAAAATATTTTTTCGGTTTTTCGAAGTCCCCACCTACCCCTCGATACACAATTTTGGACTCGAGGTTTCCCCTGGTAATGTGATCACGGAAGGCAGGCCTCCCCTTTGCAACACGAGCTCGGAAGCGGGAGCTCTCGATACAGGAGGTACGTCTCGAGAACGACTCGGACCGAAAACTTTTAAGTTAAAATTTTTCGAAGTTTTTCTGAAAACCACTTTTTTCCACGATTCAGGCTACCCTGTTCATTATTAGCCGAAAATATTTTTTCGGTTTTTCGAAGTCCCCACCTACCCCTCGATACACAATTTTGGACTCGAGGTTTCCCCTGGTAATGTGATCACGGAAGGCAGGCCTCCCCTTTGCACGAGCTCGGAAGCGGGAGCTCTCGATACAGGAGGTACGTCTCGAGAACGACTCGGACCGAAAACTTTTCAGTTAAAATTTTTCGAAGTTTTTCTGAAAACCACTTTTTTTCCACGATTCAGGCTACCCTGTTCATTATTAGCCGAAAATATTTTTTTCGGTTTTTCGAAGTCCCCACCTACCCCTCGATACACAATTTTGGACTCGAGGTTTCCCCTGGTAATGTGATCACGGGAGGCAGGCCTCCCCTTTGCAACACGAGCTCGGAAGCGGGAGCTCTCGATACAGGAGGTACGTCTCGAGAACGACTCGGACCGAAAACTTTTAAGTTAAAATTTTTCGAAGTTTTTCTGAAAACCACTTTTTTCCACGATTCAGGCTACCCTGTCATTATTAGCCGAAAATATTTTTTCGGTTTTTCGAAGTCCCCACCTACCCCTCGATACACAATTTTGGACTCGAGGTTTCCCCTGGTAATGTGATCACGGAAGGCAGGCCTCCCCTTTGCAACACGAGCTCGGAAGCGGGAGCTCTCGATACAGGAGGTACGTCTCGAGAACGACTCGGACCGAAAACTTTTAAGTTAAAATTTTTCGAAGTTTTTCTGAAAACCACTTTTTTCCACGATTCAGGCTACCCTGTTCATTATTAGCCGAAAATATTTTTTTGGTTTTTCGAAGTCCGCACCTACCCATCGATACACAATTCTGGACTCGAGGTTTCCCCCGGTAATGTGATCTTGGAAGGCAGGCCTCCCCTTTGCAACACGAGCTCGGAAGCGGGAGCTCTCGATACAGGAGGTACGTCTCGAGAACGACTCGGACCGAAAAACTTCTAAGTCAAAAATTTTTTAAAGTTTTTCTTAAAACCGCTTTTTTTTCCACGATTCAGGCTACCCTGTTCATTATTAGCCGAAAATATTTTTTTGATTTTTTTTTCGGTAAAAAAAAACTGAAATCCGGCAAAAATCCGGCAAATTTTTTTCAGCCGGAGCCGGAACCGGAACCGGATTTTGAAGCCGGATATCCGGCCGGAACCGGATTCAGCCGGATTTCCGGTCGGTTCCTAGCCCATAAACATTCAATTTAAAAGAAAAAACTCCAGTGTCGCAGGGGAGGGTAGGGGGTTCACTTCAGCAACAAGAAACATGTTTTCTTTTGCTGGATTGTAGTTTTCAAAAGAACAAATGTTTTTTGTTATTGTTATCAGTGTTTTGGGCTCAACATGGTTATTTAGGTAAAACAACATCCGACAACGAGATAGTGACGACTGGGGACCCATTTACCTTAACTTGTAACCATAGTCCTGCACCACCAGGCGCCACTGCAACACTGCAATGGTGAGTATCTGCTTTGCTTACTTTCAGCTTTATTCTTAACCAGTAAGATCGAAAAGTTAATGTAGTACTCTATGACAACACGATGGTATTGTCATATTCACTATTATGGATAATATGGATATTACGATATTGTGGTATCACATTTATTTCTATAGATATTTTCAGGAAAAAGGACGGACAGATCATTGAAGGATATTCAGACTCGAATTATCCTGTAACATCAGCCAGCCTATCTGACAATGGTGGATATACCTGCACGGTAATAAACGGCCTTCTTAATCAGTCCCAGCCTTCTCAATCGTAGCAAAAGGCTTTCGTAGGCTTTAAACAGTTAGACTAACACCTCACATTTAAATACTATAAACCCTTATCTCCCATCAGGTAATGTACGGAAGTGAGTACGACTCAATAGAGAGTGAGAAGGTTGTGCAAAAGGTCCGTGAAAGTGAAGTCGGAGCCGCTGCAACTCACCTCCTGGACGGAGCAGCCTCAGTCACTATCACGTGTACGTTCCGGGGTGATGAGGACTTCATGAGCAGTCCCACCACGTGGTCAAAGGCTGGTGTTAACCTGGAGAATGGAGAGAAGTACACCCTTACTCCAGGATCCAAGGACACTGTTTCAGAGTATTACGAGCGTATGGACAAGTTGGTTATTCTGGCGTTGACGCATGATGACGAGGGAGATTACACCTGTAACAACGCCTACACCCAAACTGAGAAAACGCAAACCCTCACTGTTTATAGTTAGTAATACACAGTAATACATTAGTAATACATGATATTAATATATTGGTTAACTAGTTTGTTCACTAGAAAGAAGATAAAATTATCCAGTATTGGGAGTTACTGATTCCCTGATTCTCTGATGAAAGTTTGATTAACATTCCGAATTACCGCAGCAATCAGCAGTGTCACATCTACTAACGATAAAGTGGACGCCGAAGGGCCATTTACACTAAGCTGCACCCACAGTGCAGTAAGTACAGGTCTACAGGTACTGTGGACTAAAGATGGTGCGGAGATAAGAGAAGGAATTACAGTGGCAGCGGAGGGAGACAAGAAGTCGGTGCTAACAGTTACTACAGCCAGCAAGGCAGATAACGGTGTGTACCGGTGTGCGGTGACTTTTGGTAGTTATGGGCAGCTCCACAAGGAAGTAACTCAAAATGTGAGGCTGACCGAGGTCACTGTATCTAGTCACTATGCCATCAATGGAGCAGCAGAGTATGTCATGACATGTACCTTCCACGGGGACGCTCTGTCGACTACTGTTTGGAAAGTTGGTGACACTGTGCTCACTGATGATGATGAGTACGATTTCTCTACATCATCTCCCACAGCATCTTCAAGACTGGATACGTTAACGATTAACACAGTTGAAGCTGCTAATTCAGGAACCTACAAGTGTTCTGCACAGTACACATCAGGAGCGCAAGATGCTTCTAAAGATATCCTCCTCACAGTCCTGGGTAAGAGAAAGAGAGAATTAATTATTATTTCCATTACTAATAATTTATCTACTCAAATTTGCCTGCGAAAACAATAATTAAAAGCGGCAAACAATTAAATATCTTTGACTATGTTTCAAGGAAGAATAAAATTAATTTAATAACTTTATTGATTTCATTCCTCTAGATTTCATTCGATCAAAACAAAAAAGGACCAGGTTTTCGTGCTAATAGAACTTATATCATCGAGGATTGTATACATCTTCAAGTTACAATTGTCATATATATTTTAGGTATAACTGAGTTTGTCGCGACCGGAGAAACAGAAACAAAAGTAGCTTATGGAAGTTCCGTCACATTTACCTGCAGCTTCAGTGCGTTCCCCGATGGCAGCCCCACTGTCTCGTGGTACCAGAATGACGTCATATTCCCAGAAACCCTCAGTGGGCTGATCACCGCTCCTTCCGACTCCCAATCACTGTACACTGTGGCAGCTGCAGATGAGTCCAACAACGGCCTCTTTCAGTGCAAGGTTACTTTCGGTGATGTTGGCACGTCCGCTTCGGATCAAGTTACTCGCTACGTTAGACACGTGACACCTTCAGCTAGCATATTCGGAGTTTTGGAGTTGAACATTGATATATCCTGCACGTTCTATGGTGATGCTCTGGGAGCAACAACTTGGTTAAAGGATTCCGGAGCAGTCGTGACGGGGGGACAGTATACTGTTACTCCTGGAACCTATCAGCTCCAGATGCGGACTGACACTCTAACAATAGCCACCTTGACGGCTGATAATGCTGGTGCGTTTACTTGTAAAGCGGCGTACACGGACGGAGGAGTGGAAACTTCTTCAATCCAAACTCTCACAGTTACAGATGTGCAACTAGTAGTCGCCGTTACTAAAGACCCAGTGGACAGCGTCGTGGCTGATGCCACGGTAACATTCGTCTGCACCTACACTGTTAAAGAGCTGGGTGCTGACGATGGAACCTTCCAGACAGCCTGGACACGTAATGGGGAACCGTTAGATTCCAACATAGTCATAGATAAGACTACAGCAGGCACTGAATCATTCCAAGTCACAGTGCCTGCCGTTGGAGGATGGGAGCTGAATGGTGATTACAAGTGCACAGTCACGTACGGAGTGTTCGGGGACGTCACTGCTGAGAGCCCACTACTGGTACGGGATATCCCGGACATGTCGGACTATTACGTGGGGATGGAGAAGGAAGCGTCCCTGCACGTGATGAGCGGAGAGGTAGTGTCCCTGACTTGCAGAGTTTACGGAGACCAACCTACCACCATTACTTGGAATGATGGAGCTAAAGACCTTACAAAAGCTGATGCTGAGGTTACAGATAGTGATTATGCAGATCAACTGGTGGAGTCAGTGTTAGTCATCCCGTCCGCGACATACCTCTACAACGTTGTATACCAGTCATATACTTGCAAAGCGGATTACACTGACCCTATCGGTAGTAAAAGTAGTGTCGTGCAGCTAGGGGTCCTAAACGTACTAGGTGAGTTTTACAAACTGTTATTCAGCATTACACTAATTATTAATTAACCATAAAAATCAGCAAAAAAAAGATGGTCATTGATTTTACTTTATCATAACTTATACCGGAACGTAATTCATAACTTTAAATTATCCTATATTATAAACAGATACGTTTAAACAAACTCTACAAATTTTCAGAACAACCGACACTCACAGCTGCTACAGTAACACTAGCTGCAAAATCTACATTGACAATGACCTGCACATTCACAAGTATAGCACTGGCTAGGATCAGTGCTGGCACCAGCCAGTCAGTCACTGTGCAACTGTTTAAAGTTGGGACAGAGACCCATGTAGACGAGTCATATGTTGACTCAGTTGAGGGGTATGAGGTAACATCTCATGATTTTGTTCTGTCGAGCGTTGAACCCACCGTCTCCGGAGAGTACAACTGTAAAGCTACATACGGTGATGCGGGACACGGCTCTGTCACTAGTCCCAACCTTCTGGTGAGACTCTTACTGTAGCTCTTACTTAATGTAGCTAGTGAGTGAAATGTAGCTCTTACTTAGTATAGCTAGTGAGTGAAATGTAGCTCTTACTTAATGTAGCTAGTGAGTGAAATGTAGCTCTTACTTAATATAGCTAGTGAGTGAAATGTAGCTCTTACTTAGTATAGCTAGTGAGTGAAATGTAGCTCTTACTTAGTATAGCTAGTGAGTGAAATGTAGCTCTTACTTAGTATAACTAGTGAGTGAAATGTAGCTCTTACTTAGTATAGTTAGTGAGTGAAATGTAGCTCTTACTTAGTACAGCTAGTGATTGAAATATAGCTCTTACTTAGTATAGCTAGTGAGTGAAATGTAGCTCTTACTTAGTATAGCTAGTGAGTGAAATGTAGCTCTTACTAAGTACATCTAGTGAGTGAAATGTAGCTCTTACTTAGTATAGCTAGTGAGTGAAATGTAGCTCTTACTAAGTACATCTAGTGAGTGAAATGTAGCTCTTACTTAGTATAGCTAGTGAGTGAAATGTAGCTCTTACTTAGTATAGCTAGTGAGTGAAATGTAGCTCTTACTTAGTACAGCTAGTGATTGAAATATAGCTCTTACTTAGTATAGCTAGTGAGTGAAATGTAGCTCTTACTTAGTATAGCTAGTGAGTGAAATGTAGCTCTCACTTAGTATAGCTCCATTTTACCAGGATTAGAATGGAAGTTAAATTTTTCCATGGAGTAAGGCGTTGTATGCGCAAAAATGAATCACAAGGGAATAGCATTCAAGTTACATTTTCTTAAGGTTTTGCTTCACCGTGATTACTGTATACTTTGAGGACCAAGCTGACGACTGTATTTCACTATTTCCTTTTCAGATTTTTGTCAGAGCACACTCTAATGACAAAACAACAGAGATAATCACTGGAAGTGATGTAACTCTGACCTGCAAGTTCGAAGGGGATGAAGTTGGCTCAACCAGCTGGCATGCTGCTGGTTCCGGATCACCAGCGTTGGTCGATGATTCCGTTTACGATATTTCGGTCGTTGCTTGGGAACCAGTTGGAAAGTCTTTGGAAACGACGTTGACGACAAAAGCATTGACTGTGACTACTGCTTACACTTGCAAGGGGATTTATATCGCAGACAGCGCTGAGGTCGAGTCTACACAGACTGTTAACGTTCTTGGTATGGTATTTAACTTGTTTTCTTCTTCTTTAATTCAAATAAAAACAGTGGGAGGGGGAGTAAAGAATAACGATAACTCAACTTCAAAGTGTAAATTATTTTCGTCGTATTAACAATCTATATTTCAGCCGTTGAAATAACGTCGAGCGAGGAATCCTTCTCGTTGAATGCTGGGACTGCGTTCACTTTGACGTGCAGTTACTCCGTACTTTCTGCCGGGGCTATTACTGTTGAATGGTTTGCAAATTCTCAGCCTATTGATAACAGCGTGGAATATGCTATAGAAAACAAAGCGGATAACCACCATTCGCTCCTGAAGTTCACAGCCGAGACTGCAACCACTGAAATGAACGGTGTTTACAAGTGCAAAGTAACATTCGGTAGTGTTGGTTCTCATGAGATGGAAGTGACTCAGTACCTCCTCTCAGCTGCAGTTCCAGCACCGAACAAATACTCTACCTCCGGTCAGAGTGTCATCTTATCTTGTGTATTTCATGGCAGTCTCGGCACTGCAACTTCTTGGTATAAGGGCGAATCTTCAACAGCTATTGTGTCTGATGATGTTGATTTCACGGTAACTGCCGGTGTACCCACTGCGTACACACGAACAGACACACTTACTGTGATCAACGCGGACTCTGCGGACTCTGCAGAGTATAGATGCAGCAATGGGGACTCGGAAGACACTCAGGAGCTTTATGTCATCAGTAAGATATTTATAGTTTCTTGTGCATATAAACTAGCAAAATATAGTGTATATATATATAGGTGTGCCAAGTCATCTGCTGATGATGTTCACATAACATTATTTCCTCTCTCCTTTATTCCTTCCGTCTTTTCTTAAACTTACAGTTCAGTTACTTTATTTCACCAGGTCTACAGCTAAGGATCAATTATTCTTTGGTGGGGTTTCACTTCTGGTATTGGCTTCATTCCCGTTCCTTTTCCTTATTCTTTATACTTATTTTTTTATATAGTTTAATGAGATTAAATTGTCATTCAGTCGAATCATGAAACATAACGTATTTATTTTATAAAATCCTATGGCAAAGTCTTTTATATTCTGTCCTGAATAGAAATTGCAATGTATTTATGGATCCCTGACAACACATGTCTTCAGGTATTGCTACGAATCCGACAGATACCATAGCAGAAGTCGATAAAACGACCACAATGTCCTGTGTAACGGTAGAGACGACGCTCCCAGCTGTTGACATCACCTGGACCTCCGGTTCTGGAGACATGGAGAATACTGAAGTTCAGCTCTCCTCAGCTCCTGGCGTTACTTCTGGTAATATTTCATCTTGCCATGCTTCATTTATATGCGGAATGTATGGTTTATATATGATTTATATTTTTGGGTATGTTTGAGTATTTCTCGGTTCTCCTCGAGCAATGGCAGTAAACATTTACCTGACAATGTCCAGGTTTCAAGGTATTTACCAGTACCCTGACTATTACCGGAGTTGCTTCTGTGCTCTCTGAGGTCTACACGTGTGTTGTTCAGCCCCCAGATCAGGATACCTTCAAACTCACCTCAACACATGCCTCCTTTTATCTGACAGGTATTACGTGTTTTAGCTAAATTTATAGGGCATTTTTATCCACGTTATTTCCTTTGACGAAATGTGTAGACCTTAACAAGGACTATCAATTCCCTAAAGATTCGAAAGCATCTCATATCTCTACTATCGTCTCTGCTTGCCAATTTGATAATCTTATAAAACTATTTATAATTTTCTTCCCTTTTGGGGGGGCATTAGTGGGCTAGAGGGGCGTCCAAAAAATTTAAAAAAAATAAAAAAAAAATTTTTCCAAAAAGGTTTTTTTTTCTAAATTTTTTTTTTCAATTTTTAAATTTTCCCAAAAATTTTTCCCAAAAAAATTTTAACCAAAAAAGGAAAATTTGACCCCAAGATTAAATTTAAAAAGACAAAATGGTTTGAATTACAAAATTTTTTTAAAAACAATTTTTAACAGGGTTTTTTCCCCCCAAATATTCAGCCCCTTTTTAAGGGTTTTTGGAGAAAAATTAGATTTTCCCCGGGGTTAGGGGTTTTCTTGAAAGTAACAGGTTTTTAGGGTTTTCAATTACGTCACTTTTCAGTGAAGTTGAAAAGTTTTTAAATCATTTTAAATTTTTCGGGCCCTTTTGGGGGGGGGGGGTTGGTACTCCGTTTTTTGGGGAAGGGGGGGAATTAATTTTGTATCTGGGGAAATTCCCATTTTTTTTTTTATTTTTGACGGTTGTTTTTTTGTTTTTTTTTCGGGGTTTTTAAAAGGGCCTTCTAAAAAATTTTAGTTTTTTATAGGTTTTCGGTTGATAAAGTACCCTTTTCACGGTTTGGTCGGGTTTGGGGGGGGGTTTTATGCCTTTTCCAATTTTACCAGGGGGCCCACCCTTTTGGGAAATTTTTCACTCGAAGGGTTTTTAACATGGTTTAAAACCGGGGAAAATTTTTTCCGGGGAAAGGGGGGAAAGAAAATTTTTCCGAAAAAAAAAAATTGGGGAAATAAAAAAAATTTTTAATCCGCTTTGGGTTTTAATTTTATTCGTTTTAAAAATTTTTTGTAGTTCGATGGAGAATGTTAGGACATATCTTAAAGGACAGGAAGACTCACCAGCATACACCTCTAGTTATTTGCTATAAATTCTGATTTTTTATGGATAGGGAGACGGGGTTGTCCATGTTTAAACTTATTAGGAGTTATTAGAAAAGACTTGGACTAGTAGAATCTTTGATATTGACTTAAGAATTTGACTGATTTCGAAAAGACCTTAGAATTTTTAGCTTTAGTGAGGGAGGGTGGAAGAAGTTAGGAAGATGGTTGATGTTTTTGTTTTATTTTTTATGCGTTGTGTATCTATTATGGTGCCTAGGATGCTCTTTTAAAGAGTTATTTCGTACTTGAAAGTTTTACTATCTACTACTTTCATCGTGTTATTACCAATCTTTCGATGGTGGCTTCTGCACAGAAGAAACATGTTGGGCTTTATCTTTGTTGCTTTACAGTTACATGGAATTGGCCATGTGACATATTCCTGGCAATGATAACATTGAATGACATGATTTCGGTCTGTGACATGGTGTTCCTGTGGTCAATGTGTATATAGTCTCTGTTTGGTCTGATTTACCCCTCAGCATTGCTTGCAGTGAACACAGGAGGACAGCGATTTCTCATATCTCATCGAGAGTAAACCACTTTTACTGCATCGTCTTTTCCAGAAGAGGACTTCAGTATTTCATTCTTTTCCAAATGTTTCTCTAGCAATGTCTCTCTTGTTTGTGATGTCAGAGGGAATATTCGATTTGGACATTTTGGGGTCCAATTCTTTCCTGTTCAGATTTTTGATGATACTTTGTATTTATCTTGTGATATATATACTGTCTAGCTTTCTGAAGTTGTATCTTGGGCAACAAACTTGAAGTTGCTGTATTGCCGGACACTGTATAGTTCTTTCATGGGGTTCGACTTTAAGGACACCTGGTCATTTCCTTTTCCATCCTCCTTTTGTAATGGGGTTCTTCAGAATCTCCCAGTCTTTTCTCCACTGTGAGTATGTGGTTTTTCTGCGAGCTTCGTTTCTTCCATGTGTCTTCTTTTTCTTTGGGTAGTGTTGCCACCATCTGAAGTCAATAATCCGGGTAGTATTGGAGGGTGTACTTCTGCTGTACCTCTTTGAGCTGTGTCTTTATAATTTTCTGTTGAAATCTGGAGATTCTGTTTGTTAGAAGTTTGTTGCTGTTTTGTTCCTAGAACAGTTTTTGTTAGTTGAAGAGCATTTTGGAGATATAGTGTAAATATCCTGGATAACGGACAAGATGTCTGGTTTGGTAAATGAACTAAAAGGTCCCCACTAGCGCGGATTCAATAGTTATCTTAATTCTTATTATCTCTATATCTATTTACCTTTAAACTTCATGTGAAGTGCAGTTTATCTTTTCAATTGTTCCTCCATTCTTTTTAGGTTCCTTACTCCATCTTTTCCATGTTAAACACCCTTGCGACAAAGATCAAGGACCGAAAAGACAAACATGAAAATTGTCAGTTCTTAAAAAAAACTAACAACTGCTTTGTAATAATTCGATACTTCAAAGTATTTGTTATATAGTAGCGGTTGGAAGTATATGCAAACATAAAACAATTGGATAAGCAAAAAATCTATTACGTTTTGTTATAAGGAGTAATAATTTATTTCTACTAAACGTAGAATAGAATAGATTAAAGCCATGGAGGAAAGACACCAGCCGAGGCTGTATTGTACAGTAGAGAGGAAGTGAGCCGAGTGATCCTACATCCCTCCGTCAGGCTGAGTGGAGTCCACTCTCAACCTTATCGCCGCTCCCCAGCTCACTATTAGTGTTATTTCTAAAGGTGTCGACTCAAGATCCCACTCTATTCCACGTCACGTACGGACTGGTCCCCAATTCCTGTTAATTGTATGTTTAAACTCATGACTACTGGCAACGATTAATGATATCATGAATTTAAAGAGAGGTGTTCTAGCAAAATGTAAAGATTGTAAGAATGTAAACCCCCCCCTAATTTTTTTTCGCCCATAGTTTATTCTCAGATTTAAGGGCCCGACATTGATGACTGTGTTCACATGAGGCATGACTGTTGTCATGGTTTGCGGTCGATGTAATGTCCATAGGTACATATTGTGTTATAGCGCGTGCCAAAACGATACGTGACAAATCATTGAGGCACGTCGCGCACGGCTTTTCAAAAGCACCGCTAGTAACAAGTAATTGCGGCCGCTTTTCTTTGTGGATGGCGCTCAATTTCCGATCCGCCCCTGATGGCGTATTTAATCATATTCCATACAAAACCTGGGGACGGCCCAGTCTTTACTGTTTATATTAACATGCAAATATGGCGCGAAGTGACATTGCAGACTGCCGAGCGCCGCCCAGTTAATATAATTCTATATTGAATTTGAAAATCGTGTTATACCTCTATGTAACCATATATTTGTGTTTATGCAACCTGACACGGATCTGTGCAAAATAGTAATACTAACTCAAATAATACTAATATGCTATTAATTAGGCCTAGTACTAGGGGATACGTACTGATGAATTTAATAATGTACCTTGGTTGGTTTCAGCGCCAGCGCGCCAATCAATTTTATAATTCAGATTGTCACGCAAAATATACTTGCGCAGGTAGTCACGTGGGCGATAACAGTGCTCGCAGGCACGTTCGGTCGCACTTCACGGTCGCAGGCACGGACGCAAAGCTACCTTATAAAAAAAAACCTCGATCGCTAACCCTTGTCCTTGGACTTCTTTTGTGCCTTCGGGCACTTTGAGTCATGGATCGGGAAAAAAATCCGTGGCCTCACGTGACTGCAGGCACAGTCTATTCAGTACTCGTGCATCTTGTCTGGGAAAAGGTGACGTCACGATTACCTTTTAAGGTCTATATTTTGCGTGATATGGACCATTGGCAGTGCAGTGTGCAAAGATTAGTACTATAGTTACTGCTACAGATCGTCTGGAAAAATCGATTTCACCGTCACAGAAGTTTCAAGGATTTATGACGTTTATTAGGATGATTAACTTTTCCCAAATTTTCCACTTGTATTTAGGCCACTTTTGCTCTTTTGCCACTTTTTACCCATCTTTCTTGTTTGTCAAATATCTTCAGCTGTGACATCGTTAGAAGGTTACAAATTAAATCGAGGGATGTTTATCTTTCTTTTTTTATAGGAGAGGCTGGGGATGGGTGGGCCCACGAGAGGAAGCATGTGGATGCTTTGCCTTCCTCTTGGGCATGACAGTCCTCTAGTAAGTGGATGTAGGATGATCGGTAAGTAAGTGTTGTAGATATGTCGTGTATGAACGCTTACAGTGGAGTGGGCGTTGGAAGGGAAAGGTGAGCTAAGACGATGGTTAAGTAGTCGCTATGTTTACACCAGTCTTGTCCAGCCCCTCTGGGACACAATTTAGCGTTTTGTGTGGTTTGTCGAAGTTGAAATAGTGGAGTTGTGTTGGGTTGTCGAATATGTCATTAAGGGGAGAGGTATAGTTCCTGGAGGAAATATTGACCTCTTATTTGGGCAATAGCCGGACTCTGTCCTAGAAAGAGTGAGATAGTTTCCTCTCCGTC
This sequence comes from Bolinopsis microptera, assembly GCF_026151205.1. NCBI lineage: Eukaryota > Metazoa > Ctenophora > Tentaculata > Lobata > Bolinopsidae > Bolinopsis > Bolinopsis microptera. The sequence goes on from NC_087076.1 coordinate 5,834,726, forward strand.
GCCTAACAATCGGACAGCGCTGGTGCTTGATTTGCGGATGGTAGGGGGTGTTTTGTTTAAGCCACAAATGTCCTGTGTGAGGTGCATGCAGTTCTGTAATTTTGTCTGTTTGTTGCAGAGTGTTCGTGTTAGGATTTTTGATGATGTTGATATGTTTTTTGTGACCAGAGTTGTCGTTTGGTGTGTTGGTCCATCAGTTAACCAGGTTTCCTATTTAGTCTAGTGACTTTGTCGTCGATTCAGGCGTTTGATGTTAGATTGTGGAATGGGGCAGTTCAAAAGTGGATTCACTGGTTATACCAATCTGGGCCCTAGCTCAATCTGCTTTTTCATTACCCCACAATCCGATATGTGCAGCTATCCTATTTGACTCTAAGGTGTTAGTGGATCCGAGTGTATGAGGAAGGTCTAACAGTCTTAGTAGTTCCACTCCTCGTTAAGATCGAGGAGTAAATAGCTTGTATGGATGTGAGACTGTCAGACCCATAGATGATGTGTGTGTTGTTATAAGGTGAGAGTTATGGCAAGCTTCGGTGTATGGCGGTGAGCTGTGTGTGGTATTCACCACCTGACTGGTAAAAAATTTACATTATCAATTATAAATTGTTACCAGCTTTGGACTGTTGGACCCTCAGTAGGGTCGTGAAAAATGATGATTCGTTATCGTCATGACGTTTTACACTCACTTTACAAACTTGATAAAAATGAAACAATTAATATGTTTTCTTATTATCATCTAAATAATGTATCCTATTATGTTACTAACTAGTATAAAGATATCATTTATTACAAATTAGTGTTTAATCATTTATATTAGGGATAATATTTACATATTTCTGAAAATTTTAGTATATTTTTAGTCGATTCATCGGTTTACAATTTCGGGTGTAAGTTCAAACTAGTGCAGAATCAAGCAAGTTGGTATTTTGTTTTATGTATTAAATTTGAATGGGCATTTTAATTAAAAGTATATCTATATTAAAATGTGTGCCTATTTTGATATTTCATCCCTAGCTTAGCAGGACGGCTAAATAAAACCAACGTGAAATAAAACAACGTAAATAAATAACGTAAATAATAAACGTCAAATAAAATAACGTAAATAGAACAAACGTAAATAAAAAAACGTTAATAAAAAAACGTAAATAACTACAACGTAATAAACAATGTAAATAAAACAACGCCTTAAAAATAAATACAACATAATTAAATCAAACGTAAATAAAATAACGAAATAAAACAAAGGTTAAATAAAAAACGTAATAAAAAAAACGTAAAATAAAACACATATAGGAGGTTCCAGCTTGCAGAACATCCTTTCTATATGTCGAGTAAGATCATATTTTCAAGCCAAATGATATATAAGGTTGGAATTTGCGAAAAACCGTGTTATGGTTAATGTCAGTCTGTACTGCGACCCAAGACATTTTTACTGCGACCTACTAGGATCATTATTTCAGAAAGCACCGCCATCATCTAATTTGATAATTGGGAAGCAAGAAATTAGACAAACATACTCGGTCTTAGCCTCATAGATTAGTTTGTGCAGGGCGTCAATGATACTAATAAAGGGAAAAATGAACATATTGGCAACATTAAACATGCAAAATTCAATAAATCTTGGAATTTTTTATCTAAAACTAAAGTTGCGACGAATTACTGAATTACTCCATTATATTGTTAGTCTGCAGGACTTGCCTACCCTGTATCTCATAGACTAATCCATAACCTTCTAGAATTTCTGAAATATTTATTTTACTTTTAGTTCAGGGGGGGAACGGTCTCTTCCAAATGAGTTTGTAACAAGGTCGATTATATTTTTAAAAATTTCTAGCTTTCTTCGAAAATTGTTTGGGTCTTTCTATGGCGAGGTATTAGAATTACACTTACATTCTCATTATCAGATACAAATAAAAAAGCATCCAAGATCCACCTCGGTCAAATGAGCGGGGAAACGAGATAAATGAAGCTTGGGACGTATATATCCACGGGCCCTCAGGCTCATAATCAAGTGACCTCCGAACCCGATCAATTGGGTTCTGTCTTGGTCAGGCTCCTCTGTTTTCCTGACCTTAATTGAGGTGACGATCGACACCTCTTATTTCTATTATGTCTGAAAAGCTGCAAATTTTCACAGTTTTGGGGGGGGGGCCAGCACTTACGATTTCTAAGGAGTTTGTGCAAGATTGACGTTTATACATTGAGGCTGCAGAATTATTAGGACTACCGTTCCTCGCGGAAAACGTTTTAATGTGACCATGATATCACCGACAGGCCAAATCTATTATACATATACTACTGACAAGCTGCTGATTTTGATTGTGCCATACACAGTAGATATTTTAATCCTAGTATATCAATAGTTTAACCTGAGCTGTATTATTGGACATTTGTTTAGCTAGTTATATTGAAGATGGTGTCTGGCAAGTACACCTTCCTGTCAAATTACATGATCGATTTAGTAACAATATAGATGTGAGTTGGTGTGATTAGTGGATAAAATGCTTCTTTTGCAAGAGCCATTAAAACTTAGAACCGTAGGACGTGGTACAGATAGTATCTTTGACAATTTTAGACAGCTGCATCGATCTTAGCTTATTTTTATATAGTATCTATGTTTTATCATTTATGCCATTTCTCACTCATCATCATCACTATTGTGCGGGGGCTTAGTGGGTTGGCTTTTTCTAGAGTCACATATGATTGCCGAGCATTTGTACCTACATACAGTGCCAACTTGTTGCGATAGTTTTACTGCATAGTTCCTTCTACACGTAGCAAATCTGTATTATTTAACGGACGATTATAGTTTCGATGGCCTTTACAATTTTCTGCCATGTTACAATCTATCGTAATCTAAACTTTGTATCTATGGTAGAGTGGTATTGCACATAAATGGATGCATAATTTGGTTGTTCTTGTTGAATGGTATTTTGTTGTTTTTGTAAATCCTGGAATCGTTAAACCCAGGACCCCTCCTATAGATATTAGGTGGGGCGAAGTAGTAAGTATTGAATGTTTACTTTCCAGAAGCTCAAGGCCTTATTCCCTTCGGTGAGGCTTAATAATGCCCACCTAATGCTTGATAACTCCAAATGTCTTGAGCTTTCAACTTATCTTAATGAGGCAAATATAGATATTGCAATACTTAACGAAACTTGGTTTAAAAAACTCATAGCTGATAGCGAATTCCTGCACCTGATTGATATAGATATTTCAGCTCTGACGGATCTAAGAAAAAATCATCCACCTAGATCCTCTAATCCGACCCGGTTTAGGTGAAAATGGTGGCGGGGTTCAGGATTGTGTTAGAGCAGACCTTCAAATTATCTTCGAAGAAATTCCGACTTAAAGAGGGGCTGAGATTTCTTGCTGTGGAGTTTACAAATCACGGGCATTTTAAATTTGTATCTGTACATGTTTATCGTGTTGGTACACTGGGCTTTGCAAATCATGAAAAAATTCTTGGATCTCTGAAACTCTTCTTCGGAGAAGAGGGCTAAGCAAAGTTTTCATCCTGGGAGATTTCAAACCTGGACTGGAGTCTCTGGGTCTACCTGGCCGGCTCATGTCACTATGAGCTGATTTTGTTGATCTTTTGTAGACCTTGGCCTTCGGCTATGTGTACTTACACCCAACCATGCAAAAAAGCAAACACACTGGACCTTTTGCTCACAAACTATGAGTCTATAACTGTGGAACCTAATGGTAGGTGGCGAGATAGGTCTGTAGCTGATCATTTCAATCACTTTAAGATCAACTTAAGGTAAATAGGAAGAAGCCGGTTTGCAGTATGTGCTAAACTATAAAAACAGTGAACTGGGAGAGGCCTAAAACCATGAACTAGGCACACAGACTGGAATGCATTGCGTATTGGCACAGAACCTGGAAAATTGGGTGGAAAAATTTTAAGGAAAAACCTTTTCAATATCACTGACAATTCATCAAGAAATGCTCAGTTAAGACGATGGACAAGATCCATTGTTTGGACTCAGAGGGCTATGTGCAGGCGCAAGTAAATAAGACTGATTAAAAGATAGACATAAAAGCGATAGAAGCCCAATAGCGTTCTCCTCGCCAGGAAAAACTTTAAAAAATGGTGGATGCTCAAAATGCGAAGGAAACATTAATGAAATCAAGATGATTAGCGCTCTTGTAAACCCCCAAAAAATTCTGGTCATATGTAAAAATAAAAATGCTAGTCAAAGTAGAATCCCTGAGTTTGTAAGCTACAAAGGCATGTCCGCAACTGCCCGAGGACCAGGCCTTCTGAGTCAATAGCTTTTTCTTCGAGCAGTTCTCTGAAGCATCATTATTCGACATAGATATTGATTATTCAAACGATTGGGCGCTTTGATATTGCATTGACCACCAAAGGGTCCGTAAAAAATCCTTTCAACATTTAACTCTAACAAGCTTATGGGCCTGTGGTCTTCATGGGAAACTTTTGAAAATACAGTGTGCTGTCGGGCTTGCATACCCATTTTCACTATAATTTCATTCATTTTTTGGGTTACAACATTGGGCCATTGACCTAGGGAGTGGAAATCTGGGAAACGTTGTACCCATATATAAAAAGGTGATAAACATGAAGGTTTCAATTTTTAGGCGCACAATATTCCGCTACATGCTTAATCACCAAAGTTTCTTGACCGCAATAATTAAAAAGATGAGTTACTTGCCACTTACTTACTGCCATGATCAACGAATAAACAACACGGTTTTCGAGTCTGAAGGATCATGTGCAACTAATCTTGTAGGTCTAGGTGGACAGCCAAGCTTTTTCACTGAATGAATATCTTTGAACAGATGTAGTCTACTTTGATTTTGCCAATGCTTTTGACTCGGTTAACCATGATACTTATATTATTTAAGCTAAAGTGCAAATTTGGTATTGATGGGAGGCTACTGAAATTATATGATTATCTCCGAGACAGGCAACAACAGGTCTTGATAAGTGGCAAGTTTTCTTTTCTAGGAGAAATACGCCCAGGTCTGGTTGTACCACAAGGCGTCATTTTTGGGACCGTGTTGTTCACTATGTCATTGATGATCTATCAGTGCGTGGGATTTCACCATGCACACAACTGTCACAGTATGGCCGTGATACTAAAATTTGGCCGGAAGATTGTTTCGGAGTCTGATATCCTGAGGACGCAGATGGACATTGATTAATCTCCATGACTGGTCACTTTCTAATAAAATGAGATTTCATCCGTCATTATGGTAGGTCCGCTCCGTCGCAGGAAGGGATATCCGAAACAGTTTCCCTCATTGTGTCCTACCCTCTTTTAAACTTCTAGTCACTGCTACTCTATGGGATGAATCGCACTTTGACTATGTTGATCAGGAAAAGGATCTGGGGTGTTTTTGTGACAAGAATCTCGACTGGCAAGACAGTTGCTCTAAAGTTCCTTTCAAAGGCCAACCAAAAGGTTAGGCATGGCATGGAGAAATTGCTATTTTGTTCAGATGAAAATAGTCGTAGAGTAATGTATCTCACTTTATGAGAAGTCATATACTGTCACTTTACTCATATTTGCATAATTTCAAGGCACTTCGAGGGTAAGAAATAGCTACATAGCCCCTTATGTTTTGTAAGCTCAATCTTACCACGAGCAAGCTCTACGCCTTTTGACTAAGAATTTTATCTTTAGGACCCATTCCAAATGGAAATATATTCCTTCTAGCTATACGTGAGATAGAGACTATTTCTGAGTTCAAAAGCAAATTGACCTCCTCCTACATGTGGATAAAATTCTTGCGGAGGACCTTTGATTATGTGATTCGTTGATTCCCTCGAGATCAGAGACAGAGATGTGAGGCAGTCTACATAAAGCTAACAATATGTTCCATAGAGCTTAAAATTCTGTGGTCTGTATTTCTCATGCCTCATTTAGTGCATATCTTCACTTCATGGATTTCACTTTATTGTATGATTTGATTGCTTTTGATTATTTTTGATGTGATTCTATTTGAAATTCTATTTAGAATTCAAGATTTTCGTGGGCCATACTTGTGCAGGAGGTGCATTGTGCTCTCAACCTCTGTGTTTTGGTGACCATCAGGTACTTTGATTACTACATTTTGTCCTAAAAAAATCGTATTTTATCGGAGTCTTAATACTTATGAAAGATTTAATTATGTTCTTTGTGTAAATATTGTATGTAATGATATGATTTGAAATGATTTCAATAAAAAAAATTCAGGGATGTTAGATTAGTGATGTATTATTTATTATCTCGCAACATTATGTTGTGTATGACAGCTGATCAACTCTCCACTTATCAATCAATGACTTTGTATATTATTCGTCACTGATTGGGTGACGTGATCTGCAGATCACCGTGAGACCCCGGAGTTCTCATGAGGGACTAGTAGTTAGTGTTAAGCACAGTTGTAAGCATTTTAGAAGCTTAATTGGAATTGTAAAAAATTATATTCTTATAAACTCCTACGGGATAGAATAAGATTCTGATAATCCGGCTCCCGCTAAATAGATTCTGTAATACCGGATCCGCTGTAAGTTTTTTCCCGCTGAATAAATAACCCCGGCACAGCTTTATAATCCCGCCCCGCTTAATTTGGCTCACTAAGATTTGTTTTGTTTTGACATTCCATGAGAATTTCAAAACCGCGTATGTCACGTGTTTTGATGACGTGTATCACGTGACTTAACTACTACGACGCGCATTGGTAAAAAAATGTCACGTGACCTATGGCTTAACGTAAGAGAAGAACTATAATCACTCGATCTATGTCTCGTCTAATTGCAGGCGCATGGCAAAAAACCAGCACACTGCTGACATTACTTAAAACTCTTACATTAATGGACAGTTCCAAAACTTTGTCTCGACGGATACATTTGATTTTGTCCGGTTCGGTTATTTTGTCGTGTTTGATATAAGCCATGTATTATAGTCGTTATTGATAAACTTTCATGGACACGATATCCAGTTTTAGCTGTTATCGCTTGCCAGGCTTAATCGACGCCCCTTATCGATATTCATATTCATTTCAACGTTCTGATGGAGAATTTTGTTTAGATATAACGCCAACTTTTCAAAAGTCATAGTACCTTTGTTGTATATTATTTGGTTTAGTCCCCAATTCATTTCATAGTTTTCCATAATGATCTCATATAGCTATATTTGAGGAGTAAATGTCAAATTTGTGGTCCTAGCACTAACCCGGAGGGGTTTTATAACACTAACACCGGCACGCTTAAGTTTTATTTAAAATAACCTCGTGCTAAAAGCACGTCGGGGTAATTTTCATAATAATCCCTCGTGCTTCGCCTCGAAATTATTATAAATTTTCCCGCGCGTCGCGGGAAATTTGAAATATAATCCTGCGATGCCGGGGTTATGTGTGTTATAGCTGCCAGATCAAAGTTTTTTGTTTTGTTTGGTTTTGGGTGGTTTTTTGGGGGGCGTGCGAATAGAATTTTTATTGATAACAGTAAATTATTTGCAAATAAACTCAGCTGACCCAGAGGCCAGAATTCTCGCGCAACAAATTAGATTTATCAGAAGCATGAAGTCTTTGGTAAAATTTGTTGCGTTTGTGTTAGGATTTTGGATTTGATTAATATGAATAAGTTCTTTACGATTATCTATAATGTAATTTGATAACCGGTATTGTAAACCAGTATTTTAATGTAAAACTGCAATTTTTTATTTGCAATGATGCTAGTGCGAAGAACACTGCCATCTCCACGGAACTACCGCTGTAAAGACTCACTACAAAAGGCGAGGGCACCATCTACTCGGGGCCTTTTTCCAGTCATCGGCCCGGGGTTGTGCTCTGCGTCAGGGAAGATCGGATTGATTTGATGCTTGACATCAAATTGTTCTCTGAATTCTGGCATAGTTTTTGATGCCCTAAAAATGTAAAAATGACCCTGACCCTGACCCTGACCCTGACCCTGACCCTGACCCTGACCCTGACCCTGACCCTGACCCTGACCCTGACCCTGACCCTGACCCTGACCCTGACCCTGACCCTGACCCTGACCCTGACCCTGACCCTGACCCTGACCCTGACCCTGACCCTGACCCTGACCCTGACCCTGACCCTGACCCTGACCCTGACCCTGACCCTGACCCTGACCCTGACCCTGACCCTGACCCTGACCCTGACCCTGACCCTGACCCTGACCCTGACCCTGACCCTGACCCTGACCCTGACCCTGACCCTGACCCTGACCCTGACCCTGACCCTGACCCTGACCCTGACCCTGACCCGATCAACTGACCCCAGCGTAATTAAATGGGAGTCAATTTTCGGGAATCAATTGTCGAGAGTCAATTGTCGGGGGTCAATTGTCGGGGGTCAATTGTCGGGAGGTCAATTGTCGCGGTACCAATATTAACTTTATGCTAGGTAAAAGGTAAGGTTAACTCTAATTGTAAGATACAAGGTAATATTAACTAAATATGCTTGGTAAAAGGTAAGGTTTACTCTAATTGTAAGATACAAGGTAAAATTAACTACATATGCTAGGTAAAAGGTAAGGTTAACTTTAAATTTAAGGCAGAAGGTGCTGAGTAGTGTAAAACGGAAGGGGACTGTAATGTATTATTGATTATAATATGACGATGTATATTTCTTATTACTAATCAATCTATTTCAGCCTCTATTTAGAGGTCTAGCAAGACAGTCTATTTCATTGGTCCATAACACTGGCGACGAGTATGACAAAATCCTACCCCTATCCTCTGACCGCTACAGTCAGCGCGCCGGAAGACTGGTTCGAGCAGTACACATGGTTTCTCAAGTCCCAAAAATCCTATCCGGTTGAACCGGAACCGTTAGTAGAGAATCCGAATGAAGCGCAACGAACCGCGCATGCACAACTGTTAGCGGAATATAATCAGCTATGTCAAACGATCAAACCTCACTTCTTAACGAGCATTGATCCAGAAATCTTTTCCCTACTTACGTCTTTAGCATCTCCAAATGACGTCAACGAACTTACATATTTCGAGATGAAGACAATTCTCATAAATCACATGGTCCCGAAACCGACTGTTTTGGCAGAGCGATTCAGATTCTACAAATGCCACCAAAAGCAGTCGGAGAAAACAGCAGACTTTGTTGCGAGGTTAAAAAAACTGGCAGTCAAATGCAAGTTTACAGACTTCGGCAGTTCAATGTTAGATCAATTTATAATGGGAATTGTTAACTCAGAAGCACAGGAGTTGCTATTGGAGGAGGATTTCGAACAACTGACACTAGAGAGAGCGTATAGAAAAGTGGTGGCAATGGACAGATCTAAATCAGAGGCTGCAATGATTAAAAACTCCCAGCAAACTGTACATAAGGTACAGATCAGCAAGAAGTCTCAAGGGAAATCTTCACAGGGAAGTTCCAATCAGGAGACAAGATGCAATAAATGCAAACTCAAATCGCATGCAACCAAGGACTGCTATACTAAATGTTTCAACTGTGGTGAATTGTATCATACTGCTCAGGGACGTAGCCAGGATTTTTCTTTGAGGGGGGCTGTCGGCGAGCGAAGCGAGCCGACGCGTCCAATCAAGCTGCGCAGCGAGCGAAGCGAGCAAGCTGTGGCAGGGGTCTGGGGGCGCAGCCCCCAGCGGGGTCCAGGGGCGGAGCTCCTTGGCGGGGGCTAGGGGGGCGCAGCCCCCCGGAAATTTTTTGCGAAACAGGGTGTTTTAGACGACATTTGGCATTAAAGAAATTTGTAGGACAGCAATAAACTGGGATTGAAAAGAATCAAGTACTCACGTAAATTTGGTAACTTCACAACAGCAATCTGCATTCTCCAATCAGAATTTACGACTTACTCAGGCCTCATCGTCTTAAGATTTTTACATTTCCTACGGTCTAGGGGACACTATTGACTATAATTATAGAAGTCTTCTAGAATGTTTGCTTGGATTTAATGACATATATTTACTAATCCACAGTTCAAATCTTTGACTGACTGCAGTCATAAACAAAGCCCAGTTACCAGGCGACCATGGGGACTAGGGGGCTTATCTTTTTTCTGGGGTTCGATTTTTTCCGGGGGGGCTGCCGCCCCCCTAGCCCCCCCCCTGGCTACGTGCCTGATACTGCTAAGGACTGCCGTAAGAAGACGAAACGCAAGTCCTGGAAACAGAGTGGTAAATCTACACATCATGTATCAACAGACTGCAACAACAGCGATTCAAGCAGCGATTCAAACCAGGACACAGAACAGTTTGTGAGTCGAAATATTTACTATTGTGAATTGTCGGAGAAATCCGTAAGTTTAGATGACCAGTTAAATGTTTTGTTTCAAAAATCTTCAAATTTGGGCAACAACCTGACAAGTATTGATGATTCTAAAATTCAGGATGATGATAATAGTGTTCTGTATGGTAGTAATTTGCATGATGATTCGCATGTTGATTTGCATGACAATAACATTATTTTGCATGATAACAGGTTTTTGCATGATAACACTGTTTACTTCGATAACGTGAACTTTTTGCGTGATTCTAGACCCCTGATCAAGGTTTGGATCAATCGCCGAGAGTGTCTGATGGAGTTTGACAGTGGATCAAGTGTATCTGTGTGCAGTAGAGAGATGCTGAAGAAAGCTGGTGTGGAGTTTAAGTTGAGAAGTAGTGATAGGCAACTGCGTGTGGCGAATGGTCAATACCAGCAGGTATGCGGTAAAGCAGTTGTGGAAGTGGCGATAAACAACCAGATTGTGAAAGGGTTGGAACTGTATGTGGTGGATAATCACTTTCCAGCACTGTTTGGACGCTCTTGGATTACAGAGTTTTGTGGTGAAAACTGGTTAGAAAAGTTAGTAACGAGAACACAGGGCCAAACAGCAGAAGTTGGACAGAGACCAACAAAAGAGGTTGAACTGGAGAGAACTGATGGAAACTGTAGCGCACACGAAGGAGAATTTCCTGGGACTCAAGAAGGAGTACGAACAGTGAACGTGTTGGGAGTTATGGAATCAGAACCAGTGACAGATACCGCCAAGAGAAAGTTTAAAACTGGACAACGATGTGAGGACGAAGAGACTGCTCCTAGAACACATCAGTTGAGAAATTTTGTTAGTGTGGACGATGAAACAGATCCTGGAACACCAACAAAGATACGGACAGTACAAGAGATAATGTCTAGTGACATCTTCAAAGATGAGTTAGGTCTGGTAAAGAACTATAAAGTGCAACTCCAATTGAAGGAGGGAAGCAGACCTGTCACGCAGAAATCAAGAGCAGTACCTTTTGCTATTAAAGACTTACTGGAAAAGGAGTTAGACAACATGGTGAAACAAGGAATTTTGAAGAAAGTCAAAGAGAGCCCATGGGGAACTCCAGTTATGCCAGTGAAAAAAGGAGACGGTGTGAGAATATATGGAGACTTTAAAGCAGTCAACAAACTATTGGAAATGAAACATCACCCGTTACCAACTACAGAAGAATGTTTTGCAAGCGTTTCGGGAGGAGAAAAGTTCTCAGTCATAGACATAAAACAAGCGTACAATAACGTGGAGCTATCAACAGAAGATCAACTCATCACGACAATGAATACGCATATGGGACAGTATGTGTGGACGCGCTTACCGTATGGAATAAATAGCAGCGCAGCAATCTTTCAGAATCTGATGGACAATGTACTACGGGGTATACCTATGGTTTGCTGTAGGATAGACGACATTTTAATAGCAGGAAAGAACGATAAAGAGCACTTAGATAATCTGAATAAAGTTGTGAGAAGACTGGAAGCAAACGGTTTCAGATGCAGACTGAATAAATCTAAGCTGATGCATGAAGAAGTGATTTATCTAGGACACAAGGTGAACAAGCATGGTATGTCACCAGTCAACAGCAAGATAGACGATCTGTTAAAAGTACAGGCACCGGAAAATGTGAAAAATTTAGTAGCATTTCTGGGAGCAGTTGGGTATTATCGCAAGTATCTACCAGATTTGTCGACAATAATCGCTCCATTGGACGAGTTGAGAAAGACTGAAGTTGAATGGCGATGGACAAAGACTGAACAGAAAGCCTTCGAAGAATTAAAGAAATTACTTTGTTCTGACAGAGTATTGACGTTCTACAACCCGCTGAAACGTTTGAAGCTGGATACAGACGCAAGCAGCGTGGGTTTGGGAGCTGTATTGTCACACATAGATGATGATGGAACAAATGAACGTCCGGTTGAATTTATTTCAAGGACATTATCGAATGCTGAGAAAAAATATAGCCAGATTGACAAAGAAGCTTTAGGGATAGTCTGGGCTATAAAAAGGTTTCATATGTATCTGTATGGAAGACACTTTGAACTAGTGACGGATCACCAACCGTTAGTACATATATTTGGACCTAAGAGAGGCATTCCAGAGATGACGGCGAACAGATTATCCAGATATGCACTGCTGTTACAAAATTACGATTATAACATAGTATACAGAAATACAAAAGAGCATGCTAATGCTGATGTAATGTCCAGATTCCCGAAAAAAGTCATTCATGTGGACGAGCCAAACGAATGTGAAGAGGCATTTTCTTTGACCGTGGAGGACGCACTGATAGATGCAAAAGAAGTTGCCCGGGAGACATCCAAAGACATTATTCTGAGCAAGATAGCGATGTACATTGTAGATGGCTGGCCGGAAAAGATAGACAAAGATCACAAGGAGATGAAAGCCATGTACGACAGAAAGAACCAACTCACGACTGAAAAAAGATGTATCACATGGGGAAATCGTGTAATCATTCCACATAAACTAAGAGCAGAGGTTCTTAAGATGCTACACCTTACACATGTAGGGATGACTGGAATGAAAAGCCTGGCTAGAAGCTATGTGTGGTGGCCAGGAATAGACCAAGATATAGAGATTTTAGTTAAAGCATGTGCATCCTGCCAAAAACACGGGAAAAAGTTACCAAAAGTCATCGACCATCCCTGGGTTAAATCAACAAGACCCTGGCAACGAGTACATGTGGACTTCGCTGGAGAATTCCAAAATAACTATTGGTTACTGATGTACGATACTTACTCAAAATGGCCGGAAGTTATCAAGATGTCTCATAACACTACTGCGCCAGCTACGATAAAAGCAATGAGAAGAGTATTTTCAAGAACAGGGGTACCTTGGGTTCTAGTCAGCGATAACGGACCGCAATTTATCAGTGAAGAATTCAAGAACTTCCTAAAGAAGAATCAGATAAGACATGTTTTGTGCCCATCATACTCCCCGAGGAGTAACGGAAGCTGCGAACGGTTTGTCCAGAGTTTTAAGTCAGCGATGAAAAAGATGTACGAAAAGTCTAAGGATTTAGATTTAAATCTCGCTAACTTCCTAATGGCATATAGGAATACTCCACACTCTGTAACTAAGCAACCACCAGCAGTAATGATGTACGGACGAACTTTACGATCTAAGTTACATCACCTCAGACCCAGTGATCAGATGGAAGCGGAACGACTGGATGTTGATAATGAACAAAAAGTTGTTGACAGTAAAAGAAACGAACGTGTATTTGAGGAGAAACAAACAATATGGGTTCGACCGGACACTCGGAAAGAGTACGAACCAGCAACGATTGAAAAAAGACACGGAGAATCACTGTGGTATGATGTGAACTACAAGGGCAGGATCATAAAGAAACATGTAGATGCGATGAAGAAACGGTTAGTGCCAGTAATCGAGTTACAGAAGCAGCAAATTGAGATACCAGAAAGAAACACTGAGCCGAGGAATATTGAACAACCTGTGATAACAGTTCAGCAGCAGCCGGGTCCAAGTAGAGAAGGAGCGCCAGCTGTGACTAGTAACCAACCGACACAATCTAGCACTCAGATCAGTGGTCAGGAGCCAGTTAGACGCTCGGGCAGGTTGAGTGCAAAACCTCAGATCAGGTATAATGCAAACACCGGGTTCGTGAACCCGTGAATCTTGCATGTATTGTAAAGCACTTTTTTGTTTGTTTTGTAAAGCACATTTTTTATGCACACGTGTAGTACACTTTTATACTTTTGTACAGCATTAAATTGTTTTAAAAAATTTGTAAGCAATCCAGGGTGTTCAGAAACAATAATAGACCTGAGGAGATTATTTAGCGCTATTATGACAGTGTAATCCAGGAATTCTGTTTTTAAACTAGTAATTCATTGACGTAGGGCGCGACGCCAAACGGGATTTTAGTGTACAAGTTTTATCTCAACGAACATTTTATGTAATTTTAGTGCGCGGAGCACGCACGTATCATTTCGATTTCGTTCGATTTTATCCTGAAAAGTAAATTCATTTGTGAAGGGAAGGTGTAATGTATTATTGATTATAATATGACGATGTATATTTCTTATTACTAATCAATCTATTTCAGCCTCTATTTAGAGGTCTAGCAAGACAGTCTATTTCATTGGTCCATAACAGGGACCATTCTCATAACAGGAGGGTCAAAATATCCGTAAGTAGCCCTAACACTCTAATACAATCCTAAAATCCAGTTAGTTCATCCTGAAACCGCTATGAAGTCTTGAAATACCGATATAAAAGTCCCGATACAATCCTTGGTAGTTGGTAGTCTTTTTCGATATTGGTTGAAATCCGTATTCGTAAATAATTAATCTTAAGCAAATATTTGGATAAATTTCTTTCGTCTTCTGAACTTGAGATCTTTCCATCATAAGCCTGATTATTAGCTGAAAATTATTGGCGTCGTTGTTTACAATAACTGAGATTCGGCAGAGAGACTGGTGCCACCCGATAAGCCGCTCAGGTGCTTAGCTTATAATAACATCTATGACATTCAAGTCCATTTTTAAGCAATTTGCCCTTGAGTATGATAATTATTACCAGTTTTATCGTGTTCGGCGTCCACTTAAACATAGGGTTACATGATTTTCGCTACGATATTCATTAACAAAAAATCCTTCTATCTTCAAATCTCTGGCCTAGCTGCCTGCTGGGTTTCAGAAGGTGATTTATGATCAATATGCAGCAATAATTACGCAGCTCCTATAATTGGATCCAATTACACACGATAGACTATATTATTCCATATAAGGCCTGATCGAGAAGCTCGAGTTCGGAGAGCAAGCTCTGGTGACGTAATAGTCACGTGATCTCAGGCTCATAGTCACGTGACCTCAGACCCAATCAATTGGGTTCTGGCCTGTTCAGCCCCCTGTCACCCGATCTTGAGGTGACGTACGACACCTCATAAACCCAATCGAAGGCTGCAAATTTTCACATGCCAAACTCACAACGGCTTTTCGGAGTTGTGCGAGATGACGATACATAGACTTAGAGGCCGCAGAATTATGAGGACTACCATATTCTGGTGGAACCTTAGCGATCCATGATATCACGACATTCCCTACCGTGGTTGGGTACCACTATATTAGTGGGACGTTACGAACTCGGGACCCTGGTGGACCTGAAGGAGGACATGATGTAGGTAAGTCGAGCTCGTTACTCTGGCTAGCCAGGCATGCTCATGTTTCAAGAGCTGTAGGAGCTCTCTTGTGGAGCCTAAAATAAGCACTCTACCCTAGGTTTATCTAAGTACAGAGTCTTCCACCAGACCGCCGGGTCTTACACTCTATTACTAAACGCATAAAATAAGCAAATAAATACAATAAATAAATAAAATGCGAATAATAAACGGAGAAACATCACTGAAATCTTATTACCTCTACCTTGAGCCCTATAGAAAAAAATTTCTCACCAAGTCAACAGAGCCTGTCACCGCCATTTTATTCGCATAATATAATATTAGACGACACTAAAGAGTTTCTCCGATATAAAATTGAGTTATGATTGCAAAGGCCCTTAAGCGCTTGGTACATCGACTTTAATTCTATTTTAAGTCTATATAATTATCTGCACCCGGGAATTAAAAACTTCAAAATTTTGCGATTTTCAACGAAAATAAATTCCATGGAGAAAGCGCTCTTGATGAATTGCTAATGAGAGCAGGAACTGGAAAAAGGATAGTCAAGCAAAACACTTGCAAATCTGATCGAAGATATTCCCTCTAAGAGTTACTCCCAAGCTCCCACACTGTAAAACACTAAATCATGTCGAGTCCTAAATAATGGTGATCAGTGCAGACCAAACAGCAAAGCCAAAAAAAAGAAAAAGGGGGACTCCAAACCCATGTAGGCGTAGCTGAGACTCAGACACCTCACAGCAAGTAGAACAAAGTGGCTCTTGCTTGGTTCAGCTAGGCCTGATGGAGTTCTCTTCCAATTATTTAATTAGACAGTTATATATAGTATAGCCTTCTTAAGCAGCCCACAAGTAAGCCAAAAAGGAGGTTAACTTATTTTATTCCAGCTGTTGCGAGCCTAATGATCATTATGAAAGTCTGGAAATAGAGATCAAGTTTCTATCTGACTCGTTGAAACTGAAAAGACGTTGAAACTGGGGTAAAAAACATTACACGAACGCCTTAAAGATGAACCAATTGATATGAGCAACGTTTAAAATTGAACAGCGTTTAAACGTTGTATTTTATTTTAAATTGTGAATGAACAGTTCTTATAGGCCAACGTTGGTTAAAATTAGGTTAAGGTTAATTTATTAACGTTGAACTATTTTATGCACGAAAACCCATTTGACGAAGATGATATGCGATATTAGACACTGATCATGTACACATCTTTTAAAATTTTGACTGCTTAACGACTGCTTTTCTTACTTACTGTATAAAAAATGGATTTTAAAATCATTTTCTGAAATAAAAAACGTTTAACCCATTAGGGACGATAGGGTCGTTTTTATGACCCACCTTTTTTAGACGAAAAACCAAATTACTAAACGCTATAACGAATCTATAGCATATATACTCAAAATTTATTGGGCTTCATTATATGTAGCCAAATAAATTTTGAGCATATATGCTATAGATTCGTTATAGCGTTTAGTAATTTGGTTTTTCGTCTAGAAAAGGTGGGTCATAAAAACGACCCTATCGTCCCTAATGGGTTAAGATAATGAAAACAATTCGGATTTTTGATGGTTTTGAATGCCTTCTGGCGTTCATATTAATGTTCGTTCATAATTATGTCCGTTCATTTAATGTCCGTTCAAATAAGGTCCGATAAGGTATATGAGTATATGTATGGCCCCATGAAAAACCTCACCGAACCTCCACGCGGTGTGGGCTGGGTGGTGTGGGCTGGGTGGCTCGAACGGGAGGTGCATGTGTGTTTCTAACCTATGCAAAGGAAGGGACTAGCCATCTCTACAACAAGGAAAGGCTCTTATAGCCTCTACTTACCTTAGAACCGCAGCATAACCGCTTTTCCCACAGGCAAATAACACCTTCCGCAGGAAACTAACACGCTCACAGGCCCCCACATGACGTGTAACCCCAGGATTTGGTTTTGGATCGGACAAAACGATAGAGGAGCGGTCTACACGCTCACAGGCTACCCTGTCTCGTGTAACCCCAGGATTTGACACGTTCACAGAATACCATGTCTCGTGTAACCCCAGGATTTAGCACGCTCACAGACTACCACGTCTCGTGTAACCCTAGGACGCACTTAACAGACTCTAACACGCTCACGCCTCACAGGCTTCCACGTCTCGTGTACCCTAGGATTTGGTTTTGGACCGGACACTCAAAACAACGATAGAAGAGCAGACTACACGCTCACAGGCTACCATGTCTCGTGTGACCCCAGGATTTTACACGTTCACAGGCTACCACGCCTCGTGTACCCTAGGATTTTGTTTTGGATCGGACACTCAAAACAACGATAGAGGAGCGGTCTACACGCTCACAGGCTACCATGTCTCGTGTAACCCTAGGATTTAACACGCTCACAGGCTTCCACGTCTCGTGTACCCTAGGATTTGGTTTTGGATCGGACACTCAAAACAACGATAGAGGAGCGGACTACACGCTCACAAGCTACCATGTCTCGTGTAACCCCAGGATTTTAAACGTCCAAAGGCTACCACACCTCGTGTACCCTAGGATTTGGTTTTGGATCGAACACTCAAAACAACGATAGAGGAGCGGTCTACACGCTCACAGGCTACCATGTCTCGTGTAACCCTAGGATTTAACACGCTCACAGGCAACGACGTCTCGTGTAGCCCTAGGAGTTGGACTCTAACACTTAACAGACTCTAACACGCTCACAGGCTTCCACGTCTCGTATACCCTAGGATTTGGTTTTTGGATCACTCAAAACAACGACAGAGGAGTTGTCTACATTGACGTTACAGGAACATTGCATACTCCTACGAGTTGCATGTAGCAGGCCATGACCGTCTCTGGAAGTCCCTGTCTCCTCATCGTTAACCCGTAAGGGGTTGCACCAGGGGCGGTGGTAACAGAACTTAAAGACTCTCGGAGTCTGTTGTCGATATCTATGTCTAATATAACTATGGTATTTAACTTGGGAGTCTCTCTCTCTAGCAGCAGGAGTTGGAGAATGGGGACGCGTTGTGAAAGCCACCGCAAGGAAAGCTTACAGTCGACACCAACCAATCAAAAGAAAGAGTATAATATTATGTATGTATGTATCTATGTATAGACGCTTTGGCAGTCAATTATAGGTTACATTCAAGTGTCCGTAGATTCAGAAACATTAAAGATACAGCCATCTCGGACCACAGGTCTTGATGATAATCGTTCAGACTTAAGTTTACATTATGTCAAAAAATAATTTAACTTTACCCATTCATATACATACAATTGTAATAGATAAAGAAGAACTACCCGAAGGCAGCTGTATTCGGCAATAAAGATTCAATAAACATCAGCTAATTGGACACTAACTACCATCCTTATCCCGAAATACTAGGTATCGACCCGAAAGCAACATAAAGAGATTTGTACAGGTTGTGATTGATGTAATCAATCGAAACTTATTAAAATTCGTAAGCCGTGAATGGATGGAAAAAGCGAGCGACCGATTTCATTCTCGGTATCATTTTGCATTTGCGGACGGTTATTCAAATTAATATAATTTCCTTTTGTTTGGGAAAGAGAGACACAATTGAGTTTTAAAATTCTGCGAATTCTTAAATTTTGCGAACAGACAAATTAAAGGTAAGATTAAACGGATTAAACAGATTAAACGTTAATTGGTCAAGAGAAGCCCTAACACTCCTGGCTTGACAATACAAGAATGAAATCATAGCATAGAAATAAGATACGAAAACCGTAAAGAAACAAATATTATAATTTAAGCTAAGTCTCTCGGGAAACGAAGTGCATCTATATCAACTAAACATTTAGCAATCTCTTTTAAAAGCTTTGGTTGAGTGAATATGAGATCCAAAGGTAAGATGACCGATAAACATATTATCGCATATCATCTTCATCTAATGTCACGTTTTAACGATAAGAAAATATCACGCCATGACTGCTTTTTCAAGTCCAGGATGATGATCATAATGCTAATTCAATTTGAATTAGAATTGTGACAGGGCTAGGATTGTGGTCAGAGTCATGGTTAGAGCCGGCTGGGTTATGGTTGGGAATAAGTGTTTATGTAAAACCGTTTTGTTTGGCTGCAAAATCGTACATAACCAAGTCAAGTGATATAAATATTTTGGACGATCGAAATAATAATATGAGTTGGCTGGTACGTCCGGTCATCGATGATTGAATATAACACAACTTTCGGCTGTTTTAGATCCCCTCACCCTCCATCAGACATTTATCAGTTACACAGCTATTAATATTAATATTATACAAGAGCTATTCACAATAGCTATGAAGATATCCACCCACAGTGTTAGATCATAATTTTGCACAAGGCTTTCTCTCCCCTGGTCCCAGTGAACCTCTGACGCAGGTCCTTAAACTCAGATCATGATATCATGAGATTCTGATGAACCACAAAGGCACGTCACAATTCTTATTTTTATCAGATTCATAACATTAGTGAGCAGCAAACAATTCTCCGTTTAATGTCTAAATATTATTTCTCGGGACAAATTATATTGAAATAAACAGGATGAATATTCTTAATATGTAGAGTAATAACTACCTATATCGCTAATCCTGCTACATAATTGTGTTGGGAAGTTGACAGACTGCAGCCACTATAAGAATTTATACCGACCGGAATGGGCTTTTTGCTGCCGGTCCGGATTAAGGATTTTGCCGCATTCCAATCTATTAGCCGGATTTTTCCGGACTTGAACCGATTGTTAGGAAGTACACATATAAGGCTGCCCAGGGTGTAGGAAGCGGGGGGGGGGGGGGGTCAGGGGAGCCATTGCCCCCCCCCCATGAAATCTAGGCAGGGGCCAAAAAGGGCAAACTTTTGAATTAAAGTTTCAAAACATTCTTGGGAAAAATATGTTTGGATATTTTTACGAAAAAGTCAAAACGTTGGAAATTTTGGACTCGAGGGTTCCCCTTTGTAATGCGATCTCGGAAGGCAAGCCTCCCCTTCACAATAGAAGCTCGGAAGCGGGAGCTTTGCTTTCAGAGGTATGTATCGACTTCGAGAATGATTCGTACCAAAAAATTACCAATAAATTTCGGCATTATGGAAAACTAATTCGAAAAACCGTTCAGTTTTTTCGAATTAGTTTTTTCGAATCAGTTTTCCATAATGTCGAAAATTAGATCAGCTAACTTGACCAAAGCCCATAATCATGGGTTGAGTGGACCGCTGCCAGTGTCTAGTCTCTTTTCCAATTAACAAAAGAAAATGATGTTAATTTGAATAACCGTCTGCAATCGCAAATTGATACCGAGAATGAAATCGGTCGCTCGCTTTTCCCATTCAATAAGCTTTATTAAAATTCGTAAGCCGTGATTAGTCATAGTTTTTTTCGGCACTATACTCCTGTAACGCGATTAAACCGAATTTCGTATAACATGCTGGCGCGTATTTTGCGCAAATTTCTTAAAAACCTCCACATAACTATTTCTTATTCCTGCCATCTTTAACATTGAATTATAAGGCCTGTCGTGATATCATGGATCGCTTTTATTAGGTTCTACCAGGATATGGTAATCCTCATAATTACCCAGGTGCAACTGAACGAACAATTAGTTCGTTTAGACCTTCTGAACGAGCTCCCTTTTAGTGACATCATTAAAAAAGACGAAGTCCATCTGCTTAAAGAATGTCCTACAAGAAGATCAGACAAAGAAGCAGCACAGACCTTCACAACATGCTCACAAATAGTCAATTCAGTAACTTATTTAATGAGGATTACATTCTTGAAACCAGAAATTTTGTTTATAATCTATTTCGTGAAAGATTTCCTAAAAGTAAGCTGTGACTTAATATCCATAATACCATATTCCGTGCACACTTTGAAACCATTTCTTTATTTATGATATCATGTTTTTTGTTTGGTTGAATTTTCATTTGACATTTAATTGATTGGGATCTGACATATGTAATTTTGTAATGATCTTTCTAATTTCTTATTTCTAATTTCTGATTTCTAATTTCTAATTTCTAATTACTTATTTCTAATTTCTAATTTCTTATTTCTAATTTCTGATTTCTAATTTCTAATTTCTAATTTCTAATTTCTAATTTCTAATTTCTAATTTCTAATTTCTAATTTCTAATTTCTAATTTCTAATTTCTAATTACTTATTTCTAATTTCTAATTTCTTATTTCTAATTTCTAATTTCTAATTTCTAATTTCTAATTTCTAATTTCTAATTTCTAATTTCTAATTTCTAATTTCTAATTTCTAATTTCTAATTTCTAATTTCTAATTTCTAATTTCTAATTTCTAATTTCTAATTTCTAATTTCTAATTTCTAATTTCTAATTTCTAATTTCTAATTTCTAATTTCTAATTTCTAATTTCTAATTTCTAATTTCTAATTTCTAATTTCTAATTTCTAATTTCTAATTTCTAATTTCCAACTTCTAATTTATAATTTATAATTTATAATTTATAATTTATAATTTATAATTTATAATTTATAATTTATAATTTATAATTTATAATTTATAATTTATAATTTATAATTTATAATTTATAATTTATAATTTATAATTTATAATTTATAATTTATAATTTATAATTTATAATTTATAATTTATAATTTATAATTTATAATTTATAATTTATAATTTATAATTTATAATTTATAATTTATAATTTATAATTTATAATTTATAATTTATAATTTATAATTTATAATTTATAATTTATAATTTATAATTTATAATTTATAATTTATAATTTATAATTTATAATTTATAATTTATAATTTATAATTTATAATTTATAATTTATAATTTATAATTTATAATTTATAATTTATAATTTATAATTTATAATTTATAATTTATAATTTATAATTTATAATTTATAATTTATAATTTATAATTTATAATTTATAATTTATAATTTATAATTTATAATTTATAATTTATAATTTATAATTTATAATTTATAATTTATAATTTATAATTTATAATTTATAATTTATAATTTATAATTTATAATTTATAATTTATAATTTATAATTTATAATTTATAATTTATAATTTATAATTTATAATTTATAATTTATAATTTATAATTTATAATTTATAATTTATAATTTATAATTTATAATTTATAATTTATAATTTATAATTTATAATTTATAATTTATAATTTATAATTTATAATTTATAATTTATAATTTATAATTTATAATTTATAATTTATAAATTTAAATTTATAGTTTAGGACAACATCTTTCCTTGTGTTTGGAATAAGTCAATTCTTACATTGCATTAATACAACACAGTATGAGGCAGGGCAGATTTCTCACGGTGTCGGGGGCTAATCTCCTTATCAGTGTGTCACGTGACAGTTATTCCTCGAAATCAGTAATACGGGGTGTCACGTGATAGTAATTCGTCGAAATGGTAGGTCCGCGTGACCTCTGCGTACGAGTCACCAGAACGAATCATCTTCAAGCATACACGGCGTGTGCCAACGTATTCAGTGCTCTGAGACCCTGAGGCGTTGTGCGACCCGCTGTTGTCTCTTTATTTTGAAAGTTGATTGTTTGCTGCCGTGTTTGGTGTAGTTTAGTAAATTCACAATGTTGCTAGGCTTTATATTAATTTTACATGTTAATATTTTAATTCCGGTTTTTGCCAGTTCTTAATTTTAACTTTATCTCATGCATCTATTTTATTTCGAACCATTACCTTCTTATCTATAGTTCTTCGGCCTTTTTTATATTTATCAGATTTTACGAGCCCTTTTTTTAAGAGATAAGGTTTTTGGAAGATAAGGCACTTCCGAAATTGTCACCGAGGATTAGTCGAGATTTGGTGCTCTTCTTGATTTATTAGTTTTCTATCGTTACGAGAGCGTTTTATTCACTAATAAGTCTAAGACTTGTTTAAATAACGACTCCACATTTCTTGTTTATAAACAGACTGAGCCATCACATCGGGAAGCTCACCGGAGTTCACTGTCAGTGCTTCGTACAGCTACTATAACCGTCGCGAGTTACAGACTTCTCATCTCCTCGTTTATCGGGAGTTTAAATATTAAAATCGTATCTTCTTTTAGACAGGTACACCTACACCCGTAGCTTATTTCAGACAGTCACCTTTATTTGTTAACTCCTCGTTTATCGGGAGCCGCGTACGTAGATTTTTAGAAGTAGTTTGTTTGCAACAACTAGGTACAGCTCAGTCGCCCTAGGCTTTGACCAGGGAGCGCCCCGTAAAGACCAGTCAAGCCGGTTGCCGTGTTATAGCCGTTTTCCAATTTTACACCAGTTGGGTGGTACAATAACATTTGATAGTTGCACGGAAATGTATTTTAATGCAATTGCATTTGATTGGCATTGTTTTATACACATCATGAAACAGATCGTTTGCCCGCTAATTCAATAGCTTTCAATAAGGGGTCGTTCACATATTACGTAATCAGCCGAGGGGGGGGTTTCTAGATGATTGCTCTACTGCAATTTCGGCACAATAGCTATGTGTAAAACTTATAACGGAGGGGGGGGGGTAAAAATGTTCCAAAAAATGATTTCGTAATATGTGAACGATCCATAGTTTGAAATAATAATACATTTTGATATTTTAATTGCAAGTGCGCTATATCCCAAGTCATAAAGTCAATGTAATAATATTATGGAATTGAATTCTAGTAATTGCTAGCTTGTTTTAAATTTTAAGTTAATCGTCATACTCACAGGATGTCTAATAGAAATGTCAGAAGATTCAAGCAACAAATACCGGACGAGGATGACAATTAATTTTAATTGAATTGTGTACTACGGCATTGTTTCCTAGTTATTATATTTTATTAATTGTAAATCCAATTGTTCTTAAGATTTTTAAAACTGATTTAAAATTGTTTATGCAATTATAGTTTATAATCGCATTGTTTTGAGAGCAACTTATAACAACAAAGTCGGTGCGAATATAAACTAATTACACTGGTTATAACATCAGAGGCGTGGAGTTATACGCGAATCTAACTGCATGTATAATACGATTACACCAGTTATTGCACTCGGCTGCGCCTCGTGAAATAACTGCAATAATCGAACTCGGCTTCGCCTCGTGCGATTATTGTATCAATTTCCACTCGGCTGCGCCTCGTGCAATTAATAGTGTAATCGCATTATACGCAGTTAGATTAGCGTATATAATTACATTTCTCATTACCAACATCTTATCATAGTTCAAGTACAATCTTTCTCGTTGTAAACTTTTGGTTCTTTTCCGACTTCCACATAATTCCAACAGGAAAGGTGATAGATTAGATGTATAATTGTGTAGAGTGTATTATTATATATAACATATAGTAACCCAAACGTTTAACCATTAAACTATTTAACTCAAGATAGAACGTTTGGGTAATATGTAAACTTCATTAAATCGAAAACGGACAATTAGGCTGTTGGTGACCTCGGTTGATATACATTTTGCAAACATGTTCGTGTGAACAATGGGCGCCCCTTATTAGGCTTGGAAGGTCAATTAGAGTGGCTCACTCACTGACTGGATTGTTGTTAGTTTGTTAGTTTGTTAATTAGCCATTCTTAAAGTTGGGTCAAATCCATTTTCGGAAAAACTTCCACCATCCTTAATTTCTCAATATAAGCATTACAACGGTATTTTCCTGGAAAATAATCGAAAAAAACCCTCCACAGTCCACTCTAAGTAGCGCACGACTGTCATACAGTGAGTGGCATAGGATTATTTACTTGTGAACCAAGTACGTCAAGTAGAACGTGCAAGCATTTAAAATAGGATAGATAAAGGTTTAAATAAGCATTGAAATTTATGAAACTTGAAGAATGAGCAAAAATGAAAATCTGTCAATCACCAGTCATAAAATAAGTTTTTTCATCAACTACCACTCATAGTTCTGCAATGCAAAGCTAATTTAAGGAAATAAATTGACTTCCAATAACTTTTTGATCAGGCTATGTTTTTAGAAACTCTTTCATGTCAAATGGGTCGCCTTATTTTCGATCATTGCCTATTTTTGAATGTCAATTTTGTCAACAGATTCTTTAGTTATCGTTCTCATCCTATTTAGAATAATACAGTCCCTTTCAATGTTTGCATCTTTCTGGCCCGTGTTATGCTCTGGTTTCGTGATTGGTTGTTGATCCAATTTAATGTCTTCCTGCATTCTGCATTGTCTTCTGATTGTTTTTTTTTTCAGCATCTGGAACCAATATTCTTAACAAGAACATGTATACTCGAGTTAGCTAATTCATAATTGTTTTGACTATGCGGGTAATGTAGTTGTTGTAAAGGAGAAGATTTATCACAGAGTTTATTAGTTTATTGGGAGAATCACAATAGACGATATTGGATACTGGGCTGTTGCGTCCATAACTTCAAAATAGTGCAGCATACACACCAAGATGAACGGGATCCAACATAGAAAATCTGTCACGATTATTATGGCAATGTATCTCTCTGTCTCTTTTTTATCTCTGGCCAGTCTGTTTTGTTCCATGTTTCTGTTCCTGCGTTTTCTAGTGCACTTAGATAGAAACAGGACTTTGATGTAACAGACGAAAATAATTGAAAAGCATAGAAAGTTAAGCAAAAGATTTGTCCAAACATATGTTTTTTGGGAGTCATCTCTCGAAACAAAGTATTTGAAAAGACCGACACCATCGTTACCATAGAAGTGAATCTTTCTTCGTCCTATCCCGTCATATTGTTTGGAAAACATATCGCCAATCAAATCATTAATCTTGGCCCAAGTGGAGACTGCTGAGATAGATATCCTTCCAAAATATGATTAATGTTAATGTGTTTTTCTTTGTTAACAAATGCAGAAAATGCTTTGATTTTTGGATTATAAGTCATACCGTTAGCAAAGAAGTCCTCACTAATCGCCATTAAAGGAACATATGCCCAAAAAAATGATGCCACTCCCATTATCAAAATGAGGATTGCCATTTTGGCGCGGCCGCATTTTTAGATGTAATCTTTTGAACTTTGATCACACCAAGAGCAGGTCATAGAAAAGAGTGATATTTGACTTCCAAATGTACTGAAGACTCCTAAGAATGCACACGCATCGCTTGACAACCACTTAGCTCTTTTTTTGCAGAATGAAGTCACATATACATGGGAGTTTACGATTGCAATTGTGATAAGGTAAGATCCTGTAATCAGATCACCGACATGAATAACACATGTCAATGCCTTATTGTTCTGAGCAGAAGTAAATGTTTTTGTGGCCAGTAGCCTGAGACTCTTAAAAATCTTTATGGAATTTAAGATAACTGCTGCACAGTGCACAACCAATGACCCAACTGAACACCTCCATTGAGTTTTTAGGTATGATAGTCATACCACACTGTTCATTGCATTCGTCGGTGTAGTCGTCACAGTCTATTTGCCCATCACATTTTTGATTGTGTCTTATGTACTGCTTTGGAGTGTCACAAACGTATTTGTTTGAGCAATTTTCTTCGTCTGAGCCATCATTACAGTCGTCAAGCAAGTTGCAAACGTTTTCGAAGCTGATGCATCGATCATTCTTAAATCGGAAGTTTCTTTGATTGTATTCTCCACTTCTTTCGTTTTTAATCAAAAAGGTAAGTTGATTCTTCTTTTTCATATTCATTGTGTATATCCTGTCATTAAATTGATTTTCAATTTCACAAGAATCAAAGTTAAGTGGTTTTAATGGACATGTAGGTTGGTCAGTGCATTTGTTGGAACAGCTGAGATAAATGTATATTTTTCCGAATACGTTTCTACAGTCTCTAGCTATTTTGGGTAACATTAATGATGCTGTTGGCCCAATTGATCCAAAAATCGGCAATGATGTGAAGTCATATTTGACACATAGTGATATGTAGTGGCCTAGAACTTTTAATGACTCCCGTTAAACAATGCACAAGAAATTCTAACGGTTTTTCTCTTCCGATGGCAATTGGTTTTTCGTAAATGTGCTCATATGACCTAGTTTTACTGCATATTATTCCATGATCACAAATGTTGAGACCTTGACACAAATTTTGGAATTGCACAAATTCCGATGACCTGACGCTGCAGTTGAAGACATCTTCACATTTACTGTTGTCGATTACATTTACAAAATGAGACCATTCACCGACTCCACATTTTGGCCAAATGTCTTTTTCGTCGTCTCCATCTTTACAATCTTCAAATCCGTCTCCCAGCCAGCTGATTGGTATGGAGAGTTTTGTCTTGTGTCGATATCTACGGTAACACTTAGATACAGTCATTGATGTACATATTCTGTATGTTTCGTCACTATCATCAGAACATATCCAATATTCCATCACATAGTTGGTGTTTGTGAACGTAGCATAAAACAGAAGTTTTCACACAGAGGTTGTCAAATCCATCATCGCATAGACCCGGCGTTTGCATACAAGTGGCAAAATTTGACACCGTATTTTCTTGTTCTTCAACCAGTAAAGTGTACCTGAAATGTTTACTCACAGATTGGTACTACAGCTAAAGGTAAGGACAAAGATTGCAGTTTACGTTAGAAAACAAGGAACTCCAGTCGAACAAAACGTTCAATTTTATGCCACTTATTAAAGTCTAACCAAAACGGGAATTAATTAAACATGATATAATGGAGAGAAGACCGAGCCAGAAAGGAATTCGTTGCCTTGTTCCCTAGTGTGAGTTTAGAATTACAGGACCAAATAATGCGATTGGCTGGACTCTGGAAATATCCAGGGACGAGATAATTTCGTTTCGAAGTTGGAACCCGAACATGGATTAAGAGGGAAGTGTGGAAACCACCCACTGCTCACATCTGCGGACATCCTTTGGAACGCCGGGTGGAAAACGCGGGCATGTTAATTGATTGTGGGGCTTAAGGCAAACAAAAGCTTTGGAAAGACAACGTCGAAACTCTGAGGTCGCCTTAAAACAAGTAAATTGGTAAACAGGGTCTAAGCTGTAAAATACGTATCTTACATACTCATAAAACCACCTGTACGATACGTACTTTTAAATTTTTTCTAAAAGTACAGGGCTGATGAATTATCAAAATACGCATGAATTTTATAAGTCATTTTAAAAAGCTATTAATTTTTTAAATTTTGAATAAGATGTGAAACAGCGTACACATATAAATCAATATAATAAAGTGAGTTCAAGCATGTGCGAAACCAACTTTCGTGATACTGAGTATATCTACAGTAAACGTAGATTTCTTACCACCCCAACCTTGGCTATTGATTAATATTTGTGTATGCAAATAATAATAGACTGAAGTGTTCTTGATTCAACCCACTTTTTAACAAACTATATATTTGTAATTCTAATTTGATCTAATTTATTTCTTTTTAGAAAAATTTGTTTCCCTTTGAATCAATCAAACTAGATGAATTGTTGTAAATACTGAGATCAAACTATCAACCTACAGGCTATCGTCAAACATGTTGCAAGGCGTCATCTTCAGTGAGACATAAGCCCTAGAAATTGTAAAAAGTTAGTAGAACCCAAAAATCCTTTAAAAATCTGAACACTCTTAAAACGGTTATAAATTTAAAATTAGGATATTATCAATAATTGACACATTAACGTCCCCTACTCAACTCCTTCATCGTCTCATCATCTTATCGTAGTCTTTAAGTCTAACCTATCTCTTTGGACTTGCTTTTATGCACACATCCAGAATTTTTATTAGCACTTAAATTATTATATTTGATTTTATTTCCACTTCGTGATATTGTAACGCGGTTAAATTTTAAGATTTTATTTTCATACTTTTATTCGGTTTTTGTTTTATATCTGAACGTATTTATGAATTGATGTATAGCCAAAACGAGTTCGATAGTGTTCTCCTTGGTAATTTCATGTTTAATTCCTGCTTAGTTCCTGTTTAATTCCTGTTTAATTCCATTAAAAATTTTTGTTAAAATCTTCCCTTTGTCTAAAACCATGATCCAACAAATGTAAACCCAAACTATATTCATCACTTGTTTCATCTACCTTATCACCATTTAAAAGTTTATAAATATAATATTTGACCCTATGTTCTCCAGTCCTAACCCGTAGAGATCGAGTTGTGCGACCGACGTAAGCCTTTCCACAGACACTACATTGGAACAGATAAATGATGTTGCTATTATATAGCTCTGGCAGTTTCCAGGGGAAGCTTTAACCTTCTTGCCGTTCACTTTGAATTCATGGGTGCCTTTGACAAGTTCACAACATTTGCATCTTGGCACATTGCATTTGCTGGTTAGGCCATGTTGAGCTCCTAAAGCAAGTTTTTCTTTTTAATAAAATCGTATTTTAATTGTATTTTAATTGTATTTTAATTGTGTATTGAGCTTTAATTATAAACGCTATATACACATTATAGTATAGTATCTGAGCGTTAATTTAATCACACATTTACCTTTTACCGAGGGGGAAAATTTTGTATTTTTCAAGGATAAAATACGGCTTATCCTACGGCTTGTATCAATGTATCATACGTGTTTAACCCCCGGTACGATACGTATTTCTCCCACTACACTAACTACATATAAAAAGATAATCTTCTTTAGTTGCATTATTGTGGTTCAGGTAAAAGCGGTAAACTGGCTGGAGTGGGTTCGTAGTTTCCCAGCATCGCTATAGCTCAATAAAACTTTAAAGTGCCCAATGTCACTTCCTCTGTCTGTCTGTATGAAAGATGTCAATCTTCACTTGGATTTTAATGACATACGTTCTACACTATTGTGTCGTTTTATTTTTGTTGGCCTTGTTAAGTTGTTAAGCTGAAGCCCAACAAAGTACATTGGTAAAATAACTATTTTGTCTTTGCACTTATGAGAATTAACTTACCATCTTTTATATGCCTTTAACCTATGATAAATGGCACTGCCATTAACATCTCTGTTATTAAATCTATGGAACATAACCAAACCAAACCAATCCACAGAATGATTAAATCCCATATCCTTGCATATCAAATCTGCGATATGGTCTGTGATGCTCGAGACGGCGACTGTAATGATATCTGTTGTCATAACTGCGTCACGTGAAGAACAACAATATAACATTTTGATTGTTTGTATTTCTTACTCCCACTTGAACAACTGAAAAAGCAGAATAAAAATGATTGTTAATTTATTCGTTGATTTTTGTAACCAGTTTTGTAACATGAGTGGTCTCTAGAACTCGGGCACAAATTACAAACTCAATTACTAATTTTAATATATTATGGTATATCTCCAGGTAGAAGGTAGTAGTCGCAACTATTTCTTGCATCCATTGTAGTACCTTTAACTTATAAATAATTGTATAATTAATATATTATAATAAGTCAAGAAAATACCTCTGTGGATGTTCTAGCGACAACAATTCCAACAGTGGCGTCACTAGGAAGTCCATTCCATCTGTATAATTCAAATTGATTGGCCTGCGTTCATGTATATAAAAGTGTCTAAGAATTCAGTGCCCTCAAATGAAGCAATCAACGTGAATTTTATGCCTGCATTCTAGATTGAGCCATAAGTGGAATTCCTCGAGCATTTCCTGGCCATGGGTCCAGGGACATACACACATCGCGGTATCTGCCCATAGGAGGGAGGGTGGCTCCAAGTCCCTTCCATCCATCCTGTCCTATCTTTCGAAGGCTGTATCTGCCAAAGAGCACAAGCGAATATATATATTTTGTTGCGAACTCCTACACATTAAAAGTCGTGTTGATTAGATCTTCGAAATCTTTGTATCATTTTATGAAACATCGATTATCTCAGATTATGTTTTATATAGTAGTGTTGAAAGTATTAAACTTTATATATAAAGCGAGACCGATATTAGTATATATATGATCCGTGCCATTTTTACTGACACCACGGCACCAACTTTAACGGCGACGTTTCCGCAAAAACGCGTAAAAGATATACAATTGAAACTTTTTGACTGGGTCAAATGCTTGAATGGCCTCAAATCAGCATGAAAACATAAAAAATTGCCAAGGAATAAGTATTTAGTGCCCAAAATTTGGACCCCAAGTGGTGACAAAAACGCGAATTAAATAGCCATAATTATTTAAGTCTCTCGATCTTGACACATTTTAGGGTATACGGGTCCTGCTAGTATATTAAATCCCGGAGGGCCCGTTGGCCCGAGTGGTATGCGAATTACCGCCCGGAGCGAGTAGATATGTATTAAATCCACCTGCGGGCGCTTACAGTTTTTCATCAAATAAGACCTACGCGCAGACTAACACCAACATATGATACATCTCACTTCTGTGATGAGATAACACCGTCAACGCTGAATAACGTTAACCGATCATAACAGCTAACACCCGTCATAAGAATGAGAAACTTTCATCATCGCCAGGATACACTCAGTCAGTTCCAGGAGGTGAACTCTGCCGAGCTTTGTCGTGACATTTTCCATGCAAAACTCTCTTCCCAACAGAGCCTGCGAATATCCTATACGTGGTCGACAGACAGTGAAAGTAGCCTTCAGGAAATATGGATCCACCAACGGAGTTTGTGTTTTGTTCAGCCTCCGTTACTACCCATGCGAACTCATGGGACACATATGATTGCCAAGGAGTTCATGGAACCTATCCTACTTCAGTGCATGAATCAAATCATCAGCGATCATCGCATCGAGGAGAACCCTCACTCAACAGCTGTGTGTCGAAAAAAATTAGATGAACGAACACACACCAGAATCAACGGTTTTCCCATCCGACCTGATTGCAAACGCAGAGGACAACTCCGTTATGGTAATCCTCTGCCTGGGTCAACAGAATGCGATCGTGTTCTACCAAGTCACACACCGGAACTTTGCGTGGTAAGGTAGATGCAGGAAGGCTGATTCTCCGACATGGGGGAGCGGTTTTCTTGTCCAAAGGATGCACACAAACGCTACAAGTCCGGTCAGGAGTAGGACTCAGTAACTCTCTAATAACGAAGCAAGACCAATCTTACAGACTTATCTTTTTTCGCTCGAAATCATACTGACGGAACGTTGTATGGGAACATAGCCGATATTCCCCAATGAGAGTATCAGAATCATCAGATCTGCATACCCTAAGTTACGAATGGGTTCAAGTTCATTATACCAACAAATATTGGCCAAGCTTCCCAGCTGACTTTACTTTGATACTGGATGCCAAGGATCAATCCACATTAAGCGACTCCTGAACGATATGAAAACAAGAACAAAAACTCTCTTAGCAGACCCTTACTCACCCCCCATCATGGCGCGTAGTGTAAAAGGTAACTAAATGAAACTTAAAGACGCGAAAGAGGAGCTTACTGCTGTAACTAGAAAATAATGGTGGTATGTAGCCTTGTTAAGAACAGAGACTAAGCAGATACTTAACTAGGGACTCCGGACCAGTCATGCGACAAAAGTGGAGAGGTTCTATACTCCCTGAACTGCCACTCTC
This sequence comes from Bolinopsis microptera, assembly GCF_026151205.1. NCBI lineage: Eukaryota > Metazoa > Ctenophora > Tentaculata > Lobata > Bolinopsidae > Bolinopsis > Bolinopsis microptera. The sequence continues at coordinate 5,867,548 of NC_087076.1, forward strand.
TGAAACTGCCCCGGTTCAAACAGCGTTGTACTTCCTACTGATTCTGTTTTACCACCTCACTGCCCAACGCTAGAGATTTCCTGAGACAAAACTGGATAAACACTCTCTACACAGCAAGCATCCACACCTAAGAGTAAAAGACAACAAGCTGACACAGACTGATCTTAGCTTTCAAGGACTTGAAACTTACCATAGAATTTCACTCGAAATCAGCTACAGAAAATGACCTCACAAAGGAGCTCGGATTCCTCAAACTGAGCAGTGAAGGAAGCTCAAAAATCAGAAAAAAGAGAGATCACTCAACATCCTGAAGAACCCTAATCAACTCTCCGCTCTAGCAGCAGTGCTACATCTGAGCAACCTCAACGATGTGCAGAATAGACTGGAAGTGATGGAAGATCCAATGTGTCAATCAGCACTATTCATACTGAAATAAAATGATATGAAAGAAGCTAAGCTCACGATAACAAAAGACCTCTGAGCCCAAATCCGACTGGAGACTGGTCAAAAGCAAGAATTGTTTCAAGTGCACTGATCTCCTTAAAAGCCTGACAACAGCTACCCATGACACCAGTCTGCCCTCGAAAAATCAGAAAAAGGTCTAAAATGGCTGACACAACCCAAAAAGACACTAAGACTGTAAAGAAAGATCTGGATGTCTGGCGTCAGAGCGTTTTCAAGGCAGAGAGTGACAAAAAAAATTATTTTCCAAAAACGAAATCCATAACATCATTTCGACCCCTAATTTTCAAGAAATCCTCATAAATCAGCCAGTAGACCCAGGTGCAAGATGCTAGCCAAGACCATGTAGACATATCCCCGGTCTCCGGCTGACACGAGGACCAACAGGACACCCCTGGGCTATCACCAATTCAGGACGACCCTCCTACAGGAAGAGGGTATAGAACCCAGACAGAGAGAAAGAGAACAGGTGTCTTCCGGCAGATAGACCAAACAGAGCAAGTTAACCGGCCTGTCCAAGCCAAAAGAAAAAGTTTCTCCTCTGTGACTCAACCGATGCAAGCTTTAAACCTGAAGAGTTTTTTCCGAAAAGATACAACGTGCTCTGTAATTTACAACGAGCTGAAAGACCTTCATCTCAAGTCTCGCATCAACGGTCGAACGATTTCCAAACTCAACCCAGATGCAGTGTACGCTCACCTTGGTACTCAGGACATCATAGAGGTACTCGAGCCTGACTCCGTGGTGGGAGCACTAATAAAGTCTACCGAAAAGATACTTAGACAGACTTCGCAACACTGCAACTTTTCATCTCGCATCCCTTTCTCCGCGACCATCCTGGAGAGGAATGGAGTAGAGTAGTCGACTCATCACTGAAGTCAATCAGAAAACGAAAAGGTGACAGTGAGAAACTGATTCTGGATGAGATCAAGGAAAACAGAAATCAACAACTTCTACTCGGGGGAAAATCATATATCCCACACTGACCCTGACCCTGACCCTGACCCTGACCCTGACCCTGACCCTGACCCTGACCCTGACCCTGACCCTGACCCCGACCCTGACCCTGACCCTGACCCTGACCCTGACCCTGACCCTGACCCTGACCCTGACCCTGACCCTGACCCTGACCCTGACCCTGACCCTGACCCTGACCCTGACCCTGACCCTGACCCTGACCCGATCAACTGACCCCAGCGTAATTAAATGGGAGTCAATTTTCGGGAATCAATTGTCGAGAGTCAATTGTCGGGGGTCAATTGTCGGGGGTCAATTGTCGGGAGGTCAATTGTCGCGGTACCAATATTAACTTTATGCTAGGTAAAAGGTAAGGTTAACTCTAATTGTAAGATACAAGGTAATATTAACTAAATATGCTTGGTAATATTAACTAAATATGCTTGGTTAAAAAATAGTTATGTTCAGATTTTTAAGAAATTTGCATAAAATACTCGCCAGCACTGTTATACGAAATTCGGTAAAAAACCCAAAATCGCCATATTCAGGTGCCCTAAAAACCATGTTAAAATTGAGTTAGAGATCTGAAATTTTTCAGGGCGTCTAGACGTTGACCAAATTGACTGCAAAAAAAGTTTCAGGTTTCAGGAGCATCGGGAAATGGGTTTTCTACAACCCCTGTTTTACGACAGATTGTCGGGACATATGACAGAGCGGATGAATTCGAGCTCTTTCCAGAAACTGGCAGGCCCTCCGACTTCATGGTTATACCAGATGTGGCACCTATATCTCAAAATAGGAACAGCCAGGACAAAATCACCAATAGACATAAAAATCTTTTGCTTGACCTTTGTGGATCGCAAAACCTCTTGATCCTTAATGGACGTACCATTGGTGACTCTGCCGGAAAATACACATGCTTCAAATGGAACGGAAACAGCGTGGTGGACTACTTCATTGCATCAACATCCTTTCTTCACCGTGTCAAGTCCCTCTCAGTGGGCGAGCATACTCTGTTCTCCGACCACAATCCTGTTCTACTCAGTCTCTGGCATGGAGCCCCTCAAAGGAATAGTCGAGCTCCCAATAGCAATTATCAGGAAGCTCCTTTTCGTTACCGGATCACAGAAGACAGTCTAGTCAACTTCACACACTCCTTTGAACAGCCTGAGTTCATCCAAAGAATCTCCCAGCTAACCAAAGATGCCGAATCCGCCCCAAAAACCCATGAGGCAGTCGAAGCACTGAATAGGCACATTACAGAACTTATAAATGATGCCGCTAAAAATGAGCTTGAAATCTCTAAACAGACCCAGAATCCAAAACCCAAGTTCGATTCATGGTTTGACGGCAAGTGTCACACCGCACGACGCCTCTTCAAGCGGTCAATAAAGATTGTCGATAATAACCCTGACAATCAAAGGATCAAAGCTCGACACCGTGCTAACTGCAGAGGATATCGAAAGATTGTCAATAAGAAACGGGATGACTTCTTCAATAGTCTTAACAAAAAGATTAAAAACGGTAAAACCATATCCTGGAGAGACTTCAAAAAGCTTAAGAGCTACAAGAAGGAAGAAGTCCAAACTGACTCAGAGCAACTTAAAACCTTCCATCAGTTCTACGCTGAGCTCTACTCTGACACTCATCCAACTGTAGACTCTCTCACCAAAAGAGCTCTCCTCGAAGAAGCCAACACCCTAGCCGAGGGATCTGCCCCCAATGAGTCGCTGAACAGCGCATTTACACTGGGTGAGCTGAACGCTGCACTAGGCAAACTAAAATCCGGCAAAGCATCTGCTTTTGACCACATAAGCAATGAAATGCTCAAGGGTTTGAACGTGAAAATGAGGTCCCTCCTCCTTAAACTCTTCAATCTGTGCCTTGAGACAGGAACCTACCTCTGGAGCAAAAGTGTGATCACACCGATTCACAAAAAAGGGTGCATCAGGAACCCTGACAACTATAGAGCAATAGCAGTATGTAGCTGTATTGGGAAACTGCTCTCCACGATGCTGCTATCTCGGCTTGTCACTCACCGCCAAATCTCTCATCCAGATCCACCTAATCAAGCAGGCTTTACCAAAGGAAGTCAATGTAATGACCATATATTCACGCTGATGTCCACAATCGAAAAATACAAGAAAGTGAAAAGTAAAATATATGCAGTGTTCATTGATCTCCGAAAAGCGTTTGATCTAGTGTGCAGACAAGCCCTCCTGTTCAAACTAGCCTGCTATGGCGTCAACGGCGGCTACTACGACATCATCAAAGACATGTACAGTAAATCAGAGGGTCATATCAAGATGAATGGTAAAATCAGTGAAGCATTCAAGATCCTCAAAGGGACTGAACAAGGACATCCACTCAGCCCCGAGTTTTTCAAAGTCTACTTTAAAAAGCTTTCTGACCTCCTCAATGAAGCCGTTGTGAACTGCCCAACTCTCGCTGGTATCTCAGTGACTCACCTAGCGTGGGCTGATGATCTAGTAATCCTCGCCCTAGATCCTGAATCACTCCAAAAGTTGCTTTCGATCATTGGGGACTACTGTATCGAATGGGGTCTGGAAATCAACATCTCCAAAACCAAATTCATGGTCTTCAACGGTAAAGGACCTGACATTCCAAACTGGCGTCCTTCTATTCATGACAGAGATATAGAGATGGTCTCCAGCTACTGCTATCTTGGAATCATTATAAGCAGCACAGGGAAATTTCGGCAGGCAACTGACTCTCTCTACCGTAAGGGACTCGGAGCTTACTTTAGCTTGAGAAGCACCATAGACCGGAGATACATTGACGCATCATGCCTTAACAAACTATTTGACACCCTTGTCAAGCCTATTCTACTATACGGTTGTCAAGTTTGGGCCCCAGTTCTACCCACCGTCAGTAAGGTCCTCTCTTGCTTCAGCAAGTTTCACAACCTTGATCATGCAGTCTCCCACATCGCAAAACAGAAACTGGAGCAAGTGCACCTACGTCACCTCAAATACCTTCTTGGTATTAACAGAAGGGCAGTCAATGCTACAGCCTGGGGAGAAACTGGCTCATACCCAATTATAATTGAGATGTTGAAACTGAGTACTAAATACTTCAAAAGAGTTATGAGCCTTCCCTCAACACAACTGGTCAAAGCTGCAATGACTGAGCAGATTAACCTCAAATTGTCATGGTTTGTAGGCATCGAATCAGTTATCAAGTCATTTAACAACATCGACCTTCCTGACAGGAATTCATCATCGTTGCTCAACGCAACCTTCCTCGCGGACTCCTGCAGCCCTGAATTGATGACAGAGAACCTGCGAAAACTATTCCGTGATTCCTGGGGTTCTCTTGTGAAAGATTCTAGAAAGCTATCATTCTACAGTGAAGTCAAAAAAGAATTTGGATGGGAGCCATATCTAAACCACGCTAGGTCTTTCCAGGACAGAAGGGCAACCACACAGATTCGGTCCAGTTCTCATCACCTTAGAATTGAAAGGGGGAGGTACGACAAAACTCCACTTGATGAAAGGACCTGTAACTATTGCGAGCTGAACATCAACCAGCTAATCATCGAAGACGAGAACCATATGCTCCATTCCTGCCCCCTAGGGAAAGTTCCAAGGGACAGATTTCAAAGCCTCAGTGGAAATCTAGTCAGCATTGACGGAAATGGTAGCTTCAATCTTGCCTCCACGTTTATCTCGCAACCCGATTGCATGGACAAACTCAGCGATGAGGACGTAAGTTTGATCAAACTCTCGACCAGCACCATTAATAAAATCTACAGACTAACCCTCAACTTCAAAGAAAGTCTAAATGTAGATAACTAGCTTCCTCTTTCAGTCCTTCCTTTCTTCCTTTCTTTTTTTCCCCTTTTTCTTTCCGCCTTTTTTTCTTTTCCAGCTTTGGATCTGTGACGGATGTGATGGATTTCTTGCGGTCACTTTTATCCCTACATGGGCTCCCGGCCGTGCGTCCATGTAGGAGCCGTGGGGCCTTCCGAGTGATAGAGTTACAGTGACTGTTAGTAGGGAAAGTATGAAGGCTATATCAGTAGACACAATTACCGAACGCAGGGCATTGGCTCGACCTCCAAGACAGGGTATCCGTGAGGACCCTGGTCGTAATCAGCTCTGCACTGCTCCAGTGTATCCTGATGCCTGAAATCTTGGACACTGCCTACGTACGGGGTAGACAGCCACTGATGATTTTGTCTGTGAGTTTTTCATCACTTCCTGACATGAGTCAGACCTCAGCTGGATCCTTCCTGTCTAGCTTTTTCTGAGCTTCCCGCTCGACCTCCTTCTTCAATCATCATCATCAGTTAGAGCTGCCGTGCTCTCGAACTTTCCCTTCACACTCCACCACGGCACCTCCTTCGAGGCCTCTTGCCAGGTAACACCAGCTCTCAGACATAGGCAAGCTTACCGCGCACGGCGTTTTTTCTTTTTTGTTTCGTCCTTTCCGTGTGTGCCGTTTTGTGCCACCCTCTCTGCTGTTCCTGCGCAATTGCGCTCATTCGCTCTTCAATGGGCTGTTCATTTGACAGAGTTACTGGCTGGCACTCCAAACATCTTCTCACTCACAATCACCATCAATCAAATTCAAAATTATGCAATCAATCACTATACATCCACGATCATATGATCAAAACACAAAACTTTGTTATATACTGTTTCTGTTTGAGATTTGAATAACGTTACTGTAATGTTTCAAATTATATTTTAAATGTTCAAAAAATGTTATACATACAGATATACAGATATATATATTCAGGGATAGACGCTTTGCCAGTCAATTGTAGCCTGTATTTAAGTGTCCATAGATTCAAAAGTATAAAAGATACAGCCATTTCCGACCACAGGTCTTGCAAATAATTGTTTACACTTTAGTTTACATTGTATAAAAAATTTATTTGACGTCATAAACACCCCTTGATGACGTCATCAAGTTAACCGTTTTTAAAACTTGATTTTTGACAAAGTAATAACTTTTAAAATTAATTTTAACCCATTAAGGAGTAATTTTATTCAAAATCTGAGGAAATTTTTATTTTAGATAATTGTTCAAGCATTCTGAAAATCTACCGGAAAGTTTTTCTAGCTTGCTCCTTCATAAAGATATTTGTCATTGAAGTTTGTGCTTTTTTGAAGAATTATTTTATAAAAACGTCAATTTTGCGATTTAGTATTCTTTGGTGTTGGGCCATGCCTTGGGTTGTGGAGCTCAGTTCTGCTTCCTATAGGTATAAATTGTGCATTAGGCTAGTTTTAAAGTTGAAAATCGAAAAGTTGCACACGTGGGGACACGCCCAAATTGATAGAAAATTGCTAAAATCACTGAAAATTGCTGTTTTCGTCATTTTCTGTCAACTTTAGAGTGCCGTTGTGATTACAGTTCTTCTTGAAATACTTTGAAACTTTGCATGCTTATCAAACTATATATAAAACAATTACATACAAAAATTTACGGCGATTCAATATTGGATGCGCATGCAACGTCCGCTCAAAGTTTGCACGTGCGAAAGGTGAGAATTTTGCTCATTCGTGATTTCCAACAAATTCTGCTTTGCCACGACAGTTTAATGTCATTATATATGAATTTAATGTCAACTTGAATGAGTATTAAGTGGTATATTCAGTCAGTGATGGACCGATATGCTTACCTAAACACAAGGAAATGTTTTTAAAGGAAAAATTTCGAAATCGTTGAAACTTCCTCCTTATTATAATGAAGATATCAGTTTATATTTCGACTTTATAAAGTACCCTGACATTATAATCAAAAAGAGATGATATTTTACCAAAACCCATAATCATGGGTAGAGTGGACCGCTGCCAGTGTCTCTCTTTCCCAAACAAAAGGAAATGATATTAATTTGATTGACCGTTCTCAAATGCAAAATGATACCGAAAATGAAATCGGTCGCTCGCTTTTCCCATTCATTTACAATTGTAATAGATTAAGAAGAACTACCCAAAGGCAGCTGTACTCGGCAATAAAGATTCAATAAACTTCAGCTAATGCAATAAGTGATAACTACCACCCTTACCCCGAAATACTAAGTATCGACCCGAACGCAACCCAAAGAGATTTTTACAGCATCTGATTGACATGTAATCAATCGAAAATTATTACAATTCGTAAGCCGTGAATGAATGGGAAAAGCGAGCGACCGATTTCATTTTCGGTATCATTTTGCATTTGAGAACGGTCAATCAAATTAATATCATTTCCTTTTGTTTGGGAAAGAGAGACACTGGCAGCGGTGCACTCTACCCATGATTATGGGTTTTGGTAAAATTTCTTATTTCTAATTTCTGATTTCTAATTTCTAATTTCTAATTTCTAATTTCTAATTACTTATTTCTAATTTCTAATTTCTTATTTCTAATTTCTGATTTCTAATTTCTAATTTCTAATTTCTAATTTCTAATTTCTAATTTCTAATTTCTAATTTCTAATTTCTAATTTCTAATTTCTAATTTCTAATTTCTAATTTCTAATTTCTAATTTCCAACTTCCAATTTATAATTTATAATTTATAATTTATAATTTATAATTTATAATTTATAATTTATAATTTATAATTTATAATTTATAATTTATAATTTATAAATTATAAATTATAAATTATAAATTATAAATTATAAATTATAAATTATAAATTATAAATTATAAATTATAAATTATAAATTATAAATTATAAATTATAAATTATAAATTATAAATTATAAATTATAAATTATAAATTATAAATTATAAATTATAAATTATAAATTATAAATTATAAATTATAAATTATAAATTATAAATTATAAATTATAAATTATAAATTATAAATTATAAATTATAAATTATAAATTATAAATTATAAATTATAAATTATAAATTATAAATTATAAATTATAAATTATAAATTATAAATTATAAATTATAAATTATAAATTATAAATTATAAATTATAAATTATAAATTATAAATTATAAATTATAAATTATAAATTATAAATTATAAATTATAAATTATAAATTATAAATTATAAATTATAAATTATAAATTATAAATTATAAATTATAAATTATAAATTATAAATTATAAATTATAAATTATAAATTATAAATTATAAATTATAAATTATAAATTATAAATTATAATTTATAATTTATAATTTATAATTTATAAATTATAAATTTAAATTTATAGTTTAGGACAACATCTTTCCTTGTGTTTGGAATAAGTCAATTCTTACATTGCATTAATACAACACAGTATGAGGCAGGGCAGATTTCTCACGGTGTCGGGGGCTAATCTCCTTATCAGTGTGTCACGTGACAGTTATTCCTCGAAATCAGTAATACGGGGTGTCACGTGATAGTAATTCGTCGAAATGGTAGGTCCGCGTGACCTCTGCGTACGAGTCACCAGAACGAATCATCTTCAAGCATACACGGCGTGTGCCAACGTATTCAGTGCTCTGAGACCCTGAGGCGTTGTGCGACCCGCTGTTGTCTCTTTATTTTGAAAGTTGATTGTTTGCTGCCGTGTTTGGTGTAGTTTAGTAAATTCACAATGTTGCTAGGCTTTATATTAATTTTACATGTTAATATTTTAATTCCGGTTTTTGCCAGTTCTTAATTTTAACTTTATCTCATGCATCTATTTTATTTCGAACCATTACCTTCTTATCTATAGTTCTTCGGCCTTTTTTATATTTATCAGATTTTACGAGCCCTTTTTTTAAGAGATAAGGTTTTTGGAAGATAAGGCACTTCCGAAATTGTCACCGAGGATTAGTCGAGATTTGGTGCTCTTCTTGATTTATTAGTTTTCTATCGTTACGAGAGCGTTTTATTACAATTCACTAATAAGTCTAAGACTCCATCTTTCTTGTTTATAAACAGACTGAGCCATCACATCGGGAAGCTCACCGGAGTTCACTGTCAGTGCTTCGTACAGCTACTATAACCGTCGCGAGTTACAGACTTCTCATCTCCTCGTTTATCGGGAGTTTAAATATTAAAATCGTATCTTCTTTTAGACAGGTACACCTACACCCGTAGCTTATTTCAGACAGTCACCTTTATTTGTTAACTCCTCGTTTATCGGGAGCCGCGTACGTAGATTTTTAGAAGTAGTTTGTTTGCAACAACTAGGTACAGCTCAGTCGCCCTAGGCTTTGACCAGGGAGCGCCCCGTAAAGACCAGTCAAGCCGGTTGCCGTGTTATAGCCGTTTTCCAATTTTACACCAGTTGGGTGGTACAATAACATTTGATAGTTGCACGGAAATGTATTTTAATGCAATTGCATTTGATTGGCATTGTTTTATACACATCATGAAACAGATCGTTTGCCCGCTAATTCAATAGCTTTCAATAAGGGGTCGTTCACATATTACGTAATCAGCCGAGGGGGGGGGGGGGGGGGGGGGGGGGGGGGGGGGGGGGGGGGGGGGGGGGGGGTTTCTAGATGATTGCTCTACTGCAATTTCGGCACAATAGCTATGTGTAAAACTTATAACGGAGGGGGGGGGGGGTAAAAATGTTCCAAAAAATGATTTCGTAATATGTGAACGATCCATAGTTTGAAATAATAATACATTTTGATATTTTAATTGCAAGTGCGCCATATCCCAAGTCATAAAGTCAATGTAATAATATTATGGAATTGAATTCTAGTAATTGCTAGCTTGTTTTAAATTTTAAGTTAATCGTCATACTCACAGGATGTCTAATAGAAATGTCAGAAGATTCAAGCAACAAATACCGGACGAGGATGACAATTAATTTTAATTGAATTGTGTACTACGGCATTGTTTCCTAGTTATTATATTTTATTAATTGTAAATCCAATTGTTCTTAAGATTTTTAAAACTGATTTAAAATTGTTTATGCAATTAGTTTATAATCGCATTGTTTTGAGAGCAACTTATAACAACAAAGTCGGTGCGAATATAAACTAATTACACTGGTTATAACATCAGAGGCGTGGAGTTATACGCGAATCTAACTGCATGTATAATACGATTACACCAGTTATTGCACTCGGCTGCGCCTCGTGAAATAACTGCAATAATCGAACTCGGCTTCGCCTCGTGCGATTATTGTATCAATTTCCACTCGGCTGCGCCTCGTGCAATTAATAGTGTAATCGCATTATACGCAGTTAGATTAGCGTATATAATTACATTTCTCATTACCAACATCTTATCATAGTTCAAGTACAATCTTTCTCGTTGTAAACTTTTGGTTCTTTTCCGACTTCCACATAATTCCAACAGGAAAGGTGATAGATTAGATGTATAATTGTGTAGAGTGTATTATTATATATAACATATAGTAACCCAAACGTTTAACCATTTAACTATTTAACTCAAGATAGAACGTTTGGGTAATATGTAAACTTCATTAAATCGAAAACGGACAATTAGGCTGTTGGTGACCTCGGTTGATATACATTTTGCAAACATGTTCGTGTGAACAATGGGCGCCCCTTATTAGGCTTGGAAGGTCAATTAGAGTGGCTCACTCACTGACTGGATTGTTGTTAGTTTGTTAGTTTGTTAATTAGCCATTCTTAAAGTTGGGTCAAATCCATTTTCGGAAAAACTTCCACCATTAACCATACATCCTTAATTTCTCAATATAAGCATTACAACGGTATTTTCCTGGAAAAAAATCGAAAAAAACCCTCCACAGTCCACTCTAAGTAGCGCACGACTGTCATACAGTGAGTGGCATAGGATTATTTACTTGTGAACCAAGTACGTCAAGTAGAACGTGCAAGCATTTAAAATAGGATAGATAAAGGTTTAAATAAGCATTGAAATTTATGAAACTTGAAGAATGAGCAAAAATGAAAATCTGTCAATCACCAGTCATAAAATAAGTTTTTTCATCAACTACCACTCATAGTTCTGCAATGCAAAGCTAATTTAAGGAAATAAATTGACTTCCAATAACTTTTTGATCAGGCTATGTTTTTAGAAACTCTTTCATGTCAAATGGGTCGCCTTATTTTCGATCATTGCCTATTTTTGAATGTCAATTTTGTCAACAGATTCTTTAGTTATCGTTCTCATCCTATTCAGAATAATACAGTCCCTTTCAATGTTTGCATCTTTCTGGCCCGTGTTATGCTCTGGTTTCGTGATTGGTTGTTGATCCAATTTAATGTCTTCCTGCATTCTGCATTGTCTTCTGATTGTTTTTTTTTCAGCATCTGGAACCAATATTCTTAACAAGAACATGTATACTCGAGTTAGCTAATTCATAATTGTTTTGACTATGCGGGTAATGTAGTTGTTGTAAAGGAGAAGATTTATCACAGAGTTTATTAGTTTATTGGGAGAATCACAATAGACGATATTGGATACTGGGCTGTTGCGTCCATAACTTCAAAATAGTGCAGCATACACACCAAGATGAACGGGATCCAACATAGAAAATCTGTCACGATTATTATGGCAATGTATCTCTCTGTCTCTTTTTTATCTCTGGCCAGTCTGTTTTGTTCCATGTTTCTGTTCCTGCGTTTTCTAGTGCACTTAGATAGAAACAGGACTTTGATGTAACAGACGAAAATAATTGAAAAGCATAGAAAGTTAAGCAAAAGATTTGTCCAAACATATGTTTTTTGGGAGTCATCTCTCGAAACAAAGTATTTGAAAAGACCGACACCATCGTTACCATAGAAGTGAATCTTTCTTCGTCCTATCCCGTCATATTGTTTGGAAAACATATCGCCAATCAAATCATTAATCTTGGCCCAAGTGGAGACTGCTGAGATAGATATCCTTCCAAAATATGATTAATGTTAATGTGTTTTTCTTTGTTAACAAATGCAGAAAATGCTTTGATTTTTGGATTATAAGTCATACCGTTAGCAAAGAAGTCCTCACTAATCGCCATTAAAGGAACATATGCCCAAAAAAATGATGCCACTCCCATTATCAAAATGAGGATTGCCATTTTGGCGCGGCCGCATTTTTAGATGTAATCTTTTGAACTTTGATCACACCAAGAGCAGGTCATAGAAAAGAGTGATATTTGACTTCCAAATGTACTGAAGACTCCTAAATACTGAGGCAGGTCATAGAAAAGAGTGATATTTGACTTTCAAATGTACTGAAGACTCCTAAGAATGCACACGCATCGCTTGACAACCACTTAGCTCTTTTTTTGCAGAATGAAGTCACATATACATGGGAGTTTACGATTGCAATTGTGATAAGGTAAGATCCTGTAATCAGATCACTGTTATATATTCTAGTAATTTATTGTATGATTAACCGATATACTATTCAGGATGACTACCTGGGTTTTGGTTTTGGTTTAGCTTTTAGCTTTTAGTCTTGCGTTTACCTTGTCACAACGATTCATAACAATGGCGACGAGTCTGGTTTCGAACTTACGCTTATCCAAGGAACCTGATTGTGTCAGAGAGTGGTTGGAAATCTTTGAAAACGCTGCTTCTGTATTCATTTTTGCACATGCAGATAAGCTACCAGATGACGCAACCGAAAAAACTGCTAAAGTAGCAGATCTAATGAGAACACTGTTAACAGTCAATCTGGGGCCTGACGCGTTGAAGAAGTTGCGTGCATTTACATTTCCAGCTGAAATTAAAGACACTGACTACGCTACCCTGAGAAAAACTCTTGTTGATCGGTTATCACCCAAAACAAACATTGTAGCTCAACAGCAGAAGTTTATGACTTTAAATCAGATTGCTGGTGAATCCTTATGTACTTTTATGTCACGATTGAAGGAAGCTGCTAATGTTTGTCAGTTCGGTGATTTGTTTGATTTAATGGTGCGTACACGTTTTGTGGCTGGACTATCCTCTGATAGGATACGTGCTGAACTCATATCAGAATCTGCTACCAACGACACGTCTGCCAGCCTGTTTGATAAAGCTCAGACGAAGGAGAATGCTCTGCAAAGTTCAATGTCAGTCACAACACACTATGTTCAAAAACCCGGGAAGTTTCAAAAACCTCAAAACTCTAAGTTCCATCAGAAGGCCGACCTTAGCATTGTTTGTTCACGTTGTACTGTTCGTGGTCATGTTGCGAAAAACTGCAAAGTTCGTTGCAGAAACTGTCGCAAACCCGGACATATCGCGAAGAACTGTCGTTCCGCTAAGAAGCAATCCCATTGTGTTGAAGGGATTGGTGATCATGATGATGGCAACGCTTGCGCTGCTGATTATGGGTACACACACCAAGAGTTGGAGAACACGTTGTACTGCGTGGAGACGGCTGATCCTGTCCAGATTCCAGTACAGACTCCTGTTCCCGATGGTACTCTACCTGCATCAGTTGTTAGTAATTTATCCAGTTGTATTGATTGTAATCAGAAACCATTTCTTAAAGTTAAGATTAATGATAAGATTTTGAAAATGGAGTTAGATACTGGTTCATCTTTAAGCTGTATAAGTAAGTCTGATTTTGCTAGACTAGGACTAACTGATTGCCAGATTGTTCCATGTTCCCAGAAATTGCGAGTAGCTAATTTTAATTGTGAAAGCATTGACTGCAAGGCCCTTGTAAACGTTGAATTTAGAGGCAAGAAATGGATTTCACCACTGTATGTTGTCGATTGTCGGTTTCCCACACTCCTAGGTCGAGAGTGGATCATCCAGATGTTTGGTAAAGACTGGTTGGATCATATGATAGGACTTGTTGATGTTGAGCAATCTTACGCTGTCTCCAAGCTTCAGAGAGATGAATTTGTTAGTGAGATACTCCGCAGTCCTGTGTTCGATCCTGGTGTTGGAACTGTTAAGGGATTCGAAGCTTGTCTACAATTTAAGCCTGATGCAAGAGCAAAGTTTTGCAAGGCAAGGCAGGTCCCATTTGCCATCGTAGACAAGGTTGGGAAAGCCATAGACGAGTTAGTGAAAAATGGACAGCTGATTCCAACAGAGCACTCAGACTGGGCTTCACCCATAGTTCCTGTCATGAAAGCGGATGGTACGATTCGCATATGTGGTGACTACAAGACTACCGTAAATCCTAATCTTGACACAGCTATTTACCCACTTCCTACGATAGAAGATTGCTTGAGTAAGATTGTCGGAGGTAAACTGTTTACTAAGCTGGATATCAGAGCCGCTTATAATAGTTTGAAGTTAAGAGAATGTGACCAAAAGATTGTGACTTTGAACACACACAAAGGATTGTTCAGTCCTACTTCTCTACCATTCGGTATTTCATCTGCCGGACCGATATTTGAACGCAAGATTGATGATACCTTGAGAAAGACAGAGAACACAGCATGGCGTGTTGACGACATTCTAATAACTGGACCTGATGATGAGAGTCACATGAAGAACGTGAGAACGGTGATTACAGCACTAGAGAAAGAAGGCTACAAATGCCGGCTAGACAAGTGTGTTTTCATGGAGCCTAAGGTAACATTTCTTGGCCATGAAGTATCTGCTGACGGGATAAGACCGCTGAGTTCGAAAGTTGAAACCATAGTGAGAGCACCGTATCCTACTACTAGAGCGGAGATGATATCATTTCTTGGTGGTGCACAGTACTATTCACGTTTTATTCCCAACATGTCAACAGTTGTTGAACCACTTAACCGTTTAAGACCCGCTGACAGTATTTTCCACTTTGGAGATAGAGAAAAGAGAGCTTTTGATGAGTTAAAAGCACTGTTATCGTCTGACTTGGTTCTAACAGTCTACAACCCTGAGCTGGAGTTAAAGCTTGACACGGACGCTTCATCCGTTGGTTTAGGAGCTGTTATGTCACATATTGATGAAAATGGGACAGAGCGACCGATCGAGTATATATCTCGAACTCTGACGAAATCTGAGAGAAACTATTCCATGATAGAAAAAGAAGCATTGGCAATAGTTTGGGCGACTAAGAGACTGCACCGTTATCTTTTTGGACGACCGTTTACCCTAGTTACAGACCACAAGCCGCTGGAATCTATCTTTCACCCTAGTCGTGGAATTCCTAGCATGGTGGCAGGTCGTTTACAACGATGGTCATTGTTCCTAAGCGGTTACACTTACAAGATCCAGTTTCGACCCACTGGTAAACATTGTAATGCTGATCTATGTTCCCGTTTTCCACTGCCTTTAGACACATCGGCAGAGACGAGAGAGTTTGATGACGAGTTAACAGAGGAGTTTGAAATGAAACCTCTAGATACTGTTTTCAGCGTGCACTACTTCGGTGATGACAAACCTTTGATTGACGCTGAGTTAATAGCTAGTCACACGAGAAGAGACAAGACACTTGGTCGAGTGTTACAGTTTGTTAAAGACGGCTGGAACGAGAAACCCCCTGTTGATGTCGAGCTGAAACCGTTTTACACACGTCGAAACGAGTTGTCAGTAGACCAGAACTGTATTGTCTGGGGATCTCGAGTTGTTATTCCAGAGAGTATGAGAAAGAGCGTGCTTTCAATGCTTCATGCAACACACATGGGCATTTCACAGACCAAAGCACTAGCGAGAGGCTATGTTTATTGGCCAAACATGGATGCTGAGATCGAGAAAATGGTTAAACTATGTGAACCATGTCAACTAAACCAGAAGAAACCCGCTAGATCTACACCACACCCATGGGCTAAAACTATGGAGGCTTGGGAGCGGATTCATCTAGATTTCTGTGGACCCTTTCTTGGATCTATGTGGCTGATAGTTATCTGTTCGTATTCAAAATGGTTAGAAGTTGTTAGAATGACGAACATTACAAGTAAGAGAGTGATTCAAGAGTTACGAGACATCTTTAGCCGTTGGGGACTACCCAAGATACTAGTATCAGACAATGGATCGAGTTTAACTTCAGAAGAGTTTAAAGTATTCACGAATAATAACCAGATTCGACACGTGCTTATTCCTGCTTACTCACCTGCAAGTAATGGACAAGCAGAAGTTGCAGTCGGACTGTTTAAAAGAGCTATGAAACGGATGATCTTGAAAAACCCTGACGTTATGTGTAACCTGGCTGATTGGCTGCTAAACTACCGCAACACACCACACACCACTACCGGAGTAGAGCCTGCAGTTGCGATGATGAAACGACGGACGAGAAACGCCTTGAGTTTTCTACACCCGAGTTCGAGTAGTAAGTTTGCCAAAGTTGCTTTAAACGATCAGAACACGATTGCTGAATCGAGACTTCGTGATCTGAAGATTGATGACACTATATCGTTCTATGATGAGAACAAGAAGTGCTGGAGAAACGGTGTTATCGAGGGTAAGGAAGGTACCAAAGTGCTACTGATCAAGACACCTGATGGAGTCTACCGCAAGCATTTGGACCAGGTAATCAAGAGATCTGTTGTGTCAGAACCGTTGCAACAAACAGATCCGGATACACCACGAGCTGAGCTGGAGATAAGAGATGAGCAGAGCTCTACAGCTATTGAGGGTGATTTCAAGAAGACAGCTAGCTTACCTGAGAGTACAGAGCCGGAAACTTCGATTATAGTTGGTAATAATCCAAATCTACCCGCTGAGCCTGACCATAAGGCAGCCGTTGAACCTATAATCACTGCACAACCTGTACTTAAACCACGTGAGCTTGCCATAGAAATTAACCGTAGCACTATAAAACCTAATATTGTTAGAGAGCATGAATTGCAACAACCTAATTTGCTTCTGCCAGCAAACTTTGCACGTGATAGTAAACCACCAGACAGGCTAAGTTACCGCAAACTGGGAGGAACATAAAACACGTTTCATTATCACATTTTATGACAGTTGTTTTATTTTGAATGTGTAAATCTAACCACACATTAATCCAGTTAAATTATCCAGATCAAACGTAAAATCATTAAAGATTCCCTGTCACGTTTAAGTTTTGAAGAATAACACGTTATTTTTTGTTTTAAACGGAATGCGCTAAGTTTTAAATCGTGTAGCGAGCGCAACACGTTTCAACATTTTCACGTGAGTTCACTTCACACTTTTGTAGATTTCATTTTGACCACGTTTTCAAACATTTTAAATTTTGTACGATTGATTTATATCACATTTTTTTACGAATTCAGTTAAATTATTAAATCTATATTGATTTTAACACTTTTTAGTTGAACGGGATGTTATATATTCTAGTAATTTATTGTATGATTAACCGATATACTATTCAGGATGACTACCTTGGTTTTGGTTTTGGTTTAGCTTTTAGCTTTTAGTCTTGCGTTTACCTTGTCACAACGATTCATAACAATCACCGACATGAATAACACATGTCAATGCCTTATTGTTCTGAGCAGAAGTAAATGTTTTTGTGGCCAGTAGCCTGAGACTCTTAAAAATCTTTATGGAATTTAAGATAACTGCTGCACAGTGCACAACCAATGACCCAACTGAACACCTCCATTGAGTTTTTAGGTATGATAGTCATACCACACTGTTCATTGCATTCGTCGGTGTAGTCGTCACAGTCTATTTGCCCATCACATTTTTGATTGTGTCTTATGTACTGCTTTGGAGTGTCACAAACGTATTTGTTTGAGCAATTTTCTTCGTCTGAGCCATCATTACAGTCGTCAAGCAAGTTGCAAACTTTTTCGAAGCTGATGCATCGATCATTCTTACATCGGAAGTTTCTTTGTTCGTATTCTCCACTTCTTTCGTTTTTAATCAAAAAGGTAAGTTGATTCTTGTTCTTCATATTCATTGTGTATATCCTGTCATTAAATTGATTTTCAATTTCACAAGAATCAAAATTAAGTGGTTTTAATGGTCATGTAGGTTGGTCAGTGCATTTGTTGGAACAGCTGAGATAAATGTATACTTTTCCGAATACGTTTCTACAGTCTCTAGCTATTTTGGGTAACATTAATGATGCTGTTGGCCCAATTGATCCAAAAATCGGCAATGGTGTGAAGTCATATTTGACACATGGTGATATGTAGTGGCCTAGACTTTTAATGTTTCAGTACTTGGAGAAGAATCCGAAAAACTGTCTGTAATATTTGGTGTCCCTCAGGGGTCAGTATTAGGTCCCTTGCTTTTCATTATCTACATCAATGAAATATATAGAGTATCAGACCTAGGTAAGTTTATACTTTTTGCCGATGACACCAACATATTTGTTGTAGATAAATGTATAAAAACACTTTACTGCAAAGCTAATAAAATTCTTAAACTTGTTCATCAGTATATGAAGAGTAACTTGCTGCATATCAACATAAAGAAATGTTGCTATATCCACTTTAAGCCGAACTGTAGAAATGAACCAGATTCAAACACCAATGAATTAGAACTGACACTAAATAATATAGTAATTAAAAAGGTGGAGGAAACTAAGTTTCTTGGAGTCATTATTGACCAAAAACTGAACTGGGATGCTCACTTAAGAGCGTTAAACCGTAAATTGAAATGTGAGATAGGTAGACTATGTGGAATTAGACGCTGTGTACCTAAAAAACTATATAAGGACCTGTACCACACCCTTTTTGAATCACACCTATGTTATGGAATATCTGTTTGGGGAGGTGTATCAAATAATAAACTAGAAGCCATATTTAAAACACAAAAGAAATGCATAAGAATTCTCTTTGGTGATAATGATGCATACTTCAATAAGTTCAAAACATGTGCCAGAGTAAGGCCTATCACTAGGGATAAGACCGGTAAAGTTATCAAGCAGATGTTAGGCAAAGATTTCTTTGAACTAGAACACAGTAAACCAATCTGTAACGAGTATAACTTCCTGACTGTCCACAATCTTCATAAGTTGCACTGTTTACTGGAAATGTTCAAAATTAATAAGTTCCAATCACCAATCTCAATGTTCTCTTTATTCAACAGGTCACCAAGACGAGACAACTACTTCATCCCACCCACTCCATCCTCACTATTCATCTATCAATCAACTAGTATTTGGAATCACTGCCGTAAGTCAACAAGTGAAATAGACTTCTCCACTCCCATCAGTATATTCAAGAATAATCTTAAGAAATCTTTGCTAGAACTACAGTCTAAATATGACCGACAACTTTGGTGCAGTTACAACTTTGATGCAAATGAATTATCATTGAAATAGGTTGATTTAGTAAACATAATCACATGAGTAAACCACGGTGTTATTGCAAAAAACCATGACAAGGGTATCAGACCTATATTAATCTAAGAGACGACACAAAACGAATCATCATACAACAAATTTTAAAATCCTGCGGCACAGGATCCTGTTGTTTTCCTACTCTACCTCTCCCAAACCCCTCTCTCCTTCTCCTCTCTTCAGGTTTATTCTTCAATTTTTTTAAATTAGATAGCAGATGTATTTTCTTTTAAATGAAGTAATGGCATTATACATTGATTGGTATCGTATGTATGTTGTGTATAGTGTTTGCTGACTGGGTATATGCTATATATTTTGAGGCTCACGACGTCTCGTCCCATGGGTGGAGTTGTAGGCTGAGTATGTGTTCTCCTTACTTCGTATGGGGAAACATTGACAGGTTTGCCTTAGCCTTTGGGACGAGTGTTTGCCCACCGGGGATCCAAAAATATGATTATCATGGACATTACTTTGACACATAAACTAATCAAACGACTTGAATGATTCCAGAAAATTTTACTAACTGCATTTAGCTAGTTTATAGTAAATACACACGATCGCAGAATAGAGGAGCACAATTGGGTTCTTTGTTCTGCGACTGTGTTTCCTCGGTGGGCCGACAGGTTTTTGTTGTGTAGTAGTGCTGGGGAAAAAAAAACGCTTTAACTATCAATGAGAGTACAAATTTTTAATTCTTGACCTTAGTGCCACAGTTTCTGTGGTAAAAACAAATTTATAGTTAAACGTTATATAATGTAGAAGGGCATGATTTACTCACATCACTAAGCATCTGGATGGATAATTAGCACACAAGGATAAACTGACCTTTAAACATGACCACCAACTATACCACGTAACCATAGCTCCGAAATAAATAAATTGCTCTACATAGAAACATCTGGCCTGATCCTATCACATTGTGGTCCCCAGGGGTTCGGTAAAGCCCTTACAGGCAACTGGGTCCTTTTACCAGCCACAATAAAATTGGTCATGCCAGTACTGTCATAAACTGTAACCAACTATTTAAAAATTAGACATCTTTAGCTAAATTTTAAATTTTAAGTCATAGAGCAATCTTCTTAATTTTAAAATTTTTAAGAATTATATTTTACCCTAACTGTGATGTGGTGGCATTTCATACTTAACTAAATTTCAACTTTGAAAGTAAATAGATTATTAGTGACAACAAATTATAGTTTAAGACATCCATTCTGCATTGTGTTTCCAATATTAGAATTTATGATATGTATTGATTGAATAATTGGTAATAAATTTAACTTTTGTTTTATTAACTTTTGTTTTATTAAATGACTCCCGGTAAACAATGCGTCGTCTCCATCTTTACAATCTTCAAATCCGTCTCCCAGCCAGCTGATAGGTATGGGGAGTTTTGTCTTGTGTCGATATCTACGGTAACACTTAGATACAGTCATTGATGTACAGATTCTGTATGTTTCGTCACTTTCATCAGAACAGTCCAATATTCCATCACATAGTTGGTGTTTGTGAACGTAGCATAAAACAGAAGTTTTCACACATAGGTTGTCAAATCCATCATCGCATAGACCCGGCGTTTGCATACAAGTGGCAAAATTTGACACCGTAGATGACCTGCCGTCAATTAGGCAAGGGACCACTCCTCTCATAGGATCCGAGCAATTAGTTTGGTCGTAAAAGTATTTACAAGATGAAATAATTCCCTCGTTATAATAATTAAGTGAGGAACATCGGGTTAAGTTGTGTATCTGTTTTATATACCCTGAATTAATGCACAATTCGAACTTCTTAATCTTGTCTATGACTATATCAAAATGATCATATAAACCGATATATAAATATTTTTCAACTTCAGGAATACTGAATTCTAAACATCCAGCTTCGTCCTCCTCATTTATACAATCAGATTTGCCGTCACATATTTGTACCGGGCTTACATATGTATCATCACTTAAAATGCCATCACAGTAAAGCCCGTAATAGAAACCATTACAGGATGCTTCATCAAGACAATTACGATCATTACAGATTCCATCACATTTACTTATGCTATCGGGGCCATCATTATTATACTTACTATCTGTGACATGATTCTGTTTCAGCTTGTACATGAACCTATCTCCTACGTTGTTATATTTCTTGAAAGATCCTCTGCAGAAAGGTATTGAGATGTTGCCTAACTTCTTAATATGCAATATCCTCGCGGATGCACCAAAGCATTTTTGGTATCCGCGAGGATCATCGGGGCACATTTTCGTTGCACGGCTAATCGTCGCGTAAATCGACAGATAAGCTTCAGGGATGTAATGAGCTTAGCAGTATAATATGTTGACATGTTAGGGCATTTGTAAAGTTCGTATAGTTCATCCCGGTAGCAAAGGTTTTTTATAAAAAACCCTTGCTGGACGAAGGTGCAATCTCCTGATGATGAAAAATATAATATTAATCGTATATAAATAGGGTAGTTTCTATATTGCGTTTTTGATACAATTTATTTTGATGATGGCTAATAATTGATCCTTGAAAACGGAACATCAATTAACATAAGATAAAGCCCCTTAAAAATTACCAAATTCAGTCTTACCGGGTTTTGGTACACAAGCAAGCCCCAATCTATAATCACTGTTATTTTCCCCAATCGAATAAATAGGGCATTCATCGAAATTTCGTTCACTTTTACCACAGATAATATTATCCATTGCTTTTGTTCCTTGTAAGCGATTTTCGAATTCCTGGAGGTTTTGTGGAGTATTTTCTTGTTCTTCAACCAGTAAAGTGTACCTGAAATGTTTACTCACAGATTGGTACTACAGCTAAAGGTAAGGACAAAGATTGCAGTTTACGTTAGAAAACAAGGAACTCCAGTCGAACAAAACGTTCAATTTTATATGCCACTTATTAAAGTCTAACCAAAACGGGAATTAAATAAATATTGTATAATGGAGAGAAGACCGAGCCAGAAAGGAATTCGTTGCCTTGTTCCCTAGTGTGAGTTTAGAATTACAGGACCAAATAATGCGATTGGCTGGACTCTGGAAATATCCAGGGACGAGATAATTTCGTTTCGAAGTTGGAACCCGAACATGGATTAAGAGGGCAGTGTGGAAACCAACCACTGCTCACATCTGCAGACATCCTTTGGAACGCCGGGTGGAAAACGCGGGCATGTTAATTGTTTGTGGGGCTTAAGGCAAACAAAAGCTTTGGAAAGACAACGTCGAAACTCTGAGGTCGCCTTAAAACAAGTAAATTGGTGAACAGGGTCTAAGCTGTAAAATACGTATCTTGCATACTCATAAAACCACCTGTACGATACGTACTTTTAAATTTTTTCTAAAAGTACAGGGCTGATGAATTATCAAAATACGCATGAATTTTATGAGTCATTTTAAAAAGCTATTAATTTTTAAAAATGTTGAATAAGATGCGAAACAGCGTACACGTATAAATCAATATAATAAAGTGAGTTCAAGCATGTGCGAAACCAACTTTCGTGATACTGAGTATATCTACAGTAAACGTAGATTACTTACCACCCCAACCTTGGCTATTAATTAATATTTGTGTATGCAAATAATAGGCTGAATAGGGCCTGTCGTGATATCATGGATCGCTTAGGTTCCACCAGGATCTGGTAGTCCTCATAATTCTGCGGCCTCTATGTGTCGTCATCTCGCACAACTCCGAAAAACCGTTGTGAGTTTGGCATATGAAAATTTGCTGAAGTGTTCTTGATTCAACCCACTTTGTAACAAACTATATTTGTAATTCTAATTTGATCTAATTTATTTCTTTTTAATAAAATCGTATTTTAATTGTGTATTGAGCTTTAATTATAAACGCTATATACACATTATAGTATAGTATCTGAGCGTTAATTTAATCACACATTTACGTTTTACCGAGGGGGAAAATTTTGTATTTTTCAAGGATAAAATACGGCTTGCATCGTACGTACTTATCCTACGGATGTATCAATGTATCATACATATTTAACCCCCGGTACGATACGTATTTCTCCCACTACACTAACTACATATATGATTGTAAACCGAGACGGTGCCCGGGTGGTTCTGATGACCAATTTAAATCTTAACAAATATATTATAAAAATTGTAATAATCCCTCACAAGGGCACTGCACTCTTAATAGGAAAATGCCACACTGTGTAGAACAGCAATTTTACGATGGAATTTAAACTTCATCTGACAAATATCGCGAAAACTTAAAGTTTTGTGTGCTCCAACGGCCAGAATGAATGACTCAATCAAACAAAAAATTGTATCACAACGGGACAAGTTCCCATCCTCATACAATACTATAATACCTCCGCCACTGAGTGCTGCGCGCGATAATTCCCGACAGCTTGCTGGAGGGAACGCGCGGGCACGAAGTTGCGGAGGTATTATATTTTATAATACATTCCGGAGGCTTCATGAACGCATTTGGTTTCTTTGCGGACAAGATCGTATGATTTTGACAGTCACAATCACAAAAATGTTCTGTTCAGCAAAGGATATAGCAACTGACTAACGACTGACGTATAAGGAACTGGTTAAAATTAGGGACCGTGCCAACGCGTGCAGCATGGTGCGCGCACCTCTCCCACGCTTTCCAGTCACGTGACAAGAACTCTCATGAGAAAATATCCAGCCCGGGTATTATCAGTTTAAATATAGCGCGTCCCCGCTCATCAAGGTGACGGGGAGTCTGGGCTGATAATACCCTCGCTTCTCTTGCGGGAAAAATGAGCAAATTATCAGCCCTCGGTGTCCCCGAGTTTTAGTGGATATAATTCCCGGAAGGTATTATAAACACTATCGTCCCTAATGAAATAACAACACATGTATTGTCAAAAATACACTCTAGTGAAAGCCACACTCATCTCACTGATTTGTCTTCAGTATGAATTGTCCCTCCTTTGATGTAGTGGTGCTTGTTTGGGTCAGCTTCTTTCTTCTTATGCAGGTTTTGAACAAGAAGTCTGTGCTTAACACGATCCTCCAAAGAGCGGTCTGGACTAATGAAGACTGAGCTGAACTTCTCTGATTGTCGCAGCTTTCGAGCTTGACTGATTATTTGATAGGCTGTAAGTGTACTGGAACTGGACAGAGTAACCTTTGACTGTCCGAGTACTTTTCTCCTTCGACTTGCCAACTCTACTGAGCTCCATTGCTGGTTTCAGTCCAATCTCTTCAAAAATTTCTTCGACAGTTTTGTTCAAGTCTTTACTGGAATCTTTAGGCAAACCAAAAATCATAATGTTCTTGTTCCGGTCTTCTGCTTGCACCACAGACTTGACGACTTCCTTCAAAGTCTCGGCGGTAACTGAACTTTCAGGTTGACAAACCATGACGTTTTCCTGAACTGTATCGCTGTACGATTTAAACTGACTTTCTACCGTGTCTTTGACGACGGTCTGCACTGCCTGCAACTGTTTCTGCAACTGTTTTTCTTTGCAGTCAATTATTGATTCCTGAGCGCTGATGACCAATTTCTGATTCTCAATCAACTGATCCTTGATTGAGCTCAATCTGTTTTTCATCTTCTTCAAATTGTCATTTTGAAAGCGAACCAAATGAAACGATTCCGCGTCCGAAAAAAACGCTGCAAACTTTTCCTTATCCTCTAGATTTAATGTCCTTTTAGTCAAAAAGTGTTTGCACAATATAAAACAAGAATTGCGCCCGTTGTTTCGTTTTGGCGGACGCTAGATTTCCATTCACTATAACTATGAAAATAGGCTCCAATCAGCTCACTTCACAATAATAATATTGATACACATCATATCAGTACACTATTATCTTATTATACTACGCATGCCACGTACAAATTGGGCTTATTAAGTTATTACCTAATTGCTAATAAGTATCGTTAAAATACACTCGCGCCGCGCATTCATTGACAGGCTAGCTATATATACATCACATCTCCGCAAGCAATACTCGCGCGCTGCACTGCGCGCTAGTTGACATGGTAACTAACGGAAAGAAGTAAGGAAGGATCCTGACGACATATTTAAACCCACCTCTCGTTCTCCAAAATCCACGTTTTTCTGCAAAAACGTCCATTCGTAACCTTTCACTATTGCCTTTTTACAAAATAAAAGGGTGAACGGAAAAAATCGATTTTCGTTTGGAGACATTTTTTTAATACCGTGGAGAAAAACCCAGAAGGGCCACGCCCATATTGACCCAATAACGTAACCGACCCTTTGCTTCTGAAGGTCGTAGAGACTTCAAAATAGGCTTAAACGAAGCCGCATATGCATGTTTATATAGGAGTTATTGAGCAACACATGGCCTAAAATCCTTACTTTTCGAGAAATTCTCCAAAAACCATTTCACATTTTGGGCGTGGTGCTTAGCCCAGTTTACTAACTTTATAGGATCGTGATAGAGTCTTTAGACAGAGTGCAAAAGAACCGCAATTAGCATATTTATATATGACTTACGAAGAAACATATGCCTTAAAGTGCTTACTTTTTCAGTTATTGGCGAAAAACGGTTCCAGAAATCATGCAAAACTAGCTACTATGGGTATCTGGTAAATTGGGCTATGAAGGCCCTAAAAGTTTTTGAATGTGTGCAAATTGTGCAGAATGGCCATGTTTATATACAACTTATGAAGCAACATGTACCCTAAATTACTTACTTTTCGAGTTATTCGGGGAAAAACATTGTATTATGTCCATTTTCTACCTGCAAAATACAGTCTCACGAGCTCCTCTGCGCGCGCAAGGGAGTGACTTCGTGACGTCATCGCCAAAATAATACAAACGCTATCCCTGCGGTTTCTTTGCGTTCGCGACTATACCCATTTGTGATTCTCCTGTGTGGACGCAGGTATGACAAATCATATATCATCTTAAAGTACACACTCAGATTCGGAGATCACAACCTTAATCAGTTCTAGGGACTGTTCCTGGGTAGAGTTATGAAGGTTTAAAGCTTTCGTGCCGCGCAATCGCCCCAAAATGGCTAAAAATGTGTACTGTCGAAGAATAACTTTGCGCAGGGAGTGCGCGAGCACGTCAATTTGATAGTTAAAATTGTACCTTGAGTATCTAATTAACAGCTAAGTTCGCTAAGCGTAATGTCTTCACATGATCACCCGAGACTCGAATCGAGTTTGAAACCGACCCAGACCCATATTCACATTTTTTATCCGAAACAAGTATTTAAACAACTTTTTAGTGGTAATACAATAAAAATGGCTAACCGTAGGATGACTTGTTAGAACAACCATGTGGAGGTATCATTTTGTTAATAGTAAGTTCAAGTCATTTTGTACTCATAGTTGGATAATATCCGGTTGGAAGAGACAAGGACAAGTGAAACAAGGAAATTAGGAGTGAGGGCAAATTTTCATTTTCTTTGAAAAATAAAACATTTTAATTTAAGGTTCTAATCTCACATAAAAACAAATTAACATTTTGATGTGATATCAGAGAATTGTTCGAGAGGTAAGGTCTAGGTACTCTTATCTCATCGTAGAAAATCTTTGGCAGAACTTCACTGCAACTCCCAATCTGAAAGAAATTGAATTGTCTTAAAAAGTCTCATATAAAAACGATTACAGGGGTAGGGGTGTCCAGATTTTAGCTATTTTCATTTCACCTTGAATTCAGTAATTTCAGAATGGATATGGCCTGAGTTCCACCTACCCCGGAACATAAAATCACTACAGGGGTAAAGATTCTCGGTCTGGATTTTACCTGAATTTCAGTAATTTTGGGATGGGCGTGGCCCCTAGGAGTGGCCTGAGTGGGTTGAGAAGTCGAAACTTAATTTTTATGATGGTTTGGGACAAGTACTACCTATTTAAACACTAAAACATGTGCCACCTACTCCGGAACAAAAAGCATCACAGGGGTAAAGATTCTCGGTCTGGATTTTACCTGGATTTCAGTAATTTTGGGATGGGCGTGGCCCCTGAGAGTGGCCTGAGTGGGTTGGGAGGTCGAAACTTGATTTTTATGATGGTTTGGGATAGGCAGTACCCATTTTTATGCTAAAACATGGGCCACCTACCCTGGAACATAAATCGCATACGGGGGTAAAGATTCTCAGTCTGGATTTGTATGGGATTTGGCCTGGATTTCAGCTATTTTGGGATGGGCGTGGCCCCTGGGAGTGGACTGAGTGGTTTGATAGGTCGAAACTTGGTTTTTTAATGGTTTGGGATAGGCAGTACCCATTTTTATACTAAAACATGGGCCACCTACCCTGGAACATAAATCGCATACGGGGGTAAAGATTCTCAGTCTGGATTTGTATGGGATTTGGCCTGGATTTCAGCTATTTTGGGATGGGCGTGGCCCCTGGGAGTGGCCTGAGTGGTTTGATAGGTCGAAACTTGGTTTTTTAATGGTTTGGGATAGGCAGTACCCATTTTTATACTAAAACATGGACCACCTAACCCGGAACATAAATCGCATACGGGGGTAAAGATTCTCAGTCTGGATTTGTATGGGATTTGACATGGATTTCAGCTATTTTGGGGTGGGCGTGGCCCCTGGGAGTGGCCTGAGTGGTTTGAGAGGTGGAAACTTGGTTTTTATGATGGTTTGGGATAGGCAGTACCCATTTTTATACTAAAACATGGGCCACCTACCCCGGAACATAAATCGCATACGGGGGTAAAGATTTTCAATCTTGATTTTACCTGGATTTCAATTATTTTGGGATGGGCGTGGCCCCTGGGAGTGGCCTGAGTGGGTTGAGAGGTCGAAACTTGGTTTTTATGATGGTTTGGGATAGGCAGTGCCCATTTCTATACTAAAATATGGGCCACCTACCCCGGAACATAAATCGCATACGGCGCGGGGGTAAAGATTCTCAGACAGGATTTGTATGGGATTTGACCTGGATTTCAGCTATTTTGGGATGGGCGTGGCCTGAGTGGTTTGAGAGGCCGAAACTTGGTTTTTATGATGGTTTGGGATAGGCAGTACCCATTTTTATACTAAAACATGGGCCACCTACCCCAGAACATAAATCGC
The DNA here is from genome assembly GCF_026151205.1 of Bolinopsis microptera. Taxonomy (NCBI): domain Eukaryota; kingdom Metazoa; phylum Ctenophora; class Tentaculata; order Lobata; family Bolinopsidae; genus Bolinopsis; species Bolinopsis microptera. Next base: position 5,896,003 of record NC_087076.1, read on the forward strand.
ATACGGGGGTAAAGATTTTTAATCCTGGATTTCAGCTATTTTGGGATGGGCGTGGCCCCTGGGAGTGGCCTGAGTGGTTTGAGAGGTGTAAACTTGGTTTTTTTTGATGGTTTGGGATAGTCAGTACCCATTTTATACTAAAACATGGGCCACCTTACTCCGGAACATAAATCGCATACGGGGGTAAAGATTTTCAATCTTGATTTTACCTGGATTTCAGCTATTTTGGGATGGGCGTGGCCCTGGGAATAGCTTGAGTGGGTTGAGAGGTCGAAACTTGATTTTTATGATGGTTTAGGACAGGTACTACCTATTTCACCACCAAAACATATTCCAAAATCCTCTTCATAAACCAAGCGAACGCGTGTGCAGTTATAAATTGTGCGCGCGCGCCAGCCTTTCTGTCAAAGTGTGGCTAAACAAATTTTTTTTCAACACGAAAATCTTGAAATTTGCTAGTTTCAGAAGATAAATCCATCAATTTCCATGAATTTGGGACATTGGGACATCGAAGTGTTTGCTGTATTTAAGTGCTGGGAATTGGGTTAAGCCTCCATTCGATAAAAATTTCCATTTATGCCATAAAACGTATGCCATTTTATGCCATTTTATGCCATTGGTACCCCCCCCCCCCTGATATAAACCCGCAAAAGTGTTATTTAACAAGGGCAGTTACCTGCTCTGTCCAAGCGGCCGGGCAGGTTGTTCAGAGGGTCTTTGTTATGGTTGCCGGGCAACATGTTGTTCTGGTTGCCTGGTCACAGGTTCCTCTTCGTCACAGACCATGTGCAATGTGCATGGCCTCCACAGACTGAGTACTGGCGCTCCGTTCTCTCACACACTGCTGCTTATCAGAGGGGCGGGCTGGTTGGGAAAGTACTGGTGACCATCTTTCGAGGGAGAGAGTGGCATGGTGGGTCATGTGGTTCAGGCTCACCATATCAACGGGGCCCTCCTCTTCTCCCTCTCGTAGTCTCGTTCCTTGTTCCGCATCATAACTACTACAGTCACGTCTCCACCCTAGTGAGATATAGTGTTAATTGAGGAATAATATTTCTTTCTGAACTTCATAATGTGGTGAAATCAGCAAGTAACATCAAACAGGCAATTTTTGGTGAACATGATGAGTAAGGTACATGGAAAATGGTAACTTTTGGTGAACATGGCGAGTAAAGTACATTAAAATTGGGAAATTTTGTTAGATATGGCGAATGAGATACCTCAAAACTGGTAACTTCTGGTGAAATTAGCGAGTAAGCTACACTAAAACTGGTAACCAAATAGGTAACTTTGGGGTGAAAATGACAAGTAAAGTACACCAAAACTGGTAACTTTTAGTGACCATGGCATGGTGCGAGCTAGGTACATAAAAACTGGTTACTTTTAGTGAACATGGCGAGTAGAACGGGGACCCTAATGATCCAAATACTTATCGACCAATATCCATATTCCATACTCCCCTTACTTGGGAAATGTATAGAATACTTTGTTAACCAACAGCTTACCGAGAACATTGAAACAAATAAACTGCTCACCAACCAGTTATGGAAGTGACAATGACTTGGTGAATGTTGTCCAGAAATACGAAGGTCACTTGAGACGAACTCGTAGTTTTAGTGAAAGTGAGAGTCAGCAAGCCACAAACTCCACCACAGCACCGAAAGGAAAAAACTGTTTCAGTTTGTGAAGAAAACGGGATCTACGCTTAGATCTCGCCTCGTTACATCTAAACAGCTTGCCTTAGGTGCTAAACATGGTAAAACTGAACCCTGTCACAGAAGAAACTGCAAGTGTTGTAAAATGATCATGAGTAAGGACTCCATCACATCAAATGGCAAAAAGATCAAATCAGCCCCTGGTTGTTGCAAGAATATTAGTATAGAAGGACAGCGACTAGTGAAAAGTGAACATGAACGATTTTTAGGTGTCATTATTGACTCAAAACTTAGCTGGAGCCAGCACATTAAACAGTTAAAGACTAAAATATCCAGAAATGCAGGCGTAATGATGAAACTTAAAAGTTCCATTCCGAATAAAGCTAAAAAAATGCTATACAATAGTTTAATTCAATCTCACCTGTATTACTGCGCTACTGTTTGGGGTACTAAATCTTTAAATTCCATTCAGTCTTTATTCTCTGCTCAAAAGAAAGCTATTCGCGCCACTGATTCAGAATATCATAACTATTTTTACGACCAAGAAAAACGTAAACTACCATCTCACACAAAATCCATCTTCAACAAAATAGGAATTTTGGCTCTTCCTAATCTCATTGCTAAAAGCTGTCTAACTTTGATGCACAAGGTTTATATGGGAGTAGCACCATCGAGTATCTGTAGTATATTTGAAAAATCACCGCTTAGACAAACGGAAAGGAGAAATCCAAAGTATTTTGAAATTAAGTTCAACAGATTACGGATCACCGATTATAGCATCTCTAACGTAGGACCACGATTATATAACAACACGATAAACGAAATAAACAAAATCCTTCCCTTCAACGTACCTAAGTTACAAGATAAGTTTATTAATTCATACAAGGACAACATTGTACGTTACTTACTGGACAAACAAAAACTTGACCTAGAAAACCTTTCGTGGACGGACAAGAACTTTGTCCTTTACAACTTTTAAACAAAATATTAGCAAAATATAACAGCTGTAAGAATCCTAAACGTTAGTGCACTGTGCAGTCAAATAAATGAACTGCGATAATGCATTTGACAGTCAGTCACTGCAATTTATTCTGCAACTTATTTTTCAATTTTCACTGCCACACTTAGGCTTATCTTGCCTACACATTTAAAAAAAAAACGAAATTCCTTGCGCACCGCGTACTAAAATTACTTGGATTTCTACCGCTTTGATAAATGACTACATGAAGATGGGGAGTTAATATTGTTGATTTATATAATATAGATTATTTATTCTTTAGTGTAGATTAACTTTATTTTTATATATTTTACCAAGTGTGAAGGATCAACCATACGTTATTGATATTTTTGAAATATTTAATGATACATTGATATAATAATAAATTATTGTAATATTTTTATTGAGGCACATGCCACCCCATCGCGGGTTTACTACTACCTATAACATCATCTATCTTGTACAGTGTTCGATTTGTAAGAAAAACTATGTGGGTAGGACTATTGATAGCTTGCATAAAAGGATGGACGGACACTGGTCCAAATTTTATGAAATCATTGATGGTAGAGCATTTGATATTACTAGTGATGAGTATAGCCTAGGAGTTCACTTGATTGACTACGGTTTAGGAGTACATTATACATACAGATTTTAATGAAACTTTTATAACTTTTATTTTAGAGAATTGCAGTCCCAGTACACTTGAAGTAAAAGAAAATAACTACATACATTTGCTTAATTCTCTTAGACCTTTTGGCCTTAATACTGTCAATCCCTTTGGATTACCTATATTCCATAAACCTTAATATGATCTTTTTACCTTTTTCGGATTCTTAATTTTGTAACGGCTCGAGTTTCACTAACCTTTTAACATTTTTTAGGTTCAATGTCACTGGAGATGACTACAATCGAAATATATTTGGCAAGAATCTGAATGTTTTCAGTGTTGAAAGTTTAGTTTCTTAAATCCTGGAGTAGTCATTCGTGTCCCTGATATTTGGGTTAATTCTAACTCTCCTGCTCACCAACCATCAGTTTGGATTTAGGAATAATCAAGGATCTGAGAATATTCTTCCGCCCCGAGGTTCGAGACCTGGAACGGCCCTAAGGAACAAATTTGGCTTGGGTAGACTTTCTGAATACGAGGCTTTCTGAATATGAGGCAGTTTTGCGCAATTGACCACGCCTTTTTTGGCACTTTCGCGATATATAAACCCACATATCTCAATTTCTGATTGGAGAAAGGAGATCAATGCAAAATGGGTATGAAAATGACCAGAATCATCACATTTAGGGGGTAGAACCTGGTTTCAAAGTCCTCACGCTTAAGGTTGATGAGTTATGTGACCACGCCCTTCTACGCGTACGCTCTCGCGAGTAACAATTGTCACACTTATTTCATGATATGATCTCAGCTTCTGATGGGAGTAAAGTATGTCCATTTACTACATGTAACAATAGATTAGCAGAACAGTCTACTGCTTGTTTATTTGCAGATGACAGTGCACTATATTTTGATAATATCACTTGAGGCTCGTCTGACAATGTAGTAGAAGTAGTATAAAGATTTTATATGAATGGCTTAGAATTAACAAGCTGAGATTAAATGTTTCAAAATCCTCATTCATAGTATTCGACAAATGTCCTAATCTTGATAGACTGTCGATCCCTCTTGATTTGGAACATGGCAGTCTTCACATAAATCCCAGAAATACCTAGGTCTGGTAATAGACAACCTGTTAAACTTTCAGGACCATATAATATTGATTATGTAAGATCATGTTACTAGGAGAATAGGAGCATTATTATAATCTAGGTTTTAAAAAACTACATACTTCCACTGAAATATAGAAAAATGTTTGTAAACGCTCTTATGCTTCCTCAATTTGATTACATGGATATTATAGCTGATTTTACATTTTGAATGCTTTCGACTAGTTTCTAGTACAATTGCCCACAATTTAATACTCTGTACTTAGATTACAAACTAACTCACCTAGCAAAAGGGATCGGAGAGAGCGAACAGGACTGTTGTGTTATTATCCCATAACGTCAGAATGTATAGTAGTTCATCTTGAGAAGAAAACATTTCCACTTATACTCTTCATCACATTCTGACAAATATTTATCATTGATATATAGTATAATTACACAGCAGACTTCTATTTTGATTTGAACGGGTCATGTTTCAAGCAAATTAGGAGCCCTTACCACTGCCGTAGATTATAAGTCCATATTTTAGCAACCATATTTTAGGAATGCTGCATTCTGGACGGCATTGTTTTTCAGATCAATTCACCTGGACAAAAATAATAATTGAGTAGTTACCCTGTCTTCACTGCAAAAATTATTCGGTGAATAAAAGATTATTATTCCCATTATTATCACTTATCAAACGAGATAGCTACAACAAATATCATCAAGTGTCTAGACGAAAGGTTTTACCTCTATTCTCTGGTTGCTACTTGCGGGTTGGTTGAACATTTTAAAGTCAGCGAGTGCCAGCGGTAATCGATTACAATTCAACAATGAAAGATACCAGCTTACGTGCATTGCATGACTCAATAACAAGTAACCTTAAACTCAGTTTTAATTCTCAAAACGAAAATATTTACTCCGCAAACGTTTACAAAGTTTGCAATTTGGATAAAGCTTGGATGCGCGGCTTGACTACTTGACTAGAATTACATAACATTTTTAAAAAAATTTCTAATGTAATGTCTTATTTCAATTTTTTTTTCTCCAATCAATGTTAATGACCAAAACTCTATTAAGCATACTATATACTAGTGTAGCGTAAAAATTATACTTATATATTAATCATACCAATACCATAATTATCAACACTGAACGGCATATTTTGTATTTGTCATGAGCAAATAAAATAAACTACCGTCAATCATTAATTACGAACAGTGGATCCATTAAATAAAAAAATTTAATCGTTTATGAAATGACCACTTGTATATTTGAATGACAATTATTGCCAAATTTGGAAAACTAAAGTTTAAATTGATAATGAAATATAATTTGCAATTAGTCGTTGTTGCATTGCGCGCGGCGCGAGTGACCGTCCGTTTGACACACTCGCTGCTAATAATGTATGCGTCTAATTCATCATAAATGGAAGGCGCGCCGGTGTAATTTTTGCGCGCGAATTTACGATTTAAACGAAAAGAAACTGCAGGGATTTACACGCGTTAGAGAGCAGTTAGAGATTTAGGAATTTTGACTCGTTGCTCAGTTTGCTATTTGTCACAATCTGTCAAATATATGAGGATAACTTTTTTTTGAGTTAACTGGTCCTTTATATATATATTATATATTAACCCTTCGGATCGTTGTTTTATCTGAAAATGATTTACACTTGAAAGCTCCCGCTAAGCAAACTGTTTGTATTACTTATATTTGTAAGGGTCTGCCCACACTACGCCTCTATTCCCCGAATTTCTGCCCACACTACGCCATGTGGCGACGGGCCACATGGCGTGGGTCATCATCATGACGTAGGTCAAAATGCACAGTTTACTGGGCCGCGCTCAGCCTGTCATTCCGCCGAATCTCTATGTTTATGAACATAATAGCCTGAGGTCCCCAGGTAAGGCGCAGTGTGTTTAGAGCTCCCGCCAGTTGGCGTGGAAACTCTCGGGTACGGTAATATAGATGCCACATGGCCCGATTAACCTAAACACACTGCGCCACTATAATTGGCGTGGATTTTCCTGTGCATTTTGACCCACGCCATGACCCACGCCATGTTACCTGAGGACCCCAGGCTTTTAATAGAGATTAGGCGGAATGACAGGCTGAGCGCGGCCCAGTAAACGCCATGTGGCCCGTCGCCACATGGCGTAGTGTGGGCAGAAATTCGGGGAATAGAGGCGTAGTGTGGGCAGACCCTAAAGCTGAAAGCTCGGACCGCCTCTAACTGGCCGATCCCTGTTTACTTGTCGTGTAGCAGGGGACCAGATAGAGCTAAACAAGTAAGCGAGGTAGTCAATATAATATTGTACTCCCATCTCTGCATATATAACTACTAACCAAAAGGAAAATAGCCTTTTGTTTTGAAATTGTTTTGAATTTGTTTCAGGGATAGCAGTTGACCAACTAACTAGAACCTGTGAACAAACGTTTGAGGGGGTCCCGACCACCTGCAGCCATGCCAGTGCTCGGGGTGCAGCCATGCCCATATTTGGTCAATTTTTAGTTGTGGACAAATTGTCACTCCCAAAAAGCTGGATCCAAGTCTTTGGCTCTTTGCCAAGGTCCATCCAGTCAGTGTTCTTAGTGAACAGTACGTTCATGGTAGCTTGTAAACTGTCAGCAGATGTTAAAGACCCGCTAATGTGTGATTATCTTGTAACACAAAGAAAGAAGTTGGAGCACATCCCCAGACCAACAACATAACAATGTTTTATTCATGAGCATTTCAAGCAGAGTGTTCCTGCTTTGTTGTGGCAAGTAAACCCAATGCTAACTCCCCATAAACAGAGGATTAAAACAAGGGTCATTATGTCATTAGAAAAGACCGATTACCCTCGGTCAGAGTGTCGAACGTGAGGGAGCTGCACCTTTGGTTTATTTCTAGGACACACTCTTGACTCTACGATCAAGTTGAACAAGGCACAGTAATTTCTTGGCATGTTATTATCGATAGTCAGATAGTCATCAGGCCACCAATTTGTTTCTACTTCCACTGCATTTCTCTTAAGAGTGTCTTGAACGTGAGAGATCAGCCAGTTTTCCTCTGCGCTGTTGGGACAGATCGCTAATAACACTTTTGAATTTACTAATCACATTCCTAACCCTCCTCATTAGTAAGGTCGAAATTATTTTCATCCTTGAATCGGGGTATTTTTGCAATTCTGTTATATCATTCTCTTCGCTATCCTCGCCAATCTTAAATCCGGATATTTCTCAGTCTACTCCACAAAATTTTGTATTCAGATTACATTCTTACATTGGTAAGTCGTATATATTCTGACTGTTATCTAGCACTAATTATCGGATCATCCACACCCGACCCGGTGACTTTGATAGCTACGATCAGGTGACTATGAGATATTAACCGTTTCTCCTCACCATGATGCTGGATTCTGAACCAAATCTGCGATAGACTTAGAGTAGCATAAACTAGTTTGAACGATTTTTTGTTGACCGTTCCATGTTTCCTGGCCTGTGGAAATCTGGGTATAATATTTATTTTTCTTAAGACGTACAATACAATGATATTACTCCATTGCATTTTCAATATCCAGCCGTGAGATTAGTAATTACCCAGCAGTGCAATTAGTGATTGAGATTCATGAGTTTTTCGCTTTATAGTACAATAAGTGCAATTATATTAATATAACAAATGTTACCAATTTTCAGTGTGATTAGGACATTTTAATTAAGCTCGTTTGAAATTTAACTGGCAATAAAAGCCCTCGCACGCTCGACCACTTAATAACATAATATTAACAACAAAGGTTGTTATTGTAATTAATGTTGTATTCACTATTATACAGTTGTCAAATTTTTGTTAGGAAAAAATAAAAACAAAAAACTCGTACCACCCGACCGATTTTTGAACACTCCATTTCGCGACTTTGCTGAATGTACTTGCAACAGTTCACGCTAAACGTCTCGGCGCTTGCTTTTACTAATTCGCTCGCCTTAAAATTATCACGTGACTTTGGTTTTCATGGTTTTGCAGCCGAACAAAACTATTTTTCAAAACCCCTAATCCCAACCCTAACCCTAACAGTAACCATACCCCGAAGCTATCCATATGCCACAACCCTTACCTTAAACATTAGAATTCGTCCCGTGACGAAAACAGTTTTTTGCTCGTAATTCTCCAGGGAAATAATTTTACCCTACGTCATGGTATATAATCTTATAATGTGGGTGACTCGATATATAGTGCTAGACAGCGCTATATAGTGCTAGACAGCGATATATAGTGCTAGACAGCGATATATAGTGCTAGACAGCGATATATAGTGCTAGACAGCGATATATAGTGCTAGACAGCGATATACAGTGCTAGACAGAGATATATAGTGCTAGACAGCGATATATAGTGCTAGACAGCGATATATAATGCTAGACAGCGATATATAGTGCTAGACAGCGATATACAATGCTAGACAGAGATATATAGTGCTAGACAGCGATATATAGTGCTAGACAGCGATATATAGTGCTAGATAGCGATATATAGTGCTAGACAGCGATATACAGTGCTAGATAGCGATATATAGTGCTAGACAGCGATATATAGTGCTAGAGAGCGATATATAGTGCTAGACAGCGATATATAGTGCTAGATAGCGATATATAGTGCTAGATAGCGATATATAGTGCTAGATAGCGATATATAGTGCTAGATAGCGATATATAGTGCTAGATAGCGATATATAGTGCTAGATAGCGATATATAGTGCTAGACAGCGATATATAGCGCTAGATAGCGATATATAGTGCTAGATAGCGATATATAGTGCTAGACAGAGATATATAGTGCTAGACAGCGATATATAGTGCTAGACAGCGATATATAGTGCTAGACAGCGATATATAGTGCTAGACAGCGATATATAGTGCTAGACAGCGATATATAGTGCTAGACAGCGATATATAGTGCTAAATAGCGATATATAGTGCTAAATAGCGATATATAGTGCTAGACAGCGCTAGATGTCGCCCACAAAAAGGCCACAAATTCTGTGTAAATAGCACTAGCTGTCGCCTGGCGACAGTGTTGCGTAACTAGCGTCATTTAGCGCCAGTTAGCGTCATCTAGGATTGCATTTAACGTCATTTCACGGTAGATGATGCTAGATGACGAATTTTAACAATCGCGTCGGTTAAGGTACTTCTCTGTCGTTAGATTAAAGGAACAATGAAAATATTATGTTTAGCCCAAATCTGCCTGTTCTGTACCATACTGCTTGCTACTAAACCTCTCCTCTGTCTCTAGATTAACAGAACAATGACAGTTTGTTTAACCCATATCCGCGTGCTTATTATTCGGTTGTATTTGCTTCCATGTGGAATGCAGTGGATATTTTATCCACAATTTATTTATTGGCATTATTTATTTTGTTTTATCGCTGATAGTGACCAAAATCTAAGTAAGCTTTTAGTTTTTCCAAACTACGATATGAGGATTATTCTGATATCATGTTTGATATGGTGAGAGCTATATCATTATATTATATTTACATTTAGACTTAGAGGGGTGATGAGTTATATATTTCTAGATATTTTAGTATTTTTGTGGGCTCTGGAAGTCAAAAACTGACTATTTTAACCAGCTTTGGATCGTTGTTTTAGCTGAAGACGATGAACACATGTATTTTGTAAGCTCCCGCTAAGCAAACTGTTCGCATCACTTATATTTGTAAAGCTGAAAAGCACGGTGTGTGTGTGTGTGTGTGTGTGTGTGTGTGTGTGTGTGTGTGTGTGTTTGTGTGTGTGTGTGTGTGTGTGTGTGTGTGTGTGTGTGTGTGTGTGTGTGTGTGTGTGTGTGTGTGTGTGTGTGTGTGTGTGTGTGTGTGTGTGTGTGTGTGGTGTGTGTGTGTGTGTGTGTGTGTGTTTTTACACTTAATTAAGTAGCATAAATTGGTTTGTACAGAGTACCGTATCAAAATGGAACAGCGAGGTTTATTGAACAAAATCAATCTTTTGTTGACCGGTCCATGTTTCCTGGCCTGTAGAAATCTGGGTGTTATAATATATTTTTCTTGAGACGCACAATACAATGATACTACTCCATTGCATTTTAAATATCCAGCCGTGAGATTATTATAGTAACCTAATATTAGTGATTCATGAGTTTTTCGCTTTATAGTACGATAAGCAACATAATATAATAAGTCTTACTGGGCCGCGCTCAGCCTTGTCATTCCAATCTCTATTCGTTGTTTATGAACATGATAGCCTGAGGTCTCCAGGTAAAATAAGTCAAACTGTTACAATATAATTGCAGCAGTGAAGCTGTACAATTACAATTTGATAATAGCAATCACTTTCAGTGTGATTAGGACATTATAATCAAGTTCGTTTGAAATTTAACGGGCAATAAAAGCCCTCGCACGCTCGACCACTTAATGATATAATATTAACAATAAAGGTTGTTATTGTAATTAATGTTGTATACACTATACTGATACAGTTATCAATTCTTTTATGAGACAATATGAATAAAAACAAGAAATTCGAACCACCCAACCGGTGTCTGAACACTCCAGTTCGCGACCTTCATTCTATGTTTAATTTTAATGTAAAATGCGGGTTAATTATATATTAATATACTTTTGTGCAACATTATTCCCTTATAATTGCATAATTGTATAATTAGTAGAACTTTTTTCATCTAATTATGAATCATATTCCTTATCCCATCACGTGACCCTACCCTCCAAATTGACAAAGTATTTACCGTCCCGCTACCTATCTTCTTTTGTATTTAGATTAACTTACTAACTTACTAACTTATACATTTTTTCAACATATTCGACTGTTCGGTATATTTTATTTTACTTATTTAGGATTTCTAGAGTTGATGAGAATTTAGGTACGATTTTAACAACGACGATGAGCTTCGTGATCTTATGTTTGATAAGGTAAGAAATGCTGTTATATTTGTTTTCTTTTTTCAACAAATTGTTCTATTTGATTTAAATTAATATGTAACACTTTGGTGAGGACCAGATATAATATAAATTTTAACCAAAACCTAAAATTGGGTAGAGTGGACCGTTGCCAGTGTTTCATATTTCCAAACAAAAGGAAATTATATCAATTTAAATTACCGTTTATATCGTACTAAAATGCAAAATGATACAGAGAATGAAATCGGTCATTCGCTTTCCCCTCTCATATTACAGCCTGCAAATTTTTACGAGCTCAGTTACCATAATAATAATAATAATAGGATTATGGCCACATAGCCATCTCGACAAAACTTGAAACCCAACTGCACTCTACGCTTTTGCAGTTCGCACAATATTATCAAAAAGAAAAATGTTCCTATCCGGAACATGTAATGATTAATTATTTTTAGGACGTTAACATGTAGTTCTGAATTTAACAATCAAGAAACATTGATTGCTCGGTATTTAGCAATCAATGGGTTATTAGACATGAAATATGCATATGAATCATGCTCACATGTATTTATTTTTGACATCAAGGTTTCGCTGAGATCCCAGAAGTGACCCTTTGACGATGCTCCACTCGCTATCAGTTCATTTTTTAACATTGAAGTCGAGCTTTGAATGCGTCTACTGAACTGGCCTCTTTAACCGAACTTGGTACTTTGTTCCAGTAATTGGCAACACGGTTACTGAGGACCTGATTTCCTCTTTTATCTTTTAGGATCTTACACTATTAGTTTCCATGTTGAGGTGAGTATCATGTGATCCACCCTCGTGTCTGCCCTTTTTAGGAAAGTCCTCTCATCCTCTGCCATATTCTCCCCCATCCTCATCTCTTTTACCAGACACAATAATTGCTTGCAAGGCCCTGATGGGGTATAAGATACTCTTAGCAGGGTATTTAAGAGGATACTGGCTGATGGGGTATAAGATACTCTTAGCAGGGTATTTAAGAGGATACTGGCTGGGGAGTGGGGATTGTGATCATACTGTGAGCCTCTTTATAATACCGGGGTTATTTTGCATTTCCGAGAGTTATATAGATGGATGGCTGTAGTTGTAATCAGATCTAAATATAGTTTCTTCTAAAACGACCATGGTAAATGAACAACGAATAATCGTATACAATTTATTTTTTTCTACCTGCAGTTTAACGCTGGTGCTTAATCATGGAGTGAGAACTGAGGACACAGAAGATGTAGAAACTGTAAAGGAAAACCAGGGTGAGTCACTGCCATAACTCTGTAATCCTCTAAAATATACTTTTAATACGGTATTTAATAATATCTTTGGATAAAAACGTCTTAGAAACATTTGCAATTCTGCAGCACAGAAAAACGTTCAACATGACCACATTAAGATAACATTCCTTTAGTATCACAATTCACATGCAATAAAATCGTAAGTTTTGATGTAATTGCAAAATGCTTCATCCAGTTTCAGAAGCTCATTCCAGCTATCTCAGAAGACTGCCTTGTTACTCCTTTAGTTATCTCAAACTCCTTCAATTTCAAACTTTATATAATATCTAACCATCTTCTTAAAGCTACCACAAATAGTTTTATGAGTTCACATTTCTAAGATAAAGATGAAAAAATATTTACCTAGCCTGCTAGTCTTTTGCTTAATTGCTCGCTTCTCTCTTCAGCTGTTGGATCAGAATCAAGTGGAACTACTGCGAAATCTAGTTCAGCTGTTGGATCAGAATCAAGTGGAACTACTGCGAACTCACCAACACACGAGACTTCAGATCCCACAGAGACACCTCTCCCAAGTTAGTATGCTAGTTTCTTAGTTTTATTGTATGAGTTTACATATTCTTAGTTAAACTACTACTAGGTCGAAACTAAGTCCGATCTACGCCAGATAACCCCCTCCATATATCCCTGTCCCGCATCAGGGTTCGCAGTTCCTCTTTCGAGTTTATCCCAACTTCCTTCAGTAACATAGACAAATAGCTTTGTATCGTTCGGCCTTGCTGTGCTCTACCATGCAGAAGTTACCATATGTCTTATATATAATAACATCTATAAACAAAAGAGCACCTAAAGAGGCTCAGCAAAGTGCTGGCCTATTTACGCTTACGAAGACTCATTCGTTCAATATGTCTCAAAGTAAATAAACTCCTCCATCCTACTCTATCTCTTGCTAAGTTCACTAATTTGGTAAAATCATCTTCATTTTTCAAATAAATTTGTCTCTTAAATAGGTCCTTTTTTCACAATAATATCATACAAATTAGTCCTGTGTCTACCCACTCGTCCCTTTAGCGTTTGACATCCTAGTGTAGCAAATAGCAGAGACTGGTAGGCAGGCGTTTCGTTGTCACTGCGTAGAACATGACCTAGCATTGTCCACCGTGCCTTTTCCACTCTCTCGGAAAGGGGCCTGGTCTGGGTACGAGCGTAGAGGGCCTTGTTAGATATTGAGCTAGGCCAATAGATGTGTAGGATGCGCTTCAGGTGCTTCCTCTGAACAACATCTACAGACTCTAGAACATGCTGAGGTACAGCCCAGCAGCAGCAGTTGTACAGGAGCACTGATACTACTAGTGAGTCGTAGAGTTTGATCTTTCTCTTCTCAGTTATTTGACTCCTCTCTGATCCCTGGCACCACAGCTTGTCAAATGACCAGAAGGCAGTGTTAGCTTTATTTATTCTATTAGTAACATCCTGCTCTGATCCAAGCTTATAACCAAGAAGCGTCTCGTTTCTCCACTCCTCTTTTCCTCTTAGCTCATTATCCCACTCGTCACAGGCACCAACTTCTTCTAAATACACTTTGGTAAACTTTGTCTTTGTGTCATTGACAAAGAGACTCCATTCACTGAGAATATTCTTGGAGATCTGAAAGATATCCTGTAACTCCTCCATATCTTCACCAATCTTCTCTACATCGTCTGAATAGCCGGACTCAAGAGGCATGTGGTTATCGGCTATCGGAGGGTTGGGTCTTGAGGGGAGGACTGCTCTTATGTGCACTACAGCTCCAGCTAGATTGAGGGCAAACAATTTACCAGCTGTGCTGTCTCCTTGGGAGTTGGGAGGCTCCTATGTTGAAAGAGAACATCTCTGAGTCAGTAGAACACACTCTGACTACAGCTAGAGTGGTGTTAGCCATGAGGTATTGTACAAGCCTCAGGTCGTCTCTGGAGCATCCTGCAGCTTCTAGTAGTCTGATTGTTGTACCTCTGCGGATGGTATTGAAGGCAGCTGACATGTCAATACTCACTTTGTTCCATTCAAACTCCTTCTTCATTACTACAGATATGAGCATGCTCTGTGCCCAAACTAGGTCGGCACAGCTCCTGCCAGCTTTGTAGGCAGCTTGGAACGGTCCGGTGAAGCTGTCCACAGCTCTCTCTATTCTGTTTAGCACTATCAGTGACAGGATCTTTCTAGAAACATTCAGCAGGGTCAATGGTCGTATCGACTTAACTGGGCCGCGAGTTTTACCAGGCTTAGCCAGTGGTGTGAGGATGCCTGCTCCTATTGCTTCAATGTGAATGTTTTTCTCGAAAGACTCGTTGAACACTTTAGCTAGCTCTTCATGAAGGAGGGGGTTGTTCAGGGCTTTCATGACCTCGCCAGGAACTTTATCAATACCCACTGCTTTATACCAGACTTGAGTTTACTGATGGCTCTCTCTATCTCTGCAACGGTGATGGGACTGTTAAGGCTAGAGGGGGGGTCAAGGAAGGCAGGAAGGGTAGGCTCATCGGCGTCGTTGAACTCAGCTTCAAAGTACTCCTTAATAATCCTCGCTTTCTCCTCATTAGTACCTGCGATATTCCCAGCAGAGTTGTGGACGGTTAGGGCTGGTCTAACATATCCTTTGGCGAGTATCTTAGAGGCTCCAAAGTATCTCCGGCCGTCGTCTGTGTTGTTTATCTCTTCGACGAGTGTGTCAGCACTGCGGTTATTGATATCTCTGAGTCTCTTTATGATCTTACGTCTTAGCTGGTTGATGTTGGTCTTGACATGCTTCCTGTTGGTCGGGAATTTGTTTTGCATATTCGCAATCATCAGCTGCTTGCGTTCAAGTGACAGTTCAGCGATCTTAGGATCAGTACTGAAGGATTTGTGCTTTTTTTGGAGGTATAGTTCCTAGCACCTCGTCAGCAGTGTTATAGGCATCTGTTATCAGGTTGTTGAGGTCATCGTTGGGGTTGCCTATCTTGGGTCTCATTCTTACTTTCTTCTCAAACGTACTCAGCATCTTCTTCTTAACTCCATGATCTTGTAGTCTCTTGAGGTCAAGCTTTCTGGACGTCTTGTGCTTCTTATGGACAAGTTACTTCTGGTGGAGTGTGACGCGAGCGACTACAGGCTTGTGATCTGATTTGAGTAGGGCTCCTCCGTATGAACGAGCGTCCGTGATATTCACTTTGTAGCTAGATTTACAAAGGATGTAGTCAATCTGCTTGTAGTATTTCACGGTCTTGTCAGGGTCACCTCGGGCTGTAGTAGTACCGTGCCATGATGTAATGTGACGAGCTGAATGTTTGAAGCTTGTGTTACAGGCATAAAAATCCTTCTCAATCATAAAATCAAGCAAACGTTGGCCATTGCTGTTACGTTGACCGACTCCATACATACCCATATTGCGTGATAAACCAGAAAGGATGTCACCATCTGATTTACGACCCAGACGAGAATTAAAATCCCCGGCTATAAACACATCGTAATGAGCAGGAATATTGTCAAGTGCAGAATTCAGATCAGCGTAAAACTCCTCTAGAATGGTGTTGGAATCACCTGTACAATCAGCATCCTCTACATTTTTCATGGTGGGTCCATACGCGTTAATGAGTCTGAAATAAGTCAATGTACCGTTTTTTGAATTAAGTCTGAAGTTGATGAAAGCAACTCTGTTACTGACACGTCTCCAATCAACAACTGATTTTCTGAGCTGAGGGCTGATTAGAAACCCCAAACCGTGATGATAAAAACCTTGAGGTAACTGTTCAAATAAAATAAGACTGTAGTTCATTAAGTCAATTTCAGCATAGTCCTGGCATTTAGTTTCCTCCCCGAAATCAAAACCATACCTTTTAGCGTCCATAACAAGCTGCTCCTTTTTAAGGTCCTTTGTTAACCCATGAACGTTCCAACTAGCGATACTTAGCATAGACATCATAGCAATTATGGGTAAATTTACTGTAGTTGAGGTAGATTGAGAGTACAGGCGACGATCTTTTAAGGGACCATAGGTGTCACATGTCTCCCCCAGCTTAGGCACGGGCATCACTCCTGTGCGACCATCCTAAAAATATAATAAAATATAATATATAAAAATTTTACCAAAACCCATAATCATGGGTAGAGTGGACCGCTGCCAGTGTCTCTATTTCCCAAATAAAAGGAAATGATATTAATTTGATTGACCGTTCTCAAATGCAAAATGATACCGAGAATGAAATCGGTCGCTCGCTTTTCCCATTCATTCACAATCACGGCTTACGAATTGAAATAAGTTTCGATTGATTACATCAATCAGATGCTGTAAAAATCTCTTTGGGTTGCGTTCGGGTCGATACCTAGTATTTCGGGGTAAGGGTGGTAGTTATTACTTATTGAATTAGCTGAAGTTTATTGAATCTTTATTGCCGAGTACAGCTGCCTTTGGGTAGTTCTTCTTAATCTATTACAATTGTAAATGAATGGGAAAAGCGAGCGACCGATTTCATTCTCGGTATCATTTTGCATTTGAGAACGGTCAATCAAATTAATATCATTTCCTTTTATTTGGGAAATAGAGACACTGGCAGCGGTCCACTCTACCCATGATTATGGGTTTTGGTAAAATATCATCTCTTTTTGATTATAATGTCAGGGTACTTTATAAAGTCGAAATATAAACTGATATCTTCATTAATAAGGAGGAAGTTTCAACAATTTCGAAATTTTTCCTTTAAAAACATTTCCTTGTGTTTAGGTAAGCGAATCGTTCGATCACTGACTGAATATGCCACTTAATACTCATTCAAGTTGGCATTAAATTCATATATAATGACATTAAACTGTCGTGGCAAAGCAGAATTTGTTGGAAATCACGAATGAGCAAAATTCTCACCTTTCGCACGTGTAAACTTTGAGCGGACGTTGCGTGCGCATCCAATATTAAATCGCCGTAAATTTTTGCATGTAATTGTTTTATATATAGCTTAATAAGCATGCAAAGTTTAAAAGTATTTCAAGAAGAACTGTAATCACAACGGCACTCTAAAGTTGACAGAAAATGACGAAAACAGCAATTTTCAGTGATTTTAGCAATTTTCTATCAATTTGGGCGTGTCCCCACGTGTGCAACTTTTCGATTTTCAACTTTAAAACTAGCTTAATGCACAATTTATACCTATAGGAAGCAGAACTGAGCTCCACAACCCAAGGCATGGCCTAACACCAGAGAATACTAAATCGCAAAATTGACGTTTTTATAAAATAATTCTTCAAAAAAAAACAAACTTCAATGACGAATATCTTTATGAAGGAGCAAGCTAGAAAAACTTTCCGGTAGATTTTCAGAATGCTTGAACAATTATCTAAGGTAAAATTTTCCTCAGATTTTGAATACAATTACTTTTTAATGGTGTAAAATCATTTTAAAAAGTTATTACTTTGTCAAAAATCAAGTTTAAAAAACGGTTAACTTGATGACGTCATCAAGGGGTGTTCATGACGTCAAATAATTTGTTTATACAATGTAAACTAAAGTGTAAACAATTATTTTCAAGACCTGTGGTTGGAAATGGCTGTATCTTTTATACTTTTGAATCTATTGACAATTAAATACAGGCTATATTTGACTGGCAAAGCGTCTATCCCTGAATATATGTATCCCTGAATATATATATTTGACCAAAACCCATAATCATGGGTAGAGTGTACCGCTGCCAGTGTCTCTCTTTTCCAAACAAAAGGAAATGATATTAATTTGAATAACTGTCCGCAAATGCAAATTGATACCGAGAATGAAATCGGTCGCTCGCTTTTTCTAATCAATAAGCTTTATTACCAATTACAATTCGTAAGCCGTGATCGAATGGAAAAAGCGAGCGACCGATTTCATTTTCGGTATCAATTTGCATTTGCGGACGGTTATTCAAATTAATATCATTTCCTTTTGTTTGGAAAAGAGAGACACTGGCAGCGGTACACTCTACCCATGATTATGGGTTTTGGTCAAATATCATCTCTTTTTGATTATAATGTCAGGATAATTTACAAAGCTGAAATGTAAACTCATAACTTCATTAATATTTATATTAATAATTAGGAGGTAATTTCATCGATTTCGAAATTTTACCTGACTGAATATGGCACTTTTTACTCATTCAAGTTGGCATTAAATTCATATATAATCCCATTTAAATATCGCGGGAAAGCAGAATTTATTCGAAATCACGAATGAGCAAAATTCTCACCTTTCGCACGTGCAAACTTTGAGCGGACGTTGCGTGCGCATACAATATTGAATCACCGTAAATTTTTGCATAGCAGTATTTTATATATAATTTAATAAGCATGCAAAGTTTCAGGAGATGTCATATAGAACTTGGATCACAACGGGACTCCAAAGTTGATAAAAATGGTGAAAACAGCAATTTTCAGTAATTTTAGCAATTTTCTATCAATTTGGGCGTGTCCCCACGTGTGCAACTTTTCGATTTTCAACTTTAAAACTAGCCTATAACACAATTTAGACCTTTAGGAAGCACAATCGAGCTCCACAACCCAAGGGATGGCCCAACACCAGAGAATACTAATTCACAACTTTTGTATTTTTATAAAATTATTCTTCAAAAAAGCACTAACTTCAATAGCAAATATCTTTATGAAGGAGCAAGATAGGAAAACTTTCCGGTAGATTTTCAGAATGCTTGAACAATTATCTAATATGAAATTGTCCTCAGATTTTGAATAAAATTACTCCTTAATGGTTTAAAATCGATTTGAAAAGTTGTTATTTTGTTAAAAACCAAGTTTTAAAAACACTTAACTTGATGACGTCATCAAGTGATGATGATGACGTTAAATTATTTTTTGATATAATGGAAACTGGAGTGTAAACGATTATCTTCAAGACCTGTGGTTCGAAATGACTGTATCTTTTATACTTTTGAATCTACGGACACTTAAATGTAGGCTATAATTGACTGCAAAAGCGTCTATACATACATATATATATAGTATATATACTTCACGACAATCTGTTGTAAAACAGGGGTTCCAGAAAACCCACTTCCCGATACTCCTGAAACATGAAATTTTTTTACAGTCGATTTGGACAAGGTCTAGACGCCCTGCAAAGTTTCATATCTCTAACTCAATTTTAACATGGTTTTTAAGGCACCTGAATATGGCGATTTTGGGTTTTTTACCTAATTTCGTATTACATGCTGGC
This sequence comes from Bolinopsis microptera, assembly GCF_026151205.1. Lineage (NCBI taxonomy): Eukaryota > Metazoa > Ctenophora > Tentaculata > Lobata > Bolinopsidae > Bolinopsis > Bolinopsis microptera. The sequence continues at coordinate 5,915,709 of NC_087076.1, forward strand.
GCGTATTTTGCGCAAATTTCTTAAAAACCTCCACATAACTATTTCTTATTCCTGTCATCTTTAACATTGAATTAGAATGTTTTGAACTTAAATATGCCTGCTGAACTACTTTCGATGAGTCTTAATGCCTGGAAAACAATAAAGGGGATATACTAGTATAGGGGGTAAATAGTATTGTGAATATAAGGGCGACGGTAATGCTTGCCAGCATTGTGATGTATGTATGTATCACGACAATCTGTCGTAAAACAGGGGTTCCAGAAAACCCATTTCCCGATGCTCCTGAAACACGAAATTTTTTTACAGTCGATTTGGTCAACGTCTAGACGCCCTGCAAAGTTTCAGATCTCTAACTTAATTTTAACATGGTTTTTAAGGCATGGCACCTGAATATGCCGATTTTGGGTTTTTTACCGAATTTCGTATAACAGTGCTGGCGAGTATTTTATGCAAATTTCTTAAAAATCTCAACGTAACTATTTTTTATTCCTGTCATCTTTGACACCAAATTAGAATGTTTTGAACTAAAAATAAATCTGCTGAACGACTTCCGATGAGTCTTAATGCCTGAAAAACTCCTGCCGGAGGCGGCGGCCTTCGGCCGCCACCTCCCGCCGGAGTGCACGCTTCGCGTGCACGAAAGAGGCTTGTAACATGTACCAAAGGGGGTATAATAGTAAAGGGGGTATAATAGTAAAGGGGGTATAATAGTAAAGGGGGTACATAGTCTATTGTCTAATGCAGTGCCCCACCATTTTTAATCTCATGCTTCGTAACTTGTTTGAAGGAGAACCAGGGTGAGTCACTGCTATAAATTGTTAATTTCGTCCCAATGTGACCTAATTAACCAGTAGTTATTTCTTGGTTGAAAATTATTGAGAATGACAAATTCATTATAAATTCATTCAGTTCTTACCTCAGCGGGAAGACTGTCTTGATTTTTATTACAGCGTTTCCACAGTTAACTAGTTACCATAGTCACCATAGTTACCATAGTTACACTACATAGTCGCATAAGTTCCTATTTCCTATTTTCTACTCATTTGGGCGGTGTCACCAAAATTAGCCGGCACGCAAGACATAAAAGTCCTAACCATTGTTTGTATGAAATAATAATACGTGGAGTCAGGCCCATGGGTGAACGGTATTTGGGCCGACCCCAAGTCTCGAAGACGTGGTCGATATTAGTTGATATTTGGGCCGACCCACGTCTCGAAGACGAGGTCGATATTAGTTGATATTTGGGCTGACCCAACGATGACTGTCCAGGTTTAAATCATACATCTTCATACAGAGTGTTCCACGCAACCTTCAAATATCTTTAAAGTGTTCATAGTTTAATTGCTTTGTGGAAAAGAGGAAGCCCAGTATATCAACGTACCCAGTATTATAGAGTTGCACGGTATAACCTTATAATGATAAATAAACATTAAACATATTAAATTAATCATGAATAATTCATGTGAGTAAAATCATAAAATCGTGACCTTTCTGAATAAGAATCGTGACCTTTCTAAATAAGAATTATAAAGAATATATGGATACGTTCATTGAAGTTTGAGGATATTGGTAAATATTAGTGACCCTACTAAATGGCACGATGATGTAAAATGTGTCATACTATAAAACTATATAAACCCTCAATGGTTAGGATAATTGTTCCATCCTCTAGATAAACTTTGTCGCATAACGATATCTTTATCAGACGATAAGATATCGCTTAAATGCGGCCGGCAGTGAGTTGTAAACTTTGTCACACTATAAAAACGTGACAGAGTTTATATGGACCCCTTGTTGCCGTGTTTGACCAAATTTTCGAATTTCAAATTTATAGGATAGTTGCATATGACTATTATCTACATATTTAGCGACTTTTTTTCGTTAAATGGTAGCACCATGTAAACTCCGTCACACATTTAAGAAATTTATATGAGGGATGTTTATGACATCCTGACAAGAAATGCCGAATAGTCTAGCATTATTTTGTGAGCTGAATGTGTTTGGAATTGTGCACATATTTCATTGTTATAGGCAAATACAAATACAGAAGGCAGAAATGGGTAAACTTTGTCACATACATTTGTATGATATCTCAACATGTGTGAAATTGAGTAAATATTAGTATACCAACTTAAACACCCTATATTACGCACTACTATGGATAAGTTAACAATATTTCAACCGCACACCGGTGATATAAATTATTACAGGGTGGCCCATAAGTGACTACCCACACGCAACCTCTTAATAACTCACGTAATTCGTCTCCAAATTGCACCAAAATTTCAGAGATTATAGATATGGGTCAAACTTAGATTTCCTGAAAGTTTTGTAAGCCACGCCCAATTACAGTGGGCGTGGCGTGACACTCCCTCTTTTTCACTATTGTCTTCATAAAATGAGAACGCTTTAAGCTAAGAACTCAAAATTTTTTGCACACATTTGGCTTGATAATTGAAAACCTTTCCCAAAGTTTCAAGTTCATTGGTTAAAATATGGCTAAGTTATGACCATTTCAAAACTCATCGGATACGTGATCCGAGCACTCAGTCAGTGATCTCGTCACTTGGGTAATGGCCTGTTTGGCTCACATGCACCGCTTGATTGGTTGCAGCCTGCTTATGGGCCGGCCTATACAGCTGACTGCACCTAAAACGCTATCACACGAATTTATGGTGGTGTCACCATTTCAGGGCTTGTTAGCCCTGCTAGTCACAGGTTCCTTACAATCAATAAAAAGGAATGAACCATCCATTGAATCATCGAAAATGGTTCACTATCCTCCCTTTACTGCAGAACAACGATTGTTCGTCTACCTGAAGAAAGAAAATGGGGAGTTCTACCCTCAGATTAAACGACAATTTCAGATGAAATTCAACCGACCACCCCCTTGCCGGAAAAGCTGCTTTGACATTCATCACAAGATCAAGTTTACGTTTTCTGCACACGATCGGCGAAGAGTCGGCAGAAGACGAACTGCAAGGACTGTAGAAAACATCACGATGGTTGTTGGTGACGTGATGGACACACCTAAGATTGGCACCCGGAAAGGAGCTCCTGCCTTAGACATCAGCAGAACCCTTCAGCGAATCCTAAAGCAAGACCTTTTTAACCGGGCCTACCGAATCACAAAGAAACACAAACTTTTGGACCGTGATTTCCAATCGAGGATAGATTTCGCCAACACATTCCTGTCCAAGCAGAATGTGGATCCCTACTTTGAGGACGAAATCTGGTACAGCGACAAGGCCATATAAACGGATATGTCAACTCCCAGAATGCAATTCACTGGGGCTCTACTAGACCGGATGAAGTGGTGGAGAGAACGGCTTTTCCTGAAAAGGTCACGATCTGCATCTGGTTTTTATCCTAAAAATTTGTGTTTCCCTTTCTAGCAAAGTCATCATCGGTATCCAATCAAAGCCTAATGAACCTCATTAATACACGCTAACGCCTTACTCTTGATAAGATTGGGTGACAAGATCACTAATTGAGTGCCAATATCACTGACTGAGTGCTCGGATCACATATCCGATGGATTTTAAAATGGTCATAACTCAGCCATATTTAAACCAATGAACTTGAAACTTTTGGAAAAGTTTTCAATTATCAAGCCAAATGTGTGCAAAAAATTTTGAGTTCTTAGCTTAAAGTTAAAGCGTTCTCTTTTTATGAAGACAATAGTGAAAAAGAGGGAGTGTCACGCCACGCCCACTGTAATTGGGCGTGGCTTACGAAACTTTCAGGAAATCTAAGTTTGACCCATATCTATAATCTCTGAAATTTTGGTGCAATTTGGAGACGAATTACGTGAGTTATTAAGAGGTTGCGTGTGGGTAGTCACTTATGGGCCACCCTGTATATGGCAGTGATATGTTAACATTGGCAAAATTTCAACATCTGAACATGGTAAAAATTTGTGAATTTCGTCACAAAAAAATATTAACTTTATTTGCTATTTGTTGGCAAAATAACTAGTTTATCGACATAGGTATGGTGATAAAGTAAAATTATATCCTATTCGAGGTATGATTCTTCAAAATATGGGCAAGAAATGTAAATTTCGTCACATCAGCCCTTGCATTAGTTAGATAGATTTTCTTTCATATCAGCAGTCCTTATTATAGTTAGAATGGATTTACACAGGAAATATAGAAACCCGTGCCAATTTTTCATCATACGTCATTTTAAAATTTAGATAGATTTTCTTTCATATCAACAGTCCTTATTATAGTTAGAATGGATTTACACAGGAAATATAGAAACCCGTGCCAATTTTTCATCATACGTCATTTTAAAATTTAGATAGATTTTCTTTCATATCAATAGTCCTTATTATTATAGTTAGAATGGATTTATACAGGAAATATAGAAACCCGTGCCAATTTTTCATCACATTGAAATTATACTGTTGGGGCAGGAAAAGTAAATTTCGTCACATTTCAGTAACTTAGTAAAATTGAACTCAGCATTGTTAAACTTGAGTTCTATTTTGTTAAACAATAACCAACCAATAATTCCTGGAAGAACATTGAATTCTAACCGAGGTATGGTTTTTCAAAATAGGGTCAAGAAATGTAAATTTTGTCACATACGAGTACGTCATTGTAAAATTTAGATACAATTTCTTTCACGTGAACAGTCCTAATTACAGTCCGAAATGATTAATACAGAGATACAGGAAATATAAAAACCCCTGCCCATTTTATAATGTATGTAATATGTTAATCACAGACTATTTCATTCTATAATCATTTTTTCCAAATTTAACCTATTTATGATGTCTTATCATTTTGTGACGATGTTTACATCAACTGCCCTATACTTGAATCAACTGTCTCCGTGTATCGTCCTTATATGGAGTTTTCCCGCAAAATGTAACCTATTTACGATGTCGTATCATTTTGTGACGATGTTTACAACAACTGCCCTATACTTGAATAAACTGTATCCGTGTATATCGTCCTTATATAGATTTTCCCCGCAAAATGTAACCTATTTACGATGTCGTATCATTTTGTGACGATGTTTACATCAACTGCCCTATACTTGAATCAACTGTATCCGTGTATCGTCCTTATTTAGAGTTTTCCCGCCTTCCAAACTAAGAACCGACCGGAAATCCGGTCCGGTCTGGTCCGGTCCGGTATCCGGCCGTTTTTGATCCGGTCTGGTCCGGTCCGGTTTTAATGCTGATTTTAGCCAGAACCGTATTTTAAACTCATTCCTATTTTTATCGAGTGAACTTATATTTTTTATAACTTTACTGCTATTTTACTATCAAAATATCATTCCCTTAGCGATCCCCGGCTGACTGTCGCCCTACAGCAGTTTAGACGAGACACTAAGTCTCAGCAGATTAATTTAGATACTCGCCTCGCGCAAAATGTTCACAGACGCCAGACAGTCTGAAGCCACTTTGCAGAGGTTGGAGACTCCAAGTCTGAGCTCATTGTTGCTATATTTGTTGCACGTGCACGGCGCACAGGCGCCAGCTTATCAGGGGGTGAAATCGAGTTTGATTTTGTTGTTCCTAAGTTTAACGACATGGTATAATATATATTTAGATACTATATTCGAAATTATCGTGCAGCAACTGTTTGAAATCCGGTAAAATCCGGCGAGCCTTTAAATAAGAGCCCGAATCCGGTATCCGGTCCGGTCCGGTCCGGCTTGCCGGATTTTTTATTGAGATCCGGTCCAGTCCGGTCCGGCAGCAAAAAAGCCGTTCCGGTCGGTTCCTATTCCAAACCAAAATCAGATATATAAATGATTTCGGAAATTCACCCAGAATTTCAAATTCCATATAATGTGACAGAATTTACATCATTTCCCAATAACCAAGTGCATGTATTTGCTAACTTTTCAAAACAACATATTTTAGGGCTATGATTGGCAGAAGAACCATCAAATAATGAGTTGAAAGGGTTTTGAGAACACCTCATAGTAGAAAAGAGGTCTCGTATTCTGAGTGTGACAAAGTTTACGAAATATTGCCTTAAAGCCGTTCGATCCGTGCCCTTGAACCAATGTTGTATCATAATTGTTAGATTGACCTAATCTACTATATTTCAGACCAAGGATTAAGGAATGATAATTGGGCAGCTATGGTAAACAATGCATCACAAAAATGTGACATTTTTTACATGATTTTATTTGAAACTTTTACAAAATAGCAAATATACAAATGTACATTGTACAGCAAATTGAACAAACATATAAAATGGGCCGAAATGTATAAATGCTATAAAGCGTGGGTCAGTGAAACAAGTACAGAGGACAACTTTCAAAACAGGAGTTTTATGGCCGCCCAAAGTCTCAATAACATCACCTCCACCTAGTAATAAAATTATGAAATATGAAAAGTGTGAAACAATCAAATAATAAAATATTCAAATTATATAGTTGTCTCTTAAATACAGATAACGTCCGAAAATTCTTAAAATATTATAGTGCCTAAAAGCAATACATTTTATTTCTGAGCAGTGCATATGGGAGTATGGGTCACGTGGCTAATGTTCAGAACTTATGAACACGCTAGATTAATAGATGCTAAAATTAAGCCACTATCGTCTAAAACGCTATTTTAGAAATTTACCAATATCCTCAAACTTCAATGAACGTGTCCATATACAATATACATCATTATTATATTATGTTATACTTTCCCAATCATACTGTTACGGGTATAACGTCTATTAACTAGTATGGAAATCCAGATCGTTGATATTTTTATTATAAAATTACGACATCACTTACTTGACAATGACAAGACAGTTTAGAATAAATTGGTTTATGTGACCTCCGTAACAAGCTTGAAACTGCAACGAATAGGCCTAACCCACCTATCACCGATATTGGTCTTCCACTTGACAGTGAGTATGCTGATGATATCGACTTCAATGATGAAGATGAAGACAATCTGAGGGAGCTGTTGCCTATTGCAACAGAAGTCCTTAAAGATTGGAATCTCTTCGTTAACGAAGACAAAACTGATTTCACTCATGTGTACTTAGCTGAAAAGGGAGCTAAAGACGATCAGGGTAAGCCAATTGCAGGGAACGAGCTCTGGAGAAAGAGTATCACGCTTGGCTCCATGCTTTGTAGTAAGGAGGACATCTCTAGAAGGATATGTCTGGGATATGCCGCGTTTAACAAATACAAGAAAGCTTGGAACCATAAGATCCCTCTGAGCAAGAGGCTTCTGTTGTATGAGGCTCTGGTAGTATCCGTTTTAATGTACAATTCATCTTGCTGGGCTGCCCCTAAATCAGTATTGGAAAAACTAGATATTGCTCACAGACGTCATCTGCGATCAATTTTGAATTACAAATACCCTCACATCATCTCCAACAAGAACTTGTATAAACGCTGCAATAGCGAACCATTGTCAGCTAAAGTGGCTCGTCCGCCTCGTAGTCGGTGGAGGATGCTCGGACATGTACTGCGTGGGCCTACAGATGGCCCTGCCTATTCGTCGCTTGTTTTTGCTGTCAACACCTTACAGCTTCAAGGGCGGCGTGGAAGACCGCAGTCAAACCTTTTCTCACTGATTCTACACGACCTTAGTGTCCGAAAATTATCGTTAAATAATTTATGTGATTTGAACTATTTAACGTTAATTGCTCAGAATAGAGTTAAATGGAGAAGTATGCAAATTGCATGACTTTTGTTTGAGAAAGATTAGGGGACAGAAATGTTTACTTTGTTGACTATCTGTTTCTTAGAGCTTTTGTTTATATATACAATAACCAATGGTTCTGAGCAACAAAACTTCTAATTAAGCTGACAATATATTCAACTCAGATGTTGCACCAACTACTGAAACTGGCATCTTGTTCCAAATCGTTGATGAAAATGGAAACGATCTTCCGGAGGATGAAAACGGTCTGTTGCTTTACAAGGGTGGAACAGTGTGTGACGATGATTTTGATTATAATGCTGCACATACGATTTGTAAAGAAATGGGATCTCCTGGCGCACAAAGTTGGGAAAGTGGCCGGGAATATTTTAGCTTACAGGATAACTTGGACATCAAACTGGATGATGTGCAATGCCTTGATGAACGTGAGTGGTCATCTTGTAGTTACAGTGAAACTCACAACTGTGGCCATGACGAGGATGTCTTCCTAACTTGTGGCGAAGGTAAACTTTTTACATAGACTGATGATGACTACTTAAATTGTATAAAAGGTTTTGTTAAACGTAGTCGTGGCTACACGGAAGTAATTTCCTAATTTTATCACGATTTTAATGAAGCCGTTATAAACCGTTCTGTCCCAATTTCCTTTAGTAACATAGACAAATAGGTTTATCTCGGTCGGCCTTGCTGTGCTCTACCATGCAGAAGTTACCATATGTCTTATATAAGACTAAATCACTTGCCAGTAGCTTAGGATGTCTAAGGCAGTGTCCCGCCATTTTTAATCTCCTGCTTTGTAACTTGTTTGAAGGAGAACCAGGGTGAATCACTGCTATAAATTGTTAATTTCGTCCTAATGTGACCTAACCAGTAGTTATTTCTTGGTTGAAAATTATTGAGAATGACAAATTCATGATAAATTCATTCAGTTCTTCCTTCGCTTCAGCGGTAAGACTGTTTTTGATTTTTATTACAGCGTTTCCACAGTTCACTAGTTACCATAGTCACCATAGTTACCATAGTTACACTACATAGTCGCATAAGTTCCTATTTCCTATTTCCTACTCATTAGGGAGGTGACACCAAAATTAGCCGGTACATAAAAGTCCTAACCATTGTATGTATGAAATAATAATACGTGGAGTCAGGCCCATGGGTGAACGGTATTTGGGCCGACCCCAAGTCTCGAAGACGAGGTCGATATTAGTTGATATTTAGGCTGACCCCACGTCTCGAAGACGAGGTCGATATTAGTTGATATTTGGGCTGACCCCAGGTCTCGAAGACAGGGTCGATATTAGTTGATATTTGGGCTGACCTCACGTCTTGAAGACGTGGTCGACAAGACAGTTTAGAATAAATTGGTTCATACAATAACCAATGGTTCTGAGCAACAAAACTTCTAATAAAGCTGACAATATATCTAACTCAGATGTTGCAACAACTACTGAAACTGGTATTTTGTTCCGAATCGTTGATGAAAATGGAAACGATCTTCCGGAGGATGAAAACGGTCTGTTGCTTTACAAGGGTGGAACAGTGTGTGACGATGATTTTGATTATAATGCTGCGCATGCGATTTGTAAAGAAATGGGATCTCCTGGCGCACAAAGTTGGGAAAGTGGCCGGGAATATTTAAGCTTACAGGATAACTTGGACATCAAACTGGATGATGTGCAATGCCTTGATGAACATGAGTGGTCATCTTGTAGTTACAGTGAAACTCACAACTGTGGCCATGTCGAGGATGTTTTCCTAACTTGTGGCGAAGGTAAACTTTTTACATAGACTGATGATGACTACTTAAATTTTATAAAAGGTTTTGTTAAACGTAGTCGTGGCTACACGGAAGTAATTTCCTAATTTTATCACGATTTTAATGAAGCCGTTATAAACCGTTCTGTCCCAATTTCCTTCAGTAACATAGACAAATAGGTTTGTCTCGGTCGGCCTTGCTGTGCTCTACTGCATGCAGAGGTTACCATATGTCTTATATAAGACTAAATCACTTGCCAGTAGCTTAGGATGTCTAATGCAGTGTCCCGCCATTTTTAATCTCCTGCTTCGTAACTTGTTTGAAGGAGAACCAGGGTGAGTCACTGCTATAATAAATTGTTAATTTCGTCCTAATGTGACCTAACCAGTAGTTATTTCTTGGTTGAAAATTATTGAGAATGACAAATTCATGATAAATTCATTCAGTTCTTCCTTCGCTTCAGCGGTAAGACTGTTTTTGATTTTTTCCCTACTCTTGCCGAAGGCAAAAAGATCGTAGGGAATAAGTAATCGGGTTTGGATATATATGAGGTGGTCCGACGGTCCTACGATGACGACAAAAGTTTGCTGATCCTTCGCAATATAGACCCCTCCCCTATAATTAAATTATGTGTATAAAAGAAGTCTATTTTGCGCGCGCGACGCATGTTATGTGTTAATTAATTACAGGCATAGCAACCAGTTTTTGGTGCTTGACGACTGTTACACAGGTTTCCATCGGGTTACAATTCACTCTTATTCATCAATATAGCATATTAGTCATCTGAGCGGATCAATCATCAATGTAAGTGTTACTATAGTGAAACAAGCTTAATAAATTACCGAGTGATAAAATTCAGTGAGTCGAAACAAATTAAATTATGATATCAGCTGATAAACTCGTTGCTGATTACTTAACAGTTGATCGACACTTAATGGTAAAAAGCGAAAACATAGTTGAGAAAAGATGTTACTCTACATTTACATTCAAGAAGCAACTAAGATCAAGATTGCGGTATGCTTTTAAAGAATTCTATATAAAATCAAAGTCTCGATAGTCGATAGTCGATGGTGCTGTAGATGTGTCGAGTGTATAAGCATCAAAAGCATTATATTAGTTTATGTTAGATACAAATAATAACTAAGATGAGACAGAATAGTTGATTACAGTCAATAAAGTTGGCATACGATGCAATAATATGACGTGTCATGATACGCATCGTTAACACGAAACAAAACCGCGCAAAAATGAAATAATCTACAACCAAACCACATACAGATCGACGGCGACACTTCAGATGTGCGCAGAATTTTACAAGTTCTGCACGCCTAATAGTAATATAATATAAACGATTATCACGTGCGCCAAACACCACTCTGGGATACAATTTATTTGAAAATTCAATTAATTAGTATATATACAAATCAAGCGTTACATTTCAGCCATGCAAAATTACAATAACATATTTTGATATACTAATTTATAAATGGTGCTGCAATATAAGTTGCTTAATGTTTGGCCGGATGACAACTAACTAAAAGAGAAAAATAAACTTGATTACATAATAATTAATTCGGCTGAACCAACACATAGCAAAAGCCACATTAACGTTGGGGCCGTCAGAATAAGTAGAACAATTACATTGTAGGCAGTAGGGAAATTTGATCGTGCGTGGTGTTACCGCGGCGAAATTCTTGTTATTACAGCGTTTCCACAGTTCATGTTATAGTCGCATAAGAATTGCGTTCCTTATATTTCCTACTCTTTTCGGCGGTGTCACCAAAATTAGCCGGCACGCAACACATAAAAGTCCTAACCATTGTAATATGTATGAAATAATAATACGTGGAGTCAGGCCCATAGGTGATCGGTATTTGGGCCGACCCACGTCTCGAAGACGTGGTCGATATAATTAGTTGATATTTGGGCTGACCCCACGCCTCGAAGACGTTATAAACCGAACCAAAAATTAGTTTCACCATATTCTTACTTTCTACGAGCAACGAGTACGATGCTATCGCTAATATAATGTTTTGTTTCTCAGGTAATGGAGGGTATAGTGAATTCGGAGATTGGTCAGAATGTTCAGTAATCTGTGGAGGAGGCAATCAAACTCGAATGAGAACTTGTACTGAACCTCCTCCGTCACAAGGTGGTGCAGATTGTGTCGGGGAAGCGTCCGAAACTCAACCTTGCAATGACTGTCCAGGTTTAAATCATACATCTTCATGAATCATACAGAGTGTTCCATGTAACATTCAAATATCTTAAAATTGTTCATAGTTTAATTGCTTCTTTTTAATTGCTCCTCGTGGAAAAGAGGAAGCCCAGTATATCAACGTACCCAGTATTATAGAGTTGCACGGTATAACCTTATAATGATAAATAAACATTAAACATATTAAATGAATCATGAGTAATTCATGTGAGTAAAATCATAAAATCGTGACCTTTCTAAATAAGAATCATGACCTTTCTAAATAAGAATTATAAAGAATATAATATACATCATTATTATATTATGTTATACTTTCCCAATCATACTGTTACGGGTATAACGTCTATTAACTAGAATGGAAATCCAGATCGTTGATATTTTGATTATAAAATTACGACATCACTTAATACTTGACAATGACAAGACAGTTTAGAATAAATTGGTTCATACAATAACCAATGGTTCTGAGCAACAAAACGTCTAATTAAGCTGACAATATATTCAACTCAGATGTTGCACGCACTACTGAAACTGGTATCTTGTTCCGAATCGTTGATGAAAATGGAAACGATCTTCCGGAGGATGAAAACGGTCTGTTGCTTTACAAGGGTGGAACAGTGTGTGACGATGATTTTGATTATAATGCTGCACATACGATTTGTAAAGAAATGGGATCTCCTGGCGCACAAAGTTGGGAAAGTGGCCGGGAAGATTTTAGCTTGCAGGATAACTTGGACATCAAACTGGATAATGTACAATGCCTTGATGAACATGAGTGGTCATCTTGTAGTTACAGTGAAACTCACAACTGCCGCCATTACGAGGATGTCTTCCTAACTTGTGGCGAAGGTAAACTTTTTACATAAACTGATGATAACTACTTAAATTGTATAAAGGTTTTGTTAAACGTAGTCGTGGTTACACGGAAGTAATCATTTCCTAATTTTAATGAAGACGTTATAAACCGAACCAAAAATTAGTTTCACCATATTCTTACTTTCTACGAGTACGATGCTATGTCTAATACTCTAATATAATATTTTGTTTCTCAGGTGATGGAGGGTATAGTGAATTCGGAGATTGGTCAGAATGTTCAGTAATCTGTGGCAACCAAACTCGGATGAGAACTTGTACTGAACCTTCTCCGTTACAGGGTGGTGCAGATTGTGTCGGGGAAGCTGTAAGAAACCCCGATTGGTAGATAAGATGCCAGTATATTACAGTAATCCCGCCGAATGCTCGTGATATTTCGCTGTGTACAGTGTCCATCGGAGACGTATCCATTATACGTGGTCTTAAACTTCTACCCCGTTCCAGTATCTTCTAGAACAAGTTTTCCCGCTCTGACCGTTGGCGATGTCCAGCTACCCTATCTACTCAACGTACCAATTCCCATGGAACGGAGCTCCGATCGCCCCACGATGGTAGCCGCCCCTAATTAACTGGAAATCGGAGACGGGGTCAAGGGAACTTGGCATTGGACCCGGGGTCAGACGCGCCGAGATGCAGGGATCCAGCTCACTTCTCTTACAGGCATTTACGCGACGCAGCTCAGCTCCCGCAGAGGTCAGCCCCCACGGATCCTGGGCCTAGAGGACCACGCCGCTATCGCAGATCTCAGGATGCCGACTAGGAGAACTCATACCTCGGATTAGCTCTCAGCAGTTGCAGAAGGACCTCGCTACTTCAGATGCCGGCCCGTCCGGAGACTTCTCTCCTGCTAACGCTACTTTCCTATCGACGACTGGGTGAGTACTCCTAGAGTGGCCTTAGACTATAACGTGTTAAAATATTCTATCGCTAACCAATGTATGTACCCAATTATTAGTTTATTTACCTTGATGTCAGAAGCTCGATTCTGGCCCCTTAAATAAGCGTACTTCACTAGACTTAAAACATACAAGTATGTGACCTAAGAGTCACTAGCACAGGAGCAGCCCTGTGCTATAATTATCATTGACAGTATAATGACTGGGAGCCCTCGCGGTTCCCAGCGTATAATCGTGGTGCAGGTGGTAATGCACCAGTCCATTGAGGTTGGGTGTCACTATATTAGTGGAACTGTACGATCCCAGACCCTGGTGAGACCTGAAGGAGGATATGATCGAGGTAAGTGATAGCCCGCATCTCCTGGCTAACCAGGCATGATCATATTTCGAGAGCAGTTGGTACGCTCTCGTGGAGCCTATAATAAGTATCCTGACCAAGGTTTTATTAGCGTGTTTCGGTCCACCCTTTTGTAGATATTATCGTTTCAACTGAGCGTTGTGTCTTACAGAAGCGTCCGAAACTCGACCTTGCAATGACTGTCCAGGTTTAAATCATACATCCTCAATAAAAGTCTATATATATAATGTGCATACAGTAATGTTTTTAGATAAGTTTAATCCGTTTACGTTGTGTTCAGTCAGTGTTACATTTCATCGGCTGTATCTTAGGTCGAGATTAATATTTCTCGATGCGATAAAAAGTAAAAGCTGACTTTTAAAATATGACACAAAATTAACCTAAAACTGTTTTGTGATGAAACACTGGTTGTAACATTGAGAAGTTACCATAGTTAAACTATTAGTTACCATAGTTACACTATTAGTTACCATAGTTACACTATTAGTTACCATAGTTACACTACTAGTTACCATAGTTACACAACTAGTTACCATAGTTACACAACTAGTTACCATAGTTACAGTTGGGCTGTAATGAATGATTTGAAAATGGAAAGTTTCGTTTTCTAAGAACCAAATTGGTGGACATTTTTTTTCAACGATCTTGCAGCAAAAAGATTTAAGATAACCGATCGCCCTCGAAATAGCCTTTGTCACCAACTTCGTTCTTATCGGGCAGATAAAAAACTTAGTTTATTGATTCATTTGACAAACAAATTCCACTTCGTGCAGATTGGAAATTGTTTGAAGCAACTCTAATACATGAAGTGAACGGGACAGTTATTGGAACAAGAAAAGAAGGTTTGCTCGTTGTGAGTTTAGTAAATAAGACAAGTGGAGAAAAGATGAACGGGACCGTTTGTCCTGGTAACTTTAATTGGTACACTGCAAATACCTTCTGTCGCTATCTTGGAAACGAACAGGGAGAGTGGGGCAGCAAACCGAACAATTACTGGAAACTCATTTCCGAGTGAGTTTTTGATTACAATTTTCTTCTGAACATTGATATAAAGTTTAAACACGGTAATATTTATATTACGAGGGTTTGTAATCCCAGGTAAATTTATGCAACCAATAATATAATTCAGGCCGTTTTTAATACAACACACAAAAGAGTCAATGATACTGAATGAATTGATCTGCAAAGACATTAACAACAAAGATACAAAATCTGAATGCTTTGTAAACGTTTCAACAGACAGTTGCAGAAACAATCAGAGTGTGTGGCTGTATTGTACCAACGAAACAGGTGATGTACCCCTGTTTCATACCATGAAACTTTTCAGATTATGACAGAAGTTATTATTAATTCGTATCATGTACTATCTTACTACAAGGTTTACAAGATTTACAAGGTTTACAATCTCATTAAACTATATAAAAAATAAGTATAAAGAATAAGGAAAAGGAATGGGAATGAAGCCAATACCAGAAGTGAAACCCCACCAAAGAATAATTGATCCTTAGGTAGACCTGGTGAAATAAAGTAACTGAACTGTAAGTATAAGAAAAGCCGGAAGGAATAAAGGATAGAGGAAACAATGTTATGTGAACATCATCAGCAGATGACTTGGCACACCGGTTTCGGGGGTTTAACACCTGTACCGGTTTAATGTGCCAAGACCCCCTAGCAATCACTCGTCAGTGATCACCTGTCCACGTTAAATGTGATGTCAAGGATGTCGCTGACATCAAGTATACTGTATTTGTACAGAATACTAGGTCGGTCTTTCAGAAGCTTTCTGAATTTACTCTTCAGGAGTCTGTCATTATAACATCTTGAAAGAAGTGTCCTATAAAGGGTGTTGGTAGAACACAGAAAAGAATCAAGGTCAGAGATAATGGAAGAGTAACGAAGGACCTGACCGTAAAAAACATTATAACCAACAGATGAGGAAATATTACTGTTAGGAAAGGTGTACATGACCACAGGAAAGTTGAAGTCATCAAGTTTGTTGTAAAGCTTGGTGGCGACGTGTCCGGAGTTATTCATCGAGATGTTGATGTCGAGATAGTTTACGGACTTATTGTCGTCACCACTCCTCTCCATAAGCAGATCAGGTGAATAAATGGACCTGATTGGGTTAGAGAAATGCAAATAGTTCATGGTGTTGAGGTCGTCGACATATCTGCAGTTTCTTGAGAGGAGCTTAGCGAGACCGAACTTCTTTTCTTTGATTAGGCGTGTCATGTATTTGAATTCACACTTCCCTAGCGAAAGATCAGCGAACTGGCTACTAGAATTCCCTCCCATGGGAATGCCTTTCGTTTGCCTTAAAATCTGATCCCCAAAACAAACAAAAGTGTTAAACAGAATAAATGTGATAGCTGTTTTGAGTTTATCAGCAGAAAAACATAAGTATCCGTTATATTCCTTTTTAGAGAAAAAATTGTTGTTCTTATATAGAGAAACACAAATAAATTTATCCGTATTACTAAATAGGAGATAAATTACCTCGAAATGCAGTGACTGTACAACCTGAAGGTCTAAATTGGTATACAGAGTGGTAAAGTCGTATACCTGCATATTAACAAGAATTGCGTTTTGGCGGACGCTAGATTTCCATTCCACATTTACTATAAATTTAAATATAAGCTCCAATCAGCTCACTTCAATCTTCATGATAATAATATTGATAAATTATGCATCAAATACGGGAAACACTTGAAATTCAGTTCAACTTAACTTGTATCTGTAATTCAAGAAATTATCAGCAAAGGTAAACTATACGCGTGTACACATCAATACACTACGCGTGCAACGTACAAATTGGGCGTATTACCTAATATTAATATTATACATTACATGCATCATATACATTAAAACACAGTCGCGCCGCGCATTCATAGATCACATGCTATCTATACATCACATCTCCGCAAGCAATCCTCGCGCGCGCGCAAGTTTTTCGTTGCTTGGTAACGAACGGAAGTAAGCAAGGAACACGACATATATTTGACCCACCTACCGCAATCTCCAAAATCCACGTTTTTCTGCAAAAACCTCCATTCGTAACCTTTCACTATTGCCTTTTTACAAAAGGGTGAAATGGAAAAAATCTCTAGTCTAGGCAGCCTTTCCAGGAACTGTTTAGAGCTGTTAATGCTCCAGTCGCAGTTAATTCCAGTATTGTTGTAGATAGAGTTGCAGTATTTGGAAAAGTATTCTTTTAAAACTTTTAAAGCTTTGTTGACTACAACTGATATCTGCTAAGTAGTACATTTACTGGCCCCAGCTATAAATCTAGACTTATAAGGATTCTTGTGAAGTTTAGGAATCCAAAAGATTCTCGGTAAACAAAGGTTGTCCTCAGAAACACGAATATTAAATTTATCTTTAATGAAGTTCACATGTTCCTGAATAATATCATCCTCTACAGAGTTAACCGGATGATAAGTAGAATTGCCACGACACTCTAGAGAAGTGAGATCGTAGCCAAGTTCATTGAGAAGGGTTAAAAGATAAAACTTCTTGCAGAAAGACAGTCGAGATAAGATTTAACATCATCCCTTTGTAGAATAGAATTGTAGAATGTAGGGAGTGAAGTTATTAGGGGAGGAGGAGAGGAAGTTAAGGCGATTGGTGAAGATCCGGGAGACCATCTTTCCAATCCTGGAATTCCAAACATGAAAGTTCATGTTTCCTAGCCATACGGGTGGCGAAGTTGGCTGAACACTCGTTGAGGCTTTCCAAGATTTGCTCAGGAGGAACAGACACAGGCTCCCTAAATTTAGTACCGTAACTCATGATGCCTCTTAAATCTTCGTGCTCAATGAAAGAAAGGTCACCGGTGATGATATGGCCTCGAGGCTGATAGCAATAAGGGTTACTGGAACAGGGGCAATCACCTTCCAAGATGGACTACTATTTCCTCCATCTTAGATGGAGGAAATAGTAGTATTATCAAGTGATTTAAGGAATCTATTATAATTAAAAAGCTTACGCCCGACAGGAATATCGTACTTATAGTAAACTTTTAAGGGAAGGAAAGGCGCAAGGCTTGGAGGGAGAAGAGTCAAGATCCTAGAATCACGAATGACTGATTCTATTCGGAGTTTATCAAATATTTTAGAACAATAGTGAAAAGTGATAAACTCACTATTAACAGAGGTGATATTAGGAAAAGAAGTGCTGTCTTGGCCAGCAAAAGATTGTATAACTTAAGGAAAATGGCTCCAGATTTGCAGAGGGAATGAGAGCTAAGTTGCTTGAGCTCGCCTTTTTGAAGGCTGCTTATATCTTTATAAAAGTTGTAGTTGCTTTCAGACATTTTTCTTTTGCAACTTTCATATTTATTGTCAATCTCTCTTAAAGTGAGAGTCCTTTTGTATATTCTTAATTCTATCTTCATGGCTTTTGTTTTACTTTTTTCTGCCATGTCCTCTTTTATATCTTTTTATTTTACTTTTAAAATAAATATCGTTAAAGTTGCTTTTAGAAATATTACCAGAACCTTTTATGTTGTCATTGAGACCTAGAGGGTGAGCAGTGCTCAGGAGATTAATCCAAAGAAGTTCCCTGTCAGCTAAGGTCAGACGAGGGTTTTCAGTAGAGGAAGGGTCAATAAAATCAATAATTTGAATGGAGGCGTCATGAAAATTATGACCGGGAGCATTAAAGGACCAGTTAACTGAAAAATTTGTAGTCTCCAATTTGGCTAAGATTTAAATCAGCTGTGACAAACTGGTAAAGAATCGTATCGCCGAAAGAACTAACTCTCTAGCGTACGTGTAACGCGTGTTATTGCAATAATAAGCTGTGGCCGCGTGACGTCATAAAGTCCCTCAGTGCGCGCTTGCATAGCGTAATACAATGCACAAATGTTTATCATCGTCAATAAAACACGTGTAACTCACTCAAATTTTAGAGTTATGACTATTTCCCTAGTTCTACAAAATCCTTATAGTTTTGGCTATCACCCTAACTATATGAATAGCTGATTGGATGTACAGTGCTCACGTCAGGATTTTAAACAGTGACATAAGTTCTTGAACAGTGGCGGGTGAATGTACGGTTAGAAAGTTTCTGCTATTACAAGTTATGTCATATGTGATAATTTTGGATTGTTTTCATTGCTTCATTACAAACGAAGGGAGACTGTACCGATTATTTTTCCCCAGTACATGAAACTAATACACAAAATAATGTGCTATATATTAAATATAGCTGATCAGAGTGTAACTCTGTAATATAATATTACAGTTGTTCGGAAGAATGCGAGCAGTCGAATGGTTCGCTGTAAAAGACATAGTTCCGAGAGCAATTATATTTTTAGCATAGCGAAATCTCTTACTTTAATCCACACGTGCCAGACAGTACAGGAGACAAGAAGTCTGGCTATTTTACGGCCGTTCCCGTGGGACCATTAGTAGAAGTAGCTCCTATCAGAACGGTGCCGTGGGAACCGAAAAATACCCGGTCTACTAAATACTGATTGGAGTGTACAGTGTGCGGAGTGTTTTGAATTTGACTTACCTAGTTATCATAAAATTAAATACCAATTAGTGCAAACGTGTTCAGTCAATCGACCCACTCAACAACTATAGAATTTCCAAGACCCTATTATTCGTTGGCCATATATATTACGGCACGATCGATTCTTAGATGGCTAAACGACAAACGTTAATCTATACAATTCTTAAACTATGAGATAGCACTTTAATCTAAAAATACACTTTTTATATTACTCCTGATTTTTACATTTCAATTTTCACGTAAAACATTGTAGCCATAGGTTGATCATGGACACTGACAGCTTAATTTTAGATAATAATGATTTATGAGTTTCTCTAAAGTTAACTCTAAACTTGTGTAGTCCAGTCATTTATGGACATTTATGGAATTGAACCTGCAAATTTTCGTATACTCACGAAATTTTGCAAAGACCTTCCCAAAAGTATGAATAAAGGATTTTCGGTTGGAGACATATTGACCACGCCGATATTGACCCAATAACGTAACCGACCCTTTGCTTCTGAAGGTCGTGGAGACTTCAAAATAGGCTTAAACGAAGCCGCATATGCAAGTTTATATAGGAGTTATTGAGCAACACATGGCCTAAAATCCTTACTTTTCGAGAAATTCGCCAAAAACCATTTTGGGCGTGGTGCTGAGCCCATTTTCGATAGGATCGTGATAGAGTCTTTAGACAGGATGCAAAAGAACCGCAATTAGCATATTAATATATGACTTACGAAGAAACAGATGCCTTAAAGTGCTTACTTTTTCAGTTATTGGCGAAAAACTGATTTCCGGATCCAGAAATCATGCAAAAGTATGGGTATCTCGTAAATTGGGCTATGAAGGCCAAACAGATTTTTGAATGAGTGCAAATTGTGCAGAATGGCCATGTTTATATACAACTTATGAAGCAACATGTACCCTAAAACACTTACTTTTCGAGTTATTTGGGGGAGAAACATTGTATTATGTCCATTTTTACCTGTAAAATACAGTCTCCGAGCTGCTCTGTGCGCGCAAGGGACTTTATGACGTCATCGCCAAAATAATACAAACGCTAATTACACGCGTTAGAGAGCAGTTAGAGATTTAGGAATTTCGACTCGTTGCTCAGTTTGCTATTTGTCACAATCTATCAAAATATGAGGATAACTTTTTTTTGAGTTAACTGGTCCTTTAAAGTGGTCATAGAGAAAGGAGGATTTGCCGGCTTTAACCGAAGCACGGTGTCCATTCATGCGTTCATTAAGGCGCTGTTCTGTGAGCCCAACATATTGAATACCACAAGAACAAGTGAGGAGATAGATAATAGAAGAAGATTTGCAAGAAAAGGATTCAGAGTGAGTTAACATGAAAGAATTATTAGTGACGTAACTGGTGAAAATATTACTTGACTTGAATGGTTTACAGGTGAGACATCTTGACTTATTACACGGTGTTATATCAGGGGAAAAATGCTGTTGGGATGAATCCAAGTGTTGGATGTGATGTTATATATTTTATTTCCTTTCTTAAGTCAAGAATTTACAGGACAAACTTAACAGCTGACTCCAACTGAAAAAGCCCTGGGAACCATCACCAACCAGATGCCTTGGGGCTGCCAAGGTTAAGCGGGCGTTAGGTGACATGAACTAATTTTCTCCCACTGTCACAGTGCAGCCAAGCAGAGTGCTGTTGTTCCAAGAACACTCTTTATAACCGGATCACACACTGCCGCTGCTTCTCGTACCTTAGCTAGTTTTACAAGGTTTACAAAGATAGATATATTACAGTATAATAACGTTAGATCGGCGTTGCTAAAAAATAAATCCAAAGTCCGAAATCCAAATAGGAGAGAAAACCATTACCAAAATGTCGTGGTGTCACTCTAAAGCCAGAGGCGAGTGCAAATCGATCAAATCTTACTATATATAAAGCGAGACGATAGTTTTCCGTGCCATTTTACTGACACCACGGCATCAACTTTAACGCGACTTTCCGCACAAACCGTAAAAGATATAAAACTGAAACTTTTTTGACTGGGTCAAATGCTTTAATGGCCAAATCAGCATGAAAAAACAAAAAATTGGCCAAGGAATAATAATTTTAGTGCCCAAAATTTGGACTCCCAAGTGGTGTCAAAAACGCGATTTAAATAGATAATAATTATTTCAGTCTCTTACTCTTGACACCATTCGTTATTAAGACAATATTATCTGTACAAATTAGCAGATAAAAATAAGTATAAAAACCAATATCTATTTACAAACTACAGCTACTACTATACTTGGAAATGTGCCGTCGCTAAGTATTGAATCCAAGGACAAACGTTGAAAAAGGTTGGGATCTTCTTGGGCCGGCCATTCTTCTCCCATGGTCAATACTATGTGGAGCAAAGCAGGGTCGGGGAGAAGGACTCCCTCCGAGTTTTGTCGTTGGACATTGGAATAACGGGTAATGTTGTATGATAAACTGATTATTATTAGACACGAGAACAATGGATACACACAATCTACAAATGGTAGTAAATAAATAGTCAATCAATACAGTCAATCAACAACAGGGAACAACAGAGTTTATCTAGATATTAGTCTGCAAAGGTCACACTGCTAACGCTCTTTCTCACATACACAGCTGACTAACACAGAGATTAACTATTAATAATTATCAATGTAACACCAAATACTAATTATTAAATGGTACACTACAACAAGACAGTTTCTTCTTCTTCTTCAAAGCTTAAGCACCGCACCCACAATTGTACTACAATTGTCACTGGTCACACCGACCGTTACTATCTCTACACCGATAGTACACGTACACTGAAAAGAGTTCTTAAACACCGAACTTCTATCTTCTCCTCTGACTATCTCTACACCGATAGTACAAACTGAGTCTCTCACAACGAACACATCTACTGACACTCTGTGTAGTCAAACAGCATACAACAGGCGTGGCTAGCAGCTCCTAGATCTGCACTGGTACAGCAGCCTCCAACGTCAGGTAGAGTAGCAGCCTCCAAGATCAAGTCGTCACTCGTATAGGTCACGTCATGTTCCTACAAGAGATTAAATTAAGTTAGTATGGTTTTAATGATGTTCTTAATTATCATGATATATCATCATTAACATTGTATACCCACAAGTTTTGGACAGATGATATGTTAACAGCGATTTTGGTTTTTATGAATTTGATTTGGAATTATATTGATATTTTTTATTTAAACTTGATTAAAAGAAGTATAGAACTTTATGCCTCTCTTACTTTTAACACTACCATTACCAACCTGTTGTCCTTTTACTCTTAAATGGTTCTATACTAATTTGTATCCTGTAAATAACTGTAAATAATTGTAAATATTTGTGATGAAATGCCAAAGTGGGTATCTATGTAATTTTCGTAATAGTTTAATGGTTACCTTCATGTCCACAGTTCGTTGTTTTAACCAACCAGCAGATCGAAGAATCTTCAAATTATTTACTATTTATATCGTATTACTGTGTAAATTTGATTCTAATACTACTTCTAATATTTGAAAATGCTGTCTTTTAATTCGACCCAATAAATTTAGAAAGCGGAAACGTGGTGTCAGTGAAAGTAAAGAATTATTGTCGTCCGGAGGAAGGGTACCCTGCTAGTGTATTTAATCATGAAAAAAGACAATTTTTTTCTCAGTCTATCTACCGTATTCATTAACTAAGTACATACTCATTACTTATCACTGAGATAATGGCACTATCCGTCGCGGAGTCGAGTCCGCGGCGGAGCCGCCGGACTCCGAGCGGACTCCGAGCGGACTCCGGCGGAGCCGCCGGACTCCGAGCGGACTCCGGCGGTGCTCCGCCAAAATGTATTTACAGTGGACTCGAGTACATTTTGGCGGACTCCGAGCGGAGCCGAGCGGACTCCGAGCGGACTTTAAAGTCCGCCGCGGACTCCGAGCGGCTCCGCGGCGGCTCGGTGTAGTGTCCGCCGCGGACTAAGCCACTAGGCGGACTCCGGTCCGCCGCGGACTCCGGCGGAGTGCTTGGCGGACTCCGCCGGACCTCTCCGCCAGACTTGAATCCAGCGGAGTCCGGCGGAGCTTGGCGGAGTCCGCCAGCTCGGCGGACTCCGCTCGGAGTCCGCCGGATTCCAACAGAGTCCACTGACTTCCGACCTCCGTCTTCAGACCCTCGGCTAAATTTGTCACGTGACATACAACATAGCATTTTGCAATATTGTGGTCAGATGAAAAGGTCGCTAGTGATAAACCTTAACCATTACCCTCACAATGTCAATAGTGTACAACTCTAGTCGTAACTTTGACCCTATAATGCATAAACGTTGACGGCGCTACTAATTCACTCGCCATCAATTTCACGAAAAGAGCGATATTTGAATTTCGCATTGGATAAGCGTCTGAATAAACCGCGTGGCGCGTGTCTGCGATAAATCTTTTCTTGTCAAATCGATATCTTCTCTTATTCGATACAAATTTTAACTAGTGATTTTCTGATACTCCACGAACATCTATGAGTGTTGCTTCTGTTCCCGAAAGGTTGAGTTAAGCTTTCAATCCTTTGTTAATTTTTTTGTTCAATTTGTAAGGTTAAAACTCTTTCAGGTCCGATTTCCGAATAGTCTGGTGTCCAAAAGAACTCTAATTGTTCAAGGAGTTAAATTTATTTGGTGTGGGAAAACAGGTCAGTGCTAATTGCTGATCACCTGTCATTTGATTTGTCATGTCATAAAGTCATACGCTTCTTTTCCTTTTTGCATGGTTTTAATGCCAGCTTGATTACAATTGTCATCTGTCATCTGTCATTTGATTTTTCATTAAGTCATACGCTTCTTTCACTTTATCTATAGTTTTAATGCCAGCTGTAATACATATATCCAAGCAAGCAAAATGAATGATTTATAAACTTTTCTTTGTGGCACTTTTCGATGCATGGTACTGTTCATCTCGTTTGCAAGTATTATATGTGTATGTTTGTAGTGGTTTTAATGTCAGAAGAACACATATATTAACCTTGAAAGCTTGAAGCAAGCAAGATTATTCAGGAGGCTACTATTTAATTAATTGGCCCCTTAAATGGGGACAATTAGATTTAGATATTATTAAGTAAACAGTACATCTAGTTCCTTCTATTTAATAGTTTAATGATTTCCAGTAGATGGGGACAACTAGATTTAGAGATCAGTCCATCTAGTTCCTTCTATTTAATAGTTTAATGATTTCTACTAGATAGGGACAATTAGATTTAGAGATCATTTAAGTAATCACTACATCTAGTTCCTTCTATTTAATAATTTAATAATTTCCAGTAGATGGGGACAATTAGATTAAAAGATCATTAAGTTATCAGTACATCTAGTTCCTTCTATTTAATAGTTTAATGATTTCCAGTAGATGGGGACAACTAGATTTAGAGATCAGTCCATCTAGTTCCTTCTATTTAATAGTTTAATGATTTCTACTAGATAGGGAAAATTAGATTTAGAGATCATTTAAGTAATCACTACATATAGTTCCTTCTATTTAATAATTTAATGATTTCCAGTAGATGGGGACAACTAGATTTAGAGATCAGTCCATCTAGTTCCTTCTATTTAATAGTTTAATGATTTCTACTAGATAGGGACAATTAGATTTAGAGATTATTTAAGTAATCACTACATCTAGTTCCTTCTATTTAATAATTTAATGATTTCCAGTAGATGGGGACAATTAGATTTAGAGATCATTAAGTTATCAGTACATCTAGTTCCTTCTATTTAATAGTTTAATGATTTCCAGTAGATGGGGACAATTAGATTTAGAGATCAGTCCATCTAGTTCCTTCTATTTAATAGTTTAATGATTTCTACTAGATAGGGACAATTAGATTTAGAGATCATTTAAGTAATCACTACATCTAGTTCCTTCTATTTAATAATTTAATGATTTCCAGTAGATGGGGACAACTAGATTTAGAGATCAGTCCATCTAGTTCCTTCTATTTAATAGTTTAATGATTTCTACTAGATAGGGACAATTAGATTTAGAGATCATTTAAGTAATCACTACATCTAGTTCCTTCTATTTAACAATTCAATAATTTCCAGTGGATAGGGACAATTAGATTAAAAGATCATTAAGTAATCAGTACAGTAGTTCCTTCTATTTCATAGTTTAATGATTTCCAGTAGATGGGGACAACTAGATTTAGAGATCAGTACATCTAGTTCCTTCTATTTAATAGTTTAATGATTCCTACTAGATAGGGACAATTAGATTTAAATATCATTAAATAATCAGTACATCTAGTATTCTAGTTCCTTTTATTTAACAATTCAATAATTTCCAGTAGATAGGGACAATTAGATTTAGAGATCATTATAAGTAATCAGTACATCTATAAGTTCCTTTTATTTAAAAATTCAATAATTTCCAGTAGATGGGGACAATAAGATTTAGAGATCATTTAAGTAATCACTACATCTAGTTCCTTCTATTTAATAGTTTAATGATTTCCAGTAGATGGGGACAACTAGATTTAGAGATCAGTACATCTAGTTCCTTCTATTTAATAGTTTAATGATTCCTACTAGATAGGGACAATTAGATTTAAATATCATTAAGTAATCAGTACATCTAGTATTCTAGTTCCTTTTATTTAACAATTCAATAATTTCCAGTAGATAGGGACAATTAGATTTAGAGATCATTTAAGTAATCAGTACATCTATAAGTTCCTTTTATTTAAAAATTCAATAATTTCCAGTAGATGGGGACAATTAAATTTAGAGATCATTAAGTTATCAGTACATCTAGTTCCTTCTATTTAATAATTTATTGATTTCCAATTCAATAATTTCCAGTAGATGGGGACAATTAGATTTAGAGATCATTAAGTAATCACTATACATCTAGTTCCTTCTATTTAATAATTTAATAATTTCCAGTAAAATTTTATTTAACAATTCAATAATTTCCAGTAGATGGGGACAATTAGATTTAAATATTATTAAGTAATCAGTATACATCTATAGTTCTTTCTATTTAATAATTTAATAATTTCCAGTAGATGGGGACAATTAGATTTAAAGATCATTAAGTAATCAGTACATCTAGTTCCTTCTATTTAATAGTTTAATAATTTCCAGTAGATGGGGACAATTAGATTTAAAGATCATTAAGTAATCAGTACATCTAGTTCCTTCTATTTAATAGTTTAATAATTTCCAGTAGATGGGGACAATTATATTAAAAGATCATTAAGTAATCAGTACATCTAGTTCCTTCTTTTTAATAATTTCCAGTAGATGGGGACAATTAGATTTAAAGATCATTAAGTAATCACTTTTTAATAGTTTAATGATTTCCAGTAGATGGGGACAATTAGATTTAGAGATCATTAAGTAATCAGTACATCTAGTTCCTTCTATTTAATAATTTAATAATTTCCAGTATAGATGGGGACAATTAGATTTAAAGATCATTAAGTAATCACTTTTTAATAGTTTAATGATTTCCAGTAGATGGGGACAATTAGATTTAGAGATCATTTAGTAATCAGTACATCTAGTATTCTAGTTCCTTTTATTTGACAATTCAATAATTTCCAGTAGATAGGGACAATTAGATTAAAAGATCATTAAGTAATCAGTACATCTAGTTCCTTCTTTTTAATAATTTCCAGTAGATGGGGACAATTAGATTTAAAGATCATTAAGTAATCACTTTTTAATAGTTTAATGATTTCCAGTAGATGGGGACAATTAGATTTAAAGATCATTAAGTAATCACTTTTTAATAGTTTGATGATCTCCAGTAGATAGGGACAATAAGACTTAAAGATCATTAAGTAATCAGTACATTTAGTTCCTTCTATTTAATAATTTAATAATTTCCAGTAGATGGGGACAATAAGATTTAAAGATCATTAAGTTATCAGTACATCTAGTTCTTTCTATTTAATAATTTAATAATTTCCAGTAGATAGGGACAATTATATTTAAAGATTATCAAGTAATCAGTACATCTAGTTCCTTCTTTTTAATAATTTCCAGTAGATCGGGACAATTAGATTTAAAGATCATTAAGTAATCACTTTTTAATAGTTTAATGATTTCCAGTAGATGGGGACAATTAGATTTAAAGATCATTAAGTAATCAGTACATCTAGTTCTTTCTATTTAATAATTTAATAATTTCCAGTAGATAGGGACAATTATATTTAAAGATCATTAAGTAATCAGTACATCTAGTTCCTTCTTTTTAATAATTTCCAGTAGATGGGGACAATTAGATTTAAAGATCATTAAGTAATCACTTTTTAATAGTTTAATGATTTCCAGTAGATGGGGACAATTAGATTTAGAGATCATTAAGTAATCAGTACATCTAGTATTCTAGTTCCTTTTATTTGACAATTCAATAATTTCCAGTAGATAGGGACAATTAGATTAAAAGATCATTAAGTAATCAGTACATCTAGTTCCTTCTTTTTAATAATTTCCAGTAGATGGGGACAATTAGATTTAGAGATCATTAAGTTATCAGTACATCTAGTTCCTTTTATTTAACAATTCAATAATTTCCAGTAGATGGGGACAATTATATAGATTGAAAGATCATTAAGTAATCACTTTTTAATAGTTTAATGATTTCCAGTAGATGGGGACAATTAGATTTAGAGATCATTAAGTTATCAGTACATCTAGTTCCTTTTATTTAACAATTTAATAATTTCCAGTAGATGGGGACAATTAGATTTAAATATTATTAAGTAATCAGTACATATAGTATTCTAGTTCCTTTTATTTAACAATTCAATTATTTCCAGTAGATAGGGACAATTAGATTAAAAGATCATTAAGTAATCAGTACATCTAGTTCCTTCTATTTAATAGTTTAATGATTTCCAGTAGATGGGGACAATTAGATTAAAAGATCATTAAGTAATCAGTACATCTAGTTCCTTCTTTTTAATAGTTTAATGATTTCCAGTAGATGGGGACAATTAGATTTAGAGATCATTAAGTAATCAGTACATCTAGTTCCTTTTTATTTAACAATTCAATAATTTCCAGTAGATAGGGACAATTAGATTAAAAGATCATTAAGTAATCAGTACATCTAGTTCCTTCTATTTAATAGTTTAATGATTTCCAGTAGATGGGGACAATTAGATTAAAAGATCATTAAGTAATCAGTACATCTAGTTCCTTCTATTTAATAATTTAATAATTTCCAGTAGATAGGGACAATAAGTCTTAAAGATCATTAAGTAATCAGTACATTTAGTTCCTTCTATTTAATAATTTAATAATTTCCAGTAGATGGGGACAATAAGATTTAAAGATCATTAAGTAATTAGTACATCTAGTTCCTTCTATTTAACAATTCAATAATTTCCAGTGGATAGGGACAATTAGATTTAAAGATCATCAAGTAATCACTTTTTAATAGTTTAATGATTTCCAGTAGATGGGGACAATTAGATTTAAAGATCATTAAGTAATCACTTTTTAATAGTTTAATGATTTCCAGTAGATGGGGACAATTAGATTTAAAGATCATTAAGTAATCACTTTTTAATAGTTTAATGATCTCCAGTAGATAGGGACAATAAGACTTAAAGATCATTAAGTAATCAGTACATTTAGTTCCTTCTATTTAATAATTTAATAATTTCCAGTAGAAGGGGACAATAAGATTTAAAGATCATTAAGTTATCAGTACATCTAGTTCTTTCTATTTAATAATTTAATAATTTCCAGTAGATAGGGACAATTATATTTAAAAATCATTAAGTAATCAGTACATCTAGTTCCTTCTTTTTAATAATTTCCAGTAGATGGGGACAATTAGATTTAAAGATCATTAAGTAATCACTTTTTAATAGTTTAATGATTTCCAGTAGATGGGGACAATTAGATTTAAAGATCATTAAGTAATCAGTACATCTAGTTCTTTCTATTTAATAATTTAATAATTTCCAGTAGATAGGGACAATTATATTTAAAGATCATTAAGTAATCAGTACATCTAGTTCCTTCTTTTTAATAATTTCCAGTAGATGGGGACAATTAGATTTAAAGATCATTAAGTAATCACTTTTTAATAGTTTAATGATTTCCAGTAGATGGGGACAATTAGATTTAGAGATCATTGAGTATAAGTAATCAGTACATCTAGTTCTTTCTATTTAACAATTCAATAATTTCCAGTAGATAGGGACAATAAGACTTAAAGATCATTAAGTAATCAGTACATCTAGTTCCTTCTATTTAACAATTCAATAATTTCCAGTAGATAGGGACAATTAGATTTAAAGATCATCAAGTAATCACTTTTTAATAGTTTAATGATTTCCAGTAGATGGGGACAATTAGATTTAAAGATCATTAAGTAATCAGTACATTTAGTTCCTTCTATTTAATAATTTAATAATTTCCAGTAGATGGGGACAATAAGATTTAAAGATCATTAAGTAATCAGTACATCTAGTTCCTTCTATTTAACAATTCAATAATTTCCAGTAGATAGGGACAATTAGATTTAAAGATCATCAAGTAATCACTTTATAATAGTTTAATGATCTCCAGTAGATGGGGACAATTAGATTTAGAGATCATTGAGTATAAGTTATCAGTACATCTAGTTCTTTCTATTTAATAATTTAATAATTTCCAGTAGATAGGGACAATTATATTCATTAAGTAATCGGGAAGTTGGTCGTTTAGCTCCGGACAGTCTATGCAACGTCTATGCAACGTCCGTGCAACAACAAAAGAACCGCCTATGCAACGTCTATGCAACGTCCCTGCACAATGAACACTCTATGCACACTCCCTGCACGGTCAGTCTATGCAACGTCTATGCAACGTCTATGCAACGTCTATGCAACGTCCCTGCACAGTACCATATGAACACCGGCTACTAGCCGGCTAGTAGCCACTTTTGTAATAACAGCTCCTCAACTTCACATTAACAACCGGCTACTAACCGGCACTTGAAAAGTGGTCACTAGCCGGCTACTAACCGGCTACTAGCCGGCTAGTGACCGGTGTTCATATGGTACTGTGCAGGGACGTTGCCGGCTAGTGACCGCTTTTCAAGTGCCGGCTAGTAGCCGGTTTGGAACTAGAAGGTCCGCTTTAGAGCCGGCTAGTGACCGGTTAGTAGCCACTTGGTGGTTACTAGCCGGTTAGTAGCCGGTTAGCAGCCGGCTAGCGACCGCTTTTCGAGTGTCGGCTAATAGGTCCGCTTAAGAGCCGGCTAGTGACCGGTTAGTAGCCGGTTAGTAGCCACTTGGTGGTTACTAGCCGGTTAGTAGCCGGTTAGTAGCCGGCTAGTGACCGCTTTCTAAGTGCCGGCTAGTAGCCGGTTTGGAACCGGCTACTAGTAGGTCCGCTTAAGAGCCGGCTAGTGACCGGTTAGTAGCCGGTTAGTAGCCACTTGGTGGTTACTAGCCGGTTAGTAGCCGGTTAGTAGCCGGCTAGTGACCGCTTTCTAAGTGCCGGCTAGTAGCCAGTTTGGAACCGGCTACTAGTAGGTCTGCTTTAGAGCTCGGCTAATAGCCGGCTAGTGACCGCTTAGTAGCCGGTTAGTAGCCACTTTGTGGTCACTAGCCGGCTAGTAGCCGGTTAGTAGCCGGCTAGTGACCACTTTTCAAGTGCCGGTTAGTAGCCGGTTGGTAATGTGAAGTTGAGGAGCTGTTATTACAAAAGTGGCTACTAGCCGGCTAGTAGCCGGCTAGTAGCCGGTGTTCATATGGTACTGTGCAGGGACGTTGCATAGACGTTGCATAGACGTTGCATAGACGTTGCATAGACTGACCGTGCAGGGAGTGTGCATAGAGTGTTCATTGTGCAGGGACGTTGCATAGACGTTGCATAGACGGTTCTTTTGTTGTTGCATGGACGTTGCATAGACGTTGCATAGACTGTCCGGAGCTAAACGACCAAGTTGCCTTTTAAATCAATCTATTGAATAAATTTAAATATATCAATTTCTTTCAGGGTTCGGAAGCTAGGAGAAAATGCCCAAATCCGCCGAGACGATTTTGCAGCCACTTTACCAAAGCCAACGAAGAAAAAGCGGAAACTATTTCCGAAATACACTGGTCAACACAGCGATAGTGATTTCGAGTAAAAATTTATGACCATTCTGCCTTTATAATTAATATTATATCCATGATGCACTGTTATATTGAGCACAAAAAATATCTTTAATTTTGAAACTTTAGGATTTGCGATTCCGCTTTTTCCTCGTTTGATTCGGTAAAGAGAACAGAGAAGACAGAGAATTAACATTTTGTTGTTTACTATCGGATACATGTTTGGCGCTCAGAATTAAATTGACTATATAATTCGGCCGGTTTTGATGAGCGAGTTCATGCTTCTGCCACGTGTTTTATTTTGCAATCCAACTGCAATAGAGAAATCCTCACTGAATTAGGCACTTATAGTTGCACTAATATAATAATAATATGATGCGATGGATAATTTCATTTAGAGAAATTTAGAGATTTTTAGATATTTAGTGATATTAAAGTTGTCACATAGGAGTTCACCCACACTTGCCATGCACAGATTAAAAGTTTTAATAAAGCTATCTTATACTTAAATATCGATCATGGTCGGTATTATATAGGTTTGAGGAAAATCGTATAATTACAGAATCTGAAGTATCAAAATATAATGATTGATTAGTGGTTTTGGTCAGTTACTGTTAATTGCTCCCGATATTGTTAATTTCATTCAGACTCTTTGAGTTCTATTTAACAACTGCAGTTATTTTATCACTTTTATAAGGCGATCAGCGATATATTTTGTTAATGATTTTTTTTTGCCTTCATTTATTTTATCAACTGTAGCGTTTATATTAAAGATTACCGATCTTTACATCTTTACATCTTTACGTGTTGTTATTATAATTCTAACAGCTCATTGACGAGTCGTCATAAAATTTTGTTTTAATTCTTCAAACATGCAGCTAGCTGGTACAAGAACCAGATAACATTCTTGCGACGTAATTAATATAATTAATTGACATAATAAAATAATAAAATATGTTACACTGTATCACAATGCTGGCAAGCATAACCGTTGCCCTTATATTCACAACACTATGTACCCCCTATACTATTATATCCCCTTTATTGTTTTCCAGGCATTAAGACTCATCGAAAGTAGTTCAGCAGGTATATTTAAGTTCAAAACATTCTAATTCAATGTTAAAGATGACAGGAATAAGAAATAGTTATGTGGAGGTTTTTAAGAAATTT
This sequence comes from Bolinopsis microptera, assembly GCF_026151205.1. Classification (NCBI taxonomy): domain Eukaryota; kingdom Metazoa; phylum Ctenophora; class Tentaculata; order Lobata; family Bolinopsidae; genus Bolinopsis; species Bolinopsis microptera. The sequence goes on from NC_087076.1 coordinate 5,948,195, forward strand.
GCGCAAAATACGCGCCAGCATGTTATACGAAATTAGGTAAAAAACCCAAAATCGCCATATTCAGGTGCCTTAAAAACCATGTTAAAATTGAGTTAGAGATCTGAAACTTTGCAGAGCGTCTAGACCTTGTCCAAATCGACTGTAAAAAAAATTTCATGTTGCAGGAGTATCGGGAAGTGGGTTTTCTGGAACCCCTGTTTTACAACAGATTGTCGTGAAGCTATATATATATTATATAGTATAGACGCTTTTGCAGTAAATTGTAGCCTACATTTAAGTGTCCGTAGATTCAAAAGTATAAAAGATACAGTCATTTCGAACCACAGGTTTTAAAGATAATTGTTTATACTTTAGTTTACATTATATCGAAAAATAATTTATCGTCATCATCATCACTTGATGACGTCATCAATTTAAGTGTTTTTAAAACTTGATTTTTGACAAAATAACAACTTTTCAAATCGATTTTAAAGCATTAAGGAGTAATTTTATTCAAAATCTGAGGACATTTTCATCTTAGATAATTGTTCAAGCATTCTGAAAATCTACCGGAAAGTTTTCCTACCTTGCTCCTTCATAAAGATATTCGCTATTGAAGTTTGTGCTTTTTTGAAGAATAATTTTATAAAAACACAAAAGTTGTGAATTAGTATTCTCTGGTGTTGGGCCATCCCTTGGGTTGTGGAGCTCAATTTTGCTTCCTAAAGGTCTAAATTGTGTTATAGACTAGTTTTAAAGTTGAAAATCGAAAAGTTGCACACGTGGGGACACGCCCAAATTCATTTAAAATAGCTAAAATCACTAAAAATTGTTATTTTCACGATTTTTACCAACTTTGGAGTCCCGTTGTGATCCAAGTTCTTTTTGAAATCTTCTGAAACTTTTCATGCTTATCAAACTATATATTAAATAACACTATGCAAAAATTTACGGTGATTCAATATTTTATGCGCACGCAACGTCCGCTCAAAGTTTGCACGTGCGAAAGGTGAGAATTTTGCTCATTCGTGATTTCGAATATATTCTGCTTTCCCACGATATTAAAATGGCATTATATATGAATTTAATGCCAACTTGAATGAGTAAAAAGTGCTATATTCAGTCTGTTATTGACAGATATGCCTACCTAAACACAAGGAAACGTTTTCAAAGGTAAAATTTCGAAATCGTTGAAATTACCTCCTTATTAAGTTTCGACTGTGTAAATTATCCTGACATTATAATCAAAAAGAGATGATATTTGACCAAAACCCATAATCATGGGTAGAGTGAACCGCTGCCAGTGTCTCTCTTTTCCAAACAAAAGAAAATGATATTAATATGAGGAACCGTCCGCAAATGCAAATTGATACCGAGAATGAAATCGGTCGCTCGCTTTTCCCATTCATTCACGGCTTACGTATTGTAATAAAGCTTATTGAATGGGAAAAGCGAGCGACCGATTTCATTCTCGGTATCAATTTGCATTTGCGGACGGTTCCTCATATTAATATCATTTTCTTTTGTTTGGAAAAGAGAGACACTGGCAGCGGTTCACTCTACCCATGATTATGGGTTTTGGTCAAATTTAAGTATATGTAATATGCAACCTGGTCCTTGTGCCGAAAATTCAATTAGCTAATTACCGGCCATGCGTTGCATAAATTCCATATTAGGGCCCATTTCGGTCACAAAGCGGAGCTTAAATTGAGTTTATTGCACGCGCGGTTGACAAATTATGTGAAAAAACTGTCCTGTCACAAACAATGCGCGTTATAGAGGTGACCAATGAAATCACGGCATTAAAAACACGTGATAGCGCGCTGGCGAGTGAATTAGTAAAATCCAAACGTTGACCCTAACCCTCCACCAAACCGTCCGCAGCGAAATATTAATGTCATTGACTGGTCACGTGACCAAAACAATTTTTGTCATATTATCTCATATGGGGAAGCGTTTTTAGCAAGCAAAAATACGTCGACCATCACAGGACGACGCCAGCCAGCACTCTCTACGCTCTTCGAGCTCCGATCGTCCTGTGACGAAGTAAGGACGAAGCCTGAGGTCCTCAGGTAACATCAACCACCGATTGAAAATTCAAAGATTTTTGACATAAAGGTCAAATGTAAAACTAAAATCTTAATGTTGATTGATTGACGACGTCAATTTTTGAGCACAGCGCGAGCGCATGCGGAAAAGGACCGCGTAGCTAGTCAAGATGTTGATAAATATTTGGCTTGTGGCGCGATGTGTTGCTCTAACTATAGCCCTCTCGCTAGCAGTAGCGCGCGACCGCCGGAGGCGGAAATGACCTGGTTAGCTAGGTAAACGCGATGTGCCTTGTAGGATGAAATCTTACTAGCTGACGCCATTCGCAGCTGTGCTGCTCGCTGTACGTCAGCAATCGAAATTTATACGCGTATCCCCCGTTAAGATGTGCCACTCGACGCGCCACACAATTTTTCTCGTTGCTCGTCGCACGTCGACGAACAACGAAGCTCGTTGCGACGCGCCGCGCAATGAGCTGCCAGGCTAGGACATCGTCCTGGTCCAACAAATTTTGGCGAGCGATTTTCTCCAAAAATTTAATGAGGGCGCCGACTTCCACTCTGGCTAGGTTTCTTCTTACCCAGCGCGCGTTCCTTAATGGGATGAGGTAAAATTAGGTAAAAAGAATCCACTGACTTGGCCAGAGTGCTTTCATAAAACTCTATTACTAGCTTAGCGTTGTAGGATTATATACTTTAATTTCGGATCGAGTGAAGCGAGTGATACACATTACTTTGATTAAACTCATGCTGATCACAATACAGTACAGGGAAGTGGGTAACACGGCTTGCAGTCGCAGCTGCGGCTCCTCGCTGGCGGTAATATTTCAATGAACAAGAATTAAGAAAAAGAGAATTTAAGAAAAAGAGAATTTTATTTGCCACAGAATAATCAATACATATAATATACTTCAAAAAAAAACTTCAAAATATATTGTTAGTTCATCTATCGTTCATAAGATGGGGTACTCTCAATAATCAAGTACATGAGTACCCGACCCGCCGCGCCACGCAAGCACCACACTGCAATTGAAATTGGAGATGTAAGCATAATGGGCGCGGGGGCGCCGCGCACGTGGATCGAGCCGGCCCACGTACCCAAATTGCAAATGCAAATGTATATGTCACAATGTCACACTCACAGTCACATTTATTAATTTCTACATAATTTATTCATTATACTTAGGATGATAATTAATCACTCTACACTCGACTGTCACGTGACGAAAACACCGTAATTTCATTGGTTAACCTGATAACGCGCCGCAGATATCTATAAGCACCAATTATTCATCGCGCGTGCAGTAAACTCAAATTAAATCCTTATTTGTTACCGAAATTCAGACTTTCGACAAAACTGTACCATAATATGGATTGGTCGAAAATCGAGTGTTTTAGTGAATAACTTATAATATATTTTCAATTTTATCAAGATCTGACCGATAGATTTTCTTTAAACTTTTGAAATAGTTACATGGTTATATGGCGGATAATGTGTGAGAGTTTTGGAGAAATTCTATGTGCCAAACTAGAGATATGACTTCAAACACAAGAAAATATCTCCAAATTGGCGGTTTCTAACGAAAATCAGGCATATATTTCAAGATCTGACTGATAGATTTTCTTTAAACTTTCCAGATAATTACATGGCTATATGACGGATAATGTGTACGAGTTTGGGAGAATTTCTATGTTCCAAACTTGAGATATGACTTCAAACACAAGAAAATATCTCCAAATTGGCGGTTTCTAACGGAACACAGGCATATATTTCGAGATCTAACTGATAGATTTTCAAACTTGAGATATGACTTCAAACACAAGAAAATATCTCCAAATTGGCGGTTTCTAACGGAACACAGGCATATATTTCGAGATCTAACTGATAGATTTTCATTAAACTTTCCAGATAGTTACATGGCTATAAGACGGATAATCCGTGCAAGTTTGGGCGAATTTCTATGTGCCAAACTTGATATATGACTTCAAACACGACAAAACTGTACCATAATATGGATTGGTCGAAAATCGAGTGTTTTAGTGAATAACTTAGAATATATTTTAAATTTTCTCAAGATCTGACCAATAGATTTTCTTTAAACTTTTGAGATAGTTACATGGTTATATGGCAGATAATGTGTAAGAGTTTTGGAGAATTTCTATGTGCCACACTTGAGATATGACTTCAAACACAAGAAAATATCTCCAAATTGGCGGTTTCGGCGGAACACAGGAATATATTTCAAGATCTGACTGATAGATTTTCTTTAAACTTTCCAGATAATTACATGGCTATATGACAGATAATGTGTACGAGTTTGGGAGAATTTCTATGTGCCAAACTTGAGATATGACTTCAAACACAAGAAAACTGTACCATAATATGGATTGGTCGAAAATCGAGTGTTTTAGTGAATAACTTAGAATATATTTTAAATTTTCTCAAGATCTGACCAATAGATTTTCTTTAAACTTTCCAGATAATTACATGGCTATATGACAGATAATGTGTGAGAGTTTTGGAGAAATTCTATGTGCCAAACTTGAGATATGACTTCAAACACAAGAAAATATCTCCAAATTGGCGGTTTCTAACGGAACACAGGCATATATTTCGAGATCTAACCGATAGATTTTCATTAAACTTTCCAGATAGTTACATGGCTATAAGACGGATAATCCGTGCAAGTTTGGGCGAATTTCTATGTGCCAAACTTGATATATGACTTCAAACACGACAAAACTGTACCATAATATGGATTGGTCGAAAATCGAGTGTTTTAGTGAATAACTTATAATATATTTTAAATTTTCTCAAGATCTGACCAATAGATTATCTTTAAACTTTTGAGATAGTTACATGGTTATATGGCAGATAATGTGTGAGAGTTTTGGAGAATTTCTATTTGCCACACTTGAGATATGACTTCAAACACAAGAAAATATCTCCAAATTGGCGGTTTAGGCGGAACACAGGAATATATTTCAAGATCTGACTGATAGATTTTCTTTAAACTTTCCAGATAAATACATGGCTATATTATGACAGATAATGTGTACGAGTTTGGGAGAATTTCTATGTGCCAAACTTGAGATATGACTTCAAACACGACAAAACTGTACCATAATATGGATTGGTCGAAAATCGAGTGTTTTAGTGAATAACTTATAATATATTTTCAATTTTATCAAGATCTGACCGATAGATTTTCTTTAAACTTTTGAAATAGTTACATAGTTATATGGCGGATAATGTGTGAGAGTTTTGGAGAAATTCTATGTGCCAAACTAGAGATATGACTTCAAACACAAGAAAATATCTCCAAATTGGCGGTTTCTAACGAAATCAGGCATATATTTCAAGATCTGACTGATAGATTTTCTTTAAACTTTCCAGATAATTACATGGCTATATGACAGATAATGTGTACGAGTTTGGGAGAATTTCTATGTGCCAAACTTGAGATATGACTTCAAACACAAGAAAATATCTCCAAATTGGCGGTTTCTAACGGAACACAGGCATATATTTCGAGATCTAACTGATAGATTTTCATTAAACTTTCCAGATAGTTACATGGCTATAAGACGGATAATCCGTGCAAGTTTGGGCGAATTTCTATGTGCCAAACTTGAGATATGACTTCAAACACGACAAAACTGTACCATAATATGGATTGGTCGAAAATCGAGTGTTTTAGTGAATAACTTAGAATATATTTTAAATTTTCTCAAGATCTGACCAATAGATTTTCTTTAAACTTTTGAGATAGTTACATGGCTATATGGCAGATAATGTGTGAGAGTTTTGGAGAAATTCTATGTGCCAAACTAGAGATATGACTTCAAACACAAGAAAATATCTCCAAATTGGCGGTTTAGGCGGAACACAGGAATATATTTCAAGATCTGACTGATAGATTTTCTTTAAACTTTCCAGATAATTACATGGCTATATGACGGATAATGTGTACGAGTTTGGGAGAATTTCTATGTGCCAAACTTGAGATATGACTTCAAACACAAGAAAACTGTACCATAATATGGATTGGTCGAAAATCGAGTGTTTTAGTGAATAACTTAGAATATATTTTAAATTTTCTCAAGATCTGACCAATAGATTTTCTTTAAACTTTTGAGATAGTTACATGGTTATATGGCAGATAATGTGTGAGAGTTTTGGAGAATTTCTATTTGCCACACTTGAGATATGACTTCAAACACAAGAAAATATCTCCAAATTGGCGGTTTAGGCGGAACACAGGAATATATTTCAAGATCTGACTGATAGATTTTCTTTAAACTTTCCAGATAATTACATGGCTATATGACGGATAATGTGTACGAGTTTGGGAGAATTTCTATGTGCCAAACTTGAGATATGACTTCAAAAACAAGAAAACTGTACCATAATATGGATTGGTCGAAAATCTAGTGTTTTAGTGAATAACTTATAATATATTTTCAATTTTATCAAGATCTGACCGATAGATTTTCTTTAAACTTTTGAAATAGTTACATGGTTATATGGCAGATAATGTGTGAGAGTTTTGGAGAAATTCTATGTGCCAAACTAGAGATATGACTTCAAACACAAGAAAATATCTCCAAATTGGCGGTTTCTAACGAAAATCAGGCATATATTTCAAGATCTGACTGATAGATTTTCTTTAAACTTTCCAGATAATTACATGGCTATATGACGGATAATGTGTACGAGTTTGGGAGAATTTCTATGTGCCAAACTTGAGATATGACTTCAAACACAAGAAAACTGTACCATAATATGGATTGGTCGAAAATCGAGTGTTTTAGTGAATAACTTAGAATATATTTTAAATTTTCTCAAGATCTGACCAATAGATTTTCTTTAAACTTTTGAGATAGTTACATGGTTATATGGCAGATAATGTGTGAGAGTTTTGGAGAAATTCTATGTGCCAAACTTGAGATATGACTTCAAACACAAGAAAATATCTCCAAATTGGCGGTTTCTAACGGAACACAGGCATATATTTCGAGATCTAACCGATAGATTTTCATTAAACTTTCCAGATAGTTACATGGCTATAAGACGGATAATCCGTGCAAGTTTGGGCGAATTTCTATGTGCCAAACTTGATATATGACTTCAAACACGACAAAACTGTACCATAATATGGATTGGTCGAAAATCGAGTGTTTTAGTGAATAACTTATAATATATTTTCAATTTTATCAAGATCTGACCGATAGATTTTCTTTAAACTTTTGAAATAGTTACATGGTTATATGGCGGATAATGTGTGAGAGTTTTGGAGAAATTCTATGTGCCAAACTAGAGATATGACTTCAAACACAAGAAAATATCTCCAAATTGGCGGTTTCTAACGAAAATCAGGCATATATTTCAAGATCTGACTGATAGATTTTCTTTAAACTTTCCAGATAATTACATGGCTATATGACGGATAATGTGTACGAGTTTGGGAGAATTTCTATGTGCCAAACTTGAGATATGACTTCAAACACAAGAAAACTGTACCATAATATGGATTGGTTGAAAATCGAGTGTTTTAGTGAATAACTTAGAATATATTTTAAATTTTCTCAAGATCTGACCAATAGATTTTCTTTAAACTTTTGAGATAGTTACATGGTTATATGGCAGATAATGTGTGAGAGTTTTGGAGAAATTCTATGTGCCAAAGTTGAGATATGACTTCAAACACAAGAAAATATCTCCAAATTGGCGGTTTCTAACGGAACACAGGCATATATTTCGAGATCTAACTGATAGATTTTCATAAAACTTTCCAGATAGTTACATGGCTATAAGACGGATAATCCGTGCAATTGTTAAGTTGGGCGAATTTCTATGTGCCAAACTTGATATATGACTTCAAACACGACAAAACTGTACCATAATATGGATTGGTCGAAAATCGAGTGTTTTAGTGAATAACTTGAAATATATTTTCAATTTTATCAAGATCTGACCGATAGATTTTCTTTAAACTTTTGAAATAGTTACATGGTTATATGGCGGATAATGTGTGAGAGTTTTGGAGAAATTCTATGTGCCAAACTAGAGATATGACTTCAAACACAAGAAAATATCTCCAAATTGGCGGTTTCTAACGAAAATCAGGCATATATTTCAAGATCTGACTGATAGATTTTCTTTAAACTTTCCAGATAATTACATGGCTATATGACGGATAATGTGTACGAGTTTGGGAGAATTTCTATGTGCCAAACTTGAGATATGACTTCAAACACAAGAAAACTGTACCATAATATGGATTGGTTGAAAATCGAGTGTTTTAGTGAATAACTTAGAATATATTTTAAATTTTCTCAAGATCTGACCAATAGATTTTCTTTAAACTTTTGAGATAGTTACATGGTTATATGGCAGATAATGTGTGAGAGTTTTGGAGAAATTCTATGTGCCAAAGTTGAGATATGACTTCAAACACAAGAAAATATCTCCAAATTGGCGGTTTCTAACGGAACACAGGCATATATTTCGAGATCTAACTGATAGATTTTCATAAAACTTTCCAGATAGTTACATGGCTATAAGACGGATAATCCGTGCAATTGTTAAGTTTGGGCGAATTTCTATGTGCCAAACTTGATATATGACTTCAAACACGACAAAACTGTACCATAATATGGATTGGTCGAAAATCGAGTGTTTTAGTGAATAACTTGAAATATATTTTCGATTTTCTCAAGATCTGAACGATAGATTTTCTTTAAACTTTTTAAATGGTTACATGGTTATATGGTGGATAATGTGTGAGAGTGGTAACACGACTCCTGTCCGACAGCGACATCTGTCCGACAGCGACATCTGTCCGACTCAGGGTACCAGAAAAAAACGACATCTGTCCGAAATTGTGACCTGATTTCAATACGACACATTTCCAATTAGAGACATGATCTAAACTGTTACTTGCTAAATTGTATACGTAACATGTCCAATTTGAGATATGATCTGAGCCATAGTTTACTACCACAGTTTATTTTCATTTGATGTTGATAAATTGGACAATAGTTTCAATGTTATTTAAATGTTATATGAATTAATTCAATATAATACAATATCACAGAATCAAATCTAAAGCATAGTCAAATTTCCGATGGCTTTAAGGAAATCCATAGGGTTGCTGTAGTTGTCGTAATCATCTACAATTCTCTGAAGTTGTCGATCATAACGGATCCATTTGGGTGCACGTTGCTCAGGTAGTTCCCGCCCGTCTCTTTTGGTTTTCTTCACGTCTGTAAGGGCTTGTTCTGCTTTAAGGAACTTCCAAATTGTGGGCTTCGAGCAGGAGAGCATTGAATGGAATCCGTGATTGTGGATTGCGATAAGTGATCCCCATACTGCTGTCCTATATGTACTCATCACTCATGTCCTGTTCTCAACTAGTCAATCACGTATCGATGGATCAGATCTTAAGGAATCACATCAGCTTTAGAACGTCACGAGATTACCTGTGAGCTTGTGAAATACGAATGTGAACCGAAATGACAATATGATCCGAAATTCGGACAGATGTCGCCAAAAAATACTCCTGTCCGGCACATAGAAATTCTCCCAAACTCGTACACATTATCCGTCTTATAGCCATGTAATTATCTGGAAAGTTTAAAGAAAATCTATCATTCAGATCTTGAAATATATTCCTGTGTTCCGCCGAGACCGCCAATTTGGAGATATTTTCTTGTGTTTGAAGTCATATCTCAAGTTTGGCACATAGAATTTCTCCAAAACTCTTACACGTTATCCGCCATATAACCATGTAACTATCTCAAAAGTTTAAAGAAAATCTATCGGTCAGATCTTGAGAAAATCGAAAATATATTCTAAGTTATTCACTAAAACACTCGATTTTCGACCAATCCATATTATGGTACAGTTTTGTCGTGTTTGAAGTCATATCTTAAGTTTGGCACATAGAAATTTGCCCAAACTCGCACGTATTATCTGTCTTATAGCCATGTAACTATCTGGAAAGTTTAATGCAAATCTATCAGTTAGATCTCGAAATATATGCCTGTGTTCCGTTAGAAACCGCCAATTTGGAGATATTTTCTTGTGTTTGAAGTCATATCTCAAGTTTGGCACATAGAAATTCTCCAAAACTCGTACAAATTATCTGTCATATAGCCATGTAATTATCTGGAAAGTTTAAAGAAAATCTATCATTCAGATCTTGAAATATATTCCTGTGTTCCGCCGAGACCGCCAATTTGGAGATATTTTCTTGTGTTTGAAGTCATATCTCAAGTTTGGCACATAGAAATTCTCCCAAACTCGTACACATTATCCGTCATATAGCCATGTAATTATCTGGAAAGTTTAAAGAAAATCTATCAGTCAGATCTTGAAATATATGCCTGTTTTCCGTTAGAAACCGCCAATTTGGAGATATTTTCTTGTATTTGAAGTCATATCTCAAGTTTGGCACATAGAAATTCTCCAAAACTCGTACACATTATCCGTCATATAGCCATGTAATTATCTGGAAAGTTTAAAGAAAATCTATCAGTCAGATCTTGAAATATATTCCTGTGTTCCGTTAGAAACCGCCAATTTGGAGATATTTTCTTGTGTTTGAAGTCATATCTCAAGTTTATCAGATAGAATTTCTCCAAAACTCTTACACATTATCCGCCATATAACCATGTAACTATCTCAAAAGTTTAAAGAAAATCTATCGGTCAGATCTTGAGAAAATCGAAAATATATTCTAAGTTATTCACTAAAACACTCGATTTTCGACCAATCCATAATATTATGGTACAGTTTTGTCGTGTTTGAAGTCATATCTTAAGTTTGGCACATAGAAATTTGCCCAAACTCGCACGGATTATCTGTCTTATAGCCATGTAACTATCTGGAAAGTTTAATGCAAATCTATCAGTTAGATCTCGAAATATATGCCTGTTTTCCGTTAGAAACCGCCAATTTGGAGATATTTTCTTGTGTTTGAAGTCATATCTCAAGTTTGGCACATAGAAATTCTCCCAAACTCGTACACATTATCCGTCATATAGCCATGTAATTATTTCAAAAGTTTAAAGAAAATCTATTGGTCAGATCTTGAGAAAATCGAAAATATATTCTAAGTTATTCACTAAAACACTCGATTTTCGACCAATCCATATTATGGTACAGTTTTGTCGTGTTTGAAGTCATATATCAAGTTTGGCACATAGAAATTCGCCCAAACTTGCACGGATTATCCATCTTATAGCCATGTAACTGTCTGGAAAGTTCAATGAAAATCTATCATTAAGATCTTGAAATATATGCCTGTGTTCCGTTAGGAACCGCCAATTTGGAGATATTTTCTTGTGTTTGAAGTCATATCTCAAGTTTGGCACATAGAAATTCTCCCAAACTCGTACACATTATCCGTCATATAGCCATGTAATTATCTGGAAAGTTTAAAGAAAATCTATCGGTCAGATCTTGAGAAAATCGAAAATATATTCTAAGTTATTCACTAAAACACTCGATTTTCGACCAATCCATAATATTATGGTACAGTTTTGTCGTGTTTGAAGTCATATCTTAAGTTTGGCACATAGAAATTTGCCCAAACTCGCACGGATTATCTGTCTTATAGCCATGTAACTATCTGGAAAGTTTAATGCAAATCTATCAGTTAGATCTCGAAATATATGCCTGTTTTCCGTTAGAAACCGCCAATTTGGAGATATTTTCTTGTGTTTGAAGTCATATCTCAAGTTTGGCACATAGAAATTCTCCCAAACTCGTACACATTATCCGTCATATAGCCATGTAATTATTTCAAAAGTTTAAAGAAAATCTATTGGTCAGATCTTGAGAAAATCGAAAATATATTCTAAGTTATTCACTAAAACACTCGATTTTCGACCAATCCATATTATGGTACAGTTTTGTCGTGTTTGAAGTCATATATCAAGTTTGGCACATAGAAATTCGCCCAAACTTGCACGGATTATCCATCTTATAGCCATGTAACTGTCTGGAAAGTTCAATGAAAATCTATCAGTTAGATCTTGAAATATATGCCTGTTTTCCGTTAGAAACCGCCAATTTGGAGATATTTTCTTGTGTTTGAAGTCATATCTCAAGTTTGGCACATAGAAATTCTCCCAAACTCGTACACATTATCCGTCATATAGCCATGTAATTATTTCAAAAGTTTAAAGAAAATCTATTGGTCAGATCTTGAGAAAATCGAAAATATATTCTAAGTTATTCACTAAAACACTCGATTTTCGACCAATCCATATTATGGTACAGTTTTGTCGTGTTTGAAGTCATATATCAAGTTTGGCACATAGAAATTCGCCCAAACTTGCACGGATTATCCATCTTATAGCCATGTAACTGTCTGGAAAGTTCAATGAAAATCTATCAGTTAGATCTTGAAATATATGCCTGTTTTCCGTTAGAAACCGCCAATTTGGAGATATTTTCTTGTGTTTGAAGTCATATCTCAAGTTTGGCACATAGAAATTCTCCCAAACTCGTACACATTATCCGTCATATAGCCATGTAATTATTTCAAAAGTTTAAAGAAAATCTATTGGTCAGATCTTGAGAAAATCGAAAATATATTCTAAGTTATTCACTAAAACACTCGATTTTCGACCAATCCATATTATGGTACAGTTTTGTCGTGTTTGAAGTCATATATCAAGTTTGGCACATAGAAATTCGCCCAAACTTGCACGGATTATCCATCTTATAGCCATGTAACTGTCTGGAAAGTTCAATGAAAATCTATCAGTTAGATCTTGAAATATATGCCTGTGTACCGTTAGGAACCGCCAATTTGGAGATATTTTCTTGTGTTTGAAGTCATATCTCAAGTTTGGCACATAGAAATTCTCCCAAACTCGAACACATTATCCGTCATATAGCCATGTAATTATCTGGAAAGTTTAAAGAAAATCTATTGGTCAGATCTTGAAATATATTCCTGTGTTCCGCCTAAACCGCCAATTTGGAGATATTTTCTTGTGTTTGAAGTCATATCTCAAGTTTGGCACATAGAAATTCTCCAAAACTCGTACACATTATCCGTCATATAGCCATGTAATTATTTCAAAAGTTTAAAGAAAATCTATTGGTCAGATCTTGAGAAAATCGAAAATATATTCTAAGTTATTCACTAAAACACTCGATTTTCGACCAATCCATATTATGGTACAGTTTTGTCGTGTTTGAAGTCATATATCAAGTTTGGCACATAGAAATTCGCCCAAACTTGCACGGATTATCCATCTTATAGCCATGTAACTGTCTGGAAAGTTCAATGAAAATCTATCAGTTAGATCTTGAAATATATGCCTGTGTTCCGTTAGGAACCGCCAATTTGGAGATATTTTCTTGTGTTTGAAGTCATATCTCAAGTTTGGCACATAGAAATTCTCCCAAACTCGTACACATTATCCGTCATATAGCCATGTAATTATCTGGAAAGTTTAAAGAAAATCTATTGGTCAGATCTTGAAATATATTCCTGTGTTCCGCCTAAACCGCCAATTTGGAGATATTTTCTTGTGTTTGAAGTCATATCTCAAGTGTGGCAAATAGAAATTCTCCCAAACTTGCTCAGATTATCCGTCTTATAGCTGTAGAAATATCTGGAAAGTTTAAAAAAATTCTATCAGTTAGATCTCGAGATAATCGACTTTCGTCAAATATTGTACCATGGTACAGTTTGGTACGGAAAGTCCAACTCCCGAAATTTGGCAACTATCAACATCATGGCACAATTAAGTCGCATGCCCAGTAAATTGCTAATCAAATGTACAGTCTACAGTGTATGAATTCATGAACGAATTTATTAATGCAGATTGGTATAACAACTATCGTAAATGCTATTTTGTATTAACAGTGGAAAGTGTTCTTAAGGGAGACTGTTGTGCAGCCATGCCGGGAGTTATAAAACACGTCATTAAAAACACTTTTCAACTACAAAACTTAACCACAAAACCAGCTTTGAGCACTATTTCTAGGTTCTGAAACGACTAAATGATGCGAATTATAAATCCCCAGAGCTGATCCCACTCTACATTAAAAACACTTTCCAACTACAAAACTTAACCACAAAACCGACTCTGAGCAGTTAGCACTATTTCTAGGTTATGAAACGACTAAATGATGCGAATTATAAATCCTCAGAGCTGATCCCACTCTAAATTAAAAACACTTTCCAACTACAAAACTTAACCACAAACCGACTCTGAGCACTATTTCTAGGTTCTGAAACGACTAAATGATGCGAATTATAAATCCTCAGAGCTGATCCCACTCTACATTAAAAACACTTTCCAACTGGATTGTTCAGCCCTTCACTTTCATTGTTCAGCCCTACACTAATAGCATACGTTTGTTTAATTTGCTCTCTTATCTGCTTTTTTATCTCGCCTAATTGTTTAACGGTGAGATATTGTGCCTTTCACCTTGTGGCTTAGCCTTGCATCATGGCAGCTGTGGACAACACGGAGATCGACAGTATTATGTTTAAAGCTGAGGATTGGATGACAAGAGTTATGGATCAGTTCGGTTGTGAAGAACCAATTCACATAACTTCTGTATTGTGCAAACACTTTTTGACTAAAAGGACATTAAATCTAGAGGATAAGGAAAAGTTTGCATTTGGTTCGCTTTCAAAATGACAATTTGAAGAAGATGAAAAACAGATTGAGCTCAATCAAGGATCAGTTGATTGAGAATCAGAAATTGGTCATCAGCGCTCAGGAATCAACAATTGACTGCAGAAACAGTTGCAGGCAGTGCAGACCGTCGTCAAAGACACGGTAGAAAGTCAGTTTAAATCGTACAGCGATACAGTTCAGGAAAACGTCAAGGTTTTTCAACCTGAAAGTTCAGTTACTGCCGAGACTTTGAAGGAAGTCGTCAAGTCTGTGGTGCAAGCAGAAGACCGGAGCAAGAACACTATGATTTTTGGTTTGCCTGAAGATTCCAGTAAAGACTTGAACAAAACTGTCGAAGAAATTTTTGAAGAGATTGGACTGAAACCAGCAATGGAGCTCAGTAGAGTTGGCAAGTCGAAGGAGAAAACTACTCGGCCAGTCAAGGTTACTCTGTCCAGTTCCAGTACAGCCTATCAAAAAATCAGTCAAGCTCGAAAGCTGCGACAATCAGAGAAGTTGAGCTCAGTCTTCATTAGTCCAGACCGCTCTTTGGAGGATCGTGTTAAGCACAGTCTTCTTGTTCAAAACCTGCATAAGAAGAAAGAAGCTGAGCCAAACAAGCACCACTACATCAAAGGAGGGACAATTCATACTGAAGAAAAATCAGTGAGATGAGTGTGGCTTTCACTAGAGTGCATTTTTTACAATACATGTGTTGTTATTTCATTAGGGACGATAGTGTTTGTATGAGGATGGGAACTTGTCCCGTTGTGATACAATTTTTTGTTTTATTGAGTCATTCATTCTGGCCGTTGGCGGTTGGAGCACACAAAACTTTAAGTTTTCGCGATATTTGTCAGATGAGGTTTAAATTCCATCGTAAAGTTGCTGTTCTACACAGTGAGGCATTTTCCTATCAAGAGTGCAGTGCCCTTGTGAGGGATTATTACGATTTTTATAATATATTTGTTAAGATTTAAATTGGTCATTAGAACCACCCGGGCACCGTCTAGGTTTTCAATCAACTAAAAAACTTAACCACAAAACCGACTCTGAGCACTATTTCTAGGTTCTGAAACGACTAAATGATGCGAATTACAAATCCCCAGAGCTGATCCCACTCTAAATTAAAAACACTTTCCAACTTCAAAACTTAACCACAAAACCAGCTCTGAGCACTATTTCTAGGTTCTGAAACGACTAAATGATGCGAATTATAAATCCTCAGAGCTGATCCCACTCTAAATTAAAAACACTTTCCAACTTCAAAACTTAACCACAAAACCAGCTCTGAGCACTATTTCTAGGTTCTGAAACGACTAAATGATGCGAATTATAAATCCTCAGAGCTGATCCCACTCTACATTAAAAACACTTTCCAACTACAAAACTTAACCACAAAACCAGCTCTGCGCACTATTTCTATAGGATCGATTACAATTCTATTTGTACCTATAGCATATGTCAGTACACCTGCGAGCAAATGAGGATCAACATTTTTAACAGCTATTCATTAAACTTATATATAAGGTATAACACAAGTGGCACTGATGCAGATGAATCATGGATAATTATTGACTGTTGACAAAAACTCGAAGTTTGAAATCCAAAGTATAAAGCTGCATGTAGTAGAAACGTAATTGGGAAATCAGGATTAAATATGATCACACGTAACGCGCGGATATAACATGTGCTTTATCCAATGCGAAACTAAAAGTGATGAAATAAGAAAATCGACTGTAGAGTGATTTAGCGCGACCGTTATACTTATCTGCCCACGAGTGCTGGTATCAGTTTGTGTCTTAAAAAACTCTCTAGTGGTCTGAATAGTTCTGCTATGTTGGAAACAGTTCTTTGAAGGTATTGCCATCTGCAATTTACTCCTTTAGTATATGCAGCTAACGCTGCCTGTGGCTCATCGGCAGCAAAAGTAAAAAGTTTCTCTATATCCTTTACCCATTTCTCTACTTTCTTTTTGACATGATATTCCTCCTTGTATTGAACCTAGGGGTTCCGATTACCGCTCCGAGGTAATAATATATGTATTATTACCTCGGAGTCCGCCGCGGACTCCGGCGGAGTGCTTGGCGGACTCCGAGCGGAGTCCGCCGAGCTGGCGGAGTCCGCCAAGCTCCGCCGGACTCCGCCGGATTCAAGTCTGGCGGAGAGGTCCGGCGGAGTCCGCCAAGCACTCCGCCGGAGTCCGCGGCGGACCGGAGTCCGCCTAGTGGCTTAGTCCGCGGCGGACACTCCACCGAGCCGCCGCGGAGCCGCTCGGAGTCCGCGGCGGACTTTAAAGTCCGCTCGGAGTCCGCTCGGCTCCGCTCGGAGTCCGCCAAAATGTACTCGAGTCCACTGTAAATACATTTTGGCGGAGCACCGCCGGAGTCCGCTCGGAGTCCGGCGGCTCCGCCGGAGTCCGCTCGGAGTCCGCTCGGAGTCCGGCGGCTCCGCCGCGGACTCGACTCCGCGCCGGATAGTGCCGAGATAATCATAATATAATTAAGACTTCTTAAATATTATGTATACATTATATACAATAATTATAATAATCGATATTTCTAAGATCCGTGTTGCAGCACATTTCATCCCAGTTTATCATAACTTACAAATCAACAGATATGTGGAGCCCTGTGGTTAATAACGAGAGTATCCCTGTTACTGATCTGGATACTTGTTACCTGCACCTGAGAACAGACAGCACTGTGGGTAGTAGGAAGAATATAGTTATACAGTTCTATAATGAGGAAGGATATGATGGAGGACGTATTGATATCTGGTTCTTTACTCCTGTAAAGTATCGGCTTAGATATTGTTATTACTACACGTACGGTGAAGGGAGTCCCTTCGATAGTCTAGTACCTGCAGAAACAGATAAACACTGGGTATTAGAGAGACGTGGCTACAGGATCAAAGTATATTGTAATGGAAAACAGGTACTCAACATAACAGCATCATCTGAAACGTGTAGAGATACAAAATGGAATACTTATTGGGGAAGAGAAGTGAGCGGAATAGAGCTTAGTACAGACAGCACTACCTCTTATTATCATATAGGTTAGTGCTTTGGTAGTGTAGTACAGATGTGGGTGACAATGTAATTATTTTAAGAAGTGTAATCAAATTTATATTTTAGACATTGTTTGATCCGATACTGCGATCTCGTGTATTATTAAACCAGTCATGGGAGGATCAATGAATGTTGAATGAGGGTAAATTCACTCTTTCAAAAATACGATTCTTCACTAACTATTATCATAATCGCTTCAGAGCGTGTGTGGGAGTTTGAGAGAGCATCTCTTATCAACATGGTGACTGGAACGAAAAAACTTAATGATAGCGGGGGTCTTTTGGTCGCAACAGTTTTTAACAAGCAAACTGGTAAGGTGAAAAATGGAACAGTTTGCAAGGATGCGTTTAACTGGTATTCGGCACAGCTTTTTTGCCGGTCAATTGGATATCACTTCTCAGACTTCGGAAGTTACCCGAGAAACATTAAATATGTTCCAGAGTGAGTTTGATTTATATGTCAACATTTTAGTTTCTGCGTTGCAATGGAAATTCTGTATCTTTACTATTTTGAATATCCGAAAATTCCGCTCCCAACCATTTATTCATTCAGGGATTGGCTGAATCGAACTGACATGTCAATAGTAATGGATGACGTAAGCTGTGAAGAGAATGATATTGACATATCAGATTGCGATTCCAGCATTTTGAGACACAACTGTCAACATGAGGACAATATTTGGCTCCTCTGCTTTCGTAATACAGGTATAGTTTACCTTAAAAAGTTAAAAGCTTAAACTTATCAATAAAATTTCTAATTAAGTTACGATTTATTTCATTACACAATTAATACTAAATAGCCCGTATAAGCGCTACGACATGAAAATGCAATAATAGGGCATCAACTGATGGGCTTCCGTTTTTGTTCTATTTTTTTAAATGATGACATTCCACTGTTCAGGATGTTTCGACGAAATTTTGCAGCAATCAAACAAAAACTGCACTGTGACTAATATCGGGGGATTTTTGAAACACTTGTGTAATGATGAGAGTAGAAAAGAGTACTTTCACAAGTGCGCTTATTCGAACACTACCTATCATGTAACAGGCACTGAGAGTAACACACTCTTTAGTGTCTCTACTGTCTGTGAAAATGACCCGCATGGTTATCAGGCATGTGGTTTTCATACAAAAATTACCTTACAGAACATTTATTTCTGTGGAGGTTATTTTGGGATAGATACAAATCTAGAAGTACAACAGTTTGTAGAGTGTGACCAGAACTGTAGAAGAAATTCTGGTGAGGAGTCATCACATAGTTCCATCACCGGCAACAACGAAGATCAGTGTGACGACACATGTGACTCTGGCCACTGTAAGGATGAGAGTGTATGTGAGGGTCACACATACGGACTTCCCTGTGCTAGTTGGTATGGTTATATACCTGTATCCTTTGTTTGTGATGGATATGATGATTGTGATAACGGGGAGGATGAGAAGCACTGTAACAACACCACATTACCAACCTGTATACATTATAAGAAGAAAGTTACAGTCCCCATATTTAACTACACCAGGTGTAGTGTATATGATCTCAGTGGTGAATACTTGTACACCTATCCGTACTGTTACGGATATCTAGACCAGACAAATTGCACTGATGTAAACAGAGTGGGTGGTTACTGTTTGATAAATGGTTTCATGTCGAGTGTATCAAAGTACGTAGTCTGTCATAGAAGTGAATTTAAGCTGACCAATGAAAAGATTAGTCTCTGTGACGATAATCAAGAAAACGATTGTAGCTCACTATCTGCAGACTGTGTTGTTCACAAACACAAACTCTGTGATGGAGTTAGAGACTGTAAAGATAATAGTGATGAGACCCTTGACATATGCCAACTAACAACAGTGGGACTCTTCAACTGTACTCGTAGTTTTGGTGGCGATAGAAATATAACAATACCCATAAAATGGATAATGGACAACAAAACCGATTGCTTGAATGGAGAAGATGAAAAAAGAAACCTTTGGAAATATTGTGGAGAGAAAAATGATTTGACTTATAGAGTTGTCTTAGGAGACAAAACCTGCCAGGATATTTTGTTGTGTCCTGGAGATTCTGATCAAGGCTATGTTGATTTTGACTTTCTTTGTGATGGTGTAAACTCTTGTGAGATTGAAAATGAGGTCTGCAGAATTTCGCGAGATTTCCCAAGTATCAATACGACTGCTGTGAATGAAAGATGTGCTGGACGAGATTTGTGCAAATCATTGGACTCTAAAAATGTAACATGTCATATACGGGAATTTCAGGGGCCAGCAGGATCTGCTTTTGGTGTCAAGATAATGCTCAATGTGCCGACCTTTCAAGTAAACTGCAATGGTCTTTTCGGTGAATATTATGTGTTTATCAGTTGCATGGGTTTATGCTTAAACTCCACGTGTCCTATTCAGGACACTTTTTTAGAACATGATTCATGTCGTGGTCAGTATCCTGTCCGAGTTAAAACTCTGGCAAACAACAACATCCTGACTTTTGTGACAATGTCTGATGTAGGTGAATATGAAAATACATTTTTCCAATGTAGAAATACTAAATGCATAAAGTACAGCCAAGTTTGTGACCTTGTTAATGACTGTGGTGACATGTCGGATGAACGAAACTGTACAAATCATATAGTTTGTGAGAATACAAACAACCAGACAGATCAAGTAAAAGAGTACTTGATATCCCATTCCCAGAAGTGTGATGGTAGATTTGATTGTTTTGATCTTTCAGATGAATGCAATCTAGAGTGCGGCAAGGAAATCCTCCAAAACTGGTTCTTGAAACTTTATTGCTGGTTGTTGGGCCTCTTAGCAGCTATTTTTAATATCATCACCGTATGCAAAGTAGCGAGTTGTATTAAAGACTCTGAAACAAGAAGCAATCTATACACTACAGTACTAATTTGTGTAATCGGAATGGGTGATTTCCTAATAGGAGTCTACTTGATCGCACTATCAGTATTCGACAGCATTATTTTCGGAAAGAATTATTGCAGGAAGCAAGCTGAGTGGTTATCAGGAAATTCTTGTTCTGTTCTTGGAGTTATCAGCACTGCGGGAACACAACTCTCTTTATTTTCGATGACTCTTTTAAGTTTGATCAGGATGTGGGGAATTCTGAACAGCTCTCTTAGCATTCCAGCACGTGTCAATAAAAGAGCGATAGCAAAATTAATTGGGATCGTTATTGGAATCGTTACTGCTTCGATATCAGTAGCAATCATACCATTGGTCCCCGCCTTAGAGGACTACTTTGTGCAAGGTTTCTTCTATGATCCACTCTACAAGCTATTTATCGGATTCCCGAACAAAATGAAGCATATTAAAATTCTTCAAGCATACTACAAAACCGAAAATTTGTTGGCGAATACAACTTGGGCTGAGATCGGCGAGAAAGTTGATGGAATGTTCAACCAAAGCTTGAGTAGAAGTGCAGTGCACTTTTACGGAAATGATGGTGTGTGCCTCTTCAAATACTTTGTTCGTAGTGATGATCCTAGAAGAAACCGCATAACATCGGATATGAAAACAGAACTGATCGACGTGAAAGGAAATATGATAGTCTGGCTTATGTTGGGAGTCAATCTTTTCTGCTTTGTGGTGATAACTGTGTCTTATTTGATGATCAACATTATATCTCGGAAATCATCCAGAAATTCTGGGCAAAATAGCAATCCAGATGCTGTCCGCAGAAACAGAGCAATACAGACCAGGATTGCGCTGGTCATAGCCACAGATTTCGCCTGTTGGGTTCCATTTATAATCATCAGTGGGCTTCACAATCTCGAAACAATTGATGCTACAGATTGGTACTTAAGTTTCGCTATGATAGTTTTACCCCTCAATTCGGTCATCAACCCTTTGCTATATGATAACACTCTCAGAGAGTTGTTTGGTGAAGCTTTCAGAAATTTTGCTGCTAGATGTCCGAGAGGCGCTACATATTTAAGATTGCAAGTTACTGAGGGAGCATCGCAAATAAGAGCAAACGAGGATATAGTCGTGGAAACGCCAATTTAGATGGAACCATAGACCTACTAATGATAAGGTGAGATTTTACAATAATGCTTTATCAAAAACTGTTATCATCAAGATGAATGTACAATGTACATTTTACATTGTAAAAAATAAATGTGTATGATATAGATGTACTTATGTGTATAAAAATGATGGCTTAACAGTTAACACTATCATCGACAGTGTAAAACCTTCAATTGGTCATCAGTGATTGACATAAACATTTTTATTCTCAGGACTGTTGCATGATAAAGTTGATGAACACTATTTCCTTCCAACCCACAGCATGATCACAACAATGACTTAAATGAAAATATTAGTGCCCAGGAACTGCAAAGCTGTGATTAACTGACTGAATATTCGTTATTTCAATATTTTTATGATCCACGAATTTATAGTCGTTGGTTTTTCAAACAATCCATTTTTAGTTTGAGCAGCTATACTGTAAGTTTATTTATAGATGTGGATTCTGGAGGGGAGGTGAAGCATATGTTTTGACACGTGACTGACATTAAACAATCAGAATCGACTATCGAGAATCGACTATTCAAACCCTAAAACCCTAATTTAAAAACTTTTAAATTTGCTTGTTTATTTTCTATCGTTTATTGCTTTTTTGTTGTTGGTGTTTTGTGATTTCTCACTGATTAGTTATATTACACTTTTACAGATATTTTCTTGGCTGCTTGATTATTAATGTTATCTTCTTTTTTTTCTAACTAAGACTAAATTCTTCTGACTGTTATTTCACAATGCTGGCAAGCATAACCGTTGCCCTTATATTCACAACACTATGTACCCCCTATACTATTATATCCCCTTTATTGTTTTCCAGGCATTAAGACTCATCGAAAGTAGTTCAGCAGGTATATTTAAGTTCAAAACATTCTAATTCAATGTTAAAGATGACAGGAATAAGAAATAGTTATGTGGAGGTTTTTAAGAAATTTGCGCAAAATACGCGCCAGCATGTTATACGAAATTAGGTAAAAAACCCAAAATCGCCATATTCAGGTGCCTTAAAAACCATGTTAAAATTGAGTTAGAGATCTGAAACTTTGCAGAGCGTCTAGACCTTGTCCAAATCGACTGTAAAAAAAATTTCATGTTGCAGGAGTATCGGGAAGTGGGTTTTCTGGAACCCCTGTTTTACAACAGATTGTCGTGAAGCTATATATATAATATATAGTATAGACGCTTTTGCAGTAAATTGTAGCCTACATTTAAGTGTCCGTAGATTCAAAAGTATAAAAGATACAGTCATTTCGAACCACAGGTTTTAAAGATAATTGTTTATACTTTAGTTTACATTATATCGAAAAATAATTTATCGTCATCATCATCACTTGATGACGTCATCAATTTAAGTGTTTTTAAAACTTGATTTTTGACAAAATAACAACTTTTCAAATCGATTTTAAAGCATTAAGGAGTAATTTTATTCAAAATCTGAGGACATTTTCATCTTAGATAATTGTTCAAGCATTCTGAAAATCTACCGGAAAGTTTTCCTACCTTGCTCCTTCATAAAGATATTCGCTATTGAAGTTTGTGCTTTTTTGAAGAATAATTTTATAAAAACACAAAAGTTGTGAATTAGTATTCTCTGGTGTTGGGCCATCCCTTGGGTTGTGGAGCTCAATTTTGCTTCCTAAAGGTCTAAATTGTGTTATAGACTAGTTTTAAAGTTGAAAATCGGAAAGTTGCACACGTGGGGACACGCCCAAATTAATTTAAAATAGCTAAAATCACTAAAAATTGTTATTTTCACGATTTTTACCAACTTTGGAGTCCCGTTGTGATCCAAGTTCTTTTTGAAATCTTCTGAAACTTTTCATGCTTATCAAACTATATATTAAATAACACTATGCAAAAATTTATGGTGATTCAATATTTTATGCGCACGCAACGTCCGCTCAAAGTTTGCACGTGCGAAAGGTGAGAATTTTGCTCATTCGTGATTTCGAATATATTCTGCTTTCCCACGATATTAAAATGGCATTATATATGAATTTAATGCCAACTTGAATGAGTAAAAAGTGCTATATTCAGTCTGTTATTGACAGATATGCCTACCTAAACACAAGGAAACATTTTCAAAGGTAAAATTTCGAAATCGTTGAAATTACCTCCTTATTAAGTTTCGACTGTGTAAATTATCCTGACATTATAATCAAAAAGAGATGATATTTGACCAAAACCCATAATCATGGGTAGAGTGAACCGCTGCCAGTGTCTCTCTTTTCCAAACAAAAGAAAATGATATTAATTTGAGGAACCGTCCGCAAATGCAAATTGATACCGAGAATGAAATCGGTCGCTCGCTTTTCCCATTCATTCACGGCTTACGTATTGTAATAAAGCTTATTGAATGGGAAAAGCGAGCGACCGATTTCATTCTCGGTATCAATTTGCATTTGCGGACGGTTCCTCAAATTAATATCATTTTCTTTTGTTTGGAAAAGAGAGACACTGGCAGCGGTTCACTCTACCCATGATTATGGGTTTTGGTCAAATTTAGTAATAGGATATGTTTACTCTTTGGCATAAGAGCTATTTTATGTTTTCAGTGAAAAGCCTGGAATTTATTGTATTGAGTGGTTTGATTGCTTTATAGTTTCTGGTTTATGAAATTGTCTGATTGTCTCACTTGTCTCGAGCCTGCACAATTTAACGTTTTATAATACTTTAATAAAGACTTAAAAACATAATAGGGAGTATTTTAACTTTAATAACACAGTGTTTATGATTATAATAAGGGACACCTAAACATAAATACGGTATCATTTCGGCTCACATCATATTTGACTGCCAGGCCGGAGTATCCGTTTTAACCAAAGTGCCGCATCATGGTTACCATGGTTACTATGGTTACCATGGTTACTACACCATAGTGACTCAATTCTTTAGAGTGCCACACTTTTTTCAAAGTGCCGCGACGGGCGTGATACAGAAATATTTTGGATGTGTGAATTCCATCGTAGGTGGCTGTCGAAGGTTACTCCAAGGTATTTAACCTCTTTGGAAACTTCAAAGGGTTGTCCGTTCAGAAGAATGGGTTCTATTGAGAATTTCTTTCTTAGTGTGGAGAAGACGATTACCTTGGTTTTAATTGCATTAAGCTTAACTCCATTTTCTGTGCACCATTTGTCAATGATTCCACCATCTCCTAAGTTTCTCCTAGGAAATTTCAAAGAACGCTCAATGGGGGTCAGCTCTCGCTGTCTCTTGGTTCCCTTCCTGGGTCCAGCGCCAGCTTCCCTGTTTTTGTTTCGGTACTGTATGCGTGTAGACATATCCTGTTAAGAAACTTATTTTAGGCAGTTCAAGTGAAAGAGTTAATTTGCTATTCGGGTGGAAATCGCAGAATTACGAAATATTCTATACTATGATCGCACAATTAAGTAAAAGGATTGGACGATTTGCCCGGCTAAGGACTAGGTTAGACCGAACAAAGAGAATAAGTGACGTGTCGATTGATTAGCTTGCCCAGCATTTCCGTTACAACTGTCGCGTTACATCTAACGGCAACGCTAATTGTTTTAATGCTGGCTGCGCGCGCGCCCGCGCTAGGCTGTTTGGTCAGTTTGCTTTTTATGTTGCTGAGACGTTTGTCGCTGGTGAATTTTGATAAATTTGTGGTGCGTGTGGAGTAGAGCGATTGTTATGGGAAGCAGGTAGATATCCGCATTGGGTTGGCATGCGCATCCGTGTAGTGGCCCACGGTGGCAAGGATGGGTTAACTCATCTACTAATTTTATCCGTGTAGTGGCCCACGGTGGCACATAAGGCTAAAAATTTTTTTATAGACACTAATGCTGTCTCACAGAGTAATCTGCGGACAGACATAAGCCCTGGCGAAATCAGTAAAACCTGACTAGGGATTCTCACCCTGTAGGGTGGGGGAGGTGTGGGTGGGAAAGTGAAAATTACAGTACAATATGTCAATAAAAATTTGGTCTTCTGTTGAGGTTGAGAAGGGAATGCCAGATGGTCTGGACTTTAAGGATTTGGCAATTTTAGGAAGAATGGGGTCCCAGAGGGAACTACATTTGGGTGCGCGGTCTGTTCTGTTCATGACTGGTTGTCGTATTTGTCTAGCTGCGTGTTCTGTGAGGTCAAGTTGGGAGCGTGAGGTAAGGGATTTGAGGACTTCTATGTTGTTCCAGGAGATGGTGTGGCCGGTGGTCAGGGCATGATGTGCAGGGGCTGATTTGATTCTGTCTGTGGATTTGTCGATTGGGATTGGTGGCGAGAGGGGTTGGTGAATTTCCGTTGTACTTCGTCCATGATGGTGGTGATGCGGTGAGGAGGGAAGCCGTTCTGGAGGCAAACGTGTCGTACTGTCTGGAGTTCGTCGTCAAGGTGTTGGGGTGAGCAGATGTTGTGGGCTCTTCTGGTCAGTGATCGGATGACTGCGTTCTTAGATGAGTTGGTGGTGCAGGATGAGTACTTGGTGTAGAGGTTGGTGTGGGTGGGTTTTCTGTAGACTGATGTGGATTTGTCAGGGTGGATGAGAACGTCAAGGAAGGGTATAGTTCCGTCTGTAGAGGGATGTTCTTGGGTAAAGTTGAGGTCTTCAGTAAGGGAGTTAAGGAATGTAAAGAAGGATTCTGCGTGGTTTCTGTCTCTGAAAGATCCAAGGCCGTCGTCGACGAAATGGGAGTAAGTGTTCGGAGGGTCAGGACATGAGGATAAAGCTAAGGTCTCGATTTCAGCTAGGCGGATTTCAGCTAGTTCAACAATGAGGGGGGATCCCATTGTACCACCTTCGTCTTGGGAGTAGAAGGAGCCGTTGAATTCAAGGTATGAGTTGTCAAGGCAAAAGTTGATAGGGAGCCTATGGTGGTGGTGGTGACATTGGAGGGAAGACGAGAGGGGTTCTGTCCAAAGGAGGAGATGACAGTTTTGAGGGCTAGGCGCATGTCACAGGAGGTCTACAAGGATTGGACGTCTAAGGAGGCGTGGTAGGGGAAGGAGGGATTGAGAGAGGAGTCGAAGCGATGTTTGAAGTCGGAGGAGTTTTTGAGGCGTAAGGGGTTCTGGGCTAGGGGTTTGAGGAACGAAGCGAGGACTTTGTGGAGGGCTTGGAGGGGGGTGTTGTAGAAGCTGACTACGGGACGGATAGGTGCGCCGGGTTTGTGTATCTTGGGTTGTCCGTAAAGTTGGGGCCATCTAGGATGTAGGTTGCGCATCTTGTGGTATAGGTCGGTCGTGAGCTTCTTGTCGGTGTGTAGTTTCTTGAGGACTTTCTGTAGTTTAGTGGTAACAGATTGTGTGGGGTCTTTCGTTAAGAGGGTGTAACTACCTGAGGATAAGTGGTCGGTAACTTTGGTTATGTATTGATCGTGAGTCAGTACAACAGTGGCGTTGCCCTTGTCAGCAGGAAGAAATTTCAATTCAGATTTCTTAGATTTTAAAGATTTAGTTGCCTTTAGGAATCCCTCAAATAACATGTTTTCTTCAGTGGAGCAGGCCCCTGGTGTTATAATGCTGAGGGAACTTCCCCCGATGGGAGCTCTGTGATGTACCTAGATGTGGTAAGTAGACCCATTTTAAAATATTTTAAACTTAAGCTAGAGAATTGCCTACGGAACAAACTATATCTTGAGTATACGCAGGGTGATCCTCTACTAGAAACCCGTTAGTCGAAAGCTTTGTTCGAGGTAATTTTTTAAATCAGTTAAATGTTTCAATCTTATCGCTCCTTTTTTAGGTGGTTCGTCACGAGATATCCTAGTCAGCATTCGACACGTTACGAATGTGATCACGTGACCAAGGATTTACGAATCAAGGTCACGTGATAGGCCTATAATGTGTGTAATACAGCAACTGATTAGGCATGTACCTTATCGGACCTTATTTGGACGGACATTACATGAACGGACATAATTGTGAACGGACATTAATATGAACGCTCGAAGGCATTCAAAACCATCAAAAATCCGAATTTTTAAAAATTTTTGACGTTTTTTTAATTTCAGCAAATGATTTTTTAATACATTTTTTATACAGTAAGTAAGAATAGCAGTCATTAAGCAGTAAAAATGTTAAAATATGTGTACATGATCAGTGTCTAATATCACATATCATCTTCATTAAATAGGTTTTCGTGCATGAAATAGTCCATGCTTAAACAAGCATCAGTGATTTCTAGCTTTGTGGAAACCTTTTTTATCAAACTACCCTGGTCCTGCATTTCAGTGTTTTTTACAAGCCATTCGGCGTGAAGTGGTTTTATCTTAGACAACTTAAGGTTAACCTTAACATCACGTGGAGCTTTCCTAGCACTGTTTCATTACCTCCCCTCAGTAATATGAACTATAAAAACGTCGGACAATGTCCTTGGCAACACGATTTACCGTAATATCTAGAGGCTGGAACAAGTTTGTCATGTTGGCGGGGACTAGCTCATGAACTATGTTGAGTGTTATGATTTCGTTGACTTTTTCCGCCAAGTGACCTTTGAAAACATCATATACTAGTAGAGTTTTCTGTGCCTCCGGCAGACCAAGGAGAACCTTTCCGTCGTTAACTTACGGCACAATAAAGTTCTCATAGTTGTCATATTCTGGGTAAAAAGTTCGAAATGGAAAAATTTTTGAAAAAATTTCAACGGACTTTAACTTGGACGGACATTAATTGAACGGACTTTATTTGAACGGACATTAAAATGAACGCTAGGGCCTCCAGCGTTCAAGTAATGTCCGTCCAAATAAGGTCCGATAAGGTAATCTGTAGTACAAGTAGTGAATTGTTGGGACTGATTTGTGGCGAGATAGCTTAGTGGTTATAGCATCCGAGCGTTCATCGGGAGGTCATGGGTTCAATTCCCGCTCTCGGCACATCTCACCCTTACTTTTCACGAAAACGTACTACCTTACTGCCTTAATCCAGTGAGCTGCATGATTAGACTTCTGACCCAACCCAGTTAAAGGCCTATAATTACTCATTTTTCAATGACCGATATCTCGATTTTTAATAGGATTAGACTTAGAGCGTAAAACGAATGCTTCCCGGAATCAGCACAATGAAGAGAACAAGATCCTGTTGGATTTTCAATTATTCATCTCCCACCGGTAGTCCCTACGTTAATAGGTTAACTACAACGGCCAGCACAATTTTCTTCAGACAAATAGATATTGAGTTTCCTTCCCGACCTTCGATTGCTACAAAAATTGGTAAGCTTACTCATAGACTTACAAGGAAAGTGTCCGAAAAATTTAAAGCATATCCAACCATCAGAAATTATGTTACAGCTAAAATCAGCGTATTTTGCCCCATTTTGATCACTATATCAACTCCGATATCCACCAAACTTTTCGGACAGTTGCGAAAGCCCTATTGGAAGGTCTTCGCCAATTTTCAGAATTATCTTATACAAGGAATCGAAGATATATCCAAATAATACGACAAAAATCAACGAATTTACTCAAATTACGCGACTTTTACAGCTATTTTTGCTCCAAAAGCCGCGCAGAATCAAATATGGCACCTAGGCGAAACTCACTAATCTTTCCAAAAAGGTATAACAAATTTGGTATTGTGAAAATTCTCACAGTCTCTAGAAAACAGTGGTACAAAAATTTTAAAATCCGAGCAAGTTTATTTTTATCGTGCACCCCCTAATGATAGCCATGTGTCTACGCGTACTATTACTGCGTGGACTGTCGCAAACCGACATATACAGAAGTTATGTGAATTGGTTCTTCACAACCGAACTGATCCATAACTCTTGTCATCCAATCCTCAGCTTTAAACATAATACTGTCGATCTCCGTGTCGTCCACAGCTGCCATGATGCAAGGCTAAGCCACAAGGTGAAAGGCACAATATCTCACCGTTAAACAAAGCGAGATAAGAAAGCAGATAAGAGAGCAAATTAAACAAACGTATGCTATTAGTGTAGGGCTGAACTGAAAAACGTATGCTATTAGTGTAGGGCTGAACTGAATGCTATTAGTGTAGGGCTGAACTGTATGCTATTAGTGTAGGGCTGAACTGTATGCTATTAGTGTAGGGCTGAACTGAATATAAAAAGATGCTGTTCTTTAGGTGCATTATTGTGGTTCAGGTAAAATCGGTAAACTGGCTGGAGTGGGTTCGTAGTTTCCCAGCATAGCTATAGCTCAATAAAACTTTGAAGTGCCCAATGTCACTTCCTCTGTCTGTCTGCATGAAAGATGTCAATCTTCACTTGGATTTTTATGACATACGTTTTACACTATTGTGTCGTTTTATTTTTGTTGGCCTTGTTAAGGAAGCCCAACAAAGTACATTGGTAAAATAACTATTTTGTCTTTGCACTTATGAGAATTAACTTACCATCTTTTATATGCCTTTAACCTATGATAAATAGCACTGCCATTAACATCTCTGTTATTGAATTTATGGAACATAGCCAAACCAAACCAATCCACAGAATGATTAAATCCCATATCCTTGCATATCAAATCTGCGATATGGTCTGTGATGCTCGAGACGGCGACTGTAATGATATCTGTTGTCATAACTGCGTCACGTGAAGAACAACAATATAACATTTTGATTGTTTGTATTTCTTACTCCCACTTGAACAACTGGAAAAGCAGAATAAAAATGATTGTTAATTTATTCGTTGATTTTTGTAACCAGTTTTGTAACATGAGTGGTCTCTAGAACTCGGGCACAAATTACAAACTCAATTACTAATTTTAATATATTATGGTATATCTCCAGGTAGAAGGTAGTAGTCGCAACTATTTCTTGCATCCATTGTAGTACCTTTAATTTATAAATAATTGTATAATTAATATATTATAATAAGTCAAGAAAATACCTCTGTGGATGTTCTAGCGACAACAATTCCAACAGTGGCGTCACTAGGAAGTCCATTCCATCTGTATAATTCAAATTGAACTCTCTCTGTAAAAAACACGTTTTCAAGCTTGTCGTTAAAGTTCACGGCTTCAGTTTATAATTATATCATACTGGGGGCAAAAGTGGCATACTTTGCTGTCTTAATTTTGGCCTTACTCTACTATATCTGTTTGCCTCATATATTTATATAATATCTTATTCAAACTTGCACATTTGTACTAAGCCATAAACTCACAAAGCCATGTCATCATAATCATAAAATTGTTCAAAATCATATGATACGGACCAATTCATAATAATTGTAATTAATTTCAACTAGTATAATTAACTATGAATATGTCTTACCTGTTTCTTTAGTTCGATTAAGTAACCAATACGTTAGAATGAAAGCAAGTAGATTCATTGAACTGGAATGAAAGGAATTAGTATTAGTAAACTATTGTCTTTATATCCTGATATTAGACTGTATTGACTATTGAGTAATGAATTTGAGAAAAGTATAAACTTTAATTACCTTTTATAAAGTTACAAAGTTGCTGCTCCGTTGCGAGTGAGAACTGAGACATAACAGACCGTTATAACCAATTAAAGTTTAAACTGTTGGACTGGAGTATACTGACAGATGACCTTGGTTTTTGTGAACCAACTGAACGCTGAAAAAATCTTGAAGAAAATGTTCTGCAACAAGCAGGCTTGTCCGCCGTGGCTAAATGGATCGGCGGCGGCGTTTCACTAAAATTACACCGGCGGCGGCGGCGTACGCCGGCGTGAGCCGTGAAATCAAGGCCAACTAAATTGAGGTCTATGAAATATGAATATGATCATGTACTTAATTTGGGTAATTTAGACTTAACTTCAACAAATGATGTTGGTTACTGCAAAGATCCAGTATCAACCAATCAGTGCAGTAGTAGAAATTGGCACGTGACGGTGTCGGGTGTCACAGGCAATGCAGCACACAAACGTAACATGGATCAAAGTTCGGGCAGTCAACTCACTCAACTGTCAGCAATGTAATGCTCCTCTAGTTAGCTCCTCTACTTATACTGCAGCAGCGATGTGTTATTTTAGAAAATAGCAATGTTGCTAAATATAAAATACGATAGAGTTATCTAGCTGTGTCTCTGAACTTATTTGTTAACTATCACTTTTATCGGTTACATTGTCCAAACTGCAGAGTTGAAAAATACGTGAGATAATTTTTTAAATACGCCGTATTTTGCGTATTTTTGCTTAGAAATAAAATACGTCAAAAATACGTTAAAATACGTTTTTCTTGAAATTTATTTCAAAGACTAAAGTTATGTCATTCGTTTGCATTTTTTTCAGACACATTTCTATTTAACTTCGCTTCAACGCTTTAATGCTTTGGTATAGCACGTGCCCAGTACTCTGAAGTCATATGCGAGGTGAAAAACGACAGAGCTACGCGAGTTTTGATAAAATCGTAAATTTATATAAAGCAATAGTACTTATTACTTTATTGGAGCTATCAATGGTACAATAACACTTATTACGTATTTTATTCAACGAAAATAAAATACGCCGTATTTAACGTATTTTTGATATTTTATAAAATTCGTAAAATACGTATTTTTCAACTCTGGTCCAAAGAAGACGTCAAATTGTCTACCTTTTTGAATAGAGCTCCTATTTGACATGTCAGGGTCTTTGTAACTTGACAATAGTTGGTGCCACTATTCACTAAGTCTTGACGTTCCGATTTGTAAATTTTCGTGTGTTGCAAATTTTAGCTCCCCCCTAAATTGCGGCTCTCAATATAATTAGAGAGAGTGGTCTTGGAGAGAGCGACCTTTTCATAAAGTGTTAGACTTTCTGAGTAGTAGTCCCTTATTCCTTGGATGGAAACGATATAACAGCATACAAGCAAGGAAGCATAGCCGACATAAAAATGGCCCCACTACAACTTCACTTACAGACAGAGCGAAATCTGGTCACGTAAAGATCACTAAGTCCGCTCACGGTTTGGTGTCCCATTCTTTAAATCCTTCTACTATTTCTTTAATTGTGCTAAAGTTGTATTATGACTTACTTGTGTCTTCACCTCTATTTTTATCCACACTCTACCATTCCCCTCAATTCTTTTTTTCTCTACAGCTGGTAACCCCTGCTCTTAACTTCTAAATCTAATTCTAATTTAGCTTTCAGTTTTTAGATACTTTTTTCTCACAATGTTCGCTGTTCGCTGTAGTCGTCAGAGTCTTGTTTCCCACGCCTGTGCACGTCCTTAGTGTCACATTTTCGTGCACTACTTTGACGAGTTCTGCTACTCAATTCACGCGGACGTCTCCTCAGAGGTTTAAGGCGTTGGTGCCTTATCCTCTTATCCTGTCTAGTGTTTGCCACACTCATAGAGCCTGGCAAACTCTAATCACAGGTTAGTCTGGCAGTGGCTCACACTCTGTTGATATCTCTTCTCATTATTGGAACATAAAATCGATCAAGGCAAAGATTAATATCATGTTTCTATTAACACTGCCATTTCTGAACTTATTACCTTAACTTGAATAGCAGTTCGTCAGGTATGTTTTGAGGAGTTCCGTAAGCTAAGGAATTAGGCTCAGCTTTAAGAAAGTAACCTACATAACACAGTGCCGACTACCACTTGATTCGTTATGTAGCTTTTGTTCTCTGGAATCTTTTGTTTTTCTTCACAAAGTTCCCACTAGAAGCACCCTTCTTATGACATGAGCCTAATGAACAATAAATAGCCATTGGCCCTGGTCAATGGTAAGTTATATGATATTCCAATGAATCAAAAAAAGAAAAAGCTGAACTAATTAAGAATTTCTAAGATTTGTGATTACAACCTCGAGCAGGGTATCCTTATTAACAAATCCGTTTACAAGGCCTGGTAGTGCCGATTCCTAAAACTTTAAAAGATAGGTCATTGCACTTCTGCAGTTTAATTCCGATGTAGGGTAAGGACCATGGTTAACCTGAAGGGTGATTACATTAGGGCCAGGGTAGTTCCACAGCTCAGTATAATGAGCTGTATTAAGAATCATAAAACAAAATCGGCGCCAGACAATTTTACTGTTAATAAAGGGCAATTGCTAATTGGCTGTGTTAGATGATAAGACCCTTATATTTACCATGGTGTAAATTAGACGAAACAGAAGATAAGAAGCTCGTTCGAAATGTAGCACCTACTTTGGCTAATCCACGGCTAACGATCACATTCAATTTATACACATCCTTTTTCGTCGGCTAAATCTTTCCTTGTTAATCGAATTACCCCTCAACCCCTGAGAATTTTTCACGTGGTTTGTTTCTATTCTCACAGGGCTAAATCTTGGAACCATCCCAACCACTGCCATAAGTGGGATTTTCAGTCAGTTATGTTAGATCAGATAAAGTACTTGTTGACACCCAAGCGGTTAGCATTAATCGTGGGTGGTTGTGCGGCTGCTGTTGTTTTGATTGTTGTCATAGCAGTCGTTTCAAGGAGTAAGTGTTTTAAATTGTTTTTAACTTAAATCTTTAAATTAATTAACTAAATAATTTCCGTGTTATCGTTATTATATTTTTGTTTTGGAGCAACTTATTCGATTTAAAAAAGCAAATCGCGAATGCAATAATCTTACGTGAAAAATAACAATTCCACCTGCATTTCAGAAAGTGGCCCAGAAAAGGATGAGGCAGTGCCAGTACCTGTAGTGGACAAGATTGTGGCTCATATCAACAATGAAAATATCCGAGAGAATATCAAGTAAGAGTTGACACACACGATAAAGAGATAACAACAGTTATATTTGGTTATCTGACTAATCAAAAGATCAATATTGTAACTACTCGAAACATGATTTTGAGAAACCCGCTACTTTACTATCAATTAAATTAACATCACTAATTATCTTTATCAACCATCATGTAATTAACACAGGCTTAACGTAATCAACATAGAAAGCAATTTAACATTTAATTGAGTAATTTAACATTTAATTGAGTAATTTAACATTTAATTGAGTAATTAAACATTTTGTCAGGTATTTCGCCGCCGAACCACACCCGGCTGGAGGAAAAAGGAACTTGGAACTTGGAGCAGAGGTGTTGAGACGATGGAAGAGCTATGGGTTTGACAAAGTTTTCAATAATGACTACGAGGTCTTATTGTCCCTTCCTACCGAAGAGAGGTTAATTAATTAAAAGTATGATAAAGTTTCGGTAGAACACAGTAACTGTTGGTTTGGTTGTTTTTCAGAAATGTTTAATTTACCAAAAATAATCATAAAATAGATTGGCTTTATCATAACAATTATAAATGTTACTATTGAACTCCAAACGTTTTCAGCTACATCAAATACAGCGGAATTGTACAGTACAAACCTAAAAACAATGAAGACAGCAATATCATACCACCGTTCAATGCATTTTCTAAAAATGCAAAAGTATCAGGGAAAGCTGTGTACGTCAATTATGGTAGAGTTGAAGATTTAGAGGAACTTGTTAAGTTAAAAGTGGATCTAGTCGGAAAAATTGCTCTCTGCAGATATGGAAAGATATTTAGGGGAAGCAAGGTCAGTATAATAAAAGCATGATATTTATATAATATGTTATATTTTATATAATACAGTAGTATAGGTAGTATAAGGGCGACGGTCGTGCTTGCCAGCACTGTGATGGGTGTATAAATAGATATGAACCCTTTTTAAAGCAAAAAATAGTGTTGCAGAATTATGTAACGAACAGTACTGGAGTAACATGTAATAATGATTGATATGAACTAACAAATAAGTGACTGGATAACACGAACATGGTGTTGTCATATGATAAAACTGTAAGACTGAAGTTTAAAAGTTGTGAGTGATATTGTTGTTCTAAAGCAACGCTAAAATTTTGAGTTATAATTTGGTTGTGTTACTAGATCTTGACCGGGGTCTGTCTCTATCGTAGTAGTTCCATTATGATGTCTGGTAGAATTCCTTCATTATTTGTCGACATCTCATCTCCATCCAATGATACTATCTAAAGATGACTCAGATTACAGTTGTGTTCTATACCGAGTACGAGTACTCATTAAACTTGATTTTTAAAGGAAATACATGACGGAGGCATAGGGCCAGGGGCACACCTCACCATTCTTTTGATCTCTTGTAAGCTAGTAGAAACTAAAAATTGTGACGATCCTTAGTAGAAACTGTGATTTGCTGGCCCCGATTTATCGCAAGCCCTGATTTACAACGGCCAATTCTTTTCACAAAATATATGACAGTGAAAGGTTCAAGGTCTTGGATCAAGCAAAATTGAACTTTCCTGAAGAATACTGTTGAATCATGGTCTAACGTTATGAATGTTGGAGCTCAATGAACTGTCCATGGATAACAGTAATGTAAATATCCCGTACTATATATATACCATGTTGCCCGCTTTGATTGTAGTTATATTACTAAATAATTAACACAATTTAAAGTAAATAATCTCTATTTTCAGGCGCAAAATGCCTTCGACAAAGGTATGATAGGCATGATTCTCTACAGCGATCCTTCAGACTCTGGATCAGATAGAGGCGATGTAAGTTTATAGTATATGTAGTATATAATGTAGTAGTATAATGGTAACGATGTAAGTTCTCTAAAATACAATATGAGGAAACATTGAAAAGTATATTGAATGCAGTGTCTCCAAGTATCGATATATCAGTTTGCAAAGCATACATTGAACCCTTTTCGACAGTGACAGAGTAAATCTTACTAGGTTTACCCAGACGGTATGTGTCACTTAACCCATTGACAGAGTAAATCTCACTAGGTTTACCCAGACGGTATGTGTCACTTAACCCATTGACAGAGTAAATCTCACTAGGTTTACCCAGACGGTATGTGGCTTCCAGACACGGGAGTACAAAGGGGTAATGTCAAGTCTATCAAGGGAGACATTTCAACCTTCATGTTCCCATCATACGGTTCGTTTTAGAGTTAGTTTTTAGTTTTGTTTGCTCTTATTTCCTTTCTTCTGATAGTGATATATAGCTTTAGATCAGTTGGCCATCTGGTGATAATATCTTACTTTGAAATACATCGAACTACCAAATATAAACCTGAATGTTTCAGAGGGTGGGTATCATTCGAGCGAAGAGGAGTTAGCTAAAATTGCTCCAAAGATTCCAGTCATTCCTATTCCTTACAATGATATCAAGCCAATCCATGCCCTGATTGAAGCAGATAGCCCATCTACTCCAGAAGGATGGGGTAACTACAAAATAGGACCATCAAATGGGGAGATTGAACTGAATGTCAAAACAAATGACACTCTTGCTCTCTGTAGAAATATAATAGGAGTCATCGATGGAGCGGTGGAACCCGACCGGTATGTTCTTGTGGGAGTACACAGAGACGCATGGATTCATGGAGCAGTAGATCCTGTAAGTGGGATGTCTACAATCCTCGAAATTTCTAGAGCATTTGGGGAGCAACTGAAGACAGGATGGCGGCCAAGAAGGACAATTATATTTGCAAGTTGGGATGCTGAGGAACCAGGAATTATGGGCTCATATGAATTTGCTGAAGACTTCATGACAGGTCTAAAGCATAAGGCAGTAGCATATATCAACATGGATTCTGCTGCAGGTGGCACACAAATGATTAGAATGAAATCGACACCAAACCTCATCAGTCTTCTCTATGATGCCGCAAAAAAGACAGATTCACCTAAGGCGCCATATAAGACCATGTATGATTTCTGGATAGGCACAGAAAAGGAATACAATGACATTGATTACCACCTACCCCCAGTACAGCTGATTGGATCTGGCAGTGACTATACTGCTTTCCTCAATGAAATAGGAGTATCATGTATTGATTTTGCATACAAGAGTAACTATGGCACATACCCTGTGTATCACACCCAATATGATACATACAAATGGCTCAGCACCTTTGGGGATACAGATTTTACTTACCATAAGTATTTAGGAGACATGGCTGCAAGGACAATTTTTTCTCTAGCCAATGATGAGATATTGCCCTTTTCGTCTGTGGACTATGCAAAGAAAATTCAAGAGTTAACATTATCTCTAATCGGAAAAAACACAGATAAATTAGCCCTCAATTTTACTGGTATGAAGATTCTGGCACAAGAATTTGTTGATGCTGCAAAAGAATTCCAGGATCACGTTGCCAGTTACTCTAACACAACTGATGAAAGTGGTTTAAAGCTCAGAAACATCAATGACAAACTGATGCTGATGGACAGACAATTCATTCACGAGCAAGGACTGCCTGGCCGACCTTCATTCAGGCATCTTATATTCGCTCCAAGCTCTACAGATACTTATGCTGGATCTGCTTTTCCGGGGATAGGAGATGAGATGAAGAAGGGGAAAAAAGGATCAACGCAAAAGCAAATAGGACTGGTAACAACTAAACTAGAAGCTGTTACAAGATCAATTGACTCTGAAGTGAGCTTCCTTTAAATCTAATGTTTCTGTTACAAGATCAATTGACTCTGAAGTGAACTTCCTTTAAATCTAATGTTTCTGTTACAAGATCAATTGAATCTGGAGTGAGCTTCCTTTAAATCTAATGTTTCTGTTACAAGATCAATTGACTTTGAAGTGTGCTTCCTTTAAATCTAATGTTTCTGTTACAAGATCAATTGACTCTGAAGTGTGCTTCCTTTAAATCTAATGTTTCTGTTGCAAGATCAATTGACTCTGGAGTGAGCTTCCTTTAAATCTAATGTTTCTGTTACAAGATCAATTAACTCTGAAGTGAGCTTCCTTTAAATCTAATGTTTCTGTTACAAGATCAATTGACTCTGAAGTGAGCTTCCTTTAAATTTAATGTTTCTGTTACAAGACCAATTAACTCTGAAGTGAGCTTCCTTTAAATTTAATGTTTCTGTTAAAAGATCAATTGACTCTGAAGTGAGCTTCCTTTAAATCTAATGTTTCTGTTGCAAGATCAATTGACTCTGAAGTGAGCTTCCTTTAAATCTAATGTTTCTGTTACAAGATCAATTGACTCTGAAGTGTGCTTCCTTTAAATCTAATGTTTCTGTTGCAAGATCAATTGACTCTGGAGTGAGCTTCCTTTAAATCTAATGTTTCTGTTACAAGATCAATTAACTCTGAAGTGAGCTTCCTTTAAATCTAATGTTTATATTACAAGATCAATTGACTCTGGAGTGAGCTTCCTTTAAATCTAATGTTTCTGTTACAAGATCAATTGACTCTGAAGTGAGCTTCCTTTAAATTTAATGTTTCTGTTACAAGATCAATTGACTCTGAAGTGAGCTTCCTTTAAATTTAATGTTTCTGTTACAAGATCAATTGACTCTGAAGTGAGCTTCCTTTAAATCTAATGTTTCTGTTACAAGATCAATTGACTCTGAAGTGAGCTTCCTTTAAATCTAATGTTTCTGTTACAAGATCAATTGACTCTGAAGTGAGCTTCCTTTAAATCTAATGTTTCTGTTGCAAGATCAATTGACTCTGAAGTGAGCTTCCTTTAAATCTAATGTTTCTGTTGCAAGATCAATTGACTCTGAAGTGAGCTTCCTTTAAATCTAATGTTTCTGTTACAAGATCAATTGACTCTGAAGTGAGCTTCCTTTAAATCTAATGTTTCTGTTGCAAGATCAATTTACTCTGAAGTGAGCTTCCTTTAAATCTAATGTTTCTGTTGCAAGATCAATTGACTCTGAAGTGAGCTTCTTTTAAATCTGATGTTTCTGTTACAAGATTAATTGACTCTGAAGTGAGCTTCCTTTAAATCTAACGTTTCTGTTACAAGATCAATTGACTCTGAAGTGAGCTTCCTTTAAATTTAATGTTTCTGTTACAAGATCAATTGACTCTGAAGTGAGCTTCCTTTAAATCTAATGTTTCTGTTGCAAGATCAATTGACTCTGAAGTGAGCTTCCTTTAAATCTAATGTTTCTGTTGCAAGATCAATTGACTCTGAAGTGAGCTTCCTTTAAATCTGATGTTTCTGTTACAAGATTAATTGACTCTGAAGTGAGCTTCCTTTAAATCTACTGTTTTTGTTGCAAGATCAATTGACTCTGAAGTGAGCTTCCTTTAAATCTGATGTTTCTGTTACAAGATTAATTGACTCTGAAGTGAGCTTCCTTTAAATCTACTGTTTTTTTTGCAAGATCAATTGACTCTGAAGTGAGCTTCCTTTAAATCGAATGTTTCTGTTACAAGATCAATTAACTCTGATGTGAGCTTCCTTTAAATCTAATGTTTCTGTTACAAGATCAATTGACTCTGAAGTGAGCTTCCTTTAAATCTAATGTTTCTGTTACAAGACCAATTAACTCTGAAGTGAGCTTCCTTTAAATTTAATGTTTCTGTTACAAGATCAATTGACTCTGAAGTGAGCTTCCTTTAAATTTAATGTTTCTGTTACAAGATCAATTGACTCTGAAGTGAGCTTCCTTTAAATCTAATGTTTCTCTTACAAGATCAATTGACTCTGAAGTGTGCTTCCTTTAAATCTAATGTTTCTGTTGCAAGATCAATTGACTCTGGAGTGAGCTTCCTTTAAATCTAATGTTTCTGTTACAAGATCAATTAACTCTGAAGTGAGCTTCCTTTAAATCTAATGTTTCTATTACAAGATCAATTGACTCTGGAGTGAGCTTCCTTTAAATCTAATGTTTCTGTTACAAGATCAATTGACTCTGAAGTGAGCTTCCTTTAAATTTAATGTTTCTGTTACAAGATCAATTGACTCTGAAGTGAGCTTCCTTTAAATTTAATGTTTCTGTTACAAGATCAATTGACTCTGAAGTGAGCTTCCTTTAAATCTAATGTTTCTGTTACAAGATCAATTGACTCTGAAGTGAGCTTCCTTTAAATCTAATGTTTCTGTTACAAGATCAATTGACTCTGAAGTGAGCTTCCTTTAAATCTAATGTTTCTGTTGCAAGATCAATTGACTCTGAAGTGAGCTTCCTTTAAATCTAATGTTTCTGTTGCAAGATCAATTGACTCTGAAG
This sequence comes from Bolinopsis microptera, assembly GCF_026151205.1. NCBI lineage: Eukaryota > Metazoa > Ctenophora > Tentaculata > Lobata > Bolinopsidae > Bolinopsis > Bolinopsis microptera. The sequence goes on from NC_087076.1 coordinate 5,988,781, forward strand.
TGAGCTTCCTTTAAATCTAATGTTTCTGTTACAAGATCAATTGACTCTGAAGTGAGCTTCCTTTAAATCTAATGTTTCTGTTGCAAGATCAATTTACTCTGAAGTGAGCTTCCTTTAAATCTAATGTTTCTGTTGCAAGATCAATTGACTCTGAAGTGAGCTTCCTTTAAATCTGATGTTTCTGTTACAAGATTAATTGACTCTGAAGTGAGCTTCCTTTAAATCTAACGTTTCTGTTACAAGATCAATTGACTCTGAAGTGAGCTTCCTTTAAATTTAATGTTTCTGTTACAAGATCAATTGACTCTGAAGTGAGCTTCCTTTAAATCTAATGTTTCTGTTGCAAGATCAATTGACTCTGAAGTGAGCTACCTTTAAATCTAATGTTTCTGTTGCAAGATCAATTGACTCTGAAGTGAGCTTCCTTTAAATCTGATGTTTCTGTTACAAGATTAATTGACTCTGAAGTGAGCTTCCTTTAAATCTACTGTTTTTGTTGCAAGATGAATTGACTCTGAAGTGAGCTTCCTTTAAATCGAATGTTTCTGTTACAAGATCAATTGACTCTGAAGTGAGCTTCCTTTAAATCTAATGTTTCTGTTACAAGATCAATTGACTCTGAAGTGAGCTTCCTTTAAATCTAACGTTTCTGTTACAAGATCAATTGACTCTGAAGTGAGCTTCCTTTAAATCTAATGTTTCTGTTACAAGATCAATTGACTCTGAAGTGAGCTTCCTTTAAATCTAATGTTTCTGTTACAAGATCAATTAACTCTGAAGTGAGCTTCCTTTAAATCTAATGTTTCTGTTACAAGATCAATTGACTCTGAAGTGAGCTTCCTTTAAATCTAATGTTTTTGTTGCAAGACTAATTGACTCTGAAGTGAGCTTCCTTTAAATCTAATGTTTCTGTTACAAGATCAATTAACTCTGAAGTAAGCTTCCTTTAAATCTAATGTTTTTGTTGCAAGACCAATTGACTCTGAAGTGAGCTTCCTTTAAAACTGATGTTTCTGTTTTTCGAGAGAATTGATAAATTAGGATTTAATGAGAAGAAAATGTATTATAAATTATAGATTTGTCAAAATATCAAAATCGTTTATTTAGAGTTGCCAGTTGAAAGAGATTACGCAAGCCATTTTTACCACTTTTAAAAGAGAAAAAGTCTATCTTCAAAAAATTTAATAGGGGTGTGTTGAAACAGTGACGGCTTTTTTAATTTGCAATGTTCTGATTGCAAGTTAGACCCCCACATATAAAATCCAATGGTTATGCTATTTCCTGCCGTCGACTCTTTGTTAAGTACAATAATCATAAAAAACAATATGGGAGCTTATTTGCCACTAGTATGTCTGTGCAACTGCAAAAATATGTTGCCCATGCCCAATGCTCATAGTCTCATGAACTAACTGGGGATGATATGAGACCAAATTGAGGAACTCGAAGTAAAAATCCCGGAAAAAGTCATATTTATTCCAAAGCTCCAAGTATTGTCCTCCCAAACAATCTCTAATGTAATTGAGAGACTAATGTCTCGGATGTTATGACGTAGTATCTTGTGAATTTTACAAGTAGTTGGTATCATCAACAATTGTTCATTTCAAGGAATGCCATTGCTTCCAAAAGCGATAGGGTGTCTTTCAGTTAAACAAAAATATCTCTAACCTGTCAAAAAGTCAAATGGTTTAATATAACGAATGTGATTGCTGAAAACGCAATGCAATCCCACTTAAAGAGCAGTAATGTCTTCGGTGACGTTTACAGAATCTGTTTTAGTTTTACTCTCTTTAGTCGTGCTCTGAATTTTTTTACATGCCCTTCGAGCCATCTCCATATCAGTCGGTTTATTTGAAGGGCCTGGGAGCTCCTCTGCTGTGATGCAACCAGCATTTGGTACGGTTTCATCTTTCTCAACCCTCTTAAGCGATGTTAGCGCTGCCCAAGATGTTCCAGAAAGCCTGCTCCTTAAAATCGGTAATGATAATTGTGACACACTTTTCACACCAGCAGAGACTTTTGTTGTCAAGGTGTTGTCGTACAGCAGGGGGTTTATCACTGAGTTGATTGGCAGCACCAAAATTGAAAACAGAGCATACCATGGGCTGGCGTCTATAACACCATTAGTGTGCAGAGCACACGTACCAATAAAAGGTATCCAACAGCAAAAGTCGGTAAAAATGATGATTGCTACTTTGTGGTTCATTTTTCGGTTTCTGTCCCTGACCATAGTGTTTGATTTGTTCTTTGTAAGACTTCTGGAAGATCTGGTTGATATCACAGCAATAACAATGTATGACAGTGATATCACCATGAAGCAAACGCAGTTGATCATCAATATAGCCCAAACATACCGTTTTTGTGGATCATCAGCTCCAACGAAGTATTTAAAAAGGCAAACACCGTCGTTGCCATAGAAACCGACTTCTGTGTGAGTAAGTCCACCATAATTCGACGTAAACATGCTGTTCATTAGATCAATTATCACTTTCCAAGAAAGATCCCGATCTTTCATTCTCCCATAGTAAGCCTTAAGCACACTTTTGTGTTTATTTTTGTCAGGAAAGCCAGCAAAAAGCGGAATATTAGTGTTATATGATAAGCCATTCACAAAGTAGTCACCCAAGGAAGGGTGGAGCGGAATCATTGCTATTGCAAAAGATGCAATAATAACTGTGAGGATTATGACAATGTTTTTCAGCACACCAATTTTTGACAAGCCACCACCAAATTTCATTGCATTCTTGATTCCGTACATTCTAGCAATGCTTAGTATAGTCATCGAGAAGAGAGAGAACTGGGAACCAACAGTGCTGACAACACCTAGCACCGAGCAAGATGTGCTTGTCAACCAGGCCTTTTGAGTTTGGCAATACTGGTCACCCTTGACATGATCAACAACAGAAATTGTTAGCAGGTATCCTCCGACTAGGAAATCCCCCAGGCTTATAAGCATGATGAGGAGTTTATTGAGCAATGACATAGCTGTAGAACAATCTTTTAAAGTAATTATGCTTTGAATCAAAACTACACAGTTTAGAATGACTGCCAAAATTCCAATCGCCCATGAAACCCCCTTAAGAATTTTATCTTCGATAATGTTTTTGCCACAGCGTCCATTACACTCATCAGAAAGGTCCATGCAGTCAAATACTCCATCACACTGCTGCGTCATTGCGATCAGGCTAGCTTTACTATCTTTACATCGAAAATGATTCGTGCACAATATTTCATCACTTCCATCCCCACAGTCATCAACTAGGTCACAGACTTTGTCAAAGGTCACGCAACGATTGTTTTCACATACGAATACATCACGGCTGTACGATTCTTCAGTGTTTATCAAAAATGTCAGTTGATCATTATCGACTACCGTATAAATTCGATCGGGAAACTGTCCCGGACAGGAATCATGTCTGACTGGCTTTACCAGTGGACATTTGGCATCATTACTGCATTTCCCTTCACAACTCATGTAAATGTACAGTTCTCCATGCAAATATTCGCAGTTGAATGGACCTTTAGGAAAAATTAACCTTTTCCTTTCCATCAACCCAAATACATTCCCCTTTGGATAGTTAAAATTCCTTGGCTTACATTTTGAGGCGAGCTTTTCCAATGTCGTTAGTCCTTTAAGACAATAAGATATTTGGACGGTATCTGTTGATGACATCGTTGCATGCATTCCATGAACATCAGGCTTGTCTCGCGATAGTTCGCATACAGCATTTTCATTTCCACAAGTATCTATTCCGTCACAGAATTCATCCATTCCGATGAACTTTTTGTCTCCATGTAAGCAGATGTAGTCATCTGTACAAGATTTTATATCGCTATTGGTCACAAAACGAACAGTTTCGCCCATTCCACAAGTTGGCCATTCGTTCAGCTCGTCTTCCCCATCTTTACAATCTTTTACGCCATCTTTTAACCAGGCAAGAGGTATATTCAAATCTTTGTCACCAACTCGCCGACGACAAGTATCCTCAGTGAGTAGCGAGCAGATGATATTTTCTTCATCACTTTCATCATAACAGTCTGAAGTATTGTCACACATCTTGTGTTTGTGTATATTGCTACATGAGGATGAAAGATCAAAGCACACATTTTCTATTCCATCACTACATAGGCTCATATCTTTTATTCCATGACACAACATTTGTTCCGAAACGGTCGCCTGATATCCATTGACTCTGCAAGATAAACCAACTTTGGAGGGGTCGGAACAGTTTGTTTGATCTAGATAGTCTTCACAATATGGACTGTATGTTTGATTTAACCAGAAAGCTTTGTCAATAGCTGATTGTGTGTACTTGAAGGCACTGCATCTGGTGAAGTTAAGAAGAGGCACTGGGTTTGCAGATTTTCCGTAAGACTTGATAAAGCGGGTGCAACTTTGGTTGGTAAAGTTAGTTTCATGTATTTCACTAAATGCGCCGAAAGTTGTCATGTTCTTTGTCAATGAAGCGTTATTCTGATGATCCTTCAGTCCCACCAGATTAGGAGGACAATAGTGATCTCCACAATTTATTCCATAGCGGTATCCATTGCATTCTAATTCATCCTCACAATATTCTATGTCACAATATCCATCACATATTTTTGATCGAGTTAAATTTGTCCCACTGTATTGCGTGCAGTTAGCTTCGTCCAAGTCAGTGTTAACACACTCGCTCTCCTTGTTGCACGAGTAAGACGTGTCAGCCTTGTATCCACTGGTGAATATTCCACTCTTCTCTTGGCAGATATAGTACCCGCAAAAGACGTTGTCATCGGACTTCAGCTCTTCATTGTGTCCTGCACCACATGTTTGATAGAACTTAGGATCATTTTCACACAACTCACTAAACTTACTCCATCCAGGCAAAGCTGCTTCGATACTGTAGAACGTCTCAGACTCCAGACATTGGAAGTATTTATTTCCATTGTAGTCTGTGCAGATGTTTTTCAAGAAACTGTTGTGCTGTGAAATCTTACAGGTATCTGGAAAGTTATTCAAATGTGATACATGGGGCTAATTTCGTTTTTGGTTAAAGCTCGTGCTTAGAGGTGATTTTTGTAAAATTTAGATGCCTTTTTGTAACCGTATAAGTTTGGAATATTGTCATATGTCTAAATAGCTACCTTTGTTTGATATGCAGGACAGAAAGACGTCCTGATGATGATTGCAAACAGAAGAGTGAACGGTTTTGTAAGCACATTCTCCAAAACCTGTATTGTCTTCATCACAAACCACTTCAGACAACATTATGTCATAATAATTTTGTACGTCCCAATTTTGTCCCAGTGTCCAGTTTTCAGCTCCTCTGTATCCCAGTTGTTGACAAATCAGACTAGCTGATTTGTTATTGAAGTTTTGTCCGCAAACTACTCCAGCCTGAGTGTTGAAACATTATTATTTTCAAACAAATTATTTTCTGTCGTTTATAGGGAACATGTTAAATATGATATCGATTTTTTTGAATCAAATAGAACTTACTTTTGAGTATCCAGCTCGGTTTGCAACAAGAAGTCCGGAAGTTTGTCCTAATTTTATCTTCTCATTGTGCTCATCGATCAGGTTAAAAACAAATCCCCCTGATAGAATATCATTCATTGTACATTTTGTAAATATATTTTAAAATCATTACACAGCTTCGAATTAATTTCATATAATGATTGTTGCCATTATTCTTGAGGACCAAATTAGTATAAGGTGCTTTACAGAAAATTAAATTAATGCAATCTAAAATAAAAACAATCATTACCTCCGTTTGTCATGTAACTTCTATTTGTAAGAATATGCATGCACTTTCCATAGTATTTTATTATTATCCCTTTGTATTTTCGTAATCTATTCAGGTCGACCTTAAATTTCTGCTCTATCTCTTTTCTGTTGATAGTCAGTACATAATACTTTTCAGTTACCAGCACATATATCTCGTTTTCTTTTGCTAAATCTGGCAAGTTTGCTTCAAATCCACTTGCCCATTTATTCTCTCCTATTTTCGAAGATACAATTAGCTTTCTGTATCTGTTTTTATTGTGAAGTCGAAAGTCGAGATGATACATGCTGTAGTCATCGTTGTCCACAAGGTTAAATGTGAATCCACATCCTTTTCCATAATCTCCAGTGAAGAGAGCATGAATGTAGAAGGTCGAGGAAACTTCCAACACCATATCAGTTGTAAAGATTTGCGTTCTATGAACGTCCGAAATGTTGAATTCCTTTAATTCAAAATTGGCAAACTTTTCACGGCGCTCTGAAATCAATGGAAAGTGTTATGATATTGAATTATGAAAAGTGTTTACTTCTAGATTCAATTGTCTAGAGAGTTTTTATTTTAGATGAAAAGTTTAAAAACTTTAAAATGCAAATGTGTAACGGTTAAAAGGATTTTAGATACCGTTACCAAATCATTCCAAGATAGATTGGACACTGAACATTTAATCCTGGAGGGGGATATTTAAAACATATAAGTGATACGAAAGGATTTTATTAGCAGGAGCATTCAAAATACTTGTGTAAATCGTCTTCAGCTGAACATTTAGTGTTTTGGTATTATGTTTGCCCGACCTTTTGTAATTTGGATGCATGTTGTCGACGAATCTATGTTGTGACTGTAAACAGCTGACTCAGTGCATGTAGCAGTGATATTCGATTCTGAATCAAGTCTGTATCCTACATCACAGAATATCGTAACTGAAACTCCTGCGGGTACTTCGCCACTCAGGCTTAAAAATCCATGTTCCACTGAGAGTGGAGGACAAGAAACTGAAATTGAAAAATGGGATTATGAGTTTTAATTAAATGAGGGAATCGAATCATTGGATAATATAAAGCTATTTGGGAGATGTGAATATCGAAATGTTGCAAAGAAAATATATTCTGGTGTACTAGTTTTAACTTTTTATTGATAAACTTTAACAATACGCTTGATAATTATAAACACCAACCGGGCTGGCGATAAAGATATGATGCAGTATCATCATTGTCAAATGTGACACCCACAATCTCTCTGCTCCACTTTTCTTTCCAATTTTTGCCGTATATTTTATTTTTGCAAGTTTCATCTGAAAGCTGAAAGTTTACAACTTCCCTACCATTACAAAACATACTGATCCCATCAGTTGTGCGAATAATTGTCCAAACGAAAAATTTTCTGTTTAAGACGTTTAGCTCCACATAGTCCGAGCAAGACCCGATTTGATATTTCATTGGAAAAGAAAAGCTAAGCCGAATTGTTGTGTACCCCTCCTCACTGTGAAGCCTAATATTCAGGAGGTCATCACTTCCCAAGAGACTGTCTGTTCTCACTTGCAATAGAAGTGTTTCGATTTGAAGTGGGAACTCCTTTTCTTTGATCACATTGAACCAACCTGATGACATTGGTAATTATCCTACGAAATATTGTATTTAGTAGCAACCCCAACCTCCCCAGTCCCCAGTCCCCGAACAATATTCAGACCAAATTTATGGGAGAACGCAATTATAATTCTCAAAACAGAACTGTACCTTTAGTGCAAATATTACAGCTTCTTTTACAGTTCTCTTTCATGTACAGAATGTAATCTCCTGTTTGATGATTTATAGTTATCTGATCATTGGATATAATAACGAACGGCAAAACGTATTCACACCCCTACTCAAGAAATAGAGGAGATAAAGAATAGCTGGATTGGTTTTAATAATTCCAAAAGATTCCCCGAAGAGATAGAACCTGAATACAATCAAGGTCTTTTTTATTTTATTTTCTCAGTGTAAAATGTGAAATTATACAAACCTGTGTCACAATACCCCAAAGAAGCCCAATGAATGCAATCAACAGCATCGTCGTGACAATCACTTTCAACTGAAACGAAAACAATATTAATTCATATTATTATTTCAAAATGTGACTGCACTTATGATCAAATTAAAAAGAAGAAAGAAGAAATAAACAATGCTTAATATCAGTTATAGAGAAGTAAAAACATTTATGTAAAATGTGCATTACAGCATTACAACATTACCTTTTGGGCAAATGTCGCAGCTTTTGTTACAATGTTGCGACATGAATTGGACGTTGTCTCCTGACAAAGAGATGCGGTAATTTGCGTAGTTTTAAATCTTTATTTTTGAGTGGATTATTGTCTACAAGTCGCGTTCAAACCGTAACATAGTCGATTAAGTGTTTAAATAACTGTAAAAGTGATAACATTTTTGTAAATCTTTGATAACTTAAGACTCTCGAAATGGTACCTGTTGTACAATACCCCGAGGATGCCCAATAAACGCAGCTATCAGCGTGACTTACAGTATCATAGCAACCACCTGAAGATGAGTAATGATATAACGTTCCAATGTTATTTTAGAGAATTTAAAAACTCTGAATACAATCAATTATAATCGAAGCTGTTCTTATTAATTGATACATTTTAGTATCAGTATCAATTATGCATATTACATACCTTTTATGTGTTCAGCATCAGCAGGTCCGATTAACGTCACGAAAAACAAAGCCATCAGCACAAGCCTTGGATCCATCATGATTCTTTAAAAAAAGTAAAATTACTTAATCAAGATAAAATAACACAGTTTTATGTTAACACTAAAAGTAAATTACTACATCATGGTTACAGGCACGTATCAAGGAGGATTTCTAGGGATTCGTGAACCCCCATTTGGTTTATTAAGCTGCAAACTATTAAATAGCATGAAGGTTTAAGCAAGGATATAATTATATTTTCTGAATGCTGACGTACCTACGTCAAACTAGTAATTATAAACTCACAAAAGACTAACGACCGATTCAATATCGTCATTATTAAAATTAACAATATATGCATCTTAATTTATTAGCTCGTCACGAACGGAAGTCTATAAAACTGTATGTTCATTGTTCCTTTGGGCAACTATCAATGCTTCAATAAGCCCTATATTTGTACGTTGTCTAGGTCACTGAATAGCAGAAAGTAAATTATATGTCAAGTCTTAACTCTGTTAAACGAACGAGAGTGTAATTGCTAATAGTGGACCAAGTATGGGGCTTACTGCGTAGGCTATGAGTAGGCAATTTATATTCTGTGGTTGCATCAGTACCACTACCAGTACCAGTAAGTACAGTGTGCACTCCCTGCTACAGGAGTATTAATCGTGTCAAATAAATCAAGACTTTGCACTAGTAAATAAAACCATGTCTGCAAAAGTAGTCAAACAGTTTTTAAACTGATCAGATAAGGATGTTGTCCCAGCTGTTTTTACTAAAGTACTAACGACCTTTACTGCTTATTTTACTACTTTACTACTTCTTACTACTTATACTTCTTTATCTAATACTCTAACCCAGGGCTGATGGTGTGATAATGTCATTTAACTACAGAATTATAGGCTGATGCAGTCAATCGATGGTATGTGATGCGGTGTCCTCCTCGCCCTCGTTCCGTTCCCGTCCTTCACTCCGTATAGAAGTCAGCAGTCTTAAACTTTAGGATACCTTGGAAATAATACTAATTATGACAATTAATTGTAACATTACCTTTAGACAATGACATTGTAACTCTAACTAAGAAAATAATAGCTACTTAACCCTGAGGACCATTATAATAAGTAAAATATCAATTTGATAGAACCTATATGTAAAGTACACCTGTATGCAGACTTATTAAGACTGCACAATAACGACCGTAAAGGATCTAGGTGTTTAGACTAGGCTTCTTAAATCTACATAGGTCAATAATTCTAAACAAAAAAATCGCTTTTAGCGCTCTCCGTCGTTATCTATAGCATCAATCACTAATGTCTAACTCAAAATCCCGAAGTCCTTGGTCGACAAACAAAATACTCACAATCTGCTCAGTGATCTGACCCTCTGGGAACCGATTCAATATCGTCATTATTAAAATTAACAATATATGCATCTTAATTTATTAGCTCGTCACGAACGGAAGTCTATAAAACTGTATGTTCATTGTTCCTTTGGGCAACTATCAATGCTTCAATAAGCCCTATATTTGTACGTTGTCTAGGTCACTGAATAGCAGAAAGTAAATTATATGTCAAGTCTTAACTCTGTTAAACGAACGAGAGTGTAATTGCTAATAGTGGACCAAGTATGGGGCTTACTGCGTAGGCTATGAGTAGGCAATTTATATTCTGTGGTTGCATCAGTACCACTACCAGTACCAGTAAGTACAGTGTGCACTCCCTGCTACAGGAGTATTAATCGTGTCAAATAAATCAAGACTTTGCACTAGTAAATAAAACCATGTCTGCAAAAGTAGTCAAACAGTTTTTAAACTGATCAGATAAGGATGTTGTCCCAGCTGTTTTTACTAAAGTACTAACGACCTTTACTGCTTATTTTACTACTTTACTACTTTACTACTTTACTTCTTTATCTAATACTCTAACCCAGGGCTGATGGTGTGATAATGTCATTTAACTACAGAATTATTAGGCTGATGCAGTCTAATCGATGGGGATAATGTGATGCGGGTGTCCTTCTCCGCCCTCGTGTCCGTTCCCGTCCTTCTCATCCGTATGAGAAGGTCAGCAGTCTTAAACTTTTAGGATACTCGTTGGAATTAAATACTAATTATGAACTAATTAAGTTGTAAATCAATTATCTTTAGACAATGACATTGTAACTCTAACTATATATGAAATGTGATAATGATCTACTTTAAACATGAGGACAATTAATAAATAAGTAAAAATATCAATTATATATGTATAGTGTATAGTACACCTGTATGCAGACATTATTTAAGACATGGCACAATTAAAGACCGGTAAAAGTGATACTACGGGGTGTTTCAAGACTAATGGCTCTTAAATCTAACAAATAGGTCAAACAGTTTCCTGAAAATCAAAAAAAAGATCGCGTTTTAGCGCTTCCGTTGCTGTTTTATAACTATAAGCAGTCAATCAACTAATTCTAAGCTCACAATCCCGACTGTCTTGGTCAGACGAAGAAAATACTCCAGCCAGGCATCTGCTCAGTAGATCATGAGCCTGGTCCAGGGAATACTGCACGTCTAGGAATCTATTGTTCGAGTAAAACAGGGAGCAGATAGGTTCGCTTCACAATAGGGGCTTAACCGATATAGCTTTCCAACACGGTGGTCGGAAACAAAGGGTTCGACTAACCATCCAATCTTCTAGACGGTGCACCAGCCTGCTTCAGCAGATCAACAATTACATTCAACCTGGGCGGGTATTGTTGTAGTAAATTTAAAATTCAATGAATCTCTGATTCCATGAATCAAATCAATTATTGGTCGGCCACGCACGGGGTTTATCTATATTGTTGGTTACTTATTGTTAGTGACGTGGACAAGAGCACGTGCAGACGATATCTTGTACTGAAGTACTAACCCCATCAAGAGCACGTGCAGACGATATCTTGTACTGAAGTACTAACCCCATCAAGAGCACGTGCAGACAATATCTTGTACTGAAGTACTAACCCCATCAAGAGCACGTGCAGACAATATCTTGTACTGAAGTACTAACCCCATCAAGAGCACGTGCAGACAATATCTTGTACTGAAGTACTATTAACCCCATCAAGAGCACGTGCAGACAATATCTTGTACTGAAGTACTATTAACCCCATCAAGAGCACGTGCAGACAATATCTTGTACTGAAGTACTAACCCCATCAAGAGCACGTGCAGACAATATCTTGTACTGAAGTACTAACCCCATCAAGAGCACGTGCAGACAATATCTTGTACTGAAGTACTAACCCCATCAAGAGCACGTGCAGACAATATCTTGTACTGAAGTACTAACCCCATCAAGAGCACGTGCAGACAATATCTTGTACTGAAGTACTAACCCCATCAAGAGCACGTGCAGCTACAATATCTTGTACTGAAGTACTAACCCCATCAAGAGCACGTGCAGCTACAATATCTTGTACTGAAGTACTAACCCCATCAAGAGCACGTGCAGACAATATCTTGTACTGAAGTACTAACCCCATCAAGAGCACGTGCAGACAATATCTTGTACTGAAGTACTAACCCCATCAAGAGCACGTGCAGACAATATCTTGTACTGAAGTACTAACCCCATCAAGAGCACGTGCAGACAATATCTTGTACTGAAGTACTAACCCCATCAAGAGCACGTGCAGACAATATCTTGTACTGAAGTACTAACCCCATCAAGAGCACGTGCAGACAATATCTTGTACTGAAGTACTAACCCCATCAAGAGCACGTGCAGCTACAATATCTTGTACTGAAGTACTAACCCCATCAAGAGCACGTGCAGACAATATCTTGTACTGAAGTACTAACCCTGCATCAAGAGCACGTGCAGACAATATCTTGTACTGAGGTACTAACCCCATCTAAGAGCACGTGCAGACAATATCTTGTACTGAAGTACTAACCCCATCAAGAGCACGTGCAGACAATATCTTGTACTGAAGTACTAACCCCATCAAGAGCACGTGCAGACAATATCTTGTACTGAAGTACTAACCCCATCAAGAGCACGTGCAGACAATATCTTGTACTGAAGTACTAACCCCATCAAGAGCACGTGCAGACAATATCTTGTACTGAAGTACTAACCCCATCAAGAGCACGTGCAGACAATATCTTGTACTGAAGTACTTAACCCCATCAAGAGCACGTGCAGACAATATCTTGTACTGAAGTACTAACCCCATCAAGAGCACGTGCAGACAATATCTTGTACTGAAGTACTAACCCCATCAAGAGCACGTGCAGACAATATCTTGTACTGAAGTACTAACCCCATCAAGAGCACGTGCAGACAATATCTTGTACTGAAGTACTAACCCCATCAAGAGCACGTGCAGACAATATCTTGTACTGAAGTACTAACCCCATCAAGAGCACGTGCAGACAATATCTTGTACTGAAGTACTAACCCCATCAAGAGCACGTGCAGACAATATCTTGTACTGAAGTACTAACCCCATCAAGAGCACGTGCAGACAATATCTTGTACTGAAGTACTAACCCCATCAAGAGCACGTGCAGACAATATCTTGTACTGAAGTACTAACCCCATCAAGAGCACGTGCAGACAATATCTTGTACTGAAGTACTATAACCCCATCAAGAGCACGTGCAGACAATATCTTGTACTGAAGTACTAACCCCATCAAGAGCACGTGCAGCTACAATATCTTGTACTGAAGTACTAACCCCATCAAGAGCACGTGCAGACAATATCTTGTACTGAAGTACTAACCCCATCAAGAGCACGTGCAGACAATATCTTGTACTGAAGTACTAACCCCATCAAGAGCACGTGCAGACAATATCTTGTACTGAAGTACTAACCCCATCAAGAGCACGTGCAGACAATATCTTGTACTGAAGTACTAACCCCATCAAGAGCACGTGCAGACAATATCTTGTACTGAAGTACTAACCCCATCAAGAGCACGTGCAGACAATATCTTGTACTGAAGTACTAACCCCATTCAAGAGCACGTGCAGCTACAATATCTTGTACTGAAGTACTAACCCCATCAAGAGCACGTGCAGACAATATCTTGTACTGAAGTACTAACCCCATCAAGAGCACGTGCAGACAATATCTTGTACTGAGGTACTAACCCCATCTTAAGAGCACGTGCAGACAATATCTTGTACTGAAGTACTATTAACCCCATCAAGAGCACGTGCAGACAATATCTTGTACTGAAGTACTAACCCCATCAAGAGCACGTGCAGACAATATCTTGTACTGAAGTACTAACCCCATCAAGAGCACGTGCAGACAATATCTTGTACTGAAGTACTAACCCCATCAAGAGCACGTGCAGACAATATCTTGTACTGAAGTACTAACCCCATCAAGAGCACGTGCAGACAATATCTTGTACTGAAGTACTAACCCCATCAAGAGCACGTGCAGACAATATCTTGTACTGAAGTACTAACCCCATCAAGAGCACGTGCAGACAATATCTTGTACTGAAGTACTAACCCCATCAAGAGCACGTGCAGACAATATCTTGTACTGAAGTACTAACCCCATCAAGAGCACGTGCAGACAATATCTTGTACTGAAGTACTAACCCCATCAAGAGCACGTGCAGACAATATCTTGTACTGAAGTACTAACCCCATCAAGAGCACGTGCAGACAATATCTTGTACTGAAGTACTAACCCCATCAAGAGCACGTGCAGACAATATCTTGTACTGAAGTACTATTAACCCCATCAAGAGCACGTGCAGACAATATCTTGTACTGAAGTACTAACCCCATCAAGAGCACGTGCAGACAATATCTTGTACTGAAGTACTAACCCCATCAAGAGCACGTGCAGACAATATCTTGTACTAAAGTACTAACCCCCATCAAGAGCACGTGCAGACAATATCTTGTACTAAAGTACTAACCCCCATCAAGAGCACGTGCAGACAATATCTTGTACTGAAGTACTAACCCCATCAAGAGCACGTGCAGACAATATCTTGTACTGAAGTACTAACCCCATCAAGAGCACGTGCAGACAATATCTTGTACTAAAGTACTAACCCCATCAAGAGCACGTGCAGACAATATCTTGTACTGAAGTACTAACCCCATCAAGAGCACGTGCAGACAATATCTTGTACTGAAGTACTAACCCCATCAAGAGCACGTGCAGACAATATCTTGTACTGAAGTACTAACCCCATCAAGAGCACGTGCAGACAATATCTTGTACTGAAGTACTAATTCCATCAAGAGCACGTGCAGCTACGATATCTTGTACTGAAGTACTAACCCCATCAAGAGCACGTGCAGCTACAATATCTTGTACTGAAGTACTAACCCCATCAAGAGCACGTGCAGCTACAATATCTTGTACTGAAGTACTAACCCCATCAAGAGCACGTGCAGCTACAATATCTTGTACTGAAGTACTAACCCCATCAAGAGCACGTGCAGCTACAATATCTTGTACTGAAGTACTAACCCCATCAAGAGCACGTGCAGACAATATTTTGTACTGAAGTACTAACCCCATCAAGAGCACGTGCAGACAATATTTTGTACTGAAGTACTAACCCCATCAAGAGCACGTGCAGACAATATCTTGTACTGAAGTACTAACCCCATCAAGAGCACGTGCAGACAATATCTTGTACTGAAGTACTAACCCCATCAAGAGCACGTGCAGACAATATCTTGTACTGAAGTACTAACCCCATCAAGAGCACGTGCAGACAATATCTTGTACTGAAGTACTAACCCCATCAAGAGCACGTGCAGACAATATCTTGTACTGAAGTACTAACCCCATCAAGAGCACGTGCAGACAATATCTTGTACTGAAGTACTAACCCCATCAAGAGCACGTGCAGACAATATCTTGTACTGAAGTACTAACCCCATCAAGAGCACGTGCAGACAATATCTTGTACTGAAGTACTAACCCCATCAAGAGCACGTGCAGACAATATCTTGTACTGAAGTACTAACCCCATCAAGAGCACGTGCAGACAATATCTTGTACTGAAGTACTAACCCCATCAAGAGCACGTGCAGACAATATCTTGTACTGAAGTACTAACCCCATCAAGAGCACGTGCAGACAATATCTTGTACTGAAGTACTATTAACCCCATCAAGAGCACGTGCAGACAATATCTTGTACTGAAGTACTAACCCCATCAAGAGCACGTGCAGACAATATCTTGTACTGAAGTACTAACCCCATCAAGAGCACGTGCAGACAATATCTTGTACTGAAGTACTAACCCCATCAAGAGCACGTGCAGACAATATCTTGTACTGAAGTACTAACCCCATCAAGAGCACGTGCAGACAATATCTTGTACTGAAGTACTAACCCCATCAAGAGCACGTGCAGACAATATCTTGTACTGAAGTACTAACCCCATCAAGAGCACGTGCAGACAATATCTTGTACTGAAGTACTAACCCCATCAAGAGCACGTGCAGCTACAATATCTTGTACTGAAGTACTAACCCCATCAAGAGCACGTGCAGCTACAATATCTTGTACTGAAGTACTAACCCCATCAAGAGCACGTGCAGCTACAATATCTTGTACTGAAGTACTAACCCCATCAAGAGCACGTGCAGCTACAATATCTTGTACTGAAGTACTAACCCCATCAAGAGCACGTGCAGCTACAATATCTTGTACTGAAGTACTAACCCCATCAAGAGCACGTGCAGCTACAATATCTTGTACTGAAGTACTAACCCCATCAAGAGCACGTGCAGCTACAATATCTTGTACTGAAGTACTAACCCCATCAAGAGCACGTGCAGCTACAATATCTTGTACTGAAGTACTAACCCCATCAAGAGCACGTGCAGCTACAATATCTTGTACTGAAGTACTAACCCCATCAAGAGCACGTGCAGACAATATCTTGTACTGAAGTACTAACCCCATCAAGAGCACGTGCAGACAATATCTTGTACTGAAGTACTAACCCCATCAAGAGCACGTGCAGACAATATCTTGTACTGAAGTACTAACCCCATCAAGAGCACGTGCAGACAATATCTTGTACTGAAGTACTAACCCCATCAAGAGCACGTGCAGACAATATCTTGTACTGAAGTACTAACCCCATCAAGAGCACGTGCAGACAATATCTTGTACTGAAGTACTAACCCCATCAAGAGCACGTGCAGACAATATCTTGTACTGAAGTACTAACCCCATCAAGAGCACGTGCAGACAATATCTTGTACTGAAGTACTAACCCCATCAAGAGCACGTGCAGACAATATCTTGTACTGAAGTACTAACCCCATCAAGAGCACGTGCAGACAATATCTTGTACTGAAGTACTAACCCCATCAAGAGCACGTGCAGACAATATCTTGTACTGAAGTACTAACCCCATCAAGAGCACGTGCAGACAATATCTTGTACTGAAGTACTAACCCCATCAAGAGCACGTGCAGACAATATCTTGTACTGAAGTACTAACCCCATCAAGAGCACGTGCAGACAATATCTTGTACTGAAGTACTAACCCCATCAAGAGCACGTGCAGACAATATCTTGTACTGAAGTACTAACCCCATCAAGAGCACGTGCAGACAATATCTTGTACTGAAGTACTAACCCCATCAAGAGCACGTGCAGACAATATCTTGTACTGAAGTACTAACCCCATCAAGAGCACGTGCAGACAATATCTTGTACTGAAGTACTAACCCCATCAAGAGCACGTGCAGACAATATCTTGTACTGAAGTACTAACCCCATCAAGAGCACGTGCAGACAATATCTTGTACTGAAGTACTAACCCCATCAAGAGCACGTGCAGACAATATCTTGTACTGAAGTACTAACCCCATCAAGAGCACGTGCAGACAATATCTTGTACTGAAGTACTAACCCCATCAAGAGCACGTGCAGACAATATCTTGTACTGAAGTACTAACCCCATCAAGAGCACGTGCAGACAATATCTTGTACTGAAGTACTAACCCCATCAAGAGCACGTGCAGACAATATCTTGTACTGAAGTACTAACCCCATCAAGAGCACGTGCAGACAATATCTTGTACTGAAGTACTAACCCCATCAAGAGCACGTGCAGACAATATCTTGTACTGAAGTACTAACCCCATCAAGAGCACGTGCAGACAATATCTTGTACTGAAGTACTAACCCCATCAAGAGCACGTGCAGACAATATCTTGTACTGAAGTACTAACCCCATCAAGAGCACGTGCAGACAATATCTTGTACTGAAGTACTAACCCCATCAAGAGCACGTGCAGACAATATCTTGTACTGAAGTACTAACCCCATCAAGAGCACGTGCAGACAATATCTTGTACTGAAGTACTAACCCCATCAAGAGCACGTGCAGACAATATCTTGTACTGAAGTACTAACCCCATCAAGAGCACGTGCAGCTACAATATCTTGTACTGAAGTACTAACCCCATCAAGAGCACGTGCAGACAATATCTTGTACTGAAGTACTAACCCCATCAAGAGCACGTGCAGACAATATCTTGTACTGAAGTACTAACCCCATCAAGAGCACGTGCAGACAATATCTTGTACTGAAGTACTAACCCCATCAAGAGCACGTGCAGACAATATCTTGTACTGAAGTACTAACCCCATCAAGAGCACGTGCAGACAATATCTTGTACTGAAGTACTAACCCCCATCATTCATTCTTAACTAACACTGGTGACTTGGTGAGTTGCGATCATTTTACCGAACAACGAGTGCGGTCATCTTTAAACTACACTATTAATAAATGAACCATGATTTGATCCCAAACGAGTTATCTAAATTATGTTGACTGTGAAATTATATACAAGAATTATTTGTCAAACACTATTAAAATTGTTAACCCAAATCCCTATTTAAAAAAAGTTGAATGCACAAAACATTAAGCTTGTCAAGTTCCGTTCTAGATATTCACAATAATATCAATAATAATATCACGGGTGAGACGCGTCCCTCACACCATTCAGCACCTCCCGAACAAGTATCCATGGTACCCTGTATTTCCTGTATTTCCTGCAGTTACTGGTTGTATTTAGCTAGTCGCTTGCTACATACATATTGCAATTTGTCTCAATTGTAATCTCTGGTACCTACATCCGGTAAAACAAAGGAAACTTGTTGTTTTCTATGAACCAGCAAACTGTTAGGATCGGATGCAGTGGTGGCACAATAAATTTTATTAAACGAACCATGATTAGCAATACATCTTAGCCATGTTTTTGTTTTACTGAACTCGGCCCGGTTACCATGGTAACTAGTAGTGTTACCATGGTAACTCGGCCCGGTTACCAAAAATTGTGAAAAATGACTGTTTATAGTGCGATTATGTTCAGGAAACGGCTAAAGTTTCGATTCCACACCCACTGTACTTATAATGTTATATTATATGTTGCCTCTGACGTTGAGTGAGAGGGTGTGATTTAAGATTTGTAAACCTCCGACCTCAGTCTATGACTATGAGAGTGATTTAAAACGCGGAATTGAATGCGGGTAAGAAATAAGCGACTTGCGGTTATTTTAAATAAGGAGTATCTTGGAGTTCCCAAATTTGATCCAGTCAATCCAATTTGGTACCTGAAATAGCTTTACAGTTGGGTATATGTGACTCTAATTCAAAGCCTGGCCAATTTTAATTTTTCTTCCGATATCCTCCAACAAATATGTGGGTATTAGAAGGATGTAAATGAGTTTAGTTCTGAGAACTGAAGCTCAAAAAACTAATACAGATACCGAGAAACACTAATTTAAAGGCTCCTAAACGTCCCATATACAGTTTAAGCCCCAAACTTCTACAGGAAGTAGAAAGAGAATTTTCGTCGCTCAAATTTTGGGAACTAATGAAGCATACCAATTAGTGCATATCAAACGTATGGTTCATTTCTCTCGGTTTAAACTTGTTTGATCTTTTTTTGTTTCCTCTTCATTCGAATATATTTCTAAACTCCCCAAACCGTGTCTCTTGCGTCATTTGAATCAAGGATCACAGCATAGCTGGCAGTCATCCAATAAACTAATAAATAACAGTCACATGACAAGAATAAAATCGTTTTTGTTGAAAAACACTGAATCGAACAATTACTTTTACTCGCGTTCTAACAAGAATGATTGTACCTGTAGTAGGTCGTATTTACTATTTAGTTTACCAATACAATTTCGATTAAAGCTTTAAAAGTATGTTTAGCGTTATACTAATTTTCAGATAAGGTTATCTATAAAAGTATGTACAATGCGAGATGTATGGCATATGTAATATTATATGTTGCATTATGCATAGTCTTTGATAAATCAATCATGTATTATCCAATTCATCGTGAACTTTGTTT
The DNA here is from genome assembly GCF_026151205.1 of Bolinopsis microptera. NCBI lineage: Eukaryota > Metazoa > Ctenophora > Tentaculata > Lobata > Bolinopsidae > Bolinopsis > Bolinopsis microptera. The sequence goes on from NC_087076.1 coordinate 6,008,572, forward strand.
ACTTTTATTTATCTATTTGTTGATTAGCTATTTTTTGAAGCATTTTACATATTTAGATTTTAGATTAAAACATAGATTAGATTTGAGTATTAAACTACTAAAGTAAGACATTGTGCACAATGCACCTGCACCTAACTAAAGCTTGCCTGGTGTGTGATTCAATACAACACCTGCATAGTGTCTACATTTTACATATCATGTCACTTTAATTTCCGCTGCCTAATATCTACATCCTTAGTAATAGTAAACAAGTGACGTTTGTAAAACTATTTCAATAAACTGCTCACAAATACTAAACTAATAGTAGTTGTAGTAGTAGTAAGTAGTAAGTAGCGATTAGTCAGTGACCTTCTTTCATTCCTTGATATCGAACATATGCTATCAGTCTAAATCATGGAATAGTAAAACTTGAGATTGCACAGTGATACAGCATTTATCGCCGTTTTCGTATGTGATTTAGTGTCAGATCAGCCATAGTAAGTAGAGATCATTTATAGTTTATAGTAAGTAGATATACGCGTAATTCGAAGGATATTATTCTAACGAGTGATGTGAATTTGACGGACCCGTCCGAACTGGGTCCGGGACCCGTCCGAACTGGGTCCCGACTCTAAGTCCGAACTATTATTCAGTGTATCCAATGATACTTTAAATTGAGTTTAAACGATGTGATGCTCCTCGGCTCCCTTTGTACAGTTATTATTGTGACTACAATAGTGGATAGTTTACACGACTGCTTAAACCCGCGTTGTTGAGCTTGGAGTATTTGTTGTTATAGCTGAGGGTTTGTAACTCGTATCTAAATTAAGGTGTTCGACCTTTATTACATTTAAGAATCTCTATTTGTAATTGTAGCTGTTTGTTGTCCTGACACGTTATTAGGTTATTGCAGCCAACTAAATTCTGGGGAGCCAGACGGAAAGGGTTTTATTGATTCACAAGTTGGGAATAATTTCGAATTGAGGAATTGCGCTCAGTTTTCTTTTGTAAGAAAATCTTTATACCTTATCCGTACCGGACGTTATTTGACCGGACATTGCGTGAACGGACATCATTTTGAACGGAAATTAAAATATGATCGCTCGAATGCATGATCACAACCATTCAAAATTCTTTCATCTTTTTATGCATTTTTTTCCAATTTTAGCAGATAATTTTTTAATCGATTTTAATACAGTAAGCTAGAAAAGCAGTCATTAAGCAACAAATACAAATTTTTAATAATTTAGTTCGATGATAGAGATTGATTTCTGTTTAAATAAAGTCCGGCAAGGTAATTGAAATTTTAGGCTACGAGTTTTATGATTTTTATTAATTTTTAGCCAAGAAGTTTCTTGACCAGTTTTTTAATTTTGAACTTCATTTCGCTGACGAAACGTAGAGTTGACTTTTTGGGCTCTAGAAGTAGAAAATACCACAGTATAAATACCAATACCATACTAATGTTGTAGCTGCGTTCATCATAATATAATCCATGCTCTCATTAACTCTCAACTCTCTAAATTGATCAAACCGCAGAGATTATGTTGAGGAATAATTTTAGACTTTTGGAATCACAAATTCTAGGAGGCTACAAATTTCATAATTTCTCAGAATTGACTATTCTCTTGCTGTGTGATTATTTGGTTTGTAGGTAAGTATGTAAAGTGTAAACTTTCCGATAATATTCTAGATATCCCAGCAGTATAGAATTTAGATTAATTTACTGGGCGGCGCTCAGCCTGTCATTCCACCAAATCTTTAGTTATGAACATAATAGCCTGGGGTCCCCAGGTGAAGATTATTTAATTATACATAGTTTTGATCAAATAATTTAGGCATTGTACACCGGTACGCAGTACATTAATTCACTTCTTCTTAAAAATGCAAAAACTCATTCTATCTAACATCATAATTTAAATAAATCTTAAAGCCTGCATCAATATTTTCCAAAACACTAACTTTTCAGTTTTACTTATTAGTACTTCTTACTCCTTGGTTTGAGAACGTTGGTCTCAAACTGTCCACGGTAGTTACCAGGAGGACTGTAGTTGCAGCACACCCGCGTATCATGACGTCACACCACGTGTCATGACGTCACACCACGGTAGTTAGGTACCAGGAGGACTGTAGTTGCAGCACACCCACGTGTCATGACGTCACACCACGTGTCATGACGTCACACCACGTGTCATGACGTCACACCACGGTAGTTACCAGGAGGACTGTAGTTGCAGCACACCCACGTGTTATGACGTCACACCACGTGTCATGACGTCACACCACGGTAGTTAGGTACCAGGAGGACTGTAGTTGCAGCACACCCACGTGTCATGACGTCACACCACGTGTCATGACGTCACATCACGGTAGTTAGGTACCAGGAGGACTGTAGTTGCAGCACACCCACGTGTCATGACGTCACACCACGTGTCATGACGTCACACCACGGTAGTTACCAGGAGGACTGTAGTTGCAGCACACCCATGTAGATTTATCTTTAGTTGCAATCCCACATCCAAGCTTGGTAGTGCCCTTCCAGACCACCTTAACAAGAACAAATAGTTAAATATTCAGGCCTTGTTATCAGGTAGTTATAATATAAAGTAGTTTTACGGATTGGGGTACTGAATGTTAAATTACCAAAGAAAGATCTGATAAACTGTTTCATTGTGGAAGCAAGCCGTAACTATTACCACTAACTATACTTGGTAGCAGCCCAAATTATCAAAATTGTGATCTTTGAGACTTTTTTGTCATTTAAAACATTCAAATGCACCTGTGTAAAGTGTCCAGTATTAAAGGAGAATCCCGGATTTTTGAAATCATAGTGCTGTATCTCGTCGTACCAAGATTTAACAGCTGTCTCTCCCTCTCCACCAGAAGAGGACCCCCAGGACTTGTAAATGTTCTCTCCATAACCGCTGCCCTGACTGTGTTCAAACTTGTTGTGATCCCTGAGGTATTTGCACCAATCCCCAGCGTTCTTTGCCACCAAGTTGTTCCACTTAAGTGCTTTTACTCTGTGCCTTTTACGGTAAACGTTGTGTGCTTTTAAAGCACCCCTCTTAAAACTATTGAAACACCCCAGAGCTTCAAGTTGACATACCACGAGACACGATAAGATGACTGACATCAATTTCATCTTCAAAATCTAATTTGAAAGGATTTTTCCTTAACAGAAAAAAATAATAAATAAATCGAGAAAAAAAAGCTATGTGGAAAAAAGTGACGAACCTACTAACCTAGCTTGGAGGACACTGTTCTATGAGTACAAGACTTAAACAATAACTTAATCTACATTCGTTAGACCGATTGATGGCTCCTTTTCTTAATAGAATATTAACAATATCGTCATAATCATAAGTATTATTACAGGAAATTACGATACATTGTATTGAATTACAAATATTAATACAATAATTCTAGGTATAGTAATCCAGCGATAAAACGGATCTTTCCAACTTTAAGTTTCAGGTGTGAGACAGAGTCAACATATAAGTGCGGTGGGTACAGGGTTCGGAATTGCACTATTCACCAATCACTGCACTTTCGTGCACCATCGGCCGTTATTTGTTTTATAAGATTTGTGTACGTCAATTTGGTATAGGCATCGCTATGTACAATGGGATGAGATCGACATGCCAATAACAATGATTACTGGTTAGGGTCACACGTTTTTCATGAACATAAAGTTCATTATTATTATAACCAGATAGCAACTTTCATTGATAATGCATCGACTTTTCATACTATCTATATTTGATAAAAAACAAAAGAGGGTTAATCTTGGCAAATGAACAACTTATTAAGCCGGATCACAATCCTTCAACAGATTGAAATTGAGTCACTTTATTTTAGGCTCGTTAGTGGCTTATACATAAAATGTGTTAGAATGTTATAAATGTAAAGTTGTTAAGTTCTAAAGTTATAATATTGAATACTATATTTCAATTATGCTCATGATGAGCTCAACTAACAATACGGCAAGAATCAGTTTGGTGCGTCCAACTTCAATTCAGGGCCAATGAGAAACTCATAATAAATACAATCACATAAACATTAACTTTAAGCTCAATCGCACGGTAATTAAACTCAGGTATGACCTCAGAGATGGACAGTTCGCCTCTCCTACCCAATGTTGCGGTCCAGGCTCGGAATGGATACGGTGGAGTCAACTTAAGTACGCCCTCCAAACGCAAGGACCAATCTAACGGTGTGGTCAGCTTATCTAACAGCAGCTCGGTACGAGCGAGTGGGTGAAGAATATTGTAACTTTTCAGTATTTTCTTATTATCATAATAATATAATATCAGTCAACATTTATCTTAAATGTCATAAATGTTGTTAATAACACGGAATACACAGTTTTAAAAAAATAATCCTTTCCAATCTTTTGAAACACCCTGTATCACAATCAGTTAAATCCTTATTAATTGTATTCTAATTAATTATATCCCGAACAGTTCAGTGACCAGACGTGCTCTACCTACACAGAACTCCCTCCCCCCACCAATAAGGCTAGAAACAAGCTCATTATAGCCTCTGTCATCTGCCTTCTCTTCACCATCACTGAGGCTTTAGGTCAGTCATCTGCTGTTAGAGGGCCGTTATAAGCCGGCTGTTAGAGAGCCGTTATAAGCCGGCTGTTAGAGGGCCGTTATAAGCCGGCTGTCAGAGGGCCGTTATAAGCCGGCTGCCAAAGGGCCGTTATAAGCCGGCTGTTAGAGGGCCGTTATGAGCCGGCTGTCAGAAGGCCGTTATAAGCCGGCTGTTAGAGGGCCGTTATAAGCCGGCTGTCAGAGGGCCGTTATAAGCCGGCTGTTAGAGGGCCGTTATAAGCCGGCTGTTAGAGATCCGTTATAAGCCGGCTGTCAGAGGGCCGTTATAAGCCGGCTGTTAGAGGGCTGTTATAAGCCGGCTGTTAGAGGGCCGTTATAAGCCGGCTGTGAGAGGGATGTTATAAGCCGGCTGTGAGAGGGCCGTTATAAGCCGGCTGTTAGAGGGCCGTTATAAGCCGGATGTTAGAGGGCCGTTATAAGCCGGATGTTACAGTAATACAGCCCTCTAACAGCCCTTCAAGTTTAACCGCGGGTCGGCATTGTACCACGTACGTAGAATTAGGCCAAACAGCGTTTGTTTGTTGAAATCCACGAGTTCAGATTTGCTGCCGAGAGAAATATGCAAATTTTAACAACATTAATTAGCATTAATTAACATTAATTAGCATTACTTACAATTAATAATCACAGGAGGGTACTTCTCAAACTCGCTGGCTATTTTAACAACATTAATAAGCATTAATTAACATTAATTAGCATTAATTACAATTAATAATCACAGGAGGGTACTTCTCAAACTCGCTGGCTATTTCAACAACATTAATTAGCATTAATTAACATTAATTAGCATTAATTACAATTAATGATCACAGGAGGGTACTTCTCAAACTCGCTGGCTATTTTCACGGACGCTGCCCACATGTTAATAGACTTCATAAGTTACTCTATCTCCTTGATAGCTATCTGGATCGCTAAACGACCACAAACCAAGACCATGACATTCGGCTGGTACAGAGCAGGTCAGTACGGTACTTACTTTACTTTACAGAGCAGGTCAGTACGGACCTGCATTTCTTACAATATTTCTACGATTTGCTACAACTAAAACTCCCAAACGATTACAAATCTTAAAAGTAACATTTAAATGAAGGTATCATTTTGTTTCAGAGGTGATAGGAGCAGTGGTGTCCGTAATAGCATTTTGTTTCAGAGGTGATAGGAGCAGTGGTGTCCGTAATAGCATTTTGTTTCAGAGGTGATAGGAGCAGCGGTGTCCGTAATAGCATTTTGTTTCAGAGGTGATAGGAGCAGTGGTGTCCGTAATAGCATTTTGTTTCAGAGGTGATAGGGGCAGTGGTGTCCGTAATAGCATTTTGTTTCAGAGGTGATAGGAGCAGTGGTGTCCGTAATAGCATTTTGTTTCAGAGGTGATAGGAGCAGTGGTGTCCGTAATAGCATTTTGTTTCAGAGGGAATAGGAGCAGTGGTGTCCGTAATAGCATTTTGTTTCAGAGGTGATAGGAGCAGTGGTGTCCGTAATAGCATTTTGTTTCAGAGGTGATAGGAGCAGTGGTGTCCGTAATAGCATTTTGTTTCAGAGGTGATAGGAGCAGTGATGTCTGTAATAGTATTTTGTTTCAGAGGTGATAGGAGCAGTGGTGTCCGTAATAGCATTTTGTTTCAGAGGTTATAGGAGCAGTGGTGTCCGTAATAGCATTTTGTTTCAGAGGTGATAGGAGCAGTGGTGTCCGTAATAGCATTTTTTTTCAGAGGTGATAGGAGCAGTGGTGTCCGTAATAGCATTTTGTTTCAGAGGTGATAGGAGCAGTAATGTCGGTTTTTACTATCTGGGTGGTCACAGGAGTGCTGTTCTATCTGGCTATATTCCGGATTGTAGACCAGGATTACGAGATTGACGCTAACCCCATGCTTATCACTGCTTGTCTTGCTGTCCTCGTCAATACTGTGTCAGTTTTGAAGTGTTTTTATTAGCCTTACATTATTTGTTCATATACTAACTTTATACTCTAAAGTCAAAATAAGCAAGATCTTGCTGTACAATTCTAATTCAATTCTTGCAATATCTATATTAGGAACCGACCAGATATTCGGATGAATTAAATTATTGGCTTTTAATACCAATTTTTAAATGATAGAGGTTTAAAAGGAGTTAATTTAAAGTTTCCGGCAAGATCTTGCAAAATCCATGAAAATCCAACGAACCGGAAATTAGATTGATATCCGGCCATTCCGGTCCGGCAGCCAAAACCCCACACCGGTCGGTTCCTAAATGCCATCAAAGTGCAATAGCCCAAAATGGTCGTATTTCAAAAATGGTTAGACTTTGAGTAATCAAGTTCGCTGATTTAAAAGTGACCTTTGGAAAAGCAGTAACAATTTCGGCCAAAAGGTAAGACTCAAAGATGTTGTCCAAACCCTGAATGATGAATCTGGTATAATTTCTTCTGCTGTCATCATCAAATTTAAGGTGATTTCTGCATTAAAAGGTTTAAAAGGAGTTAATTTAAAGTTTCCGGCAAGATCTGGCAAAATCCAACAAACCGGAAAAAAGATTGATATCCGGCCATTCCGGTCCGGCAGCCAAAACCCCAGACCGGTCGGTTCCTAATCTATATGCCATCAAAGTGCAAAAGCCCAAAATGGTCGTATTTCAAAAATGGTTAGACTTTGAGTAATCAAGTTCGCTGATTTAAAAGTAACTTTAAACAGCTAAAATGTTCAGTATGGGTGTGGTCCTATTCCCAGAGGACCTTTGGAAAAGCAGTGACAACTTCGGCCAAAAGGTAAAACTCAAAGATGTTGTCCAAACCCTGAATGATGAATCTGGTATAATTTCTTAATCTGGTAGTTCTGTTAAAACAATATGGATAACCACATGAATTATCCTATTTTTTGCCACAGGAGAAAGTGAATATAAACGTGCGCGCAGCATTTATCCACGTGCTCGGTGATTTGATCCAAAGCGTTGGGGTGGTGGTGGCTGCTGTCATCATCAAATTTAAGGTGATTTCTGCATTATCAGCTACAATTATTTCATATAATTTAATACACATACTTACAGTTTACACAATTACTTACAGTTTACAGCATTCAATTTTTGACAAATCGATAGCTTAAAACCTGCTAATATAATATAAGCTCTCATCAACCTCAATTTTAAAACTAACATACGAATGATACCCTCCATATCCAGCCGAATTGGAAGTTAGCTGACCCCATTTGCACGTTCTTCTTTGCAACGCTGGTCCTAATAACGACCATCAACATCTTAAAAGATGCTCTCCGTGTTCTTATGGAAGGTTAGACCTCAATAATTACACTATTTCCAATTTGCAAGCACGATATTTATCAAGCTGTCTACCCCTGTCTACCCCTGTCTACCCCTGTCTACCCCTGTCTACCCCTGTCTACCCCTGTCTACCCCTGTTTACCCCTGTCTACCCCTGTCTACCCCTGTCTACCCCTGTCTACCCCTGTCTACCCCTGTCTACCCCTGTCTACCCCTGTCTACCCCTGTCTACCCCTGTCTACCCCTGTCTACCCCTGTCTACCCCTGTCTACCCCTGTCTACCCCTGTCTACCCCTGTCTACCCCTGTCTACCCCTGTCTACCCCTGTCTACCCCTGTCTACCCCTGTCTACCCCTGTCTACCCCTGTCTACCCCTGTCTACCCCTGTCTACCCCTGTCTACCCCTGTCTACCCCTGTCTACCCCTGTCTACCCATGTCTACCCCTGTCTACCCCTGTCTACCCCTGTCTACCCCTGTCTACCCATGTCTACCCCTGTCTACCCCTGTCTACCCATGTCTACCCCTGTCTACCCCTGTCTACCCCTGTCTACCCATGTCTACCCCTGTCTACCCCTGTCTACCCCTGTCTACCCCTGTCTACCCCTGTCTACCCCTGTCTACCCCTGTCTACACCTGTCTACCCCTGTCTACCCATGTTTACACATGTCTACCCCTGTCTACCCTTGTCTACCCCTGTCTACCCCTGTCTACCCCTGTCTACCCCTGTATACCCCTGTCTACCCATGTCTACCCCTGTCTACCCCTGTCTACCCCTGTCTACCCCTGTCTACCCCTGTCTACCCCTGTCTACCCCTGTCTACCCCTGTCTACCCCTGTCTACCCCTGTCTACCCCTGTCTACCCCTGTCTACCCCTGTCTACCCCTGTCTACCCCTGTCTACCCATGTCTACCCCCGTCTACCCCTGTCTACCCCTGTCTACCCCTGTCTACCCCTGTCTACCCCTGTCTACCCCTGTCTACCCCTGTCTACCCCTGTCTACCCATGTCTACCCCTGTCTACCCCTGTCTACCCCTGTCTACCCCTGTCTACCCCTGTAGCAGTCTTTTGTCTTATACATCGCTGTGCGATTGCACTAATTTTATTCAGCCTGTGTTTTGGGATTTCTATTCCACCCCAGCAACTTATACAAAAGCTAGTACAAGCTAAACATAAAGACAAGGTGCCGTTCTGTTGTGCTCTCCATATTGTGGTTCAGCTTGGTATTAGATATTCCGCTCTATCGAGAATAAACGACTTCAAGTCGCCGGCGTACTTCGTATTATATTATCGATCCGCACCTACCTGGATATAATAGCTTATAATGTTATTAACCTTATCGGACCTTATTTGACCAGACATTAAATAAACGGACATAATTATGAACGGACATTAAAATGAACGCTCGAAGGCATTCAAAACTGTCAAAAATCCAAATTTTTCATCTTTTTTTTGCGTTTTTAAAATTTTAGCAGATAATTTGTAAATTAATTTTTCGGCTGCTTTTTTTTTGTTTATATTCCGCGGTAAAATTAAAAACAAATCAATTTCTTTTTTATTTAAGCAGAAACACTTCGAACAAGTTTACAAGTTTACAACAAAATTAATTCCTCACATGCTAAATTAAAATAAACTTAACTAATTTTCCCTGTTTAATCTTAAATTTACTAAATCTTATTACGATACAAATTATTAGTGATTTAATCCAGTTCTGATTTCTAAACTTTGCATTCAACGTTAGACCAAGTGGCCAAGTTACTATCCTTGTTCTATTTTCTAAGCTATGCATTCAACGTTAGACCAAGTGTCCAAGTTACTATATTTGGTCATGCTACCACCCCAATAGATCTTTTTCTCCTTAGGGTAGAATGTGAAGCTGTAAATTTTAAGTTGATCAAAGGTTACTGTCCCGATCAAAGATAACTGTCCCGGTTGGAGATAATCCATCTTTCCTTTAAATTCCGCTTCGGGTCCATCGTCCATTGTTAGAGACAGTGTGAAATCGTCGTTAATGGTAATTGTTCGGCCTTCGGATTCGAGCAGCTTGCAGGGACTGGGATCAGCCCATTTCGTGCATTTAACGTTAGACCACGCTTTTTTGTCATTCTTTTCACCATCCCAATAGATCTTTCCCTCCACAGGGTAGTAGTTGAATACGCTACTTTTACCTTTAAGATCTGCATCACCCCAGTTAATGGATCCGGTATTTGGAATAGTTGTTTGATCAATCGTTCCTTTGGAATCCGGTCGATTATTGTCCCATTGTAGAGTCAGTTCGTTTTGGTCAGCGTTTATCGTTGCAGATCCGTATACGAACGAGAGGCAGGGAGGTTTAGGTCTCGGTTCTGGTTTTGGTTTGGCGTCGATAACTACTATAGCCAACAGGCAAGTCAAAATAACGGCAACTGTCCTCATACTAGAAACGTCTTGAAGAGAACACTATAGAAAATATAATTTTAATTGTAATTGATGTCGCTTAACATCATTTGTACTACCAACATCATTTGGTCTGACGTTAAATGCAAACAAGAGCCTCAGCCAGAACCAGAACCAGAACCAGAACCAGAACCTTCCTGCAATTTATTCGTAGCCGGATCCGCATCAATAAACGTCCATGAAGATTCCACACTGACTGTAAAATGGAATGCAGGTATTCATCGACCAGATGCGAAAGGAAAGATAGATCAAGGCACCATTCCACATACAGGGTATGTTTACTTCCCAGATGATAGAACTTTCAGCTTCAACTTTTACCCGGAGGAGGGAACGATTTATTGGGATGGTGACAGGGGTACTACCAACATCATTTGGTCTGACGTTAAATGCAAACAAGAGCCTCAACCAGAACCGGAACCAGAACCAGAACCTAAACCTAAACCTTCCTGCAATTTATTCGTAGCCGGATCCGCATCAATAAACGTCCATGAAGATTCCACACTGACTGTAAAATGGAATGCAGGTATTCATCGACCAGATGCGAAAGGAAAGATAGATCAAGGCACCATTCCACATACAGGGTATGTTAACTTCCCAGATGATAGAACTTACAACTTCAACTTTTACCCGGAGGAGGGAACGATTTATTGGATGGTGACAGGGGTACTACCAACATCATTTGGTCTGACGTTAAATGCAAACAAGAGCCTCAACCAGAACCAGAACCAGAACCAGAACCAGAACCAGAACCAGAACCAGAACCAGAACCAGAACCAGAACCAGAACCAGAACCAGAACCAGAACCTAAACCTTCCTGCAATTTATTCGTAGCCGGATCCGCGTCAATAAACGTCCATGAAGATTCCACACTGACTGTAAAATGGAATGCAGGTATTCATCGACCAGATGCGAAAGGAAAGATAGATCAAGGCACCATTCCACATACAGGGTATGTTAACTTCCCAGATGATAGAATTTTCAGCTTCAACTTTTACCCGGAGGAGGGAACGATCTATTGGGATGGTGACAGGGGTACTACCAACATCATTTGGTCTGACGTTAAATGCAAACAAGAGCCTCAACCAGAACCAGAACCAGAACCAGAACCAGAACCAGAACCAGAACCAGAACCAGAACCAGAACCAGAACCAGAACCAGAACCAGAACCAGAACCAGAACCAGAACCAGAACCAGAACCAGAACCAGAACCAGAACCAGAACCAGAACCAGAACCAGAACCAGAGCCAGAACCAGAACCAGAACCAGAACCAGAACCAGAACCAGAACCAGAACCAGAACCAGAACCAGAACCAGAACCAGAACCAGAACCAGAACCAGAACCATTTTAAATTCCTTTCCTGATAAGAGAATTTTTCCTTGTCGCATCAAACGGGATCAATACAATTTTACACAAGAATGCATTGCAACCATGCGACTCATAAACAATACGTCAATACTCCAATCCGTATTTTACATGTAGTGAACAATGATTTAGTAAATAATTGTGATGTGCGTGCATGAAAAGATTAATCAGAGAAAATGAATTAAGTTTATTTTAGTTTCCTATGTATTTGCTGAATTAGTTTTTGTAAAATTGTTCGAAGTATTTATGCAAATAAGAAAGAGATTGATTTTTTTTTTTACCACAAAATATGACGACAAGGAAACGGGGTTTGCTGTATATAAAGAAGTACAATATTCCATTTCCAAACAGACCGTACACGTGTCTATACAGTAAATAGCGACAGGAGCCGGGACATTCCAATGAGAAGTGTTATAATTATGATAGCTATCGCGTTTAAACTTTTAAGATAAACCATCATTCGAACCGAAAATTGTTTTTCATGACCACAATATGATATCGAAAAAATTTTTTACAAGAAGAATTGTTTGTAGACGATTAACTTCGGCATCTAGTGTACCCAGTTGAAGTTTAATAAGTCTCCTCATCTCCGGACCATCTCCACTGTAGACGAAAATCCGGCCCGGTTACCCTTTACGGTTTTAGGACAGCTCATAAATCACGACTCACTGTTTACCTATCAAGAATATCTCAATTTTGTATTTAAACTATGATATTTTCCAGTCAAATATTCTATTCTCTATTTGTAACTATAATTAATAAAATCGGCTTAATGTTCAGCTATTTCTGGGCAGTTCAAATGTCCATTAGTTACACAGATAGTTGTCAGCCCATGTATCTGGATCAGCAGTTTCCAGCCATTGAATGCAACCAAGACCAGCAATGGGACCAGCGGAGTTCCATTGGAAGTCGTACGGAGAATCAGCGGGAAGACACACAAAGTTGTCGTCCCAAGTGTGGGGATCAGCATCCTCAGCGATGTTTACACATTTCTGACCGGCGATTTCTCCAGCCATTGACCATCTCAGGCCAGGATCTGCCATTCCGTTTTTCCAGCAGAAGAAATTATCCTGCCAAGTGTGACCTTCCGGTTCAGCAAATTCGATGACTCTCATGCAAGTGTAACCATCTGGAACTCCAGAACTGCTCCATTTGAAGTCACCAGGCCATGAGGGGAGAGGTTCTGTTACAACGGGGCCCTCCATATTTTCGTGGCAGAGATAGTTGTCTGCCCAGGTGTCTGGATCAGCAGTTTCCAGCCATTGGATGCAACCAAGTCCAGCAAGGGGACCAGCCGAATTCCATTTGAAGTTGTAAGGAGAATCCTGTGGAACGCAGATGAAGTTGTCCCCCCAAGTGTGGGGATCAGCATCCTCAGCGATGTTTACACATTTCTGACCGGTGATTGCTCCAGCCATTGACCATCTCAGGCCAGGATCTGCCATTCCGTTTTTCCAGCAGAAGAAATTATCCTGCCAAGTGTGACCTTCCGGTTCAGCAAATTCAATGACTCTCATACAAGTATAACCATCTGGAACTCCAGCACTGCTCCATTTAAAGTCACCAGGCCAGGATGGAAGTCTAGGTGGGCAAACTTGGGTGTTGCAGATTTGTGACTCTGTATTTTGTCCTTGACAGTTTGCTCCACCATATGCTGGAGCAGGGTTGGTGCAGGTTCTGGATCTGGACTGGGTGCCTCCCGCACAGGAAGCAGAGCATTGTGACCAATCTCCGTAGTTACTCCACCCACCATCAACTGGGCAAGGTTCAGTGTTGCAACCCTCTGTCTCTTCAGCATCTCCTTCACACTCAGCACCGCCATTGGCAGGAGCAGGAGAAGAACAAGTTCTGGATCTTGTCTTGGTGCCTCCTCCGCAGGAAGCAGAACATTCAGACCAGTCTCTGTAGTTATTCCACCCACCATCAACTGGGCAAGGTTCAGTGTTGCAACCCTCTGTCTCTTCAGCATCTCCTTCACACTCAGCACCGCCATTGGCAGGAGCAGGAGAAGAACAAGTTCTGGATCTTGTCTTGGTGCCTCCTCCGCAGGAAGCAGAACATTCAGACCAGTCTCTGTAGTCACCCCACCCACCATCAACTGGAGGTTCAGAACAGGCGTGTCCACAAGCCATCACAGCTTTTTCTACCTTAGCACACTGCTTCTTCTGTTTCTTGGAGAGCCTCCCTTCTCCGGTAGCGGAACAACCCGTACTCTCATCCGCTTGGTATCCTTTCTCTAGACAGTCATCGAACTGCTTTACCTTCTTATTGACGTTCTTCTTGTTGAGCTTGCATTTACTTTGGGCGTCAGCAATAGCGACGAGGGTGAACCCCACGATAGCTACCAACAGTAAGATCTTTCCCATGTTGAATCAGTGCACTTATAGTCGATGAAGAAAATATAGGAATGAGGTTTATCTTGGCTCATACCTGTATATGATGATGCCTTCCACAGCTAATCTTCCACAGCTAATCGTGGCACTTTAGTTATTTATTGGCAGCAGCACTTTCTGACAGATCACTCATCACTACAGATAGCAAACTAGATAGCTACCAACTGACCAGCAGTAAAATATTTCCTGTCTGTGCACTAAGTCCCACCCATACAGTTCAATACGTGGTTGACAACATGAAATTCCCGAAATTTGACATTAGTGGGCGTTCACTGAGTTGCCACCACCCTCATCGAGTTTAGAATATTTGAGTTTTTGACATGGTCTTAAACAATGGTTACAACTATTTTTTTATAAATGAACTATTTTTATCTTGATATTTACACTTCCATTGATGCAGATGGTTGTCCGTGTTCCGCATCAAATTTAATTAACCTGCCAATGTCATTGCCTCCCTGCCCGTAGTTTTACTGTTTTAGTCACGAGCCTGTATCAGAGGCTTGTTTGACTGTGCCCACTGCCCCCACAGCCGGCCGGGTGTGTTGGAACACTCGATTTAACAAAGAACGCATACGGCTTCTTAAAACTGGTCGTTTCTTATCCCGCTTATATCAACAATCAAAATTAAAATAAAGATTGCCGATATCAAAGCGGCTAGCCTTACGATATACTCTAAAAACTAGATAGTAGATACTTAATTTATGAATATGATATTTCACCAAGTTAAATCAAACTTTTATAAATAGTATTAGTCACGATGTAACTTAACATTTCTTTATGCATAAATGAGATGGAAGGGGTTTTTGAAACATATAAGTGATACGAGCAGGAGCTCTCAAAACATGCCTTATTCGTATTTAATTAGGTGAAGAGATTGCAAGCTGAACATATGTCGTTCTGTCAATACAATACTTTAGGGTATATCCGGCAACATGAGATGCATGATACATTATTTTACCATCACCGAATTCAAAATATTCAAAATATGGGCAAATTGCCAAAATAGATTCTAACGGAGACTGCAGCTTTGAATTGTGCAAATCATGCTATTAAACATATATAATTATAATTATATGCTATTGAATTCAAATTCGGTTTATACAACTTTTTTTGTTCCAAATTGTAACTAAATATATGTTTCTCAATGTAGTAAAGTTGTTGAGATCCGTAATGTAATGACTATCATATGAGCAGCACCTTGTTCTCCTCATAGAATTAGAAAACAACAGTTGTAGTATAGTTGGCACCACGCCAACTTGTCTTTGTTCCAGATCATTTAGATTAGACATCAAACAAAAGGTGTAGGCATTCAAATTGAATACTTTACTGTTATGTATAGAAACAGTGATATCCTACTAGACAGGCGTAAATTAGTTAACGTTAAAATGTAGACGAGATAGGGCAGTGGCGAAACGACCGCCCCCGCTACCCCCGCTATTAACTTTAAGGGGGAAGCAGTTTTCCGAATTTCAGGTATTTTTCAAAGCAAAAACGTATATAGTAGTTTCATTGCGTCCTAATATATCATCCCGTTTAATTTAACGTTTGGTCGAATTGAAAAAATTGGGGTACTTTTTGCTATCATGGGAGGGGCAGGCGGCAAAAAAAGCTGTAGGGTGCGGCAAAAAAGGCTACGCCGGACCTTTTTATAGGACACGAGAAAAAATGTTTGGGGCGGCAAATAATTTGCGGGGGGCGGCACACAGGTACGTTTCGCCACTAAGTTAGGAGTTAGGACCTATCGTGATATCGCAGATCAAATTAGTTCCATCGGGTGAGTGGAAATAGTAAATGTGTGTAGGTCCGCATTGCAATGCCAAATTTGTAGTTGTTTAGTTTATTATAGATAAATCGGCATATTTGACAATTCTGGAATCAGAATTATGGATGTCTTTACAATGGATATGACATAATGTATGTACTAGTATCCAGATATAACATAACAAAATTCTCACTACCCTAACAATCTCCCACTTACACAGGAATGCCAGAGGAGGTGAAGAATAAAGAGCTTGAGCAGGAACTGCTCAGTATCTCTGAAGTCAGAGAGGTCCACAGTATGAATGTCTGGAGCCTCACAATGGACAGAAACGTTATTTCCGTGCATCTCAGTGTCGGTCAGTATACTTTTTGACTTTTGTGTTATTTTGTAAACATATCCCGGTTATCATACATTGTGCCTCCTGCTGTTTTATGCTTTTATGTGACGAAGTTTTATATTTTACAACCTTTATTTTAACCTACACCCAGTACTACTCAATAGCCATAACTCTTGATGTTAAATGCTGATAACAAGATCGAAGGATGAAATCAAACATTAGTTAATAAAAATTGCACCAAATAATTGACAGTGTTTACTTTAGATGTTTAAAAATAATGCTCTAAACTATTTACTCTGCATTTCATGACCCCTATATCGTATCTCAGAAGAGAGCTCGAAGTCCTACGCCCAACTACTGGAAACAGCCCGAACTGTGATCATGGCACACGCAGATTTCCACCAGATAACAGTGCAACTAGAGCCCCTCTCTTCAAGCTCTGCTATCAGATCCGTGTAGGGAACCAGGGTTGCTACTTGCAGAGACCAGTGCAACTATCCGTTATCTACTCTTATAGCATAGTATCTGCATGATAAACTGCATGATAAACTGCATTTCATACTGCATGATGTAGTTATGTTTGTGTCCAAACAAGGAAGAAGACTTTAATATGAAGATAATTTGAAGATAATGTGTTTTATCGTCCTAAATCTTTCCTCGCAAAGAAAAATCTGGAATTTTTCACGGAAATCTTTCAAAATTGATCACAATTATAAATTTTAATTACATGATTGCTATTAATATTAGATTATAATATCACTAGATCTGCGAGGCGGACTATTTACATTTGTTTTGACACGTGACAGTTATTCCATGGGTTTTGATTGGTCAATATTTGATGTTGAACAGTTTTACACGGGTTTGTGAAAACAATGGTTCTTCTCCTCCACACACTTGTATACTGATCCAGGTACTTATTCAACGTATTGAGAAATTACTAGCACAATCACCATAATCAGAGTTAGTTGATATGCAAATAGATTATAACAATTTTTTGGGCAGCAATGGCTAAGTTTTATTGTTAAACATGCGATTAGAATTAGAATTGATTGATTTTAGAATCATTCGTGATTACTGAATATGATCAGATATTTAGCTTTTATATTTTAAGTCTTTTGAATTTTGTATGCCTTTTATTTTATACATATTTTTTATTTTTTATACTTATGTTAATATACTTAAAAAAGTGCATTTTAAATCAACGAAAAACGATCGTAATTTCATTGCATTTATAATATCCAATGACCAATGCACATATTAGCAACCACATTTTTTTTAAATTTTTGACAGTTTGTAATGTTCGTATTATATTCTGTTATATTACCCAGCAGGTCAGTTATAATAAATAAAGACCATAGCTTAACGTTTCTTGATAACAAAAGTAACTATAATTGTAAGTTACTGTTAGCTTACTCTATCTTTAGTGGTTATATCACTACCACTAATGGTTATTAATATCCCACCGTACGGGAGAACTGGTGCCACTCCCCAGGTATAGTAGTTATCTAGGCGTGATCTAGGTGTACCTATCATAATTCCTAAGTCCTGCACTATACTGGACAGACTGGTGATCGTAGTTGTCTTACTCATTACATGTCAGAATAGTGACATATAGTAAAGGCATTACAGGAATTAAACAGGAATTAAACATGAATTAAACAGAAATTAAACCTGAATTTATCTGAGATTACACTAACAAACTTGTTTAGACTATAAAAGAGAGTGAGACATGTAAATATCACCCATTGTACGTATCATCTGTCAGTGTTAAGGTAGAGAGTGGGGAAATTAATGGTACGTGACACCTTTAACAGTTAATGCACGTGTTCTTCAATCATGATGTTCTCAAGTACATGCAGCACTTTTCAGGCTTATAAATAATCATTAGGTTTACCTAAAATACCACGGATATGGCATCCCAAGTATGTTACCATGATGGTCAAGTGATCGATTATGATTAGAAATATTTGCTCAGAAGATGTGCACTTTCTTCTGATTTATTCTAATTTCCTGTTCGTTTAGCTTTTGTGCCATTCGCTTGTTTTCAGTTTATTCTTGGCTTCTCATAACAGTGCGACAATGTTACTAGCTTATATTATCTTATTGTAAAGTAGAGCTATTATCTGCATTATAGCGTTCCGTGAGACCTTTGTATTGGAAATTAGCCATCTAAGTAGTGGTTTTTGCTTGTAGCTTCCTATTCAAACATTTGTTTGCTTTTTTAGTTTGTTAGCTAACATGTAGCATTAAATGGCAGAATTCATGCAAAAGTTTGGAAACTTGTGATTGAAGATTACCACAAAACTGATTATCATTTGATTTTGGGACAAAATCAAATAGATCTTAAACTTACTAAATCGAGACAAACTAGGATGACATTAATGGGTGACACAACAACAGACCCTGCTCCAGAATACGCCCATAACCCTCAAAACATATTCCTACTAGACGTCTTCCTTGGTATCGTGTGTGTTGTGTTCATCTCCGTGGGGATACCCGGCAACCTGATCCTCTTCAGACACTTCCTAAAACAGAAGAAGGATCTCCGAACAATCCTCTACCTGCTGATCTCATTTAACGACCTCCTCACCACAACAACAGCGTTCCCCTCCGCAGTCAGCTTCATCGACCACAGGGAAGCCCACCTGTTTGGAATCACCATGTTCTGTCAGAGCTGGGGCCTAGTCTGGACTATCATCCCCTTTATATCAGTGTTCTTAGTGTCAGTCCTGAGTATTACTAGGACCATAGTGCTGATAAACCCTCTGGTGGTGATAAACAGGAAGTTTGTGTTGGGTATGATAGGGGTCTACTACTTTTACATAGTCCTCAGAGTCCTGGTGCCTCTACTAGCAGGAGAGATCCACTTCATCTACTCTAGAGCTGACCTTTACTGCTGGGATGGGGGAACGGAGTCTGAGTCTAACTGGTACTTCTACTACGATATAGCAACTGGGGTTCTGCAGCTAGCAGCTCCTATCATTCCTATATTTATCAGCTGTCTTGTCTCCACCATCACTCTCCTCAGATCCAACAGCAGGGTCCTGGGGGAAACGTTCGGGTTCTCCAAATCCAGCCTAAAGAAACGCCCAACATCCCCTAAACTATACGCTACAGTAACCATTATCCTGGTGACAACCATGTACATCATCTTCAACATTCCCATCTTCGCAGCGTGGTGTAAGTACCTGGCGGACGGACTGACAGTAGATGAGACTGACTTGTTTGCTTTTTGGTATCTGTGGAGTAGTACTTACATTCTGTGCACAGCCGGAAATGCAGCTGTTAACCCACTGTTGCTGTACTGGAGAAACAGAAAGTTCAGGGACTTTGTGACTGTGCGTACTTTGAGCAAGACCGGGATTAAGCAGGGATTCTGTACACAACCCTCCACTGGGAGGGGGGTGTCATATTTTAGAGGTCCAGCGATTGAAGTTCAGGAGTGTGATGTTAACAGTAATAAAACGGATTTCAACAGCAATCAAGTAAATTGTACAGTGTAGACAGTAATGAAACACTAAAGATACCTTTCAATCAAGTAAATTGTAGAGTGTAGACAGTAATGAAACACTAAAGATACCTTTCAATTGTTTTTAAATTTTGTGATCCCTGTCGTTTTGCCTGATTATCAAACGGTTTAAACACTCAACAGTAATGAAACGGATCCGTTGTGAATTGTGATTATGAATTGAGTAATTTTACTTCATACTTTTATACACCATCTTACACTGTTCTGGCATACATTAAATTTACATTTTCCGAACTAAATATATCTTATTTTTTCACATTTTACTACAAAACTTACAATTTTTCAGTAATATTATCAAAAAACAAAATTTCGTTCAGGTTTCGTTCAGTGAAATGAAAATTAATGAAGAGTTTATCAGCATCAGTACAGAGTAAATAGTTTTAGAGGAAGCACTGTTCATGTCGATCAGGAAATCGTACTCTAATGAAGAATCCTGAAAATTGACGCGTTATAAACATGTGCATATTCACAAGTGTTAAAACAAAATACTCAATAAATCACAATGAAGCATATTATATAAAGATATAAACTTCTTGCCTATGTTTGGTTTTGGATATATTTCTTAAAAGTTTTGAAAAGAAGGTTGACAGCTAACCTTTGGGATGACTACTCTTATTTTCCTGCTTTTGTACAAAGTAGGACCCTGGAGACCGTCCCCCTCGAGATGGATCACTGATTCGGATCCTAGAACCTGAAGTATCGTAAGATCAATGTGATAATTCGTCATTAATATTCATCTATTTTGTTTTACTAGTAGCTTTATTAATAAATTACGTAGCTTTCTTTTAGTTTTATAGAATACTAGGATGCAATGGTATATACAAGGGTATAAAAGTGGTCCCCCAAGGAATGACTATATAAAAGTGGTCCCCCAGGAATGACTATATAAAGGTGGTCCCCCAGGAATGACTATATAAAAGTGGTCCCCCAGGAATGACTATATAAAAGTGGTCCCCCAAGGAATGACTATATAAAAGTGGTCCCCCAGGAATGACTATATAAAAGTGGTCCCCCAGGAATGACTATATAAAAGTGGTCCCCCAGGAATGACTATATAAAAGTGGTCCCCCCAGGAATGACTATATAAAAGTGGTCCCCCAGGAATGACTATATAAAAGTGGTCCCCCAGGAATGACTATATAAAAGTGGTCCCCCAGGAATGACTATATAAAAGTGGTCCCCCAGGAATGACTATATAAAAGTGGTCCCCCAGGAATGACTATATAAAAGTGGTCCCCCAGGAATGACTATATAAAAGTGGTCCCCCAGGAATGACTATATAAAAGTGGTCCCCCAGGAATGACTATATAAAAGTGGTCCCCCAGGAATGACTATATAAAAGTGGTCCCTCAGGAATGACTAACGTGTTCCGCTGCTCGTAGTCCAAGACGGTTCTTATTAGTTATTAACTTCAGTTGTCTGTAATCATCACCAATACCATGGTATCCTGTAAATGGAAGGTATTGTTGAACAGTAAAAGGTATCGAATTGATGTCAGGCTTACTTACTGAATCAGATTAAGTAACTAAACCTTAAGTTTTATATTTTTATGATTTTCTGATTATCAAAAAATTTTATTTGGGAATAGAATTTTTTGTCCAATTTAATAGTACCGAAAACGTTTTACTTTCACAAAATCACATGATTAATTACTCACCGACGTAAGAAAAGTTGTGGCAAACTTGTGTAAGTTTATCATGTGATAAAAACACTACTTGATCGTCAGGGTATCCTTTAATCGATGAGAAATACCCTGCACCGTAGTTGTGGAAGTACCGATTATACTCTGAAAACAAAGTTTGTGAAATGAATTGTCAAGGGTAATTGAAAGTTAAAATTTGAAAATTTGAAGTTGATAGTTGATAGTTGATGGTTGATAGTTGATAGTTGATAGTTGATGGTTGATAGTTGATAGTTGATAGTTGATCATTGACAGTTGATAATTAATAGTTAATAGTTGATAGTTGAAAGTTGAAAGAACTGACGAGTTCTGCAGTGGGGAGGTTGATGATCCGGTTGAAAGTTATTGATGTTCTGGTGAATGCTCATGTCCCCTCCCTCCTCCGGGTACAGCAAGTCAAAGGTTAGTCTCAAGTAACGGCCCACCTGCTGACCACATGATGCAGCCGTACAAAAGTACCTGCAGGAAAGCTGATTAGGGTGAAAGAGTGGACCACATGATGCAGCCGTACAAAAGTACCTGCAGGAAAGCTGATTAGGGTGAAAGAGTGGACCACATGATGCAGCCGTACAAAAGTACCTGCAGGAAAGCTGATTAGGGTGAAAGAGTGGACCACATGATGCAGCCGTACAAAAGTACCTGCAGGAAAGTGGATTAGGGTGAAAGAGTGGACCACATGATGCAGCCGTACAAAAGTACTTGCAGGAAAGTGGATTAGGGTGAAAGAGTGGACCACATGATGCAGCCGTACAAAAGTACCTGCAGGAAAGTGGATTAGGGTGAAAGAGTGGACCACATGATGCAGCCGTACAAAAGTACCTGTAGGAAAGTGGATTAGGGTGAAAGAGTGGATCACATGATGCAGCCGTACAAAAGTACCTGCAGGAAAGTGGATTAGGGTGAAAGAGTGGACCACATGATGCAGCCGTACAAAAGTACCTGCAGGAAAGTGGATTAGGGTGAAAGAGTGGATCACATGATGCAGCCGTACAAAAGTACCTGCAGGAAAGCTAATTAGGGTGAAAGAGTGGACCACATGATGCAGCCGTACAAAAGTACCTGCAGGAAAGTGGATTAGGGTGAAAGAGTGGACCACATGATGCAGCCGTACAAAAGTACCTGCAGGAAAGTGGATTAGGGTGAAAGAGTGGATCACATGATGCAGCCTTACAAAAGTACCTGCAGGAAAGTGGATTAGGGTGAAAGAGTGGATCACATGATGCAGCCGTACAAAAGTACCTGCAGGAAAGTTGATTAGGGTGAAAGAGTGGATTCCCAATATCTGCCCTTGATTTGGAGATAATCCTTGCTTTCTAACAAGCAATGGAAGTTAATATTTTAATATACTAAAGATCGTAAATATTTTGCCGTGATCTCAAAAAACCGACCCTTAATTCCTTAACCAAACTAAACGATCGAAGTACAACAACGACCTAGCATAATGTAGTACCAGTTAGAAATGCGGTAGCTGAGTCCTACTGTCTCGTTGAAGACTGGAGTCTGGACAGTGGACTTGTCACAGTCAGGGTAGCAGAGCATCTTGGAGTAATCAACACCACTGACCTGGAGTCTTAGTGATAATGGTAATAAGATGGGGTATAATTATAACTGTGCACTATTATATCTGGGACATTACTGTGTTTATCAACAAAGGCTTGGGATGTTGTGAAGATGTAACGTTGCCTGTTGGGCCCCCCCCCCCCCGCTGTGAAGATGTAACGTTGCCTGTTGGCGCCCCCCCCCCCACCCCATCCCCGCTGTGAAGATGTAACTGTTGGCGTCCCCACCCCGCCCCCCCCCCCCATCCCCGCTGTGAAGATGTAACGTTGCCTGTTGGCGCCCCCCCCCCCCCATCCCCGCTGTGAAGATGTAACGTACAACTAGTAAAATTGGTTCTCAAGGTTAACCTATCAAATTAGTGACAAGCTGTATTAGTATTATGAAACATGATTATTCGTACCCTATAGACATGAGTTCTTCTTGTAATTGTTGTGTTCAGAAACTCAATTGGCTTACACACTGTCTTCGTACTGCGAGTTAAGGTTCTCGGGTGATAAACGAAACATTCGCAGCAATGGTTATTTTGTTAATAACTCAACTGATAAATCAATAAAGTCCAGTCAAAATGGCATGATTTATCCCTCATGACTAACGAAAAGTTTCACAAGACCTGTTAGTATCAACACGAGTTGGTTCAGGTAGGGTGAAGCGTGACTGAAGGCTGAGGTAATCGTTCTGAAGAGAGGTGGTGAGGGCGGGGGCGACGTCGCCTCTGAAGATGGTGGACGTACAGTCGTCCCTCAGCTGTCCCACTCCATAGCTCCTTATCACGTGGCCACTGTGACCTAACTCTTCTATCTGTGACAACCCTATCTGGGTGTGGAGTGTAGGTCATGACTTATGTTAGGTTTATTGGTCTAATTCCACGGCTCTAGTGTAATTATCAGTCGCGCAAAGTTACAATTTAAGTTACAGAATGCAAACGTAATGTTGAAACGTCATGTTGAAACTGACAAAGGAAATCCCTTGTCACTCAGAGACACTACACATAATTGCAGCAGTCTCTGCGCTTTAAACAACATTTAGAGACACTACACATAATTGCAGCAGTCTCTGCACTATAAACCATATTCTCACAACTCACCCCGAACCTCTCTACCCGGCGGACAGTTCCAACTTTATTCCTGTGTCTGTAAGTAAGGGAGACGGGAGCAAGCAAGGAGTCAGGAACACTAACGTCCTGATTTAAGGAAGTGTAGCTCCGGACAGTGCCTGGGACACCGACCACAGTGTTCAGCAGATAGACAAGCAGATAAACAAGCAACACAGTATAACACATCGTGTGATACACAACAGGAAATCAACTCTTTTAGATTAACTGACTTCTTCTTTTACACTGAGTGGCGGTGAGTATAGGGATTTTTATGGTATTGTTAAGTTATTATAGTGTTATAGTTTGTTTTGGGTTATGCTACATTTGCTACATTTGCTACACTTATTGCTACACTTGCTACACTTTCTACAGCTGCTGTCAGCTTTTCGGTTCAGAACAAGGCAAAATATTCTGGCCTTGCGTATTTTTAATTTTTTCTCGAAGGCACTCTTACTAGTTAAATTAAGTACGCAAACATGAACCCGATGTTGCAGTATTATAAATTGCAGGCAAGCAGTTCAGTTATACAAAACATGAAAAGTGCCGACAGAACCTGATTTGTCATCAATTATAACTAATGTTTATTAGCTACTCTTTAGAATTGATGATAAATCGACAAGCAAAACAATAATTTGTTGACGAATTTTCAGCAATTTTTCGAAATTACATAATAAATATGTACACAACATTTACATTTGCAAATGAAAATAAATTGAAACATGTTTATAAATAAATTTTTGAACTTTAAAGTTATGTCATGGTCACAAATATGTAATTATTTATCTTAAATTAAACTTAACTAAAAGTGAAAGTGAAATTATGAATTATTTGAGGCACCAATCTTAAAACAAAATTGCATTCCATAAAAATGATAATATTCAACAGTCTCCAAGTTAATCAATATAACACATTCACAGATATTGTTACTTACACCAACACCGAAACTACATAATTTCAATCATATCAATCCGATATCACATAAAATTGAATGAGTACTTTCAAATTAATTCACAGTAAAATATTTGAATAAATACTATGTCTATGTAATAAAATAAATAAAAATGTGCACGAAATGAATCTTAGCACTGGACCATTTGAGTGATATTTGAGTCCAAGCTTATCTTATACAAACAACTTCGCAACTGCAATCAATTTATACAGTCTCTCCAGAAATAGTCGTAAGTGTTGATAGTTTTATTAAACGCTTTATTTTTATTGCCTATGTAGTGCATGTAAAACATGTAAAACAAATTGGTCATACTTACATATAATTAATAATCTCCTGTCCACAATTTATAAACAATTTAAATAAATAACAAAACAGCCTAGGGTTTTTTTTAACTAACTTCAACTTCAAGCTTAAATCAGATTAAAAATTTAGGCTCGACACCATCTTAAAGCTTACCAATGCAGACAGCCTTTAAATCAAATACCGGAGCGTTAACAGTACTCGAATGAAAAGCCTTTTACTCTAGCTGAAGCTTTAAAAAGAGCTTTTGCTGGGAATCTTTTATCTTCGCCTAGAAAACTATAAGAAACAACAAGATGACCATAACAACTTTAGATACTCTCCCACAGTCACATGACACATGTTTACCAACTCGAATTGCACAGCCTTAAGTGAAAGTGAAAGTGAAAGTGAAAGTGAAAGTGAAAGTGAAAGTGAAAGTGAAAGTGAAAGTGAAAGTGAAAGTGAAAGTGAAAGTGAAAGTGAAAGTGAAAGTGAAAGTGAAAGTGAAAGTGAAAGTGGATAGCTTGCTACGTTTCGATCTGTTCCGAGATGACAGACTGGTGAACCTTCTCCCTTTCCTGATAGTCTGTGTTCTCATCCGTCAGCTGCATCGTCTTGTAACTCATCTCGGGAGTTTCTGTTGCTATGACAATCTTCTCCTCCGCAGGTAGAGGGTGAACCACACTCCGCACCACATGATACAGCCACCTAGACAACACGAAACTGGACGCTCCTGCAACAGTCACCCAATTAGTGTTTGTAGTGTACAACACTACAACAGTCACCCAATTAGTGTTTGTAGTGTACAACAGTCACCAAATTAGTGTTTGTAGTGTAACTATAATTAAAGAATTAAGCACAGTTTTACCGTTAATCCCTAGTTCTCTAGTTTTAGTGTTCATAAGACCGGTTCATATTTTCAAATATTAGAGGATCCCCCAATTCATCAGGAGATTTACTGATATGTATCTTGAACTTACCAGGTTTAGTTCCGGGACTGGTGGTACGGGTGTAGAAGTAGATCATCGTGGCAAGGGCAGTTGTCAGAAGAGCAAACAACCAGTGAATAAGAAACATCATCAGGACTGATAGTAACGCCTGGAAAAGTCGTAAATTAAAGAATCTTTGGACTTATTCCGTGGAATTCGTACTCATTTATTGCCGAGTTTAAAAGAGCGCATGAATTTTCATTTCACAAAGATTTAATCCACAGTTTGAATAACTGCTTGTACCAAAACCAAAAAGACAACCCAGGTCCTAAGACTACCGACTGGTTTAAAGTCAAAAGTTAAAAGTGTGTACGTACCCCAACAAAAGTGAAAAGTTAAAAGTGAGTACCCCAACAAAAGTGAAAAGTTAAAAGTGAGTACCCCAACAAAAGTGAAAAGTTAAAAGTGAGTACCCCAACAAAAGTGAAAAGTTAAAAGTGAGTACCCCAACAAAAGTGAAAAGTTAAAAATGAGTACCCCAACGAAAGTGAAAAGTTAAAAGTGTGTACCCCAACGAAAGTGAGCCACTTGCTCTGGAGATGCTCGTGCCAGTAAACCCTCCTCTCATCTTTGACCGAGTCGTTGTACGCATCTAAAAGAGGGTAGGCTGAAATGTTTTGTAATAGCCCAGCTAATTCCAACACAGCAATGTAGCAGTGAAACTTCTAGCCGGACCAGTTTAACTCGAACAATTCGAAAAACGTAAAAAGAATACTGGTTTTCCAACTGTTGCGCTGAAGCAGCATCTTCAAATTTAGACTCCAACGAGCAGCTATAGAGACTTATTTTGACAGCCAAAAAGCTCGTGTCAGCAGCTGCAAACGCTAAAACCTTGTAAAAAATTGACACTAATAACGGTTTTAAACTTACATTCGGAGCTATTCATATTATTTTCACTATCCTTCATTATTGGGGTACTTTCTGTATTGTATTGGTCCAGTATTGACTCTGGTTTAGTTGACCTCTCTTCCCTGAACAATCACACATATTTTATCAATAAAAAGTGTGAGATGATATTTGAACAGGGGGTATGGAAATGATCCCTTGTCGTTTTGTATTAACTTGCTCTCAAACTAATAACCAGAGGATCTCAACAACATCACGTGACCATTTAGTGACATTTAGTAACACGTGACCACTTTATTCACCAGACCCAGAGTGAAATAACTCACGTCATAGCAAGACTGAAGTAAGCGTAGTTAACAGCAGCGTAGGTGAGAAGGAAGGGCATAGCAGTGATGGGAGCCAGTATGTTAAGATGTCCCACTAAAACAAAGCAACAGGAGACTAGACTGACGGTGATAGTCGCTATCACTGGCTCGTTATTAGCTCCTCTCTGCGGAGTGAGGGTGTTAGTGTGTGGAGCCGCCAAATATTTGGTAATCCTAGCAACTACAAAAATAGTGATTACTGATCAGTATAGCAACTACATTGTACAACAATAAGTCTGATTATAAAGGTTTATCGTAATCAGATCACTGGAATTTGAAATGAAAGAAAAGTAAGTTTTGTTCAACTCACTCCTTTGCCGAATATGCCTATGATGGGGATGATGTTGTCTAGAGCGATGCACTGGAAAACTCTGGGAGCACCGTACAAACTACCCAGTATTGAGGACAGGGAGGCGATGTAGAGTCCTATCAGGAACATCCAGCTTATCCACGAGATCTGAAATGGATGGGAGCTATAGTTTCAGTCAAAGTTGAAGCAAGAATTGGTGTGAGCCAAACACTTTTGGCTATTAAGCTGATGATTTGACTAAGCTAGCCAGCCACGTCTCCCGACACCCGTTAATTCCGTTCACTTAATTGTAAATGAGCGACATCATTTTTGTGCTCAGACAACTTCGATTAATTCGAACCACAAAAAAAGTCATCTGTGCAAAACCAGAATAAACCTAACCTGAGTGAGAGTTAATAGATTTTGCCAAAATCTGGACAATTATAAATCGCGCGCGCATTCAATTTATAACGAGGTGAACGCTGCCTAAAAACTTTTAAATATGAAATGTTGATCGCGCGCTACATTAAATCCAAATCACGATATTACAACATCTTACAACATGAGTTGTAACCACCTTTCTACACGAATAGAAACTCGAAATTCACAACTATCTTATAATTGATCTCCACTTGTTCTCTGGTATGATTTAATTTAAACCCAGACAGGAAAAAGCTTGAATGAACCAGTCGGTTGGTTTTTAATTCTGTGGCAGCACTATCAGCTTCACAACCCCGTAAATATACACGCTTTATTTAATAAGGAATCATTCTGTGCGTCAGTAGCTTACATATCATACATAAATACACAAATCTGCCATATTCAGCTATTTGAGTATTGACAGCACCTGCCCATTAAGTAGTGACCCAAACTATTTTTTGTATTTTGACGAAGTATTATTCCCATTTCACAGGACGAATCTGTAGGTTACATCACACGGGATACACTATATATAATACTATATACACTATACAGGATAATATAGCAATACACTTTATAGTATTAGTCCTTATAAATATTTAAATAAAGAGGGAATGTAAAGAAATACTAAAAGATATGGTACTAGTACTTAGTTAGAGTTTGACTAACGGTCGATATTGACAAATATCTCTTACGTATCGGCCACGCCGCAAATTCTTAAAATTCTCAAGATGTAAAATATTTGAAGGTATGGACAACTGATGTATTTACACAGCGAATACATGTAAAAGTAGACTATATCCCACTTTAACGCTAATGCTGCGTGCACTGTGTGACACTGTACATTGTTGAAGAGAGCTGAGCTGTAGTAACTACAAAGGAAATCTAAAAGGCACAGATATCGTACTGTGTAGTGTGACACTATATACTTGTACACTGTGTATTCGCTTTTGTTAACAAACTTGACCGCTCTCGGAAATGAAGATATGACGTAATCTTATTATATCACTTCTGACTTCGAGACGCAAAAGTTCGGCGTTTTGCTTTTAGATGTTCAACTTACTTAACTTTTTAATTTAACTTACATAATGCTAGTGATTTAATGGCTAACGGGTGATGAATAAAAAATGGGA
The DNA here is from genome assembly GCF_026151205.1 of Bolinopsis microptera. Classification (NCBI taxonomy): domain Eukaryota; kingdom Metazoa; phylum Ctenophora; class Tentaculata; order Lobata; family Bolinopsidae; genus Bolinopsis; species Bolinopsis microptera. Next base: position 6,037,848 of record NC_087076.1, read on the forward strand.
CTACATGTTTTTTAGCCCTCAGCTTCCACCTGAACAACATTTTGATATTTTACCACAACCACCAGTTAATACTCTGAACGATACTCGAACAGTTTCCACCCCCATTTGATCAAATTGGTTGATCTTTGTCCCCGATAATGGTCTCGAACTAGGGGAGGGGTCCTATAAAATTTTTACAGTAAAGCACTGTTCACAGAAGTCGCCTCACAGGTAGTTCAAGCTTCCATACCAAAAACTTTTTAGCAGAGAGTATGCCTAAACTTCCCATCTATCACATCCTAAAGCGATTTTAGCAGCAGAGGTCGGTAGCCAGAGCTACAGAGACAAAAATGCCATCCTGTATTATGGCACTTACGAAAATGACCCAGTAGGAACTGCTGGTGAGTCACATAACCGGCTCCCTGGTGATCCGTTTTGGCTGTACTCTCGGTTATATTTCCAGGGCAGTCACATGACTAAATGTTTGTTGTCTGAAAGGTGTCAAAGCCTTCAGGATTAGAGATAAGACCCAAAAATGAGAAGTCGTGAGCAAATTCGAAAATATGTAGGGTTAATTTCGTCCAAAAAGTGATCGATCAAAGTAAATTTTGACAATCTCAACCCATAGAGGACTTCTTTGGAGTCCTGGAAACACATGTACATGCCCGAAATATGGCTAGAAAGCCTACATGGGCCCTAGGGCACAAAAGAAGATACTGCGCCAACACGATTTTAGGCCCAACTGTACAGACGGATTTTTGAGCTTGAAGAAAGAAGCCCTCCTGAACCAATCAAAATGGGCTCATGGGCGCTTGTCATAGACCACACTTGTTCAAAATTGCCCGCTTTACAACGCTGTTTCATTGGTTTGAACCAAAAATAGTTTTATCGACACTAAAAAGACCCTTGAAAAAAGTTCCATTTTTTAGTCATCACCCGTTACACCAACAATCACCATATTTCCTAAACCAGTATCTCACTTTATCACCTAATAATTCCAAAGGAATAGTGTTGATCTTATTGTAAATTCAGGTTCCAGGACAGTACTGAGTTGTAATACATGTCTCTTTGTTACATGAGGTAACCACACAAAGGAAATAACTAATTTCATGGGATGTGGGCATTCTACTCCAGGATCTAATCAGTTTCTACAGTGTATCTAGGATACTGACAATACCTCATGTTAAGAAATAAAGGAGGTGAAATAGTTGCTGATCTTTTATTTTGAATTACTTCCTGACTACAAACTAATGAACGAATAATAAACATATCAGACCAGATATAGATTTTAAATAAATTATTTAACAACCCAATAAAAAGTGTTGCCCAGTTGATAATTAGGGCGGTATATTTGTATTCTTCTTACCTCAGATGCTATCATATAGTCAGACAATAACAGTTCCTTCTGCACAGTACACGCTAACAGAATCACAAACATGTAGTATAGAAACCCGCTGAAAATACAATTGTTAGTATCGTGACTTATGATGAGTCACGGGATCGTACCAAGTATTAACTCAGTGCTACTTTCCTGGGTTACCTTTAGTCGACAAACGACGGGTACATTGACAAAATCCGTATTCTCATTATCATTACTTGGTTAGCTACGATTATGATTATGCTATGTACCTTTTATAATTATAAGTGTAGAATGTACCTAATCATGATCATTATTACTGATTATTAGTGCACCGTTTAATAATAATGAGTATTACACCAGTATAAGAGTGTACCTGACAGCAAGAGAAGCGAGGGACCCAGTGGAGATGTTATTGTGAGGACTCTTGAGGTCTCCCTGCATGTTCACACCCGCCATCAGTCCGGTACAGGTCGGGAAGAATACGCCCAGTACCGTGAAAAAGGTCTGTTTTTCTGCAAATCCAGGATAGAGGTTGTCATGGAAACTAGTAGAGTTGAAGCCTGTCATTCCAGCTGGGGAATGTGTGCTGGTTATGTGTCTGGTATGTTAATTATGTATGGATTAGTTGTCCAGTTCTATTGATTGAGATGCAGACTATCATCATTACAAGTATGGTAGTGTTGTTGGTATGAAAATAATCACCGTAAAAAAGGTATATAAATGCCATGTTGGTCACGGAAAAATACAGAACAAATACCTCATTTGTTTTTGGGTGCTAAATATGGCGGTGACTGTGACTGTGACTGTGACTGTGACTGTGACTGTGACTGTGACTGTGACTGTGACTGTGACTGTGACTGTGACTGTGACTGTGACTGTGACTGTGACTGTGACTGTGACTGTGACTGTGACTGTGACTGTGACTGTGACTGTGACTGTGACTGTGACTGTGACTGTGACTGTGACTGTGACTGTGACTGTGACTGTGACTGTGACTGTGACTGTGACTGTGACTGTGACTGTGACTGTGACTGTGACTGTGACTGTGACTGTGACTGTGACTGTGACTGTGACTGTGACTGTGACTGTGACTGTGACTGTGACTGTGACTGTGACTGTGACTGTGACTGTGACTGTGACTGTGACTGTGACTGTGACTGTGACTGTGACTGTGACTGTGACTGTGACTGTGACTGTGACTGTGACTGTGACTGTGACTGTGACTGTGACTGTGACTGTGACTGTGACTGTGACTGTGACTGTGACTGTGACTGACATTTAATAACACAGTCACGTGCTAACTGCTAATTATCACGTGGAAATGTCTCCAGCCTAAGCTTGATGAATGAGAACTATTTGCTCTTCTTGATCGACTTAAACAGGTCTTGTAAACGCAGCGAAGAGGAGAATAATAATGATAATAACGTTACAGATCACGGCAGGCTGGGACAAATTACTCAATCCTCCTCTACCTCGCAGCACTGTTACAAATGTACACGTGCACTAAAAACAGGTGCCTCTAAATAAAAGCACGCGAGCCTCACCACGGTGACACGTGTACAGTGTACACGTGCACACGTGCACATTTACAAATGTACTTCTAATGTGTATAATAACAGTACACTTACATGGTCCATCAGCGATGCTACACCCAATAACGAAGTCCAGGACTGCGAGCACTAGTATACCCAATAACACTAGCTGCAACCTGGGGATATTATTATTAGTATTACTGTCGTTTAGATCCAACAGTTTATCAAAATGTAACTTTGTAATTTGTAATTTGTAATTTGTAATATTCCCATATCCAAAAACCCGCATTCTCGCATTCTAAGAATGTAGGAAATTTTTAAAAGTAGGAAATTTTTGACAAAAAGTAGGAAATTCGAGAGCCAACTCTGAGAATTTTCGATAATATTTCAGTAGGAATTTAAGTGAAAGAGCAGACTAAAAGTTGCTGGACCGTTATTTAAATGTCCTCAGTCAGGGATCCACTGATCCAGTCTATCAAATTTCGTTTCACAGACCAAAGTTTGTTGCTATTAGCTACAAAATCTGTGCATCAAGTAACCACTAACCAGATGCTAATTATTGGGGCATTTTCGCGTACACGACATAAATAGTTGTCATTATTACTTTATTAACATTTTACTATCTTTATTAACATTTTTATATCGGGTGACAGTGTCACCCGATATCTGTATTGGCAAGCAGTAGCATATACACATCACGTCTTCAATGTGTGTATCACACTGCACACACCCAGCCCAAATTCGTGTGGCGTGAGAAAATATCGTGCTTTAGTTAAGCCAAGTGTTTAGGGATTCTAGAATCCAGACAATTTATCCCAATAAAAATTGAAATCAGAAAATAGTATGCTAAAATCGTTCTCCATTGTCAGATTCGTTCCAGAAGGCCAAATCTAGTAAATAAATTTCCAAAAGTTTCGGGGGCTTCGCCCCCAAAAGTAACCTAGGATTATCTATTAAATAGCATTCCGGGCCCTAAAAAAGTAAAATTGAGAATCTGGAATCCGCCATGAAAAATCTTTGAACCGTGCGAATACAAAGACTTTTTATGCGAGCGAAGCGAGCGGGCACAAAAAACGAAAAAATTGAGAATGTAGGAAATTAAAAATTTTTTGGATATGGGGTAATATTTTGTAATTTGTAATTTGTAATTTGCATACACTCTGTACAGTGTACAGGCTGGGTACCCATAATCAATAACCATGATAATGACATGAGTTTTAAAGCTACTGCTAATATACACTTTCGTATCAATTATACGTCATGTGTATTATGTAGCAACAAGCCCCTTCCAGATATGAGCTAGTATATGTAAGATTGTAGAATAAAACCTGTGCCTGCTATAAGAAGTATCGAACATCAACTTTTTATTTTATGTTCGATGATTATTCTTCTAACATTAAATTGACATTACCGATTTTTAATAACTGTCCTATTTATTTATTACATTTTTCCCAATTAAAATGAGACAGTTAATAATAATAAAAAATAACTAAATTTCTGATCACATTATAAGGTGCAAGGAGCCCCTTAGAACGAAGATTAAAAATACATTGGAAGTTTGTTGTGAACCACCCCCTGTAAATTTCAAAACATTAAGTGGAAATTAAGACACCAGTAAAGGGTAGTACTCACCTAACGAGGTATTTGACCCCAAATAGAGCAACTACAGTGAGCAATAAGACAGTGATAATACCGATCCCTCGTAGTAACCAGTGGTTAGCTGGATCTGGGTCGAACTTTAGCACTATCGCCTCCGCAAAACCCGTCACGTACAGGGCTATGCAGATCGTCTGTAATGATGTTAGTTTGTTAAGATTATAAATTAATCTAATAAAGTTATAAATTAATTAAATTAATAAACTAGTTTAATTAATAATAATGAGATTATAAATTAGATGATAGAACGTCAGTCAGAGATAGTATAATATATTGGTTAATGTAAAGGAAATGATACGAGCTGTAGTTATAAGTCAAAACTACACATTATCTTCACTACTCAACATCAGAATATGTAACTCAACAAATCGTCTATGATAAGTCTTATCTTACTATATATAAAGCGAGACGATTTATATATATATATAGGTATATGGTTCCGTGCCATTTTACTGACACCACGGCATCAACTTTAACACAACGTTCCGCAAAAACCGAAAAAGATATACAACTTAAACTTTTTTGACTGGGTCAGATGCTTTAATGGCCTTCAAATCAGCATGAAAAAATAAAAAATTAATCAAGGAATAAGAATTTTAGTGCCAAAAATGTGGACCCCCAACTAAAAGTATAAAAGCTGACGTACCTGTCCCAGAACGTACATGATCCCAACAGTGGCCCCTACTTTAGCGCCGAACACGTACGTAATTATCCCGTAAATACCGCCCCGAGAGTTCTCTGTGCAGCTAGCAATGAGACCATTAGAGGCTATTACAGTGCACAGACCAACAAAGAGGGTGAAGACTATTATCAGACAGGAGAGGAGGAGACCTGCGTTACCCTGAGGGGGAGAGGGGTGGTTATTGTGGGTGTTACCCTGAGGGGGAGGGGTGGTTATTGTGGGTGTTAACCTGAGGGGGAGGGGTGGTTATTGTGGGTGTTACCCTGAGGGGGAGGGTTGGTTATTGTGGGTGTTACCCTGAGGGGGAGGGGTTGTTATTGTGGGTGTTACCCTGAGGGGGAGGGTTGGTTATTGTGGGTGTTACCCTGAGGGGGAGGGTGGTTATTGTGGGTGTTACCCTGAGGGGGAGGGGCGGTTATTGTGGGTGTTACCCGGAGGGGGAGGGGTGGTTATTGTGGGTGTTACCCTGAGGGGGAGGGGCGGTTATTGTGGGTGTTACCCGGAGGGGGAGGGGTGGTTATTGTGGGTGTTACCCTGAGGGGGAGGGAGGTTATTGTGGGTGTTACCCTGAGGGGGAGGGGTGGTTATTGTGGGTGTTACCCTGAGGGGGAGGGTGGTTATTGTGGGTGTTACCCTGAGGGGAAAGGTGGCATATGGTTATTGTGGGTGTAACATTCAAGATAACAACAAATCGTTGGTGTAGTGATAAGTGAAACAACATGTAATTATCATTATACAATATAAGAATATAATGTGATTCTAGGATTTGGTTGATCAATAGCGGAAGCTGATTGGCTAGAATATGAGGTCTAATAATTAATAATACTAATAATACACGTGATGCCCATATAAGGAGTGTAATAATACACAGTGTTATTAACATCACTACTGGCACCTTTCTTTAGAGCAGCTATTAGTGTAAATCCTTAAAAAAGTCACAATAATAATCATAATTTTATCAAATCACCACGTCACTTGACAATATTACCTGCGTCAACTGAGCTGACATTCAGAAATACTTAATGTGCGGGTTAATGACAGCTGGATAATAATATCTGAGTATTTATCGTGCAGATCTGAATGATCTCCGTAACACTGGCTGGTTATACTATTTTAGTAAATGTATCGTTGAAATAGTTCACATTCCTAGAGAAGGAGCAATTAGTTTCCGGTATTATCTGGTACGACTCAGCCATTGGGCGAGCACATCAATATGTCAGGTTTGTGTGTAAAAGTACACTGGATTGGTTATGAACTGGCCGCTCTAATTCCATCTAGTTCATGTACTAAATAAATTATAGTTATTAAGTTGTTAGTTCATGTATTAAATAAAGTATATTTCATGCACTAAATAAAGTATAGTTATCAAGTTATTACTTCATGTATTAAATAAAGTATAGTTCATGTACTAAATAAAGTAAAGTTCATGTACTAAATAAAGTATAGTTCATGTACTAAATAAAGTAAAGTTCATGTATTAAATAAAGTATAGTTCATGTACTAAATAAAGTAAAGTTCATGTACTAAATAAAGTATACTTCATGTACTAAATAAAGTAAAGTTCATGTACTAAATAAAGTATAGTTCATGTACTAAATAAAGTATACTTCATGTACTAAATAAAGTAAAGTTCATGTACTAAATAAAGTATAGTTCATGTACTAAATAAAGTAAAGTTCATGTACTAAATAAAGTATAGTTCATGTACTAAATAAAGTAAAGTTCATGTACTAAATAAAGTATAGTTCATGTACTAAATAAAGTAAAGTTCATGTACTAAATAAAGTAAAGTTCATGTACTAAATAAAGTATAGTTCATGTACTAAATAAAGTAAAGTTCATGTACTAAATAAAGTATAGTTCATGTACTAAATAAAGTAAAGTTCATGTACTAAATAAAGTATAGTTCATGTACTAAATAAAGTAAAGTTCATGTACTAAATAAAGTAAAGTTCATGTACTAAATAAAGTATAGTTCATGTACTAAATAAAGTAAAGTTCATGTACTAAATAAAGTATACTTCATGTACTAAATAAAGTAAATTTCATGTACTAAATAAAGTATACTTCATGTACTAAATAAAGTAAAGTTCATGTACTAAATAAAGTATAGTTCATGTACTAAATAAAGTAAAGTTCATGTACTAAATAAAGTAAAGTTCATGTACTAAATAAAGTATAGTTCATGTACTAAATAAAGTAAAGTTCATGTACTAAATAAAGTATAGTTCATGTACTAAATAAAGTAAAGTTCATGTACTAAATAAAGTATAGTTCATGTACTAAATAAAGTATAGTTCATGTACTAAATAAAGTATAGTTCATGTACTAAATAAAGTAAAGTTCATGTACTAAATAAAGTAAAGTTCATGTACTAAATAAAGTATAGTTCATGTACTAAATAAAGTATAGTTCATGTACTAAATAAAGTATAGTTCATGTACTAAATAAAGTAAAGTTCATGTACTAAATAAAGTATAGTTCATGTACTAAATAAAGTAAAGTTCATGTACTAAATAAAGTATACTTCATGTACTAAATAAAGTATAGTTCATGTACTAAATAAAGTAAAGTTCATGTACTAAATAAAGTAAAGTTCATGTACTAAATAAAGTATACTTCATGTACTAAATAAAGTATAGTTCATGTACTAAATAAAGTAAAGTTCATGTACTAAATAAAGTAAAGTTCATGTACTAAATAAAGTATACTTCATGTACTAAATAAAGTATAGTTCATGTACTAAATAAAGTATAGTTCATGTACTAAATAAAGTATAGTTCATGTACTAAATAAAGTATAGTTCATGTACTAAATAAAGTATACTTCATGTACTAAATAAAGTATAGTTCATGTACTAAATAAAGTAAACTTCATGTACCAAATAAAGTATAGTTCATGTACTAAATAAAGTATAGTTCATGTACTAAATAAAGTATAGTTCATGTACTAAATAAAGTAAAGTTCATGTACTAAATAAAGTATAGTTCATGTACTAAATAAAGTAAAGTTCATGTACTAAATAAAGTATAGTTCATGTACTAAATAAAGTATAGTTCATGTACTAAATAAAGTATAGTTCATGTACTAAATAAAGTAAAGTTCATGTACTAAATAAAGTAAAGTTCATGTACTAAATAAAGTATAGTTCATGTACTAAATAAAGTATAGTTCATGTACTAAATAAAGTATAGTTCATGTACTAAATAAAGTAAAGTTCATGTACTAAATAAAGTATAGTTCATGTACTAAATAAAGTAAAGTTCATGTACTAAATAAAGTATACTTCATGTACTAAATAAAGTATAGTTCATGTACTAAATAAAGTAAAGTTCATGTACTAAATAAAGTAAAGTTCATGTACTAAATAAAGTATACTTCATGTACTAAATAAAGTATAGTTCATGTACTAAATAAAGTAAAGTTCATGTACTAAATAAAGTAAAGTTCATGTACTAAATAAAGTATACTTCATGTACTAAATAAAGTATAGTTCATGTACTAAATAAAGTATAGTTCATGTACTAAATAAAGTATAGTTCATGTACTAAATAAAGTATAGTTCATGTACTAAATAAAGTATACTTCATGTACTAAATAAAGTATAGTTCATGTACTAAATAAAGTAAACTTCATGTACCAAATAAAGTATAGTTCATGTACTAAATAAAGTATAGTTCATGTACTAAATAAAGTATAGTTCATGTACTAAATAAAGTATAGTTCATGTACTAAATAAAGTATAGTTCATGTACTAAATAAAGTAAAGTTCATGTACTAAATAAAGTAAAGTTCATGTACTAAATAAAGTATAGTTCATGTACTAAATAAAGTATAGTTCATGTACTAAATAAAGTATAGTTCATGTACTAAATAAAGTATAGTTCATGTACTAAATAAAGTATAGTTCATGTACTAAATAAAGTATAGTTCATGTACTAAATAAAGTATAGTTCATGTACTAAATAAAGTATAGTTCATGTACTAAATAAAGTATAGTTCATGTACTAAATAAAGTATAGTTCATGTACTAAATAAAGTATAGTTCATGTACTAAATAAAGTATAGTTCATGTACTAAATAAAGTATAGTTCATGTACTAAATAAAGTATAGTTCATGTACTAAATAAAGTATACTTCATGTACTAAATAAAGTATAGTTCATGTACTAAATAAAGTAAAGTTCATGTACTAAATAAAGTATACTTCATGTACTAAATAAAGTATACTTCATGTACTAAATAAAGTATACTTCATGTACTAAATAAAGTATAGACTATAGTTCATGTACTAAATAAAGTAAACTTCATGTACTAAATAAAGTATAGTTCATGTACTAAATAAAGTATAGTTCATGTACTAAATAAAGTATACTTCATGTACTAAATAAAGTATACTTCATGTACTAAATAAAGTATAGTTCATGTACTAAATAAAGTATAGTTCATGTACTAAATAAAGTATAGTTCATGTACTAAATAAAGTATAGTTCATGTACTAAATAAAGTATAGTTCATGTACTAAATAAAGTATACTTCATGTACTAAATAAAGTATACTTCATGTACTAAATAAAGTATAGTTCATGTACTAAATAAAGTATAGTTCATGTACTAAATAAAGTATAGTTCATGTACTAAATAAAGTATACTTCATGTACTAAATAAAGTATAGTTCATGTACTAAATAAAGTATAGTTCATGTACTAAATAAAGTAAAGTTCATGTACTAAATAAAGTATACTTCATGTACTAAATGTATTTGGAGAGCTAAATAACTTATTTAGCTCATGAACCGCTGTAACACATGCTTTATTTTAATTTACTATATGCGCAAATAACACAGAACGTTTCTTTACTGCACATGTTATGTTACATGCACATGCACGTTATTAATCTAAGATGTAACTTAAGTTATTCTTCTTTAGAAATAAAATGTACTGAGATGTCAAATTAAGATGGTTATTTGAGTGATGAGTCCCTCTAGATTTGTACCTGATTTGAATAAGTTGTGAACCAAATAACTGAGTTTCTCAGCTTCTGTTATTAGCTTCTTCTGCGACCCAGTGAGCTAATTTGAATTGTGATTATTCCTTATAAGGCGACTGACAACATTTCCAGCGACTGTATTGCACGCAGCAATCCAATATACCCGTCCTTAATATCTAGTGATGAAGCAACTCTATCGTACTAATATATATAAGTTACTATTTTGGATAGAAGGACAGAAGTGCGGCCATTTTCAGCAATGCTTTTTAGTCAGGGTTATTTAGTTAGTTAGTTAGATAAGAGATTGGGGATCGAGTTAGATCTACATTTTGGGATGGATGCAAATTCATCATTAAGGTTTGGTATCGGGGAGAAAATCGTACGCCCAAAAGATCTGAGATGATGTATATAAAAACAGATTTCAACAAGTTATATATTGTTTGTAAATCAGTCATCAGAGAGACTGGACCAGGGGACCTCAAGAGAATAATAGTATGACGAATGTAGATTGTAGATTGTATGTAGATTGTAGATTGTATGTAGATTGTAGATTGTATGTAGATTGTAGAATGTAGATTGTCTCTTAGAGTGTGTGTGTGTGTGTGTGTGTGTGTGTGTGTGTGTGTGTGTGTGTGTGTGTGTGTGTGTGTGTGTGTGTGTGTGTGTGTGTGTGTGTGTGTGTGTGTGTGTGTGTGTGTGTGTGTGTGTGTGTGTGTGTGTGTGTGTGTGTGTGTGTGTGTGTGTGTGTGTGTGTGTGTGTGTGTGTGTGTGTGTGTGTGTGTGTGTGTGTGTGTGTGTGTGTGTGTGTGTGTGTGTGTGTGTGTGTGTGTGTGTGTGTGTGTGTGTGTGTGTGTGTGTGTGTGTGTGTGTGTGTGTGTGTGTGTGTGTGTGTGTGTGTCAACCCTACAATAAGAGGGGATATCATGTCAGCGCATCATCTAGTGTATTCTGTGAAGGCATTGTCTTTATATTGTAGGTTTATTACCTGCCAAGACGCGCGCCGAGTTGGACTTGTCGACGGTCTAATATTTGGAACAGATATTTTATGAGTATCACGGGCGTTAATCTTTATAGAATTATAGTCGATATCCATTAATACTTTCTGACAGCTCCACTCTTTTGTGGGTCCCTCCCACTTACTAAATCTACTAATATTCATGGCAAATAGGTAAAATACCGATCGGCTAATAGTAGGCTAGGAGTCGGTATGGTACCTATTTGCCATATTTATCGTTAAATCTAAACATTATAACTTTCTGGTTGGTCTGAATCTCAAAATTAATTTCCCTCTCAACAAGGTCCAAACATTAAGTCTTGCTCCATAAACCACACCTTCACACCGCTATTGCACATCTTAACAGTATAACACCATCAGTAGGTATAAGTAGAACACGTGACCAGTCAATGACTACTCTCCCCCCATTATGTGGTAAGCTGCCCAAACTTTCCAGCTTTACCTCCCTCTCTCTCCCTCTCCACAATTAAACCACTGTTATGTATCATAACACCACACAGTTTATACAGTTATTATATCGGTGTTATCATGGTCCGTGTGACGTCACTGAGGGTGTCAGGGTGTGACGTCACTGGGGGTGTGACGTCACTGGGGGTGTGACGTCACTGGGGGTGTGACGTCACTGGGGGTGTGACGTCAATGGGGGTGTGACGTCACTGGGGGTGTGACGTCACTGGGGGTGTGACGTCACTGGGGGTGTGACGTCACTGAGGGTGTGACGTCACTGGGGGTGTGACGTCACTGGGGATGTGACGTCACTGGGGGTGTGACGTCACTGGGGGTGTGACGTCACTGGGGGTGTGACGTCATTGGGGTGTGACGTCATTGGGGTGTGACGTCATTGGGGTGTGACGTCATTGGGGTGTGACGTCATTGGGGGTGTGACGTCGCTGCTGAGTATTTTGTTAGCCAGGTAAGTAGCGTAACGCGCCTCATTACCTCACTCACAATGGAAAAGACAAGAAAAAGAGGATAAGAGGAGAAGAAGAGACAAGGAGAGCAGGATGTAACCTAATGAGTAATGAGTAATGAGTAGTAGTATTGATGTTACACTGTACAGTCAGATATTATAGAGGCTCTAATGTTTTATCCATTGGATACATTTCAGAGACCCTTGGCTTGTTTCAAACTAGAATAAAAACGACTCAAAACCGTGATATGAGGATTGAACACAAACCTGACACATACTTTAAAAGCTAAAATGAAATAAAATACCTCTTAAGATCACCCGATAAGAAGTTCGCTGGGAAAAATAATATACTTATTATTATATGCTTATCTGAATTTCAGAAACTTGTATTACAGCAAGTATAATTTAAACTGTATATAGACACATAGTGTATTATATGGATTAAAATACATGACGCATCATGGCGGACCTAGCATCCTATGAATAACGATTAATTGTTACTTTTGACATTGAAGTTTTTAATAACCACTCAGACCTCAATAACCGGGAGATTATTGATGGGGAAGAATGGAAGCTAACACAATATTGTATTTTTCGGAGTATTTCTAAATCGTGTAAATATGCTGGGGCTTTTTAACGGCTAGAAGTGACCATGATGGAATCTTAATTACACAAATATCTGTAATATTGCGGCATTCCAACAATGTTTCTGTTCATTAGATATAAGGTCAGATACTTTGCTACCAATGTAGTCCCAGTATAAGGACGGCCCCTGATTGGATACGGCTTAATTCTAGGAAGTCATTACCATTCTCACTAACCACTCAGGTTACAGCATCATTGACTTCAACTTACTCTCGCAGCAGATAAGATAACACCACACCCAAGGATTACTATATTCTACAAACAGCACCACATTATACCTCTCTCCAGCTAATAATTAAGTACTTATGTGATTATGTTTCAAGGTGGATGGTATTTGAAGTAAACGTACACTAAACCACACTACCTCTCTCTCTCTCTCTCTCTCTCTCTCTCTCTCTCTCTCTCTCTCTCTCCCCCTCTCTCTCTCTCCCTCTCCCGATCTCTCTCTCTCTCTCCCGAGCACTCAGTTCTGTAATTACGAATCTTATAGATCTAATGACTTTCCTTATATGGGATAATTACAGCTGCCAAAGCCGACCATTCCTTGTATTGCATCATGCAGCCTGGCTTATTACACCACAACCCGCCAGGTAAACTGGTGTACACAGGAATCATGATTAGTGATAAACGTGTGTTTGTGTGTAATTATGTGGATTGTGGAGTATGTAAGTTACTTACCACCATCCAGCCAGCTCGTAGGAAGACGACCAGTCCGAATATGTTTAGCATACACGACGTGAAAACACCTGCAACAAAGGAGGATTTAGCTTAAAATCAGTACTGATATATATAGGGACACCTGTTATCTGCTGCTCGTACATATCACCAGTATGATAAATCTGTGATCCCTCATAAACCTCACATTATAAAACTGCTCAACATAATGACAAAATTTAAATAAAATAGTTAGTGTGATCACTCACCGTCCCATGTCCCAAACAGGATAGGTTTACGGATGAAGAAGTTAGCTTTCCACCATTCCACCAGATAACTCTCCTGCAAATCAGTATCAGTTACTATACGTGTTAATTACATAGCATAGCACGCTATCAACAGATATAAATTGTCTCCTTCAACGAAATTAATTGACTTTAAAACTGCAAAAAAGGATGACATCGAAAAAACGAAATATCAATTTGTTTCTTCCAGGATTTTGGTTGGGCGAAAATAATATTACATTTGAAAGCATGTAGTACCATAGACTACCTTCCAGAACAATATTGATTCGTTAGAAATCAGAAAGAGAAGATGGTTCATATTAAGAAGTATATATAATATATAGTACTTACATCGTTTTCGTCCCATAGCTCAGTAGTTTTGGCAGGTCTAGGGTTGGCTGAACCACTAAACCGAGCCTCATCTGAGAACGGTTCAGGGTTAGCCATTCTTCTTCAGCAGCTTAAACACACATCCTATACTACCTATTGGGGTCCTTAGATTAGGTTTTAATGATGCCCCTGCTACTATATTTAAATTGTAAATTTATTTACGATTTATAAATCTGAAAGTTAACTGACATTTGGAAAAAACTGCTTCTGTTTTTTGTAACAAAGATGATTAATTTCTTATCCAGTTATCCAGTAGAGTGACATGAAATTTGAAATAGAAACCCTATTTATATCCTGTTCTTACTGTTAGAGCAGTTTTCAAACAAACGATTGTAACAAATAAAAGAGTCAACTCAACTCAATTTATAATTCCAACTAACGGTAAGCAACAAGATCTCAAATATTTAAACTTATAATAGTGTAGGTTTGGTTGAAGGTTCGTTTTCACTCCATGGTGTAATTTGCTACCATTGTTTGTTTGAATCCCGAAGGTGCCGGCAGTTCTAATGACTGATTTTCAAAATATATAATTTAAAATTACCTGATAATATGATAGAAAAACCTTGTTAAATCTAGTAGATAGATTTAAGAAGTAAATCCCTAGACATATTGAAAGACATATAATTATTGATATATTTGACCTTCTCTGACATGATCTTTCGTCAAGTGCCATGCTTTCATAAGGTGCCATGCTTTGAACCTCGGCCGGCCTAATCTGATCAGGTTTTCTACTAGTAAGATGACATTAATCTTCTGGCTAAAAGAAAATGTAGAAACGAAAAAGTATGATTCAGCTCATTGTCCCTCTGAACAATACACAGATAGTTTCAGGAACAGGATATGCAGCCCAGAATCGAACATAACGCGTTAAGGCATAATGAGAGTCATTTTATCTTTCTTTTAAAGATATGATGATGATCATTACTTTGCTTAACCAAAACTTGAACGGAAACGAAGCTGTGTTGACATATACCCCAAAATATTACAGAATTGATGTGCAATTAATCTAATCATTATTTAAAAGTTTTGCGACTGAACGAAGACAAACCGATAATGATTTATTCTACAGGCGGAGTAAATTCTACACACGATTGTGTGTGGGGCAAATTAAAACGCTCCAAGGCCTGTATGATTACATGCTAAATGTCTTGACCCCCTGTGGCTCAAATATTGGCATTACGTGTATTTTAGTTAGGCTGGGCATTCACTAATGCGCACTTCTATTTGCTTTTTATGCTTGTCATTGGTGTGGGTGCCTTTTATCTGTATAGTTTCATTCTGTCTCGTCATTCTGTCTCGTCATTCTGTCTCGTCATTCTGTCTCGTCATTCTGTCTTGTCATTCTGTCTCGTCATTATGTTTTGATTTGATTTGATTTGTCTCTGGCGAGAGTCTATGAGGGTCCCCTAAACACCCTGAGTTTCCTCAACGCACCAGCTTAAAAGGCTGTTATATGATACTGTTTGGGGTTGCCACCTTAACTCTCCATATAAATGAAAAAGCATTCGTCTTTTTTCTAACTTCCCCGACGTTTTAAAGACTGGTAGAATAACTCCTGTATTTAAGAAGGGAAACCCTGAAGAGATAGAAAACTACCGCCCAATCTCTACTCTCTCTATATTTGGTAAAATCTTTGAAAAGATCATTTACTCAAGAATATATTCGTTTGCTAGCTCACAGGGTATAATATCTAAAACACAATTTGGCTTCAGGCAGTCACACTCTACTTCACATGCAGTTAATCACTCAGTAAACCTTATAACTGAATCTCTAAAACTTAAGCATCATGTCTTAGGCATATTCATAGACCTTAGCAAAGCTTTTGATACAATAGATCATGGTACATTACTTGTCAAATTACAGGGCTATGGGATACGTGGGGTGGCAAATGATCTTATAAAAAGTTACTTAACAAATAGATCACAATATACTGAAGTTGTTGGTGAGAAATCTGACGCCTTGAAAATACAGTTTGGAGTCCCTCAGGGTTCGATTCTTGGACCTCTCTTATTTCTCCTATATATTAATGATATCGCCAACAGCTCCAGTTTGGGATCATTTGTCACCTTCGCTGATGACACCAATATATTTGTGACTGGGAAATCCAAAAAGGAGGCATATATGCGTGGTAATTCTCTTTTAGCTAGTTTATATTCCTACATGCGAGCAAACAAACTCCATGTCAACTTGTCTAAATGCTGTTTCATTCACTTTAAACCAGCATCGTCCTCCCAGACTGACAATAATTCTGAATATACTCTAACCATTGATAACTTTCCAATAAAACAAGTTGCATCTGCTAAGTTTCTGGGAGTCGTCATCGATGAACAGCTAACCTGGGAAGAACATATAAAATCACTTAGGCGTTCTCTCAGCCATGCAACATCAACTCTCTGCCGCCTACGCTGCTCCCTCCCAGATTTCTTACACCGCCAGTTGTATTACACTCTATTTGAATCACACCTCTCCTATTGTATCACGGTTTGGGGTGGGGCAGCCAAAACTCGTATAAGTTCTGTATTCAAAGCACAAAAATATTGTCTCAGGGTACTGTTTGGCGACAGGGAGGCATACCTAGATAAATTTAAGACCTGTGCTCGTGCTCGACCGTTTGGCAACCAAAATCTGAACAAAAAATTTTTCTTGAAAGAGCACACGAAACCTTTGTTCAAGGAACACGGAATACTTGCCGTCCAAAACCTGTACACTTACCATTGTTTCCTTGAGCTCTATAAAATCATGAAATTCCGTGCTCCGATTTCCCTCCATGAAAATTTCACCTGCTCAAGTAGGAAACCCACCCTTATACTAAGCCAAGCAGACCCCCCTGACAACTTCAATAGCAGAACGACTCGTATTTGGAACGTAATTGTGCCTAAGCTTGGTATACGTGACTACTGTCTAAGTGTGGCCTGCCTGAAGTCTAGGATGAAGCAATCACTGCTCGTCAACCAGCATAACCATGCTGATCTTGATTGGACAAACAAAGATTTCGAATGCTCTACTCTAAATTTTGACATTAAGTCTACCCTAGGGTCCACACATCCAAAATGATTATCTTGAAATTGAAAATTAGCTGGGTGTGCATTTTCCTTTGTCTTACTAACGTGTGTGAGCGCAGTGTAGTGAGAAAGTGTTTTTAACAGATTTATTATTAGACTTAGGATTATGATTTTTAATATATTACATTGATATAAGATTTATTTTTGATAGGTACTTAATAAAGTTGATGAATTTCCCTCCCTATTAAAATTTTAAACCCATTTAGTGAAAATTGATAAACGAAGATCTAGATATTGATACATATTATAACCAACATATCTAGTTTCCAAAAATCTACCGAGCTAGTGTTCTGGTGTGCACAAAAGCCCCTAAGCCCGTGCATTCCTTGCCCCCGCTAGCTGCCAGTCCTTGACAAACTTCCAATAGCAAAGATCAACTAGTCATTCACAAATTGAGCACTATACAATTTTAATTGTTTTAAATATTTGACTTTGTAAAATGAGCTAAAACATTGATTTATTAGTTTCATTGATTTATTAGTTTCATTGATTTATTAGTTTCATTGAACTTCCGCAGTGGTTACACAGACAGATACTAGATGCCTAGAATCTATGAAAAAAGTAAATACATTGCTTATTTCATACCTTACTCATTTCATACGAATATTTGAAAGAACCTTTCACATAAAATATAACATGTATTGGCTATGCCCCGCTTACTAGTTTAGCTCTTTCTAGTCCCCTGCTACACGGCATGTAAACAGGGATTGGCTAGTTAGAGGCGGTCCGTGTAGGCCTTACACTGTGCTTTCAGCAATACTCATAAGTATTTCCGTGGCTGTGGTTGCAATGCGCCTAGTCTACTGGAATGATTCTTCGGAATTTCGCTGGATTGTACAACTTTCGTCTTGGTAGATTCCAAACACAAGGAAATTTTCCTTCTGGTTGGTAATATACTCAATGATGGAAGTATAGTGTATTGGCTATGCCCCGCTTACTAGTTTAGCTCTTTCTAGTCCCCTGCTACACGGCATGTAAACAGGGATTGGCTAGTTAGAGGCGGTCCGTGTAGGCCTTACACTGTGCTTTCAGCAATACTCATAAGCCGTATAATCTCGCTCGGGTGTAACTGTATAACCAGAAACCAAACAATGTATAGTTATCTCAAGTAAATTGTGTCTGAGATACAACAAATTCAATAGCCTTCTGCTACAGCCCGTAGTATATATATAGTTTTAAACTAATTACAACATTACCAATCTATTACATTTATTGAGTGTTCAGGAATGGTATGTTACAACTCCCCCGAAGGGGCGTACTAAGCTAAGGGTCATCTACACTCTATTAGGGTCATCTACACTTTACTAGGGTCATCAACTCTGAAGTCCTAATCCCCTCCAAAACAAAACACTTAACGGGAGCCGACCCCAAGTCGGATCTATTTGGTCAGTATTACTTATATTCGATTTGAGAATGGCATCAAATACTAGGAAGACTTCAGGTACTCCTAAAACATCTAATAGCTTGTCTCGCAACCTTTTAGTCGACTCTACAGTGGACAATGAAGATCAGGAAAACAGGAAACATAGGGACAAGAAGAAATGTCCATGTCAACGCTCTTTTAACGGTAAAGTTTACCTCATTGACTGTTCTAAGTGTCATCAAGAGTGGCATGTGGACTGCTTGTCTATGAAAGGTATAGCGAGGTCAGCTATCAACTCCATGGTAGAATGGCTGTGCCCATACTGCTTCGTGGCACCAGTATCAACACTGAAAAAACAAAGAGTTGAATTTTGTTACAGCTGCAGGAACACAAGGTCTTTGCAACAGGCCAACTCAGATTTTGAAGCATCTACAGCTGTTAAGAATCTTGAAACTGTCAGTGCACTCGTGGCATCAGCAA
The DNA here is from genome assembly GCF_026151205.1 of Bolinopsis microptera. Lineage (NCBI taxonomy): Eukaryota > Metazoa > Ctenophora > Tentaculata > Lobata > Bolinopsidae > Bolinopsis > Bolinopsis microptera. Next base: position 6,056,847 of record NC_087076.1, read on the forward strand.
GCTCAGCAGGCTCAGCTCTTGAAAAATTTGACTTCGAACAGTTCTCTAAGAACCTTGACACTCTCTCCCAGTTCGACGTTCACCTTCAACACCTGCTTCTTAAAGAGAACTCCCTTAATGGGCTAAATGATGAAATAAAGCTTCATGATAAATCATTAGAATCAATCAATACTAATATTGCCGAACTTCAGAAGGACCTCAAACTTCTGTCATCCAGACCATCTACAGAACCCTCCTCACCCTCAGCTTCATCTGAGCAGTTTCTGAAGGACATCTCTGAACAGCTCACTGTACTCTGTGCCAATGAGCACACTGCAGCTGCAGGCATAAGTGATTTGAAACAATCCTTAGACTCATTACAGCCATTGCATAATCCTGGCCCCTGCATTCCTCCTACCTCATTGCATCCAGGACCTCCTACTCAGCACCTTCGTTCTCCAGTCCCTACAGTCCCTGTGCAGCTACCCAATCATGAGCAGAAACCTGTGGAAATGTTCAAAGATGACTACATTGATCAGAAAACAGCAAATGACTTAGGAGAACTTTTTGTTAAGGACAGTGGTCACTTCAAAGTTGAGAACGACCGCTCCTGCCTAACATATGGGGAAAGGTATGATTACCCAGGTTCCAAGTCATCTGAAAAGCCACAGGCAATACCATCGGTTCTCAAGGAACTCATTGACAAAATCAATAATGAGTTCTGCCAGGGTGATCTACCTCAGATCAACAGCTGCTTAGTAAATCGGTTTGAAGGAACAGACAGCAAGCTACCTAGACACTCTGATGATGAGCCAACCATCCATCCAGAGTCTCAAATATTCACTGTTTCGCTTGGTTCTGCATGTCAGGTTTCTTTCTCTGACTCTCACACAGGCACTGATAAGCACAAGCAGCAATGTGACCCACGTTCCTTGTATGTTATGACACGTCGTAGCCAAGCACTGTTCAACCATCGTATTGATGCAGGTGATATAGAAGGGCTACGTTACAGCATCACACTTAGATCCGTGAATTCGTTGAACAGAAATGCCACATGCATCATCGGGGATTCAAACACTGGAGGCTTGAAATTTGGTACTGATCCTGCTAAGTCATTCGGCAAGTGGTTACCTGGCAAACGCATCTTCGCTCCGGTCATTGATAGTATAGATCCTTATGTCACGTTGGGGTATAGAAACTGTGTAATATTGTGCGGGGTCAACGACCTCAAAAACGAAGAGGTCAAGAACCAACATGACATTGAAATTATTTATAATGCATTAGCTTCAAAGATTGCACAGATACAATCTGTCAATCCGTGTATACATGTTTTTGTTTGTCCAGCAATTCCCTCTAAACGTGCTGACTTAAATAGAAAACTTATATATTTTAACAGTTTGATTCGACGTAGGCTGCTCCCGTCCAATTTTGGTGTCAGTTATGTGGATGGATTTGATGAGTTCTGTGATAGAGATGGTCTACTTGACCGCTCTCTCTCTCGCGACCTCAACAAACACCAAAAACCAGACTTCCTTCACCTCAACTGGAGGGGACTAGCAAAGTTAGGTCAATTTATTCGTAACACTGTTCTTCTCAGGATTAACGGTGGTATCGACAAAAGGAAGAGGAGGTCCACAAAGGTAGACAGTAGATCCTTCAGGGATGTGACTGCTGGAAGAGAAACTGGTCCTGTTGTTCCTGCTGCTGCTAGTCAGGGTCACGTGGATGGCTACCAACCACATGACTCCCCTCATTAAGGAGGTATGTCTTGTCTGTTCTAAGAACATAGTCATCGGCCAAACAATAGTTGAATGTTTCCACTGTGACTGCATAATGCACCATAAATGCTATCGCAAATCCAATACAAATAGCCAATCTAATGAGTTTTACTGTACTCGTTGTATCCATTTAGACAAGGTTAAATATAACCCATTTAAACTACTCACTGACAATGACGACGACGACAACAACCTAGACGAATACACAACCAAAATCTCGAATACTTTAAATAATTGTAACTCATACACTGCATCTGACCTTACCAATATTCTCTGCAACCAAGTAAAGAAACAATCATCTATTCTCTTTCAAAATATTGATGGAAATAAATCAAATTTTGACAACCTTGCCATTGAAACCTGTAGGTACAAAACAAAATTCTCCGTAATAGCCCTAGCTGAAACCAACACTGGGAAAGAATTAAGCAATCTATTTCAGCTCGACGGTTATAATAGTTACTATCAGGACACAGCACCTAACAAACAAAAGGGCACTGGAGTAGCCCTTTATGTTGACGATAGATTAAATGCTACAGTAATTGAAAATATATCACAAGTCACAGAACATTTAGAAATACTTGTCTTATCATTAAGTAACGAAGATCAACCTGTTAATGTAGGTGTTTTGTATCGTCCACCAAGTGGCTGTATTTCCCAAGCTCTAGTTGAACTTTCTAACCTTCTTGATCACATGCCGAAGTTCAGTTATCTAGCTGGAGACTTTAATATCGATCTTCATGATAAAGATAACAAAAATGTACAAAAATATGAAGAAATATTGTTCAGTAAAGGATTTTGTCCGTTAATATCTATTGCTACTCACGAAAAACCAGGCTGTAAAGCATCTTGCATAGACAACATAATTACCAACGACATTGAGAATGTTATTACTTCAGGCACCCTAAAAGAACGAATAACTCACCACTCGCCTATTTTTAACACATTTAACTGGAATGTTGAAGTCAACTCTGGAAAAACTCCTATTAAACAGTATTACGATTTCTGTCAATCAAATGTTAACGGCTTCCTAGTGGATCTTGAAGATGAGCTTAAGACTAAAATAATCCATAACTTTACTGAATTCCATGACACTTACAAAAACTGCATCGAAAAATCGTTTAAACTAGAAACCCCAAAAACCTCTAAGAGAACTGTTAAGGTTAACCCTTGGATAACTCCCGGTCTCATTTGCTCAATTAATAATCAGCATAAACTGTACGAAAATTGGGTTGAGATAAGAAATAGAAAATGTAAACTCGGTGAAACTGATAACAAGGGCGGGATTTGCCAGTGCCCCGAATGCTCACTAAAACGTAGTCGCTACCTTATCTACAAAGAATACAGAAAAGTCCTAAAGAAAACACGTCAAACTGTGAAAACAGATTACTTCTCTGGTAAATTTGCAGAAAATAGCGGGAATAGTAAAAAGACCTGGGAACTAATAAATAGTATAAGAGGAAAACGGCGGCGTGAAATAAAGCCGCTGTTCACCATAGACAACGTTAAGATAACAAACAGGAGGATCATAGCAAACGAATTCAATAAGTATTTCGTATCATTGGCCTCTGACCTCAATACTGCTTACAATGAACTTGGTCAAATGAACATAAACAATCTACCTAGTTTCTATGACTATTTACCGCTCTCAAACACCTCCAGCATTTACATGCATGACTGCACAACAGACGAGGTTAGCAAAATCATATCTGAACTTAAGAACGGTAAGGCAAGTGATATACCAATTCATGTTGTAAAACAGTCTTCAAAAATAGTGACTCCTCTACTTACTGTACTGTACAATGAATGTATGAAAGATGGCATATTCCCAGATGACCTTAAGATTGGAAGGATTAGTCCAATTTACAAGAAAGATAACCAGGAACTCCTTGAAAATTATAGACCTGTGTCGACACTTGCAGTATTTGGTAAAATATTTGAAAAAATTATATTCAACAGATTATATAGCTTCTTTCATTCACAGAATTCCTTGTATGAAAACCAGTACGGATTCCGTAAAAATCATTCGACTAGTTATGCTTTAAATTACTCAGTTAACCACATAGAATCACGTCTCAAGAAAAAACAACACGTACTTGGAATATTTATTGATCTTAGCAAAGCTTTTGATACAATCTCACATGAAAAGTTACTGCATAAGTTAGAAAATTATGGGATCCGTGGAAATGCAAACAACCTTATAGCAAGTTACCTGTCGAATAGATACCAGTATGTCTCAGTATTAGGTGAAGACTCTGAGAAACTGCCCGTTGTCTACGGAGTGCCCCAAGGGTCCTGTTTAGGTCCCTTGCTGTTTATCATCTATATAAATGACATCCGAAACTCATCAATTTTAGGAACGTTTATACTATTTGCCGATGACACTAACATATTTATTGAAGAAACATGTGTCAGAAGACTGTACGAAAAGGGAAATGAAGTTTTAGCATCTGTTTATAAGTATATGAAACTAAACTTATTACATATTAACATTAAGAAATGCTGTTTTATCCACTTTAGACCGTCACGTGCCAAAGAGGAAGTAGAAAATGACGAGAACATATTAACTTTGAACAATGTTGTCATTAAAAAAGTCCGAGAAGCTAAATTTCTAGGTGTCATTATCGATGATCAACTTAATTGGAAAACTCACACACGGTCACTTAACTCAAAACTTAAATGTGAAGTAGGTAAGTTATGCAGAATACGACACATTGTCCCTAAACAGTATTATAAGGATTTATATCATACTTTATTCGAATCACATTTGGGATTTGGAATATCTGTATGGGGTGGTATTAGCAACAACCGACTCGAACCTCTCTTTAAAACACAGAAAAAGTGTATAAGAATTCTATTTGGGGATAAAGAAGCTTACTTAGAAAAATTTAGAACTTGTGCCCGGACACGACCATTTGGTGAGCAAAAACTAGGTGTGGATTTTTACAAAAAAGAACACTCTAAGCCCTTGTTTAAGAATCAGAAATTGTTAACTGTTCACAACCTGTATAAGTACACTTGTCTCTTAGAACTATTCAAAATTAATAAGTTAGAGGAACCATTATCACTGTACTCATCATTCAACAGGTCACCACGACGAGAGAATTATTTCATCACATCACAACCATCCTCACAGTTCATCTACCAATCATCCTACATGTGGAACAGCTGTCGACAAACATCAAGTAAGATAAGTTTTAATACTCCGACAAACGGGTTTAAGAATACATTGAAAATTGCTTTACAAGAATTGCAATTCAAGCATGATACACTTGATTGGTGTGAGCTTAATTTTGCCACAAATGAGCTCAAGTTTTGATTAATGTGATTTACTAAAATAACCACTTATATTTCCTCATACATGCAACCACTGCACTCCAACTAAACACATTATTTACCACAGTCCACACACCATACTCCACAGATGATATATATATATATATACACACAAACACACTAGTACCGAACAATTGCACTGCAAAACATGCTCACGATACACTCAAAATTGGAAATATTCAACGGCTCGTATATGAAACTTAGCGACTTACACTCAGTGTACACCCAGTATTAACCAGTATTACACACTAGTAAATTCTACGTAACGCGCGAAAACAATAATTCTGTAGGGTTTCCATTGTCACATCTCACGTCGACGGGATTAAACGCGCGCGCGCGTAACAACTTATCTTACTGCTAACTCAGCGACTAAACACACAACGACTCTGACAATTGACAGACGATTAAACAATTGTGAGTTATGACGGACTTAACTGTATGGGTCAACTACTGAAACTGTATTGTTTACTATCTTAATCATTATACTGGACATGAGATGACGAAGTATCTTAAGCAGCACTTTATACCCCCCACTTAGAACTTGATTAGTCACGAACAATAGAATCATCAAAAACCAATACAATAAAACATCTTGATCAATAAATGCCTAGCAGCACCAGACAGCAGCCGTGTACCTTTTTCGACTCCGTGGAGTTCCTGATGGACTTTTGTTTACTTTTGTTAATAATCGGATCAACCTTTCTTTCTCGAAACATGTATCCTATTGTATTTCATTATTGTATTAAAATGTAAAGATATACTAGATATTACAACGAAATAGCGGTATACCAAATTGGCCCTTGATATTAACTATAACCGTGTTGATGGTTTTAAATTTTGTATGTTGTAAGTATTATATTTTAGTTTGTGAAGCGTTTACTCCTCCCCCTCAGCAAGACAGTTAGATTGTAGATTAATGATAATAATTGTCAAATGACGTTATATATTATATAACAGTTATAAATGTTCAATAGTTGTAGAGCGATTTCAAGAGTAGTGGTCCACAGGGGCCCGAAAAAGCCGTACAGGCACTTGGGTCCTTATCCTTGTCACTAATCTCAATTGGATTCGGTTTACACAAAACATGAACATTTAGACGTACACATTGACACGATATTTATTAGAAAGCAAAAAGTATAAAATAATACGTGCGTGCGCGGCTTGAGCCGCGCCGCATAAGAACGGATGCGTGCAGGGGCTGGAGTACGCTTGTATGTAGATTAATGAAATGTTGCATTGTAAATATTGAGAATTGACGATATATTATGATCTAATAGTAAATTTTACAAAGCTGGCTTTGGATTTAGGTAAGATTATAATTCATTCAAAAAAACCACGGATAGTTTAAATTTATTTCTATTTGTCGTATAATCATAAACAATTTAATCCTGTTTTCAAGAATGCGCGGCTTTGGCGGCCAGTTATTGACTTATACATTAAATTGGATTTTAAATAGAAATGTGAATATATTAAATTTAAAACTTTCAAAACGGAGGCTTATAAATATTATTATATTATGATTGTAAAATAAAGGATAAAATTTTAAATTTGTTTCACTAAAAAATTTGTTTCACTATGGAGCATTGAGGAGAGGAATTTTTTGTTTTTGCTGTCTATTACCAAAACGTGCGCCGAATTGGACTCGTCACCGGTCTTGAAAGTAAAGTACAAAGTAAAGTAAAATTTATGACATCACATCATCACACATGTCTACAAAATATCATCGCACTATGTGAAAAAATATATACAATATAATAAATATTTCCCAGCCAACATTAATTATTTATCAAATACAATATTTGAAAACAATTTTATCAACAACATTATCCTATTTTAAAAACTTTCCAGTGGAATAAAGATTTATAAAACGCTTCTTTGTCACATAAGGATGGAACCAAAGATAATTGTTATGTTTCTCTTTATTACTGACATAACTGGCTCCTTCAATTCCTACTAAAACTTCATCAGAAACAAATATTTGAAACAAATATTTTACGATCAATATCACTCGTTAATTATGGTTTTGATGATTTGAACAAATATTTTACAAATATTGCCCATGCATATTAATGCCATTAATATTTTTGCAAACGATCTTACAAAAACAAAAAAATCGCCGGATGGCCGTGGCCGGGCGCGCACCATTGCACATTGCAAACGCGACACAAAGGTTGTGGTTAAAGCAAAACATATGCACGATTAAATTATTTTTTAAATGAATCATACTTTCAAATTTAATATTCCTATAATTAATTATAGGAATATTAAATTTGTCGTCAATTGACGACATGATTTTTTAAATTCGTAGCATATAGCCTTGCTTACATGCAATTTTGTTACTCAATACATATTTTATTATGTGCGGCGCGGTTAAAATATAAATTGTCCGACATTATAATTGTGTGCGCGTCGTTAATTGTGTGCGCGTGCATTTTATTTTGAAATATTTTATATTTTAGCTTTGATTTATTGGGCGGCGCGGCGCTCAAACTTAGTTAGCCTGGCCTGTCATTCCGCCAAATTTCTATTTATATGTTTATGACCATAATAGCCTGAAGCAATTTTTGGACAAATTCTTTTTTAAATCGTAATCGTGTAAAAACAAATTATCAAATCTATACAATTAAATATAAATACAGTCACAGTTATACTACAAAATTTAAATAAATTTAAAACTGTGAGTGCGCCGCGCATAATTTGTATTTTAATTTAATTGTTTAATATGAGAAGAAAAAAACAATTTTTTAAAGAAAAGATTTTTGATTATTTATTACCAATTTATTCATACACAATCAATCAATAAATATACATCCGAATAAATAATTTCCAACTAAATTTTGGCGCTAGATGCTAACATCAAAAAGTACTATTAAATTATAAATATGCTTGAATATGCTAGCATCTAACTGGTATATATTACCCGCCGTTAAAGTCGACCTGAACACAACGTTACTCTCAAGTCTCAATAATCTCATTAGTACAGTTGGCGAAAGGACCCAGAAGCCGTTAAGCATTCATTATATAATTATTAAATATGCTTGCTATACAATTTTAGATATCACATGTACCTAATACCAAATATATGTAAAAACAATAGGCAAGAGGTCCTAAACCAATACAAGCATGATACCAGACTGAGACCAACATTGAGCACATTGTCATCGAAAGCTGCAAGTTTATTATCGTGTGATTCAACTTTAACCCGTTATTATGCAGTCACCTTCAAAAGATCAGCGAAACAAGAAATTTCAATGAAACAAGAAATTTAATTTCTGCACATTTTACAGAATCAACTAATTTATAACAATAAAAGTGTAATGCTCATTTTCTGTGTGTCGATGGATCATGTGAGAAGAGAGCACTGTCATATTTTTATTTCTTCTTCGTAGGGGCTGTGGTCATGTTCAAGGTCACTATAAGATAGAGTATTGGAGCCCTGTGCTTACCCTGGTAAAGTTTGTAATTGTGGAAAATAAAAGTTATAATTTTACTTCTTGCCACATTTGGTGCAGCGTTTCTACGTTTTTATAAAGCATAAAGCTGATGATCCTTGGGAGCGAAGAGATGACGACTTTATCTGTCACATTAAGATAAATGTAGATTCCCCGTTGGAGAGATCACCTTTGGGCACTGACCAACGCGGTGATTCATTGTCTCCTCTTCCCTGAGACAGTGTGGACAAGTTGAAGGGATAGTTGCCGGCTTGAACTTATTTAGGTTTATAATTTACTATTTCGGTAAGGAATTGTGTCGCTTTTCTATGTCAAACAGTATATATATACATTCAATTAAATCAAGTGATGCAATTGGCAGAGCACAATCAAATTTTAAGTGTTGCAATTGGCAGAGCACAATTCATTGCTACTAATAATTTTTTCAAAAACATTTTAACAAAACACATGATCTACTCCATTATAGGGGCAGGGATGAGGTTGTATGAAACTTCTGATAGCTGAATCTCACGTTTGGTGTCCACCTTCTTTCCTCGGTACCCTCGTAGAGCAATAAGAGTTGTTCTCAACATTGCAAATCTTATCCTAGTTCTCACGTGTCTTACTACATCGCAGTACCTTTCCTTCCTTTTTCTTGCAATGAGGTCTGCTACTCTGTTGACGAACTGCTTACACTCTTTAGACATTCCTCCAGATGTGAGGAATACAGCCGGGGTGAAGGTAGCCTTCTCCACATTCAACACTCTCCAAGTACTCGTCCTTCTTCTCTTTCTCGTTCTCTTCGTATACTTCTTGAAGAGTTTTTGTCCTGTTTGATAAGCAATTGGGGTGTGAAACCCTTATGTCAAGAAAGGTCTTATCAAATGGAGTCCAAACTCATCTAGCAGATACATCAAGCCGAGCTTGGTCACCTGTTATAGTCTTGGGGTTGAGGCAGTCACCCTCATTCACCTTCTGTAGCTGGGGTTCAACTTTTACATCATGACATACCTCACGAAGTAGATTTGCCATTGTGTCTCTGATGTTGTTAGGGGTCATTATCACGTAGCCCCCTAGCTTACAGGTGAGAAGGTGGTCAAGATCACTTGTTTTCCCACATCCACAGGTGATGGGAGTGTTTGGTATCCACCAACTGTAGCGTAAGCAGACACTGTCTCGAAACTCCTCTTTGTTCAGAGTGTAGCCATACTGCTGAAGTGGCAATGTGTTAAGCCAACTGGACGCTACCTTTTCTCTTGCTGTTAGTAGTGCTCTCTTAGAGGAGGTGCCACATCTTTCAGCTATAGCGTTAAACTTGGCTTGGAGCTCGGAATTCTTCAAATTTTTTATCATTTCTTTCCCTGACTTGGTGAGGTTACTGGATGCAGTGTAAACTTCCTGTTGGTCCACTATTGCCTTTGTAAGCTTGGTGGTGAGTAGCTTGGAAGCTGTGTACTCAGACTGGCATTCCTCGTGGGGTTTACCAATGCCCAATCCTCCCAATCTTATTGGTAGACTTAACACGTCCCTCTCTAAGTCTGAAATCTCCCTGCCCAGCATCTTTGGCAGAAGCTTTTGTCTTATTTCATGTTCTAGCGGCTCCATGGCTTCAGAGATATGAGGAACAGTCCTTTGAACAAACTTCCATCGGTGTTGTATGCCAGAGATTTAGGCTGAATAGGCTGCTTGAGGCTCAGATTCTGCAATATCAGCTAGCATCTTGATGTCTTCGCACCACCCTAGGACCTCATCGGCAATGTACTGATCTTTGACACCTGTATTGCCAAGTACTGCACCAAGATGCCTTGTGCCTGATGTTATTTGCATATTGAACTCTCCAAACAATGCCTTGGCCTGGTCGATCATCTGAGGGTCCTTCACTACTAGAATGCTTTTAGATGGGTTAGGAAAATAACCATACTTAGGTCCAACTTGGAGCAACTCCTTCCACCACTTATACACTGCCTCCAATCATCAGCAAACCACACCTGTTTGATGATGTTTCTCAGGCGGTCGATAAGTGGCTTGGTGCTAAGAGCATATCCACCAGTGGCAATATTGTCTCCTTGAGTGAAACCTTCGCAGCTCTTGATGATCACTCCCTTGCTGTTTGCCACATAAAGGTCTGTTGGTTATCTGTAGGTGTTCTCAAAATATTTAGCAAGTGGTGGGCAAACATACTGCATGTTGTTGGTAGCAGCAGTCCTATTGAGAGCGTTGAATGCGTTGGAAGCATCCACTAACAAAATGGCTTCCGTGTCCTCATCATCGTGCACCTCTGCCATAGCATGTATTGCTGCCTCGATCCCCCCTTCATGGCCTGCACATGTTTGAAGTGGTCCAGCATTCTTCTGAACATCTTTTTTTAATACCATCATCACACACTTCCCAAATAATCCGTCTCAGGATCTCACCAATACCAATTGGTCTTAGGCCTGGACATTTATCTAAGGGGACAAGCCTACCAGCTGTGAGCACTGCTATTGATTTGAAATCTACATCTTCAGTACATACACGCCTGGCTAATCTGGCAATTGCTTCAGCGACAAGCTCTTGGGATTTACTAAATGCACTACAACACAGGATGTGCTGCCAGCACTCTGAATCTACTAGTGTTGGTCCACCTGATCCTGATGTCAGCTTAGCAGCCTTTTTCACTAACATTGAATCGATGGCTTCAAAGATAACTTCTTCGACTGCCACTTTGTTACCTGTGATCAAAATTTCATCTGTCGCTTTTCTATTGCTAAGTTTTGGGATTGAACGGGCGAACTTGTCTCTCCACACTCGTTTTAAATGTTCTTCATCTTTCCCTCATTTTCCGATGACTTATTCTTCGCAGTACAGTGCTCCTTTCCATAGTACTGTTGAGTGTTGGTATTAGAAGTAGTATTTGGGCGGGGTCCAAGTTGTCGGAACGTTTTTTGGCAAGAGAGTCTGCATAGAATAATGTTCACATCAATATCATATATTTTATAGTTCATGTTTGCTCTTATCAGAGCCCTCACAATTGCATTTTGATAAATTTGGTACCAAAGATTGTTTTAAAATGTGAATAGAATAATTCCATCGTACAGCACTGTTAGCTGACAATGCTTCACAGCGCTTGGTTGCCACATGTGCTTTTTTGCTCAAAATTTGCCGTTTTTATAGTTTTTGGCCTATAACTTCCACAGTTTCAGTTATTTCGAAATAATCTTTATGGGGTCGTAATCAGGTAAGTGAGACAAAACCTTTGGTACTAATATTTTAAGATTTAAAGAAATATAATTTTTCAAAATTTTTGAAAATATTTTCCTTCAAATATTGTTATTTTTGTACCAAAAGTTGAGTGTGACCAAGCTGATTACGATCATGTAAAAATGATTTCACAACATTCGATATTCAAAAAGTTAAGCGAAAAATTATCCATTTTTCATCAATTTTACACACTTGTAATGACTAGAGGGCACATGTACAACTTGACCTGATTGTGCTGCACAGTGTATTGTTCACACTTAAAGCTAACTTTTGGTACCAAATTCATCAAAACTGGAGACAAAAATGTTGACAAAAATGGCGCTTATTACATAGACTGCTATCACATAAAATTTTACTCCAAAATGATGAGTCCATTGATTTTAACAGGCTTAAGCAGTAATCTGGAATTCTCATGTTTGCTTTCGTCATTTGAGGCATCTTTCATCAGCACTACATTAAAAGGCTGCAATTCAGCAAACACTTCAGTTTTTGCTTCATTCTCCATTCCTTTTGATACAGCAATCTTGCTAACTGCAACTCTCTACAAGCTTCATCAGTCATTGTTCAGGCGTGTGAGCTTCTGTTTGATTGTTCTTCCGTTGCTCTCTTTCCTCCTGAATGTTGCATCTGCTCCATATTTTCTTTAGTAATGTTTAGCCTGACTGCCCCAGGGCTATATCATGTAATCCTAAAACAGTACATTATATCACAGATCTCATAAAAAATCTTATTACTCTCATCCTCTCACCTATTTTCCCGTACAACTACACACAGAACAAATTAGTAATATAGTGTTAACTGTATTTCATTTCAATTGTCTGATTAGAAGGGGGAATCATTATTATTCGTTCGTTTGACTTTTATTGAACTTTCGTGTTATCTTCAGGCTGTTATAATCAAGAATACGTCACAGAAAAGTCTCAGATTTCAATCCTGCGCTTTTCTTATATAATTTATTATATAAGAATCAAATATTTACCGGGATAAAGTGCTCTATAATTATAAAATTTGACTTTATTTATCTATTTTATTAATTTCTTGTTTGAGTTACAATCCTACTTGTGTATTCTGTGTAAAATTATCTTTATCCCGGTTGTTGCGACAAGTAAAAATGCTCTTATTAGGGAAAGGAGATTACTCGACGTTTCAATGTAACTACATCGTATTCATGATCTCAAATTATTTGTTATATAGTAGTGTTGAAAGTATTAAGTTTTAATGAGTTTGAAAGTATTAAGTTTTAATGAGTTTTAATACTTTCAACACTACTATATAACAAATAATTTGAGATCATGAATACGATGTAGTTACATTGAAACGTCAAGTAATCTCCTTTCCCTAATAAGAGCATTTTTACTTGTCGCAACAACCGGGATAAAGATAATTTTACACAGAATACATTACAACAATGCGACTCATAAATAATACTCCAATCCGGATATTACAATCCTACTTGTCGCTGATCTCATTTCTGTACATGATGAATTAAAGTCATCTGACTATCATAATTAACATAATGTATGTTTAAATTATTGCATGGTTTTAATCTTTTTGTATGTTGTAATTGTTTGAATAGATTCTATTATATTTTGTATAATAAATAAACCAATTTGTCTAGAATAGAGATGAGTGCTGCCCTCGCACCCTACATCGAGAAGCTCGATGCTGCTCTAGCAGATAAGAACATATTCACAGACTATCTCAACATTGCTGAGGCTAAGACCGGCTTACCCAAACGAAACGTGGTCCTCGGTAAGTTATTCAGATTGTTAAATCATTCAGCTTTAGTTCAATTACATTATCTCATTTTGTGTCAGTTCTTTTGGGATTAATTTTCCGATTACCGGATCTAACTGATTGTTATTTTAATCGGTATCGTTAAAAAATTAAATTTCTTCACTTTCGAATCCCTTTAAAACGTACGACAGACTTGGCGATCGTTGTCCGGGTTGTCTCTTATTATAACTCGTATTATCAACTGGATTTGAGCATCACTTCGAACTGCAATTGTTGATGAGATAGTAATAAGATAGTGCAGTGTTTTAATGAGTTATAAGCTTCCAGTGCCTTCAGACTGATCAGAGTGTCTATCCTCCTGAAGATGTTGCCAGTGTCTTTATTAGGCTATTAAAGTCAACCCTTACTCAGATTTCTAATAAGAATGGGAGTTTCAAACATCACTAGTAACAAGAGTTTATGACTGGAAAATACTGTAGGCAGCAAATTTCAATTTGTTAAATTGCTCACCAAAGAGACTGAAGACTTTAAAGTCACTGTCACGTTGCTGTTCAGTTTAATATTTACGGCTCCTGTTTTTCGTAGACCACTCTATTAACTACTCCCTTACTCATATTATAATATATATTATAATATATATTACATTTTTGTATTCGTTTATTTTCCTCAATATAAGTTTCGTGAAAATGACATGGTGGCTGCTCACAAATTTGAATTTAAAGAAACACCCTTACGTTTATTGTTCATAACATGAACAGTGGCCCAAGCTAAAGTGTGCTAACATGTTTACACTTGACCACATTCCAATGCTGAATTGGAGCGACACTCCTGTGTGATGTTGGACTGTGTGATGTTGGACTGTAGTGGACTCTGTGATCTAGATCTAATTGTTCACCGCTATAATATAATCAAATCTCTGCTCGCTGTTATAGTAGGTAGTACTTTCCCTGTTGTCTTGCTTTTAGCTTTCTGTGTGACGTGTCTTGTTCTTGTGGACGTGTCTAGTTCTTGTGTGTTTTGTATTATACTTGTTGCTTTGAAATTGTCGGTGGCTTAAAATATGGACGCTATAAAAGAGCGATTGATGAATTTGACTGATAAAGATAAACAGAAGCTGGGGCTTATAAGTAAGTTATATATAAGTATTATTATAAGTAAGTTTGCTTTTATAAGTTAACTTATTGTTATTAGTTTAAATCTTTATATAATTGTGGCTTTGTCAGAAATAAGTTCTTTGTTTACAGTTGAGGGTGGTTGTTAAAACATGCGAATAATAGTTTGTTGTAGTTGTAGTAGTAGTAGTAGTTTGTTGTGACCCAAGCTTTAAAAAAGAATATGTGTTAATCGTCTTCAGCTTATTTATGGAACTTTCTCATAGTTAAGTTCGCATTTCTCAGAGCGAGGCAGGACCTCGTCAAGTAATTGACCAAAATGATTGACCACCCAGCAAGTTTATATTTATTCATGATCTTCAGTTTTATTAACATTTAAACTTTGTAACCAACTCGGTAAGTTAGTCATTCGCAAACTATAACGTTATCAAGCATGCAGAATTCAATAACCTCCACTGTATCCACTTAGTCTTCTAATCTCGACCCCGTAAAAGATAATGGCCACTGCTATTGTTTCTTCCCGCCCTTGTTGAGTAATTGCAGATGAGACTTGAGTGATGGAGAGACAGCAGTCTTACACAATTTTAACAAAATTCCTAAGATACCAACAGTTAACTTTACACTCCAAGAACAATAGTCTTGAACCCTAGACTGTAACCTCTTGAAGCTTAGTCCCCTTTGTGAGCACAGTTAACTGTATCATTCTTTATATAGTAGGTACTTCCCATCTTCTGTGCGACCAATCTAGTTCTGGTGTGTATTATATTATTATACTTGTTGCTTTGAAATTGTGGGTTAGAATATCATGGACCAATTTAACAGTTTCACCGGTAAATTGTCCAATTTGACTGATAACAATCGTGCGAAGCTGTTATTTATAAGTAAGCTTTCTTAGATAAGTTGTTTTATTTATTATTATATTATTAGGTATATATTCCAATTTTATGTATTAATAATGAAAATTTATTTAGCTTATTTTCTTTAGTTATTTAACTTGCATGATTGACACGTCATCAATAGGTCACGTTATTTCAAGTGTAGGTTTAACCTCAAACCCATAATCTTAAATGTTAAGACAAATGAATCGAATACAAAAATTAAAAGTTTTATTTTATTAAATTTCTTCCCAGAGATATAATGAATAATAAAGTAGTTAAATCAACACTTGAAATGTTTTAGTATTAAGAAACGAGCCTCAAATCTGCTACCAGAGTACTTGTATTGGCATCATCTCTTTAATAATACTTCTGTGCAATTCAAATCAACTTAAGTCAGCTTAAAGCAAGTTTTTACCCGATTATTGAAGATACAAGGTATAATTGGTATTATTCCGTCAGTAAAGTGTGGTGATGTGTCGGGCATGGCCCCGATGAGTGTTGTTTCGGCCAACGCCCACTATTCTATTGTGAAATGGATACAAATGTTTAAAAATAGTTTTTGTATGACATCCCCATACTCTTATTATATACAGCTACAGCAATTCTTGACATCTGGAAACTAGTGGCAGGTGAACCATATGACACGTACCAGTTATTCTGGGTTTAGTCACACCTTTATCTACTATCCAGATCTATAATTAAACCTAACTGATGTTCTAATTATTTTCTAATATTTTCTAATTATTTCAGGTGCCCTAGTCCTGACAATCGTCTGGCTGGCTGTCGGTATTGGCTCGAGTCTTGTTTGCAGTGTTATATGCTTCGTCTACCCCGCTTACAAGTCGTAAGTTGTTTAAATCATCTTACTTATTGTTCACCTAAGTTGAGCAGAGCCTCCTCCCTTTAATTTAGCTTCGTTTGAGGTCTATGGACCATTACCAATGTGTGGACAATGAGTGAACATTAACTTAAGATCGGAAACCGCTATTGTTTCTAATTATACTTCCAGATCAGAGGAGACTTGAGGAACAGCAGTCCTACTGTAGGACTACTGTGTCACTCCTACACAACTTTAACAAAACCCCTCCCCACTCAGAAACTAACCCCTTATTTGTCCAGGTTCAAAGCTGTAGAGTCCCCCCAAGGAGATGATGATACTCAATGGCTAACCTACTGGATTGTGTACAGCACTTTTAACATCCTGGAATACTTCGCAGACATCATCTTCTTCTGGATCCCCATGTTCCAACTCCTCAAGGTTAGTCTTCATCTGAAAGCTCGTCAGTTTGTAGGGTTACACGTGCCTCACACGTGTCTCCACGTGTCTCACACCGTGTCTCACACCTGTCTCTCTAAATATGGGTTCAAATCGGGGATATTGTTCCGTCATATTAGGATGTTTTAACATTTTAGCTGCATCTAAAATGGATTCGCCAAAAATACAGAATATATAAGTATGTGACTTTAGTACTGTTTAGTACTGTAAGGTAAACACATTAGTTAGTCGCTGTTGTTATGCAGAACACTAATTACACGTAATATTAGTGTTGATGCTTGTTCGCCTGCAGTCTGCATTATTCTATATAAAGACAGCTTAATTATCAATTAGATGTAATTAAATATTAATTAGATGTAATTAAATATTAATTAGATGTAATTAAATAGCCTGCATCCATGCTCTGCAGATCTTAGTGTCCTGTATTCAGCAGTTGTAGCCTACTAAGGAGTGGCTTTAATCCTGGATTCAGTCCTTCTCAGACTTTGTAAATTAATGGAGCGTTTCCCAGTGTATTTAATTTCAAAAGGACGGAGGCTTATCATGTAATGTTAAAACCATGATAATATGTATAACGATAAATAAGTAGTAAGCACATTGTTTAAGATTCAATCCACCTACTACACTACTTTTACAACGCATACCAGTCGTAATAGCCAGTTACCAGTTACCAGTTAACTGAATACGAAGCGTACAGTACAACATCCTTTACAGAAGAAAATTGAGGTATACAATTACAAGAACGTCGAACATATAATATATTATATATTGAGTCTTGAGGCATTGGATGTTGTATATAACATACAGTTGAACAGTTGTGTGTAGAAACTAGAAAGAGAATTTTACTCCACATGTACGAGCAGATGGTAACCAGCAGACTTCATGATGCGATTAGTACAGACGTTTACATCTGATAATTAGGCAGTCATTACTCATGTAGCGAGTCTGATCCAGCTAATAGACTGTGTAATTGTGTAATTACAATCTGGATACTGCATCACTATATGATGATGTTCATCTTAAGCTTGTAATTTCTCATCACTGAATGATATTATAGAAGCAGCTTGCACAAGGATGGTTAGTAGTGTTGTGCACCCAAATACCCATACAACCAAAGTTAGCATAGCCAATAGGTTGAGGAAATAAGAAGATCATGCAATATTGTAGCAATGCCAATTTAATAATCAGTGTAACAGTAACGGTATCAGGCATGAAGCATGAACTGGTTGTAACTCATCAGGAGACTAATCATCCCAAATAAGGTATGATTTTTATTAAAAAGTCCAACATGTCAAATCCACTGGACTTCCCTCCCATTTACAAGCGCCCAAATTATGACCGGTTAAATTGACTCAGTTCACCAACTTGTCGTAGTTATACGTAGATGGACACGAATTTTAAATGAATGTGACATGGCGACAACTCCCATAGGAATAGGGGTTCTGTTTTGGTGCCAGGAGAGCGGGAATGTTGGTATTTCGGGTTGTGGTGGTTCCAAAACGATACCCTACACCTCATATGTCTAGGTCCCGGACCACTGTACACCTCCAGTTTTAAAATACATCTCGAGTTTTAAAAATACACCTCGAGTTTTAAAAATACACCTCGAGTTTTAAAAATCAGCCTTATAAGATTCTATACCAGACACATCTCGTAACCACACGCACAGCAGTGTAGTAATAACACATACTGTACTAGTGTAGTAGTAACACATACAGTAATGTTTTGTGTGTAGTGGGTCGCTTTGGAAACGGTATAATTATTATTAGCGTGGAATTGTATTGTGATATTGTGCGACAATTCACCGTGCAACCATGGTTACTTCACTGTGACATGTAATGTAAGTAACCATGGTTACTTCACTGTGACATATAATGTAAGTAACCATGGTTACTTCACTGAGACAAATGTAAGTAACCATGGTTACTTCACTGAGACATGAAATGTAAGTAACCATGGTTACTTCACTGAGACATGTAATGTAATACTAAATACAATCATTTTGTGTAATATTAAAGCTTTATTTTAACTTCTAAAACACAACATAAGCATTATATAACTGTTAACAGTGAGTCACACGTTGTGTGAGCTGCACACTTTTCCTATGTTTGAATAAAGGGACTATTTTCTATGCTGGAAAGTACGTGGTTCTAAGTTTATAGTGGACCAGAAAATGAAGTTGGGAAATAGTACACAATACAATACCAATACAATTACACAATACATTTTGAAGGAATGATGGGGCGATGTTACCATGTACAATGATAACCAGGCGTACACTTCTGTTCATGTCCTAATGATTAATATTCTTTTAAGGGAGATTTAGATTTTCTGTTAGTGCTTTTTATAAAAACTGAAATGAATTTCTCGAAAAAAAACAACTCGATAAGTCTCGTTAATTCCGTTAACTTGATAATGTATTTCAACACTGCTTATGAGATGAGTTTGGTAGTCTTTTGAATCGTATCCGTATCTTTCTGCTGGGATGCAAAGTAATTGCCATTTTAGGACTCGGTATTGAGTCGCCAATATGTGTCAACGTGTATCTCTTCATAACGTGAAATATTACCAACTTCATTTCCATCTGAAAGTAAAGTTGTGCGCGTATAATGTGTTACTAATAGTTGAACTCATATTAACACAAAATATAATATTTATATTTGTACGAAACCGCATATTAATTGCTGCTATTTTAAGAAAATGTGTATACGATATAACCATTCACAAATAGTGAACATAGAGAGACTCACCAGAGCAAAATGTTTGCCGCTGCAATGATGAGGACCCACCATAAACGGAAAGTAATCCCCCCTCTGCAAGCACTTGAGGTTAAGAAAGCGCTGAGGTAGGAAGCTAGCAGGTTGGTCCCACACTACAGGGTTCCTACCAGCCGTGTAGGGAGAGAGCCAGATAGTGGAACCACGTGGAACAGTGTAACCACATATCATGTAATCTTTGTGGAGGTTTCTGAGTGTGACTGGAGCACTTGGATACAACCTTAGTGTCTCCTTGACAACAGCCTCTAGTCGGGGAAGTTGGTTTATTTCGCTCCAAGTTGAGGAGCTGGTCAGGGCTGATATCTCCTCTTTCAGCCAATAGCTGACTTCTCGGTGGTATGCTATGTTTGCTAGCGCGTAGGTCAGCGCGTTAGAGGTAGTGTCTTGTCCGGCAAAGAGTATTGAGTTGATGTCGTCGATGATGTCTTCAATATCATGGAAAGAATTTGAGAATTTATCCGTTAGCGGTGACCCATTTTCTATGATGTCCCTTGCTATCTTTCTGAGTTTCAAGATGTTCTGACAGGTCTGTCTCTTCACAGCTACCTTTCTGAACCACAGTTTTCTTGTGGGATCCGCGATAACAGAGAAACATTCCTTTGCAATTTGAGCTGTTATCTTAGCGATGTCTGAGCATTCAGTTTCCACTGTTGTAGAACAACCAAAATCCTTGTTGAACAGACATTGTCCCATGATATCGGAGCTCATGCCTTGTACCAGCTCCAAGATATCATCTACAACGAACTCATCACACTCTTTATTCTCGGGTGAGTAAGTCGTGGAGGTCTCCTGAGTAGAGGCATTTAACAGCGATCTGTCGATTATTTTAAGCATCATTCGCTCATTAGACCCAATATTACCAGGGTTCATAAACTGTCTGAGAATTGACTTCTTAATCCTCCACGCCTCATTATGCGGTGACAGCAACATACCATTATCCCCCAACATCCTTAACCCCTGATAGAACTTCAGAGAATCTTTATAAACACACCTCGTGTTACCCACATCTAGTAACACTCGCGCCACATCCCCCGCACCACACACCAGAGGTATGATGTGTTTGTGGTAGTGTCGGTACTTGAAGAGGGGACCGTATGTTTCCACCCAATCTAACCACACATCAAACACCATGATGTTGCTCCCTCTCACGTGATGCCCATATTTGGTGTTGCTGCCTCGCGCAGTGACCGCCCTGATGTAGTCACCGTGTCCGGATATGAGATTGTGTGCTGGGGGGCCGGGGAGGTGCGCTAACTTGTGGCGTGTCAGCAGGACCGGTATTATTACTCGTAGTAACGCTCCTATTGCACTTACTGTGGATATTATCAGCAGAGTGTAGCAGGTTTCTGTGGGAAATAGGTGTTAGAGTGTTTAGTGAACATTCCTCTTTTAAACTAAATAATATGTCAAGTCATGAGGACATGAGGACCTCTTTCATTTTGAGAACTTCTTAAATTATGAAGTTATGAGGAATAACATGGTTAGAAGCTATTTGTTGCTTGAAAAAAGTTCTTAATTAAAACAACATTAAATCACTCACCTAACAAGTGCGCTGAAAGATACACTAAGAAACAAGACAACATGAAGATTTGTAAAACACCTCCGTAATCTAGGCAGCTGATCCTGAATTGAGGAGTTAATCATGTTAAATTGTAAGCAGGTCCAGTAGAACTCGTGTTATCAAATAATCATGCAATCTAATACTCTATACTGGGCTAGGACCTTTTGTTTTCAAAACTAGGAGTGTTTACGTGCTCTTTCAAACAACATCTTTATTAGGAGCTGGTATAGCAATAACGGCTGACTTATTTATATTAGGTAGTTAGAAGAGAAACGAGAAGTTTGTCTTTTTGGTGAAAACAAAAATTATCTAACTAGCACAAAATAATATTGATCCATCATGTTATCACATACCAGTTTTAAGTGTCAGAAATGTGATAAGTCAGGTACCATAGTCCCATAGTAAACAGGTATTAACACGTGCCAGCTCCCCGGGCCTCTGTCCATGATACATGATACATGGTACATGGTATTGTCAGTATTGTCATTGTCAGAGCTGGTACCAGGTCTCAACATTGATTATTGCATTTCATTATAATAATACACTTTCTCTTTCTCGTTCTTTCTTTTTGTCGTTGACCTCTCATATTAGAGTTATGTGATGTATAGGTCTACCTGGTCTACTATCATACGCACTGACGTCGCGCTATTCCAACAACTGTGATGACATTTCTCTGAACACACCCACACGCTGCAGCCTTTATTCTCGGAAATATTGGAGATTGTAATTTATTGGTCTACCAGTCCGTAATTACTGGCCTGCAACTCTACTGGCAATAACTGGTAATTAATGGCCTGGCTGCAGCTCGCTGAGAGTCCTTGTCAACTGTCAGTATTCTGAGTGTTGAACTGCTACAAGGTCTTCTTACTTGTTGCTAGGGTTTCTAAATATAACATCACCTCACCGCACCTAGTATTGACTAAACAACATATTGGCATTACTCCAACACATGGTTATGAGTCCTGAGTAACATTCAATAGTTGTACAGTGGGTTGGTTACACTAAATTACTGTGTGATCTACATTTCACGTTATTCAACTAGAATTACGGAACTGTATTCCTGTCGGCAGGTTTTAGTGTTTAATTAGAAGGTCGGTACTGATATAGTTATTATAGCAGTATCCACTCTTATTAACCAATCAGCTTCCAGTATTTCTCAACAGAACAACCCGATAATTACTGTAACGTGCCAGAACCAATACACCTCCAGTATTACAGTGTGTACACTGTTCACCTCCAATATTACAGTGTGTACACTGTTCACCTCCAATATTACAGTGTGTGCACTGTTCACCTCCAATATTACAGTGTGTGCACTGTTCACCTCCAATATTACAGTGTGTACACTGTTCACCTCCAATATTACAGTGTGTACACTGTTCACCTCCAATATTACAGTGTGTACACTGTTCACCTCCAATATTACAGTGTGTGCACTGTTCACCTCCAATATTACAGTGTGTACACTGTTCACCTCCAATATTACAGTGTGTAAACTGTTCACCTCCAATATTACAGTGTGTGCACTGTTCACCTCCAATATTACAGTGTGTGCACTGTTCACCTCCAATATTACAGTGTGTACACTGTTCACCTCCAATATTACAGTGTGTGCACTGTTCACCTCCAATATTACAGTGTGTGCACTGTTCACCTCCAATATTACAGTGTGTACACTGTTCACCTCCAATATTACAGTGTGTACACTGTTCACCTCCAGTATTACAGTGTGTACACTGTTCACCTCCAATATTACAGTGTGTGCACTGTTCACCTCCAATATTACAGTGTGTGCACTGTTCACCTCCAATATTACAGTGTGTGCACTGTTCACCTCCAATATTACAGTGTGTGCACTGTTCACCTCCAATATTACAGTGTGTAAACTGTTCACCTCCAATATTACAGTGTGTGCACTGTTCACCTCCAATATTACAGTGTGTACACTGTTCACCTCCAATATTACAGTGTGTAAACTGTTCACCTCCAATATTACAGTGTGTGCACTGTTCACCTCCAGTATTTAGAGAAGTACTGACACAGCTCAGACTGACAGTTCAGCTCCCGTATTTAGATATATAACACTGGTAGTATATATACGTGTATGTGTTTAGTTTCAGTACAGTATGTTATCCACTACATCCCTCTTATTGTAGTTACATCCCTCATTGAAAACATAGTGTTATGTTACACAGTTTACACTGTTCAGATTCAGTACTCTGGATTCGAAGGGAATACGTCTATTTTACCCTGAGTTATGTTTTAGTTCAATCTTGACACAATTTTAAAATTATAATTTAGTTATTTTATATATATGTATTGTCCATAACTAGGGTGGCCTGCTAACAGAACCATGATCTGCCTTGATTCATCCTTCAGCACAGAGAAAAACTCCTTTTTTTATACATTATGATTACAGAGGATCTGATATTTAGATATATATTGCTGTGCTGTAAAAATTGACTTTATTTATTTATTTATTTCATCCAGGGAACTGATGTTGCTGTAGTGAGATAACTTCTACGAACAGTGAGAACTGTAAAACTGTAAAACTCTGTTGTTTTACAGTGTGGCAGTGTAAATAACCAGTGATCACAGTTCACACTGTATAACACGCAGTGAACACACTGTACAACTCAACCAGTGAACTCCTCTGTACTCAATATATAACCGTGTATTGAGACATTTTGTTATCTTTACCTGTGTATTTCCTGCACTTCGCGGTTTTAAGCAGTTCGCAGTGAAAGTAGTTTATTTGTGCTGATGATAAACATATTATGTGCTCGTGCTGAAAAGTGCTGAAAATAGGGTTTGCTGAAATTCTGCTAATTGCAAAATAACTGAAAAGAAGCGTTTAATTAGTAGTTGTTAGATGTGTGGTGTAATTAACATACTTGTAATTCCAGAAAGCACACAAATTACTACCACACAACTTTACCTTGCTAAGCTTGTATATTATACTTCACTTATATTAAAATATTGGAATGTTCTGTCAGTAGATCAAGAATGTCAAGTCATTACAGAGAATACCTTGAAGGTGCTAATTACTGCTAATTTATGAGACATTCTTTTCATTTCTAATAAATTCTCCTTTCCACGCTATTTCCTTTCTTAACATTCAGAGTACAGATATCAAAGCATGATATCTATAAAGTTATAACTGGAACGGAAATTGTGGTGAATTAAAAGTTTACACTAGCTGTGCAGTTAGCTGCCCAGCTGTAATGGTCTATTATCTGGTTATAATTACTGTGAACTTGAGTATTTAGGAAGGAAATCGAGTTACAATTGTTGCTCGTGCCATTTAAATTTTGAGGCAATCATCTTAACTAGTTAATCTTGATTCGTGACCCTTCCGATAGCTAGTACTGGTGCACTGTAATTCTGAACGATAATTTCTCGAATGTTCGTGAGAATTTACAGCCCAGTACGTGTTATTTAGTCTACAAGAAATATGATATTATACAGATCTACCGTCCACTGTGTTGAAGAAATTAAATTACCGGCCTATAAATAGTTCAAGTTACCGTCATTACGTGTAGGTAGGTTGTAGCCGCTGGAAATTCAATTCTTATCGATTATATGTGCTATAATATATTCATGTACGTGTGTCCATGGCATGGTAGTACGTTTCCTTTCTATACGGGGAATGTTTCTTGTGATACGTGGAATATATGAAGTATAACATTGCTCCCGCTTTAACAGTTGCCATGATTTCAGTGCCTGTTCCTGCTGTGGTGCATGTGGCCTATCCCCAACAACGGAGCCACTGTCGTCTACAAGAAAATCCTGAGACCTTTCTTGCTCAAGAATGAAGAGAAGATTGATGCTAGATTGGAAAAGGTCACTGGAAAAGTCAACAAATACGTTGATGATGCTAAACGTGAAGGTAAAGAAATTTAAAGTTTTTAATTATCGGACAGGCCCTGTTTTTCGGGGATGGAATTAACAATTTTATCTGATAGATTATAAAATGCCCTGGTCGGCGGTCGCACACCACTATACTAAATTGTGGCACTAGAAGTGACAGTTCCTGTAAGTGACGACGCGCGCGACCGCCAAACCAAATTTGTGTGTCACAATCAAGAATTATTAGTTCAGAAAAAGTACGTTTGGCGCGTTCTTATCTCAATTCGTACGACGAATCAACGTCATGAAGAATCAAGTCGATCGGAAATCGACATAATCGATAATTCATATTGTTCGCCATGCTTCAAATTACAACAAAGGTCCAAGAAACGCCAGCGTCGCCTAAATCGTCAGTTGATATATCCAATCCGGAGTTAACACGTAGTTTTAGCAAATATCTGTGAAATATTGAATAACATCCCGGAGCATCGTTTACTGTCTTTTATCTAAACTAGATATTTTTCAGTCGCTGAGTTTCATTTTTAGCTCATTAAAACAGGTTCACGTCATCAATAAGACAAATGTACTGTTTTTGTGACAATGATGTGTCGTAAACTTGTACACTTCCTTAAATTTCGGATTCAGTATGGAATACAAATTATCGCTTTATTTAAACAAATTACAGCTAACAGCTGATCGTTTAAATGTGTAATTAATTGCTGATTTATTATTAACTCACTCAAATAACGTAAAATTAAGAGTTTTACTAATCGATTAATTTATTTCACCAGCTTGCTTTGATAGATAACTCCGGCACCTTCTGAATCGTCTAAACTTTTAAACTGAATAATAGTTCATCTAAACGATATGTTTTCAGCCTCTGAGTTCGCTGATTCCTCCGCTGGAGTGATGCTGGCTGCAGGAGCTCAGGTCGCCACAGAAACCGCCTCACAGCAACTTGATGACGCTTTGAACGAAGACGCAGACAAAGACAAGGAAATCTAAACCTAACATTCACAATTGCATGATTTTAGACGACAGCGGGATGTTTCAGTTTTTCTAAAAGTTGAGAATGTAATCTAATGTTTTAATTTATACTGGTTCAGACAGCGCTCGGAATCCTGGAATTGTGCTTAACCTTATTTATTGTTCAGTTTTCAATTTAATGCGGTCTTCAAACCGATTCTTTCTTTAGTAGTAATCATAATGAATTTGTTCATAATTATTAATATTCATTTTTAGCTCGCCTAAAGAGGTTCATACTGAATAATTGTAGTGAGCAGTACCTAACAATTGTGTGACGAATATTTGTTTCAACAACTTGTAAATTGTCTTAAATTTCAAATTTTCTATGGAATAAAAATTAACGTTATATTCACAAACTATAGCTGGTAATTTTAATGTGCAATTTATTCATGATTTTATTTGTGTGTTGCTTGGTTTTTGTGAGCTGTAGAACAATATAGATTTGTGTAAAATCATATTTAAATTGTCTTAATTATTCAATACGTCTTTGAGATAGAACATAAATTCGCTCCGTAAACTGTCAAATGACCTTAAATTGAGATTTTCAGTTGATTGTATTTGGTATTCCATCAGCTCGTCTTGAAAAATATTCGGATACCTTAGTCCTGAATCGTTCAAACTTGAATTAACTAAGTAATATCTTACTTGAATTAACTAAGTAATATCTTACTTGAATTAACTAGGTAATATCTTACGTGCCTTACCCGGCGAACTCAGTGGATATTATTATTCCTTGCGACCTTGCTGTGGTTCTAAAATCTACGTGGTTCTTTACGGACCAGCTTACAGTTGTACCACACCTGAAACCCATATTTATATTACTGTTAAGAGGCGTACTCGGGTTTCGGCACGACAACTTACTAAACGGCCTATTTAATGCTCCAATTTTCCATGACTTCTAGAGATTATTTATTTGTTATGTTTCATTAAATTGTGATGGCATTAATTTAACTACATATAATGGGCTCCTTTTAACTAGAGTATGGAAATTCAGGTTCCGATATTATGGAATACCTCCCGGTTTGAGACTCGCTCAGGGCACAGTTCAAACCCAAACTCTCATGTGTACAAGGGTAGATTTATGACAGGAAATTATATTGTAATTATGGACTTCGAACTTTTAGGTGAATTTATATCTGGAAGATAACCAATTGAAACAAGTATATAAGATTGTAAAATAATTGTATTAAATATGACCACAATATTGAATCAACTATCATAACGAAAGTCCGTTTACCCCAAGTAAGGTGGCAGCGGATGTGGTGAGGTGGAAAGCAATTAGTAAGGACGATCGGTCGATTGGATGATGTTTCACAAGGTTGCAGTGCCAGTTGTCTCTCTCTCTGAAGTAAACGTAGAACAATACAATGTTTCCAGACCGCATTAATTATAACGATGAACTTAATTAAGAATGTCGGGACACGGCCGCACGGATCAAACAATAATAGGTAATACTAATAACTATCAACACTTAACAATACAATTACAATAACTCTATAGTGACTGACCGTGATAAGGCTTCATTCTCTCATATCATACTCATAGACTTAGTCTCACAACGGTTAGGAACGGTCTGAAAAGAGACAAATTATAAATAAAAGGACCGACTATCTAGTAACAATTATTAACTAATTAGGCTAAATTAAATAAAGGAAAGTACAACTTTTGTAAGAACTAAACAAATAAGGCTCAAATAACTTACGATGCAATACTTCGGGTGGAACTTAGGTAAGGACAAGCAGAGCAGGAGAGATGGGTATCACCGTAATATCACCTAGGAATTAATGAACTATTAGGACTGATAATTAGCGGACAATAAATGAATCTAATTCTAATACTACAAAACGTGGATCAACATTAAACAAGTCGAAAATACTATTTTTATGAACATTTGATTAATATTTAATGTAAGAACAATACCTCGGGAATAGATCCCCATAGCTTAGCCTAGTTGCTGGAAGGGTCGATCGAAAACAAGTAGTAGCGGCGAGACAATCTGGTGAGGTATTATGTATAAATATCTTAACCGCATATTATGCATTCTGCAACAAAACTTAACTTAAGTATGAACTAATCTTAACATCAACATTTTGATACGATTTAAAGCAACGATAACAATATGACCAAAAACTTAACTTTAAAACTACAAACCTATAATGAAAATTATTAACGAGTGGAGAGAGAGCGGGCACAGCAGAGCATGACCCCGGGCCGGAGATAAGGGAAAAGGCAGAAAGGCGGCGAGTTCAAGGTGAGCTTCCCTTTTTGTAGAGTGCTGGTTGATAGGTCTTCGGGGAGTTTGTTCTCATGTCACTGTCGTAACACCTCGGCCAGTTTGTCAACACAATAATCAAAAATCAATGCTGTTAGAATAATTGTTAGTATTCTTTTAACTATAATGTATAACTATAACTATAAGCTCTCTAATAAAATTGAAACTTAACAATCTTTATAAGCCACTGCTTTTCCCACCGGGAACTTCACAATTCCAAATAACTACTAAATTACGAAGACTTAAAATACTTGACATACGTTGCATGCCACTTTTCGCGCGCGAAGCGCGCGCCGCCGAAGGCGGAATAATATATATCATATTATCTCTGATATTTGTGATACGTAACATGTATCAATAAAATACTAACTACAGCTTCACGCCGTGGGACATTTCAACCCTACTGATAAAGACTTCAAAACTAATCCGACTACAGTCTAGACCGACTACCAATCTCTCAGTAAAACTATTCTATAAATTACTATAATACAGGCCGTGAGATATTGCAAACCTGAGATATTGCAAACCAGTTCACCCTCAATTTACTATACCGGGACTATACCCCTACCTAACAATTACACTTGGTCACGTGTTAATTCTAAACCCTTAACTTTTCAACTTTTATTGACATTAAACATTATATCTGGCGTTAATATTTTAACATAACTTATCCAGTAATCTAAAAAATATTAAATTTTCAGATTATTAATTATTCGTAAGGGTCTGCCCACACTGCGTAATGACTATAATAACAATGAAGCGGAATATATTACAGCTACTTACTTCTATATTATCGTACTGTGAGAAAGAAGAGATTTCTTTATATCGTGCACAGTTCGCCGCATTTTAGGGTCTGTCCACACTACGCCATGTGGCGACGGGCCACATGGCCCGATTAACCCAAACATAACACACTGTGTCACTTGGCGTGGATTTAGCAAATCTGCGCCTCTATTCAGAGGCACGGATTTCCTGCCCACACTACGCCATTAGGTAGTGTGCCATCGACAGTGAGCCGCGCGTGCCGACTGTAGGATAGTTTTTAAGCGCTAATTTCGGCCAGCACAATTTTCTTCAAACAAATAAATATTAAGTACTCTTCCCGACCTCCAATTGCAACAAAAATTAGTAAGCTTACTCATAGATTTACAAGGAAAGTGTCCGCAAAATTTAAAGCATATCCAACCATCAGAAATTATGTTACAGCTAAAAGCAGCGTATTTTGCCCCATTTTTATCATTATATCAACTCCGATATCCACCAAATTTTTCGGACAGTTGTGAAAGCCCTATTGAAAGGTCTTCGCCAATTTCCAGAATGATCTCATTTAAGGAACTGAAGATAAATCCGAATAATACGACAAAAATGGTCAAATTTGGACGAATTTGGTCAAATTACGCGACTTTTACAGTTACTTTTGCTCCAAAAGCCGCGCACCATCAAATATGGCACCTAGGCGAAACTCACTGATCTTTCCAAAAAGGTATGACAAATTTGGTATTGTGAAAATTCTCACAGTCTCTAGAAAACAGTGGTACAAAAATTTTTTAAATCCGAGCAAGTTTATTTTTATCGTGCACCCCCTAACGCCATGTGGCGACGGGCCACATGGCGTGGGTCAAGAGGCACAGTGTGTTTAGAGCTAGCTCCCGCCAGTTGGCGTGGAAACTCTCGGGGAATAGAGGCACGGATTTTAAAAATCCGTGCCTCTATTCGCCTTGCTAAATTCGCCTTGCTAAATCCACTCCAAGTGGCACAGTGTGTTTAGATAGACGGGCCACATATATGGCGGGAGCTCTAAACACACTGTGCCTTTTGACCCACGCCATGTGGCCCGTCGCCACATGGCGTAGTGTGGCCGTGTGGGCAGACCCTAACACCTTTTTCAAGTTCATACAGGGGAAATATATAATATCTAGGTAAGGTAATAATACAGTTGACGGATGTTACTCGTCTAAATTTCTTCGAAATAGCACGCACCGCAAGTGCTATGACGGCAAGTGCTACGAAGTAGCGCGCGCCGGGCCAGACCATTAACAATGGTCAATTACTAAGAGCACTGAGGTGGAGGTCCGTTAGTCGGGACTCCGACTACATCACCGTTCTGCAGACAAGTTCCCTTGCTGCCACCCTTGTGGATATGGTCTGCTAGACAAGTGAACGTTATCTCTATATGAATATCGGGGTCAACTGGCAGTACTGGCTCAGTCTGAACTTTTCCCCATGTTGAGTCGAGAGTGGTGCATTCTGAAATTATGATACATAAATTATTTACATTATACGCTAGTTTATATCAATATGATTATGTACTAGATTGAAGTTTTGCATGAATTTTGCCAATAAATAAAGTACATTTAAACAGTATTTTCCACCGCACCGGTCGCGGTTGTCACTGTGTACAACTTGATACATTTCACTACAGTCAACAGAACAAAAGTCAACAGAACGATACCAGCTCCCACTAAAATGTATTAATTTTGTTAACATATTAAAATGACCTGGTCTTACTACTCCGCGACAGTAAGCTGTGGAACCTGATGCACCTTCGACCGCCCAGATCCAGTCTGCATCACGTGATATTGCAGATATATCACCCCATCTATTTTGACCGTTGTCACCTTTCTTAGAAGCACTCTGCCAGTTATCTGAACTATCTTGAAATCCGGGCAGCTCCCATCCTGCTTCCTCGACCAATGAGCATTTCCAGTTAGTGTCTGTCACGAAGATTGTCTTTCCTTCCTCGTTCTGTAGTGATGCTATCATACCCCAATATTTACCCCCTGCTGAGTCAGTGCCTTTCAATGCTATCACCCTCAATGCTTCTGATGTCTGGAACGCTGTCATTTGACCCCAGTTTTTAAGGGTACCGTCTTGTTGTTCATGTTGGACTCCATCAAGATACACTTCCAAGCTATCGTCACAAGTAGTTATCAGAGTCACTTTCCCTATTAAGTGTTATGATAATTAATAACTGATAATATTAGTTGTAATCAAGTAACTAATCTAAAAGAGCAGCTAATTTGAGAGTAAATGATTTTGTTGTGACACCTCCTTGTATTGAATATCACTGTTGTAAAGTAAGAACTGTTAACAACTATAATAAAAATGGGTACTAACCTTTATTGGCATTGGTCGTCAGTAAGCAGAGAGTCAGTACCAGTAGAAGTATAGATAACATCACATAGTCGAACTTGTTTACATCGCTTATCTACAGCAGATAAGAATTAAATCAAAAGTCAATCAATGTTTGATGTAATATTTGCAACAAATACTGTGAAATCGAAGTCAATAAAATCGAAGCCAATGTATAGTTAAAAACAAATCGAGTATTCAAGCAAACGTCTAAATGGTACTTTGGCTCTTGAGTTAAAACTTTCGAAGAGTAATTAATTTAATTTGAATCAATACAAACAAAAAAGTTTTTGTAAGGTTGTAAAGCATTCAGAATACTCTGGGCGGAATATATTACAGCTACTTACTTCTGTATTATAGTACTGTGAGAAAGAAGAGATTTCTTTATATCGTGCACAGTTTGCTGTATTTTACACCTTTTTCAAGTTCATACATAACAGGGGAAATATATAATATCTAGGTAAGGTTGTAATACAGTAAAAGATTTACCGTACCCCGATTTACCGTACTCCAATTTACCGTTCCCCAATTTACCGTACCCCGATTTTCATTTACCGTACTCCAATTTACCTTACCCCAATTTACCGTACCCCGATTTACCGTACTCCAATTTACCGCACCCCGATTTACCGTACCCCAATTTACCGTACCCCAATTCACCGTATCCCAATTCACCGTACCCCAATTTAACAGACCCCAATTTACCGTACCCCAATTTTCATTTACCGTACTCCAATTTACCTTACCCCAATTTACCGTACCCCAATTTACCGTACCCCAATTTACCGTACCCTAAGTTACCGTACTCCAATTTACCGTACTCCAATTTACCGTACCCCAATTCACCGTACCCCAATTTACCGTACTCCAATTTAACAGACCCCAATTTACCGTACCTCTTCCCCCAAAACTGTTTTAAATTGTCCAAACGTTTAGTTTACCGCTTATAAACTAGAATTTCTAGCCGTTTACTTGGACAGTTTTCAGTTTGTTGTATCGAATATATATATGATTGAATTGATTGATTGGGGCGTTCCCCAGAATTAAACTCAGCACTAACGTCATAAGTTTGTAAAGTTGTGTTACTTACCTATTGAAGAGCACTGAGGTGGAGGTCCGTTAGTCAGGAATACAGCACCGCTCTGCAGACAAGTTCCCTTGCTGGCACCCCTGTGGATATGGTCTGCTAGACAAGTGAACGTTATCTCTATATCGGGGTCAACTGGCAGTACTGGCTCAGTCTGCACGTTTCCCCATGTTGAGTCGAGAGTGGTGCATTCTGAAATTATGATACATAAATCATCTACATTATACGCTAGTTACTGTTAAGTGTCAATATAATTCTGTACTAGATTGAAGTTTTGCATGAATTTTGCCAATAAACAAAGTAAATTTAAACAATATTTCCCACCGCACCGGTTGTCACTGTGTACAACTTGATAAATTTCACTACAGTCAACAGAACAAAAGTCAACAGAACGATACCAGCTCCCACTAAAATGTATTAATTTCTGTTAACATATTAAAATGACCTGGTCTTACTACTCCGCGACAGTAAGCTGTGGAACCTGCTGCACCTCCGACCGCCCAGATCCAGTCTGCATCAGGTGATATTGTAGCTGTGTATGGATTACCCCAGGGAGTGGCACCGTGGTCAGCTATCTTAGAAGCACTCTGCCAGTTATCTGAACTATCTTGAAATCCTGGCAGCTCCCATCCTGCTTCTTTTACCGATGAGCATTTCCAGTTAGTGTCTGTCAAGAAGATTGTCTCTCCTTCCTCGTTCTGTAGTGATGCTATCATACCCCAATCATTACCCCCTGCTGAGTCAGTGCCTTTCAATGCTATCACCCTCAATGCTTCTGATGTCTGGAACGCTGTCATTTGATACCAGTTTTTAAGAGTATCGTCTTGTTGTCCATGTTGGACTCCATCAAGATACACTTCCAAGATATTGTCACAAGTAGCTATCAGAGTCACTTTCCCTATTAGTATTAAGTGTTATGATAATTAGTAACTAATAATATTAGTTGTAATCAAGTAACTAATCTAAAAGAGCAGCTAATTTGAGAGTAAATGATTTTGTTGTGACACCTCCTTGTATTGAATATCACTGTTGTAAAGTAAGAACTGTTAACAACTATAATAATAATGGGTACTAACCTGTCTTTGTACAGGTATTCAGCAAGCAGAGAGTCAGTACCAGTGGCAGTAGAAGTATAGATAACATAACATAGTCGAACTTGTTTACATCGCTTATCTACAGCAGATAAGAATTAAAATTCAAACAACTGATTGGATCAAAACACAAAAAATTCTTCCCAACTCGATATTTTTGGGCCATTTTACTTTCCAACGAAAGATTATAACTGAAATTCATTGCAGACCCTCAAAATCCAAAAAACTTAACAAACTGCCTTGCAGGTGGTGTGATCCAGCACTCCAAATCCCTCTCATTCTACGACATAAACCCCTCTACAGACATCTTCTGTGCATTCCAACTAGAAGGCTTCCCCCAGTTATACAAGCTCCAGTTCCCCTATCTCGGCACTTCAACTTCCCGTAAAACTTTCATGACAAGCGATGAGAAGGATCGGAAACTACCCATACACGTGAGATGTGAGATAGTCAGCAAGTTCTGCTGGAAGATTGTGCTGTATGTGAAGTTTGTGGTGGTCAACCTTACTGTCTACCCTCTCGTGTTCTCTCAACAGAAGTAAGCATTCATGTTTTACCATGCCTTTTGGTTATTCGGTTTATATCATTTGAAGGATTATAAAAGATAAAAGATGCTATTTTACCATAATATCCGTAATATCGGGTACCATAACCCAATCTCGCTCAGTTCAGGAGAAGGTGCAGCATGTCAGTATGAAGCTCACGAGGCTGCGAGAAGTCTTCATCCCCTTATGTTTGATTACAGCAATGAGACACAGCCTCATCGCTTGAGCATACGCATTGGCAAGCAGTATCGCAAGGTATCGCAACCTGTTTTTCAGTCTATATCTCATTTTATCACTATATCTTTCATTTATTCGCCTTAGCCTGTGTTGAACTAATTAGAAAACTAGGATTTAACGATTTAATTGCCGAGTTGTAATACCAATCTGTATGTGATAACTTTAAATTTAGTTTTTTAAGTTTAGTTTTTTAAAGTATTAATTTAGTTTTTTATTATTCAAATCTCACTCTATCCAGGTAAGACCTCACTGGAGTGCTGGTATCGACCTTGCTAAGGCTCTGGGGCTGGTCTCTCTCAAGTGTGCCCAGGGGCAAATGCGGCCTGACAAAGTAAGTCATCTACTTATATTCATGTCATTTTGGTCTTGAAGATTTCGCGCCATTAGCTTGGCTGCGTCAATTTTGCTAGCCCTAAAACTTAAAGTTAATATAATGAACAAATCTTTTGTTCCTGATAAATAATAATGTCAATTTGTAAAATAATCCCTTTACTTCGTTGGGCAATGGGCACAGCTAATGGCACTACCAACATTACTGAGTAAATACTTATTTCCAAACACGGAAGTGATAAGAACCATGACTGCAGGTGTACGACCTAAGTTACGAGTGTTCAGTGGGAGCGGGTTTGTTCTCTAACACCACAACAGTGAGGATAGTATCTAGATACCATCTAGAGAACCACTCTTCACAACGGCTCCTTTACGCTCAGTCGTACCAAGTCAACAACCACACTCTTATGTGAGTACTGACTTTTGGGAGGGTTTATTTTTCCGTTCTAGCCCCTCCCCTCCCCCCTCGGCCCCTCCCCCTCGCCCCTCGGCCCCCGGCCCCTCCCCTTGGCCCCTCCCCGCCCCCCCCGGCCCCCTCCCTTTCATATCATTAGTGATGTTTGGTTTTACTGGGTAGGAAGTACTAAGAAATGAATGGCCATAGACGGTTAAATTAAACAATTTTGAAACTTCTTTTTTTTCTAATGATAACAATGTTTCATTGATTGAAACGATATGGGGAGAATTATATCTTCATTGGTTAAGTTGAAAGATGGCACGAATACCAAAATTACCGACGACAATTATGAATCAAAGATCGCAAGATGGTCGTTCTACCTTAAGGTTAAACTTAACTACAGACAGCTCCTTCTGGAATCAGGCAGGAGGAATAAGTCACAGGACAAACAAGATGCCGGTCGCGGTATGGATACTGACAGATAACTTAGAGCAGCTGATACTCACCACTTGCTTCGCGTTATTGTCAAGTCTGTTCGTTAAAAAGTTATTTGGCCAGTGACCAGTGACAAGGCCAGTGACATTAGCCATTACCAATGACCATCTGTCTCTTCGACAACAACAATGATAGGTTTAAAAGAGGTCTAGGATGGCGGAGAAGTCTATGAAAAACGGAGCATAGAGTAACTGCAAATCGTGAGCTTTCCCCGATTCTTGTCTATGAAGATCCTGGTCGGCTCTCAGATCGTGAGCTATGGCCCCGTAAAATTATGACTAGTGATATGGGTATCATGTGATTGCGCTGAAAGCTGCGCTGAATTGGCCTTTAACCCTTATCATACTGGGGGTGGGTTGATTCGTCCATCCCTCCCGTTCAGTAACAAATAAATGTTACTTAATAAATTTCAATTTTATATTGACTTATATGACTTTTATCAGCATCATCTCCTCTATCAGCCATATTATTTTTATCAACAAGTTTCAATCGGCCGGAGAGCTATTAGCATAATTATGCCGAAATTGCTTCATTTTAGTGCAATTTTTGCTCTCCAGCCTATTAGTGATTTTGCTTCCTATATTGGAGCTGAACACGTGGTATACTGCGTCACATCACGTGATACAGGAGCTCTGGGACCAAATTGAGGTTCCTAGTGAACGGCATAGTGGGTCTAGCACTTCACCCTTTCATGCACGTCAATGGCTAATCCAATCAAGCTTACACTCAACTCAACACACTTGAGCCGACCGCTTGAACACTTATAGTTTACGAGAAACAATATGACAAATCTGAAAATTTGAATAAATGTTTCAAGAAATTGTTAAAATAATGTTAATTAGTAGAAGAACCAATGGCAACCTAAAGTTTATGTATCTTTTCGACCCTCTATTAAAGGTTTTATTGTTAGCCAGTAAAAATATCTCCAATTCGTCTGAATGTTTAACTTCAACTGCAAGTGGTGTTGTAAATTATTTGAACGGGTTACAACAACAATAACATCAATGTACAGATTAACCTGAAACGTCAAGGACACCAACGCTCGAATCGTTGAATTCATGGAAAAACTTATCCTGAACTTCTTATGAATAACAAGTACCTACACCTACATTAGCATAACTGACAAGGTTGAGATGTGTGCTTTCATTGTCCTTTCATTGGCCTATCTACTTTCGGGGAGAGGAGCTGCCCTTGACGATCTGCGGACTATTTACTCACTTTCTGACTGACTTTCCAGCATTTCCTGCGGTGATGTCTAGGAACAGATTCTTCTTTCTGTCGACGAAAATAACATTTGAAACTAAAGAGTTGCGACACGATAAACAGGGCATTGGAAAAAAGACTGGTTCACGGCAATTCGCGAGTTTTACGAAAAGTGCCAAGCTAATTTCGCCACGGCACTAATACCTGAACAATACCTCACAGTTGATGAATGGCTGTATCCGACTAGAAAGCGCATCAGTTGTCTCGGGTACATGAAGAGCAAACCAGCAAAGTATGGTATTCTCTTCAAAGCACTCAACTCGGTGATATACCCGTACACCTATCAAGCCCATTAGACCTTGCCCGTGCCCTCTTCATTCCTGCTATTAGGAACAGGTCCTTGCACGGCCTTAGCACCTGGACCCTTACCAACTGCTACTTAGAGACCGAAGACCCTAAGTTTCTGAGGAGTACGGATCATGATACAAGTCGTGACCCAAACACACCATTGCTTCCCTTGGTGAGTCCAGGTCTGCCTAGTCGGTGTGTTCAGTGTGTAAAGGACGCATCAGGACCTGGTTACAAGAAGAAGGTCTGCGGTTTGTCGAAGGTCAAAAGTCATTGTCAAAGTTGTGGACTTAGAATGTGCACGAAGGTTCATCTTATTTCATAATGTGACTCGTGTAAATGAACCATAAATTCTTTCGTACGAATACTCATATCCAAATGTTATATATTTTTTACACTGATTATAATCGAAAACTTGACTTTATTTTTAAATTTCGTTTGTTTGAGTCTTTCCTAAAATTTATTTACCTTGATAATGAAATTTGGAGTAGAGTCGCATAGTTCACAACTTTCAAATTCACACACATACACTCATGTTTGCGATTGACCAATCCCTGCAGCGTTCTGCAAAATTTAACTCAATTTATAAAACAAGCACTCCTTATACGGGCTGATTTGGGATGGGTTGATTCAACCCATCCCCAGTATTCTAGGAGTAAATCGGATAAACAGTCATTTCTTAGGGATGGGTTGATTCAACCCACCCCCAGTATTCTAGGAGTAAATCGAATCAACAATCGTTTCTTAGGGATGGGTTGATTCAACCCACCCCCAGTAACCTGAGGATTAATTAGATCAACAACCGCTCCTTATATGGAGATCATGGATCACTTTGAGGCCTGTATCATGTGATAAACTTGTGATATCCCACGTGATTTCTCAATTAACGCAGGAGACTATCTTGTGCACTTGTGCACTATCTGGCCCTTTAGAACATAATGAGTCTTGTAGAACTAAGTATAACTAGAGCATTCCACTTTTTGTGGTGGCTGAATACCGTCTAGAGTTTTAAATACTGTACAGACATGGGTTAAAAACAACGGTCTTAAACTTAATGTAGGAAAAACTAAATACATGATATTCACTAACAGATTACCAGAGGATATAAATATTAGTATAGAAGGACAGCGACTAGTGAAAAGTGAACATGAACGATTTTTAGGTGTCATTATTGACTCAAAACTTAGCTGGAGCCAGCACATTAAACAGTTAAAGACTAAAATATCCAGAAATGCAGGCGTAATGATGAAACTTAAAAGTTCCATTCCGAATAAAGCTCAAAAAATGCTATACAATAGTTTAATTCAATCTCACCTGTATTACTGCGCTACTGTTTGGGGTACTAAATCTTTAAATTCCATTCAGTCTTTATTCTCTGCTCAAAAGAAAGCTATTCGCGCCACTGATTCAGAATATCATAACTATTTTTACGACAAAGAAAAACGTAAACTACCATCTCACACAAAATCCATCTTCAACAAAATAGGAATTTTAGCTCTTCCTAATCTCATTGCTAAAAGCTGTCTAACTTTGATGCACAAGGTTTATATGGGAGTAGCACCATCGAGTATCTGTAGTATATTTGAAAAATCACCGCTTAGACAAACGGAAAGGAGAAATCCAAAGTATTTTGAAATTAAGTTCAACAGATTACGGATCACCGATTATAGCATCTCTAACGTAGGACCACGATTATATAACAACACGATAAACGAAATAAATAAAATCCTTCCCTTCAACGTACCTAAGTTACAAGATAAGTTTATTAATTCATACAAGGACAACATTGTACGTTACTTACAGGACAAACAAAAACTTGACCTAGAAAACCTTTCGTGGACGGACAAGAACTTTGTCCTTTACAACTTTTAAACAAAATATTAGCAAAATATAACAGCTGTAAGAATCCTAAACGTTAGTGCAGTCAAATAAATGAACTGCGATAATGCATTTGACAGTCAGTCACTGCAATTTATTCTGCAACTTATTTTTCAATTTTCACTGCCACACTTAGGCTTATCTTGCCTACACATTTTTTAAAAACGAAATTCCTTGCGCACCGCGTACTAAAATTACTTGGATTTCTACCGCTTTGATAAATGACTACAAGAAGATGGGGAGTTAATATTGTTGATTTATATAATATAGATTATTTATTCTTTAGTGTAGATTAACTTAATTTTTATATATTTTACCAAGTGTGAAGGATCAACCATACGTTATTGATATTTTTGAAATATTTAACGATAAATTGATATAATAATAAATGATTGTAATATTTTATTGAGGCACATGCCACCCCATTGCGGGTTTACTACTAGAACCAAAGTTATTAGGGATGGGTCCTTTCAACCCACCCCCAGTAATGAATGAGCTCCAAGCACCCCAGTATGATAAGGGTTAACACCACCCCGTACTGTCGTATACCCATCCTATGACATTAGGGCGGACCTTTCCCAAAGAATAGATGGCAAGTCAGAATAACAAGTACCAGCTATGTAGACATTAAAGCCGTTTCGTGCTTACACTGAACTAAATTGTTACAGCTCCATCTGGCATAAGACAGGGGGACTAAATCACATAATATACAGGATGCTGGTATAGATACTGAGAGAAAACATAAGATTTGCAGTAGATCGTTGACAAAGATTATAGTTCTGTAAAAGCAAGGAATAAGGATTGGTAAGACGGATAGTTCAACAAGTCCTAAACTTATGTCGAACTAGAGTACGGTACCTGGACTTTAGTTCGACACGTACAGAAGTTCAACAGAGGTGATTTCTATCGAACTTTAGTTGTCGAAGGAGAGTACGTGTCGAACTATAGTATGTGAATCATATGACCAGTGACCAGTGACCAGTGACCAGTGACCAGTGACCAGTGACCAGTGACCAGTGACCAGTGACCAGTGACCAGTGACCAGTGACCAGTGACCAGTGGGCAGTGACCACATTATCTCTCAACAGCAATGATAGGTTTAAAATACTTGAAGCTTTGAAGCCCAGGGCCAGAAGGAGTTGCAACAGAGATCTCCAAGTTTATAATATAATGGCCACACTGGGCACACCATTAGTTTAGAGTGGCCGCCAATCGTGAACTTTCCCAGATCGTTACCCGAGTTATCTTAATCTGAGAGCCAACCAGAATCCTCATATTAGGTAACCTACCTCATACGAAGATCTGGTTGGCTCTCAGATCGCGGCAATGAGCTGTGAGCTATTGCCCCGGAAAACCACCACCCCGTACTGCGTCCTCTGTGAGTGCCGTTGAGCTGTGATGTCAGGCCTAATGATACTCACAGAAGTTTCTTAACATGAGCTATGGACCAAGATGGTGTAAAGAGTAGTGAGCGCACCAGGAAACACAGCCTTTACTATCAACGTTAAACTATAACGATAATAAAATAAATGTGTGTGACCACGATTTTAGCCCTGCATACAATTTCCTCATTAAAATCCCCAAGAAATAATCCGCGTTCCCCCTTTTTAATGTTCAGGTCTCATGTCACTTCTTTACTGAATAATTGTTTACTTAGATCGAAATTATTATGATTTTCCTTATAAGTAATGGTATCAATACTAAGTTAGGCCATGGGGGGCCGGGGGGTTACACATCTATATAATATATTCCTACGAACAAGACAACTCGAAATAGTAAAAAAGTCACTCTAATAGCCAGGACTTATTCACTAACCTATTTTCTTGTGCTGAGTTCCAGTCCTTATATAAGGACTAGAACTCAGCACAAGAAAATATCCTTTTTAAAATTGAACATTTGACTCTTTACAATTGGTCCTCTAAAGTGCTTTATAACTTTTGTCGCCCCCAATATCTAGTCCACAATCCTCCAGGGCTGAATCCTCAGACTGGACTCAAGACAAAGTAAAGAGCCCAGACAAAGTAAAGAGTCCGTCACTGAGGCTGCTCCAAACTCTATCATGCCCTTCTCCTGGCCTCGCAACGATCTAGATCAGGTCAGTTATTTATATTTGGTTTTTTTGCTTAAACTTTTCAAAATGATTGACTATTCCCGTTTTTTGGTACTGGTATAATCTTAGTTACCAGGGTTACCACTAGTTACCACTAGTCAACCACTAGTTACCACTGGCACTAGTTATCACTAGTGGGGTAGAGAGTCAGAGTATCAAAAAGGGTAGAGCAGAGTAGGCAGACACCAGTCGAACTTGCTTAGGACTATTAAATTTGATTAAGGTAGTAGAACATTCCATTTGTAAATACAGACGATTTGTACAATTTAAGACTTTTAGCCTCTGATAGAGCGTGATGGAGGAAATTGTTATAGCTTGTGTATCAGTATTTCTTTTTTTGTTGCTACTTATCAGATCTTTAAGATGTTCATTTATGTTCTATTTTTGATTTGAATAAAGTTATATAATAAAAATATCACTAGTTAGTAGTTACCACTAGTTACCACTATCTATTTTAGATAAATATTGATATTTGTGAGCTTGGGCCCAAACTCGCCTATACCAGGGGGATTAAGGCCAGAGGGGGGGGGGGGGGGGTAAGGGGTCAAAAACATCGACCAAAATATTATTTTCTAAATCAATATAATTTTTTCCCTACTCTTGCCGAAGGCAAAAAGATCGTAAGATGATCAAACAATATGACTATGAGTCCTGAACGCACGTATATTTCAGAATCGGGCTGTTTGAAAATGTATCCATTTTTACTGAGAGGCTTATTCCTTTTGCATTTATCGGTTCCGTAATCCGTTCATGAATTGATAAACATAGTATTTTCTGTATTAATCAGTGTTTTTAAAGTCAATAAAAATCGGTCAATAAGTATACAGTATTTTTTACCTCATGGAAAAATACGTCAAAATATGATTTTGAAGTCTAAGGTCTTTATTTCAGGCGCAGTGCGCACTACCTTTAACCATTTACATTTTACATCAAACTCCTAGAGTGTAAAATTTCGTACACAAATTTTAAATTTAAATTTTAGAGCCATTTTAAATCCAAGATTAGAAATCGGCATTTTCATCTAGCTCCAACTGGACACTGAAACAATTTCAAGTCTAACGCGATTTTGTCGCAGAATTATGAGCTTCCGTGCTGTGACTTGATTATTTCGGCGAGTTTTCCATTAAGCAGATGGTTAATAGTTAATAGTGCTATGTTTACAGTATGTACTGAAGGGGGTATCCTAGGAAGTTTTCTGAACTTTTAACCTAGGTACCTCTCCTCATTTAACCGGAACCCTCAATCACGTTTCCTATCATTCGGCTGAGTCGACCGAG
Source organism: Bolinopsis microptera (assembly GCF_026151205.1). NCBI lineage: Eukaryota > Metazoa > Ctenophora > Tentaculata > Lobata > Bolinopsidae > Bolinopsis > Bolinopsis microptera. The sequence goes on from NC_087076.1 coordinate 6,099,226, forward strand.
GAGATCGCAATGTATAAAAAAGGACACATATTTAGTGATATTTAGACCGGAACAGCGGAACAGTAATATCAAATGTAAGTTCACTGTTCAGCATACAATTACATACAGCTAATATACAGTTACAAATTTCACATAAATCTACCCATACTGTTGATTATGTAATACTAATATTAATAATGAATAAAAACCTTAAACTTTCAAAACTCGTGAAATGGTTTCAGAAAAGCGTAAAATATAACCTGTTAACAAGTGATCTCAAAATACGTATATTTGATGCTTATAATAGTTATTGGGTTATTAATTATCAATAAATATTCTACAATCTACATATCACACAATATTTCTACATATCACACAATATCTCTACATATCACACAATATCTCTTACTCTACATATCACACAATATCTCTTGATTACAAATTTTAAATTTAAATGCTAGAGCAAACAAGCAATAGCCACGGTATCTACACATAGGCGGCATGTAAGTGCAGTAATATTAGTAAATAGTGCGATTCCGCACCTGGAATCGCAACCTTTTATGTGTGGCTAATTTCGAGAGAAAAAAAAACAGCAATCAAGCTGAAAAATTCGCAAAATTATCATCTTTATTGAAACTACTCTAAACGGGAAATCATAATTTAATCTTAATCCGTTTACTTGATCTCCGTTTCTGTTTTCCTCCCTCAGGAGAAATAGCTCTCTTACTGACTGATCCACCTTCCTGAGATGATATCTCTTCATCCTTGCCAGGTGACATCTTCTTTTCCCTTCCACCCCTTACTTTATAGTTAGCTGTCTTGTTAGAGCCGCTAGGTTTACTAGATGAAGCTTGATTACTGCTAACATTGGTTGAGGTGGTAGGGGAGATTGGGTCGGGTTTGTGACGTTGAGTGTCGTATATCTTCAACCTCAGATCACGTTCTCCTTCCCACCGGATCAGATCGTTTGTGTTTAGTAACAGGCTGGGGGGGGGGGTGTTACACTTTGTGTGGGTGTGTCAATTTCGGGTCTTATTAGTGATACTGGTATTATATTGAAACCCGGTCTAACAGTTTCTGACAAGTAAATTACAAAGGTTAGTTTTATAAGTTTTAGTTTTATAAGGATAAAATGCGGTACTTTTTTGTTTTTTAATATCTACCTCATCACGCACTTCATCAGAACATCACAGTCTATATAAACCCTGGATCCTGTTCTGGCACCCTCACCATTCTTTCGGTCGCAAATAGAGTCGAACTCAGTCTTCTGACGGTTACAAATCAGCAGACCTGCTCCTTTGTTCCGTGTCACCAAACTATTTGCTGGAGTTACCTGGAGAACAGGGTTAGGGTACTGCATAGCATCTACATCAGCTTACAGTATATCTACATCAGCTTACAGTACATCTACATCAGCTTACCCGTCAAATAATCCCATAACCCTCTCCTTACTGGGCCAATTATAACCCTCTCCCCTCTCAACGTCAATTGAAGTATTAGTCCATCATCCCCTCCCCCAAATATTAATAATAACCGCACAACAAACTTACTCCCCCAAATATTAATAATAACCGCACAACAAACTTACTCCCCCAAATATTAATAATAACCGCACAACAAACTTACTCCCCCAAATATTAATAATAACCGCACAACAAACTTACTCCTCCAAATATTAATAATAATCGCACAACAAACTTACTCCCCCAAATATTAATAATAACCGCACAACAAACTTACTCCTCCAAATATTAATAATAATCGCACAACAAACTTACTCCCCCAAATATTAATAATAACCGCACAACAAACTTACTCCCCCAAATATTAATAATAACCGCACAACAAACTTACTCCCCCAAATATTAATAATAACCGCACAACAAACTTACTCCTCCAAATATTAATAATAACCGCACAACAAACTTACTCCCCCAAATACTAATAATAATCGCACAACAAACTTACTCCCCCAAATATTAATAATAACCGCACAACAAACCTACTCCTCCAAATATTAATAATAATCGCACAACAAACTTACTCCCCCAAATATTAATAATAACCGCACAACAAACTTACTCCCCCAAATATTAATAATAATCGCACAACAAACTTACTCCCCCAAATATTAATAATAATCGCACAACAAACTTACTCCCCCAAATATTAATAATAACCGCACAACAAACTTACTCCCCTAAATATTAATAATAACCGCACAACAAACTTACGGCCATAGTGGTCCCAAGAGAGATGACGAGATCAGCTTTGCCAGCATGTTCCTCTGCCCTGTCCATGATATCCTGCTCCAAGTTGTCTCCGAAGTTAATAATGGTGTCTAGAAGGTATCCCTTACACTTAGCACATCTTCTACTAGTTCGGTGGCAGAGTCCACAACTTTTACACCTGTTCATTTTACGAACGGAGATTAATATAATTTTATTTGTACAATAACAGACATATACTGATAGAAGTCCCCTGACAGGGTATAACCGATTTTATGCAGGACCCTCATTTTATTTGGATTTTTGGCCCTGCCTGAAAATGTATCTTTACATTTTCTTTTAAAAAAATACAAGACCGAGACTATTCATGTGTATGGAACAGTCCGGTAACCTGTAATTGTTTCATACCAGGCACAATTTTGTGAGGGTCCCAAAGGCTAGGTGATTTGCAAAAATATTTTTGACAGTCTCAGGATTCCAATATAACAGGAATGTTCACAACAGTTACCTGACAGCATATTTAGGAAGTTTGATATCGCTCTTCCCGTAATCCTCCATATCGTCAAAATACTGTCCAGCTACGTCATCAAGCGTGTAAAAGTCACGTGCATACCTCGTGCCACACTTTTCACAGTACTCTTCGAACACGTTTCCGTGTAGCTCCGATATACTTCCCTGCAAATAAAGGACTTGCGAATACTGAATATACATTGATCCAAGTATAGTATCCACTATCCACCTCGCTGAACTTCGAAGAGTTGTAACATAACTAGTTATTTATTCAAATCTTTTCATCTTATGACAATTCTTTTTCTGCCTGTTTTTTATTCAGAATCTAACTTAACACAGGAAGAAATTCTAATCGCTCCTAGCTAGTTTTGCTACACACACATACAGTGTGCAGTGTGGTGTCATGTGTCGCCTTTTTCTCGCGCGCGCGTTCGTTTGGACACACTGAACAATTTAGCAAAGGTTTCAGAATGCTAAATTAACATTGCGCGCTACAAATAAAGATTGAGAATATGGAAATATGTGACTGAATTGCCAGATAAGAAGTTACCATGAATCTTGTAGCCAAAGTTGAAAGTTGTAGTCATTTCAGCGCGCTAGACGTACGTAACAATATTTATCAGTCAATATTATTTTAGTCTGGATTTGACCTTGATTTTAGCTATTTTGGGATGGGCGTGGCCCTTGGGACTGGGGAGCTTGGCCGGAGTGGGTCAAGAGGTCGTTTTTTCTGTCGAGGCTAGTGACATGTACTCCTTATTTAACCACCAAAACCAAATGTTGACCCTACCCGGCAACATTTAAAATAGGTACAGGGGTGAAAAATGGCTACAAAAATCAAGGAAACGTGCTCTCAATTGCAATAGATATTTACAAGCTCACTTCGAATAGATCGTTAAAATGAGTCGATCGCGATATTATATCATACAATCTACAATCTCTATCTCACATTATAAAGATATTCAATAACGACAGGTTACTTAACAAAGCTTCTTACTGTTGGTACTCCGCTCAGTTTGTGGAGTCCATCTCCGTTTTGGCTGATGATATACTTGACGAAGCCCTAGAAATTAATATTAATCACGTCTACTACTGAGCTACAGAAAAATTTGTGATAATTTCAAAAATTTGTAGAAAATATAAATCAAAAGCATGAACAAGGTGACGCAAATCTTTACATTAATTATTACATTAATATTCACTAAGAACCTGATCAAGAAGGATTTTCAGGGCCTCGTGAGTGTAAGTAGGTCGGAGGGTCTCGTAGTCCACACCAACATCAGGTATTGCGGGATCTTCCTTCTTTGTTAACGACACTGTAAACCAGTTTGTTATTGGAAATTTAAATAACTTTAACAGTTTATAAACTTCTGTTGTCTTAGTTGTAACTTAGTATAATTAAGTTAGTAGGTAACTGTATTATATATCATAAGTTACGTTGAATTTTATAACTTATAGTTCTGCTCAGATATGTTTGGGTCAGTAACTCTGATAAAAACTGAGAAGAAGTGCTGACTTCAGTTATTGCATGTTAAGGCTGTTGTTTTGTGGTAAATGTGTAATGATAATGAGTGACTTGCGTATAAACTATTAACAAATATACTGCAAAGCAGAAAAGATTCCAGAAACTGAACAATCTGTTTAAAAACCACCACGATGTTTATTAATTTGGTCTTAATATTATGTTCCGACAGCTTTAGTCGGTGGTCCAGTTTTGCAGCCCCCTCCAGACTCCAGATCTATAGAATCATCCTATTATAAGAGTTGGGATCACGTGACTATGTTAAAACTCACGCACTCTCGCGATACCCATCCTATATAGCGACTATAATCGATCATTTTCTGATACCTGATAGTCGATCAGGTGTTGTGCTGTCACCTTCTTTCGCAAAAATCTACCATTTCTCGACAGGTTATCGGCTATTTGTACAGCCAGAATTGATACCTTGATATAGAGCTTATAGTTATAAATTGATAAGTATATTTAGAACTTATAAACATTTATGGGGTCGTACATATATAACGTAATCACTGAAGGGGGAGGGGGTTTCTTAGTGATTAAGCTAGTGTAATTTTGACACAATAGCTATGCATAAAACTGATCACGGAGGGGGGAGGGGTTAAAAATTGGCCAAAAAGTGACTACATATATATGAACGGTCCCTTATGAACTATTTATTTAACATTAGTACTTGCAGCTGGCACATGATGGGACAATCCACCCATTGGACCATTCAAAAAGATTGTACTTCAAAAGTTCGAACTATTTACAAATCGGTATTGATGTCAGAAAAAGCTGAAAATCTCGGAAGCGATGCAACAGCTGCATGACTTTAGAATTGCTGTGCTCTATTCGCGATAGTTTTTCTTTTAACTCTGTTTTTTTTTTTCAAACTCAAATTCCGTGACGACTGACGATCACCAATGTTTCGTGAACGAAATTCGAGGAAATATATCAAGCAACCTCTTTCATGCACTTACCAAAAACAACACCTGCAGCTCACTATATCCCACATTGTCCCCCCCCCTCCCACAATGTCCCCCCCACAATGTCCCCCCCTCCTAAATGAACCTTGTCAAACTTCCTCAGACTCCCGGTTTAGTATAACACAGATCTCATTGGCTAGCTGTTTTGAATTAGCAGACCTGTTACCCGCACTAACTATTTCTCTCTCTAAACGTAACTTGTTAAGCCTCACAGGTGGGGATTCCTCTCTCAACATCACCTGTATTGCACAATATGTGGGCCATCAGCAGCTGCAACGGTTTTCAACTCCTAATTATTGTTTGAAATATTTTCTTCACTGGTTCCCATTTTCTAACAGCTCATAAAATTTAAAGCAGTCACAATGTCCCCCCCCCACAATGCCCCCCCACAATGTCCCCCCGCCCCCCCCTCCCCCCCCCCCCCCCCACAATGTCCCCCCCCCCCCCACAATGTCCCCCCCCCCACAATGCCCCCCCCCCCATAATGTCCCCCCCACAATGCCCCCCCCCCCCCCCACAATGTCCCCCCCACCACAATGCCCCCCCACAATGTCCCCCCCACAATGTCCCCCCTCCTAAATGAACCTTGTCAAACTTCCTCAGACTCCCGGTTTAGTATAACACAGATCTCATTGGCTAGCTGTTTTGAATTAGCAGACCTGTTACCCGCACTAACTATTTCTCTCTCTAAACGTAACTTGTTAAGCCTCACAGGTGGGGATACTTCTCTCAAGATCACCTGTATTGCACAATATGTGGGCCATCAGCAGCTGCAACGGTTTTCAACTCCTAATTATTGTTTGAAATATTTTCTTCACTGGTTCCCATTTTCTAACAGCTCATAAAATTTAAAGCAGTCATTATCTCGTTTTAATTTTGCATGATTGAGAACGTAGGGTGCTTTTATTTGAAACATAATATAATAAATAGCAAAGTTAAGTTAAAGGAACCCTCCCCCTATAGAATGACAGAGGTGTACAACACAACAGCAGACCACACCATAGGAATAGCACTGTGCATCGTCTCCGTCCTGGGCACCACCCTCAACACTCTCAGCTTCCTCTACTTCTCCAGTCTCCACACTCGCAACACCACTGCTCAGTTCTTTAGAACTCTCTACATGGTCATCACCTGCAACGACTTCCTCATCTGCGCCGCACTCTTCCCCAACATAGACGCAGCATTTGCAGAGGAGCGCGCTGGCTTACTCTCCAAACACCCCCGGTTCTGTAGCACCTGGGTGATGGTTATGTGGGTCCTTCCTCAGATGTCCATATTCCTAGTTGGTCTGCTTAGTGTCTCCAGACTTGTTGTTCTCAAGTACCCCACCAAACAGTTTAACCCCCGACTCGCCTGTTTACTGCCTGCACTCTGCATGGTTGTTATCTTATCAGTTTCAGGCAGTTTGAGGGTGTCCGGGATAATGTTCCCGAACTATTTCCTAGAATGGCTCTGCTGTGTCCCGTCTTGTTTCCCCGCTACAAGCAACGACTCTGACATTGTGACACCAGGACAAGTCTGGAAAGGTATTATCATTGCTATCCCTTACAACGTGATCCCCGGTCTCTCCATCCTCCCTATCAGTGTTTCCTTCATCCTCTCCCTCATGTCTCTCAAGAGATCCACTGTGGTGTCCGCCAGCATCAACAGCTCTTCTAAGCGGCAGCGTGAAGCAGCCGTAACTGTCATCATTGTCACCTCACTCTATATCCTGTTCAACATTCCATACGCTGCATTCCTCACCTTCATCCTCAGTGGACTCTCAGAACCGCTCCCTCCTGATACCAATATTGGAGACTTCGTCAAGGACAGGATCACTCAGTCAACGGGGAGGACGTTTGTGGATAAATACCTGGCAGTGATAGTTTACATCGTGAACCCCAGCGTGAACAGTCTGGTGAACCCTTTGATCTACTTTTGGAGGATAAAGAGTTTCCACTCGAGTGTAATGTCATTACACGTGTGTAGGACTGTACGGAAGGTGCAACCCCACCAAACCCACAACACTGACACTAGAGACACTGTAGTTTAGTTGGTGTTTAAATATTTTATTGTAGATTATTATAATAGTGACCTAAATTATTAATCTGTAAATTGTTATAACATTTGCCATTCAGGCATTTATTAAGGAGTAATTGTGAACGATTTCAATTGTAATTAATTGAATAACAAGTGGAGGCTGGACCATGCTAACTCTACACATTAGCAGCAACATCTGCAGCAACATCTGCAGTCTGTACTCTGTAACACATTCTTCTACGGTGCTGAATACAGGCTATGAGGACCAAGGGGGGGGGGGGGGGGCGTTCTGGTCGTCCCAGTTGGGCGGTCCCAGCTTAATCCCGGTCCAGACCAAAAAATTGGTCCCGGTCGAGCCTTGGTAATATTACGATAGATAATATATCCGAGAGACCACATTTGAATCGTTCAATAGTTTGATCCAGCAATTTACTACGCTACAATTAATGGCAAATTATGCTAATCGTAACTAATTGCATCCAATATACCATACATACCATTCAATTTCATAACATTTGCGGTCATATGATCTGGTAACACGAACACCCAAAACCAATTGGTCAGTCAACTATAGATGGTATATGACATATTGATGTGCTCGAAGTTTGATTTGGGGTACACTCGACTTAGGGCGGCTTCAGCGTCCGAACAGAAATAGTCTTCTTCCAAATCTGCCTATCCAGCATGAGTTTGTTAATCTCTTTGCTGTCGTCAAGCCCCGTGTCCTTCCGAAGGATGTCAATGTATGTGAGATGTGGTCTTCCCCTTCGACGATGTCCTTGAAGGGGTTCCCAGAAGAGAAGTTGATGACCTAATAGTTCTTCATGTCTCGCTAAATGACCTGCGAGTCTCATCCTCCGTGCAGCTATCTTATCAGATGCTCTGATGAGGTGTCCATACACCTTGGCGTTAGTCTGCCGCTCTTTCCAGTCAATGTTCAGTGCCATCCTCAGCATTCTCGTATAACATCCATCAATACGTTTTGCGAGGGTCTGGCTGACAGTCCATGTTTCAGAGCCATATAGAAGGATGGACTCGACTGTAGCCAGGAACAGTCGTATCTTGAGATCTCTACGCATATCCGACTTCCATACAAGCTTCATCTGGTGACACGCTCCCCATGCCTTAGCTTTCCTCACTTCGAAGTCCTTCTCCGAACTCTTCATTCTACTACCCAAATATACGAAGTCATCGACTTTCTCAATGTTCTTCCCACTCCCAGCAACCAGAGTCGGGTTATCATCATCTCTTATGTTGATTCCCATGTACTTAGTTTTCCCCTCGTTGAGGTGGAGTCCAACTGAGTTGGCCGCCAGTTCCAGACTCCTGAGGAAATCTTGTGCCTCCGCAACAATATCTGTTATAAGAGCAAGGTCGTCAGCAAAGTCCGCATCAGTGACCTTGACTGCCGGATAGCGACGGCTTCTTCTAGGGTGTAGAGTAAACCCAAAGTCCCTTCCCTCTAGGGACACCCTCATAATGTAGTCAATTACGATTATGAATAGGTAGGGCGCCAAAGTGTCTCCCTGCATCACTCCTGCTAGAATGAAGAATGCTTCACTCAGACCATCCTCGGTAATCACACGAGCAAATGTATCTGCATACATTCTTTGTATCAAGCCTACAATCTCCTTGGGAATTCCATATGCCAGGAGGATCTTCATGAGGAGTCCACGGTGCACGCTGTCGAATGCCTTCTTGAAATCAATGAAGAGCATTACCGCGGTCAGATCTTTATCCCGGGCTCCCTCAAATACCCTTCTTAGGCCAAGAATATGACTAGTTGTTGACCTACTCTCTCTGAATCCGTTCTGATTGATCCTTAAGATGTCTTCCATGGCAGGTTTGATCCTGTTCAGTATCATCTTATTGAGAGTCTTACTCACTATAGATGTCAGTGCAATACCTCTATAGTTATCTACTTTGGGGTACAGTACTTGAGTATCTGGCAGCACACTGCACTGTAGGAGAGTGCTGACAATTATAAACAGGAAGTTAGAGCAAGCTTAACAGTTCAGCCCCTATTAACCAACAATGCATCTCTCATTACTAGTAATGGGTGCTCTCATGTACTGTCCCGAAAGTGTGTGTATGTGTGTGTGTGTGGATCTGTACAATGATGTGATACTGATAGAGCACAAGATAGATACACATAGTATTATAAGGGGGGGGGGGGGGCTCTGGATACAGGCGTTAACATGTAGTTTGCCACTTACCAGTGCAATGTAATGTACTTGGTATCATGTACTAGGTATTAGGTATCATGCATAAAACACACTAAATTATTATAAAGAAACATATCACTGAAATAAGTTTCAACCCAAATAAGCAGACAGAAGCAGTTTGTACGAATAAATACAAAATTACTACAAAATAAAGATTTAAAGTTTCCAAAACAATACCAACGAAAATGAATTGAAAACCAACTCACAGTCGCTGATGAAGTCGTTGAGATCATTACTGGTCCACTTGCCAGCCTTGCCCCGGAAATCACCAATACCCGCTGCTGTAGATATCCCAGCTCCAGTGAACACGATGCAGTGACGCGCACTCTTTATTAACCGAGCTATCCTGATCGCTTCCCATCCCACTACCACCTGCCATATTGTATGAGTCACGTGTTTCACAGGTCAGGTTATGATGTCATAACACGTGAAATGACGTCATAACACGTCATACCACCTGCCATATTGTATGAGTCACGTGTTTCACATGTTTTACCTGGTTACCTGGTTAGTTACCTGGTTAGTGGTTACCTGGTTAGTTACCTGGTTACCTGGTTAGTTACCTGGTTAGTTACCTGGTTATCTGGTTAGTTACCTGGTTACCTGGTTACCTGGTTACCTGGTTACCTGGTTAGTTACCTGGTTAGTTACCTGGTTACCTGGTTAGTTACCTGGTTACTTGGTTAGTTACCTGGTTACTTGGTTAGTTACCTGGTTACCTGGTTAGTTACCTGGTTAGTTACCTGGTTACCTGGTTACCTGGTTAGTTACCTGGTTACCTGGTTACCTGGTTACCTGGTTACCTGGTTACCCGGTTACCTGGTTACCTGGTTACCTGGTTACCTGGTTACCTGGTTACCTGGTTAGTTACCAGGTTACCTGATAACCTGGTTAGTTACCTGGTTACCTGGTTAGTTACCTGGTTAGTTACCTGGTTAGTTACCTGGTTACCTGGTTACCTGGTTAGTTACCTGGTTACCTGGTTAGTTACCTGGTTACTTGGTTAGTTACCTGGTTACCTGGTTAGTTACCTGGTTACCTGGTTACCTGGTTACCTGGTTACCTGGTTACCTGGTTAGTTACCTGGTTACCTGGTTACCTGGTTACCTGGTTACCTGGTTACCTGGTTACCTGGTTACCTGGTTACCTGGTTACCTGGTTACCTGGTTACCTGGTTAGTTACCAGGTTACCTGATAACCTGGTTAGTTACCTGGTTACCTGGTTAGTTACCTGGTTAGTTACCTGGTTAGTTACCTGGTTACCTGGTTACCTGGTTAGTTACCTGGTTACCTGGTTAGTTACCTGGTTACTTGGTTAGTTACCTGGTTACCTGGTTAGTTACCTGGTTACCACCTGCCATATTGTATGAGTCACGTGTTTCACAGGTTTTAGATGTTGGGTCAGCAGATAAGATTATAAACCTCAGGAAAGAGATTGATTTTACAGTTTCAAATATGTCTGGCATGGTACTTGCATAAGAAAATTTTTCCGTGTAGATGAAATATATCATAAATTAATAATATATAATATACACATACAAATTATTAAAATGTTCCAATCGAATTTCTTGCTGAAAGCTGAATGCTTAGATTTTATCACATACTAAATATAATGATAAAGTTTACAAATAGGATTAGAAGACAGAGTAGTATATATATATAATGTAATATTGCACATTTGATAACTAACCATTGGGTCGTAAAATTCAGCAGCACCAGAGACTTCTTTAAGAATACTGCGCTCAACACTTTCGAACTTAGGTTGTTCAGTTACAGCCTTGTCTGCTGAATTAGATGTCTTGGAATTCCTGGAAGTCCTGACATACCGTCGCCCTCCACGCTGCTTTATTGACTGTAAAAAGTTTTTATTTTATATATTTCGACTTAATGCTATTTAATTTCCTCTGTAACACAAAGACAATAAATAGAGACGAAATGACTCATTGATATAATCAAAATAAAGTTTTGTAGATACAGTGGGGTTCAATGATGTTAAATTCAAAGATTTCGCTTAAGATACACATAATGCCAAAATTATTTGCTTAAGAAAGATATTATGATTATTAAAAACTCACACCAAGAACGTTTTTCCAGCAGCTGCTGTGAAGCTTAGCAACACCATGACCATCGTAGCTCAGAACAAACTTCCCAGAGTTGATAGTAGTTGGGATTGCTATCTCCACTCGCTGCTTCTCTCCAGTGATCGGCTGACCACAAAAACTACATGTACCAAATACCTGGTCAGTGCCATACAGTTTATTATAAATACGTATAAGTACTGCAATAGCTCTTTATATTAGTACTAAAGAATTAAGAAATAGAAAATAAACATTTGAGAAATTTTACTTGTTTTGGGAAGAATGAGAAACAAACTGGCGAGTTTATCTTGTCAAACCTTTGTTTTTGTTTTTGCGGCAGTAGATCTTAACTTTTTTTCCATCAGAGTGAGACAAATCCCGTTTTCAGTCTCACTGCTTGACCCTCCACTGTCATAATTCTTGGGCATACCACCACGAAATGGTGAAGAGGCCATCCTATCGGTAAGTTGTAATGTTTTACTGCTAACTGTCATAGGTTCAGCCTTACTATGAGGGCTGCAGTTCCATAAGATTATATCTCCACCAAAAGCACAATTTGATATGTATAAAATATTTCTCAACACGTTGACAAAAGCTACTCGAGCTAATGGGGACGCATTGTGAAAGCCACCGTAAGGAATGCTTACTGTCGACGACGACCAATCAAAAGACTTTGTAGACATGTGTGATGATGTGATCTTATAACTTTTACTTTACACTAAAAGGGGGGAGACCCGAGAAAGACAGGGAATAACTGGTATTAATTTGTATTCTGTTCCCAGATTAATTCAAGCTCCAGATCTCAAACACGTCATATAACGCCATGTTGGCTAGATTATAACATAAAATTAGTCAGCTAAAACTGAGAAAAGACAATTTTTTGAGAAAAGACAATGATGGTTACAATCATGGCCTGGTACTATAAACTATAAAACAGCTACTGGTTGAGGTATTGTACCTTTAAATATGACCACCAGCTATTATATCATGTAACCATAGCTCTGAAATAAATAAATTGCTTTACATAGATACATCTGGCCTGATCTTATAACATTGTGGTCCCCAGGGGTTTGTTAAAGCACTTACAGGCAACTGAGTACTTTTACAAGCCACAATAAAATTGGCCCTGCCAGTACCAAATCCTGCGCCGTTTGTCTCGGCCTCGAGTGGCGAGTGCTTGCCCATCGAAAAGGCAATTGAAACACTAATTATATATTGGCATTCTACAGTCTCCAAAACGAAGTACGAATGACGAAGGTAAAATAACTTTGAGCTTTGTTTTGGCGACTGATTCATCGATGGGCTGGTAGGTATTTGTTGTTTAGCAGTGTTGAAGATTGAAGCAATTATAAAATTTATATCTATCATATATACTAGTGTAAACATTTGATTCACGATGTCAATCCTTCGCAGCTCGGTGAGGCACAGTGGTGCATCTCGCCGATCTACCGTGGTTGAAAGAAGAATTATTTGATGCGCGGCGCGACCCAGTAGTGCATCGCGCTTTGCTCTAACCAGAGCCCTCTCGCTTGCAGTAGCGCGCTTGTGAAACAAGCGCGTCACGCAGTACGCGTAGACACATGGCTATGTGAACATCGCGCTACAATGTAAACATATATAATTAATTATGCAAACAAATAGTAACTCGTTAGATGTGATTATAAAACACATGTTTACGTCAATTATCACTATAGTAGAGGCTCTTACGGGCATTGTCTGCTCGATACGCTAGGGACCCCAGATACACCTTACTAGACGTATTTTTGACCGTAGAATCGATTGAAAGTGGTTTTAAAATGATTGGACTGATTGTTCTGGGGTAAAATTGCAAAAAACCGATTTTTGGGCCAAAAATAGGCCAAAAAACCATGTTTTTTGATATTTTGAGCAAGTTAATTTTGTTGGTATGTCGGCAAAACTTGCATGAAGATAGCTAAAAGACAGCCGCACAAGATTATGTAAAAATAAAACAAATCCCTCTATTTGTTCTGAGGTAAAAATCCAAAAAAGTGGTAAAAATTTTGACTTTTTTGCGCGCAATTTATTTTTGGTACCTATATGCTATATTTTGGAAATTTTTAGTTATATATCTTGTAATAACAACTAATTTAAATATATTAAATATAATGTTGACCCAAAAATTCATTTTTAATGGAACCAAAATTGTAGGTGCGCCGCGCATATTTTCGAAAATTTACACCGTGATATGAAAATCGAGCGCTAAAGCAAATACTGTCATATTGTCACAAGAATACCTAGGTCGTTTTTCAGTATTATTGTCGCATTTCGAAACTCCTTTTCACCCTATTTGGTTATCTTTTTGATGTGTAATTTGATTACTAACTATGTTTTCATGTATTCTATTTGATGTGGAGTACCCATTCATACTATTTCCTATCGTTTTTATCATATGCTTTTTCCTCTAGAGTCGGCTCTATTTGTGACATACCTCTTATCTTCTACATAGTTTATCGTGGTTTGTTGATACTGAATTGGTTTAATTGATACTATACGATTACTTTGTTAGAAATGTATAGTAAGATGTGACGGAATAAGAGAAACTAAAATATTTAAATGGGTTGTGGCCATTTCAAAATATTCGATGAGGTTATATTTTTTAAATTGAAGGTCTTTCACCAAATATGACTTGAATAGTTTTTCGACAAAGTTTTTAGAAGAGCTTTAATGATTTCAAAGAATTAGCAAATTGATTGTACATCTTAGAAGCTACTACAGAGAGGCTACCTACACCAAACTTAAATCCGAACATATCTTGCAGATAAGTTGGAGCCAATCCTAGTATGGATTTGTGAGATTTTGTAGTGAGATTTTGAATTCAATCCTCTTCTCTATATCCATTATCCAACCAGTAAAGATTGATCAGTTCATCCTCAAGATGGTAATGTTTATATTGCCTATCAACAGCTTTGGCTACGGCATTTTGTAGTAACTGGACCTGATAGGATACAAGGATACAAGGATACAAGGATACATTTATTGAGTTCCAAAAGTGGTAATCCTGAAATAAACATTGACATCATTGGCAAGTAATGGCCTCAAAAATTATGGTCCCTTCAAGATCAAAATCAATAATAATGTTTAAATTTAGATAAGTAGAAATAATAATTTTAGCCAGTCTCGCCTCTAGTTATACTCTCTACAAGCTGACTATCTTATTGTTCCTAATACTATGAAACTTGTCAGGCTCTGTAGTTCGTTTCAGTCTCAGTTCTTCTACAAGCTTTTTATAAGCTTTTCGTTCCGTGGCAGTCCTATCAGGGCAGATGTAAACTGAGCTGTTCCCCTCCTTTGAGCGTAGTGTACTGGTGTTTCTGATCACTGGTGTTGCATGGTCAGAACTGCTCAATGTGAACTTTACTGGTCTGGATACATTTTCTTTCGGAGCTCCAATACAGCAGCAGTCCCTGACTAAAGGCTTCTCACTAATTTCATTCAGAACCTCCTCAACATTACTCAGCAGTTGCTCGTTCTCTGATTCTGATAGACCCTAAATGATTACGTTCTTGCTTCACTCAATCTGGTTTTCTACTTTTTTAACTGCAGCGTGGATCTTCTTCGGGGCGAAAGCAGCATTGATGCTTTTTCTAACGACTGAAGAGTAGCTTTTCATCTCCGTTTGCACGGTATTCTGCATTGATTTGAGCTGTTTGTTGCTTTTTTCAATAGCCTTATTCTGAAGATCGATGATAATACTCTGATCTGAAATCTTCTCACTTTTCAACTTGTCAATTTCTTCTGCAAGAGGTATCGCCTTCCTTAGCCAGGTGATACTGAACTGGTCCAATATACAACAAACAGTTTCCAAGCATTCGCATGGTTTCTCTTTCGTTACTGATCTCTTGTTCATCAAATTGCAAGATTGAATTTCCTCGTACATTTTCTTGTTGATTTCACTACAAATCTCATCTAAAACACTCCCTGGCTTTTAATAGTAGGCACAAACATTACTAATGTTTTATGAGCGATTTCCACACCATCTCATTGAGCAATACTATATTAGACCGAAAGACTTTAATTTGAGTTTTAGAATTATTTATATTAGTTTTAGAATCATGTACATTAGCTGCAGATAGTATTTAAACGGGTGGGCAACAATTAACCCCCCGACAATTGACCCCCCGACAATTTTCCCCCGACAATTGACCCCCCAACAATTATCCCCCCGACAATTGACCCCCGACAATTAGCCCCCCCGACAATATAATTTAATGCAATTAACCCTAACCCTAACCCTTATCCTAACCCTAACCCTAACCCTAACCCTAACCCTAACCCTAACCCTAACCCTAACCCTAACCCTAACCCTAACCCTAACCCTAACCCTAACCCTAACCCTAACCCTAACCCTAACCCTAACCCTATCCCTAACCCTAACCCTAACCCTTTACTGACCCTGACCCTGACCCTGACCCTGACCCTGACCCTGACCCTGACCCTGACCCTGACCCTGACCCTGACCCTGACCCTGACCCTGACCCTGACCCTGACCCTGACCCTGACCCTGACCCTGACCCTGACCCTGACCCTGACCCTGACCCTGACCCTGACCCTGACCCTGACCCTGAGGCCTGACCCTGACCCTGACCCTGACCCTGACCCTGACCCTGACCCTGACCCTGACCCGATCAATTGATCCCTGTGTAATTACATGGGGGGTCAATTGTCAGGGGGTCACTTGTCGGGGGGTCAATTTTCGGGCGGTCAACTGTTGGGGGTCAATTGTCGGGCGGTCAATTGTCGTACTAAGCCCTAGATTTCGTGACAATTGACCCCAGTGTAATTACATAGGGGGTCAATTGTCGGGGGTCAATTGTCGTACTAAACCCTAGATTTCGAGACAATTGACCCCAGTTTAACTACCTAGGGGGTCAATTGTCGGGAAGTCAATTGTCAGGGGGTCAATTGTCGCGGTACCTATTTAAACATCCAGTTCTTTGTCCTCAAGAAACAATTTCTCGGTCGGTTGACGAAGGTTTTGACTTAATCTGAAGAACAGAAATATGTTCATATTTTCATCAGCTGCTATGAAGATATCATGAACACTATCTTAATAACAAGTGAAATATGATCTCTTTTGTAAGCATATTGTCCAGGACAATTGAGGTCATCATTACATGCTCATTGCTCCTGTAGCCTTCTCTTTTAATTAGTTTTCCCAAGGTTTGACACTGGTCTGTAGTTTTTCAAGACATCTGGAAAATGATCTTCATCGATTCACGATTGGGGACAACTGGTGTGATGTAAAAAAATAATTGTGGCTTATGATACCAGGGAAATGTAGGTGTCAGCTAAACCCTCGATTTTATGTTTAAATACATTGTATTTATCATAAATATCATATCATATATATATACAGTTACACTGTGTAGTGTTATCCTTTATTAAATAATTGTGGACACTGGCTGATAATCAGTGAAGGCAGAAT
Organism: Bolinopsis microptera; assembly: GCF_026151205.1. Lineage (NCBI taxonomy): Eukaryota > Metazoa > Ctenophora > Tentaculata > Lobata > Bolinopsidae > Bolinopsis > Bolinopsis microptera. The sequence goes on from NC_087076.1 coordinate 6,116,198, forward strand.
CGTGGATTATACCTGATAACTACTGGTGGTGTTATGGCTATTAGAGGGTTGTTAGAGGACTGGGCTATTACCGTAACAGCTGCCTACTAGCCTGGTGTTAGAGGGTTGTTAAGATTTTTGGGAGCACAGATACTTAATAGTAATATATCTTGTTTGGATGTTTGAACTTTTCGATTTGTATCTCGAAAGTTATGTTTAACTTCCCCACGCAGTGTTTTAAATGTATGATATTGTAAGATGTATAATGTCATTATTTTATAGCTCCTCAAAGGATATTGTTCTTATCCACGTAGGAATCAAGTGCTCATTTTGATTGAGGTGGCAATTTGAAGTTGCAGCCCAAGATTTTATTGATTTTAATGTGGTCTATTCTTGATAAAAATATATTGCGCTACTCTTCGTTTAAACTACTTTAGCTTTAAACTGTTTAGGAGATGATTTGAAGCGGTGCTACAATCTACAGTGGTCGGTGGACAAGTGTGATGGACACCAGAGCCAGATGCTTTAGTTCACACTATGACTGTGACTGATGTACCTCTGCAACAAACTGACTGTCTTACTTGTAACCTGGTTAGTTAATATTAGTTATTCTTAATTGTGTACCTTCAAGCTTTCCTCCACAATTACAACCAACTTAGAAGCGATGATTTATTGTCAGTATTTTTTATTATTGAACAGACTGAGCCTTGTGCTCGTATTACCTTAGGGCCAATAAATCTGGTTGACAATAAATTTGGTTACCATAATTTTGAAAATTTTTAGTCTACAACAATTTTAGTCACATTTTTCGACTTTTTGAAACCATTTTCCATTCCATTTATTTGATTTTTCCATTATTCACAATTAAGAATGATTTCACAAACGTCGTAAGCATTACTTTAAAGTACAGGGGATCTTCGATATTATGCAGGTTTGGTGGGATTAAATTCTAAAATCAAGGTCTTATAACTCGATAACACGTTGCCATGGCCCCATAGCAACCACAATCAGTGCCCTAGCAACCGAGGCAAATTTGGTTGATTTACCTAACTAATCCTTGGTACTGTTTCACAATTTTAATCATCGTCAATTCACTAGCTCACTGTTAATGCAGGTCTTTCCAAAGTAAATTCCAAGGAAAAAGTTATGGTTTGGTGTGCCATCAGCCATATAGGACCATGGAATAAATTGCTCATATTTCTTCGAGAAAAATATAACTCAAAATTAGCCATTAAACCTTAGAACTACCAATAACTTTTCACAAAATCAAGTTTAGACAAGTCATTTGTCTAAACTGCAGTTTACTTTTGTAGTAGCTGATCTAGTCGGCAATCTTAGGGGAAAAAGAGTTATTCAAAAGAACATCCTTGCAATATTTTTGAACACCCTGTAGTCTGTACGCTCCGAAATCTGATTTAATACTTCAACTCTGATATCATCTAGTGCAATGCGATATGCTAATATTTGATTGTAGGAGACTCTCACTTCGTCCCCAAAAATGAAATATGATGGACCCACTCACAAGAGCGAAAAAAGATACACATTACTGTAATGTTTATAAAACACTTTTATGTGCTCGTGCAATGTGTTTATTTTCAAAAACTGTAACATCGCTCAATCAAAGCCTTATCAGCACAACACGCACAATCACATAATATATCATCAACTTGATCTCAACGCATCATAATAACAACCACTCGCAAGGACTGTTACCGCTCACTTCAGACACACACACACACACACCCACTACACAGTACCACACACAGCCTGCACAGAGCTCAGCAATCAATTCTAAACGGCTAGCTGATTTTGATAAAATAACATCGTGATCCGAAGTGATCAATTATTTTAATTGAAGTACAACGGCTGCACCCCTGACTTTTTAACTAAAGATAAGAGACGTATATATTAGGACATTTGTAATCTGATAAAATTTAAAGTTTTGGTGTGTGAATTAAAGCTTGGTGTGAGAATTAGTGTGGAAATAAAAGAGATATTTATTTTATTACCTATATCATATATCTTAATTAAGTGACAGTATTATTATTTTAACTACAGATTATATTATTTCAGTTAGTATCGACATGAATGTTACGATTGCAGTTTTATTTATTTTTATATTATATTGTATTCAATAAACCGGTTTCAAAGCCCTTTAGTGTGGCCCTCGGGTCTTTAAAACATAATAGGTGAGGTCACGTGGTACCGATATGCTTCAGAGGACAGAAAGAGACTCAGAATTTTAACCACAAGTCTAGATTCTTTTCATAAATATAGACTTGTGGTTACAATTCTGAGTGTTTCATACTATTATATCACAGAATTATCCTGCTGTTGAAATATTGACAGAAAGGAAAGGTGTTTAGAAGTCGAATTGCTACAACTTCAGAATTCAGATTGCATAACAATTGTATAACTTCAGATTGGAGGACGGTCTAGGGAAGGATATAGGAATTAAGCTTACTTCACAGCTATACTCTACAAAAGTACCTTCAGCGAATAAGACGTCAACATCCATCTTGTTTATATCAATGATTGTGGACATTACTTTTGTATTCTTTGTAATTTAATTCTCTGACGTTGTATTCTCTTAATACATTGCGTTTGCTAAAATTCTTGTGTGTAAGCTTTAGAACTCTAGATGTCAAACACAGATTTACGGCCAAGTGTCAACCCGGGGTTTGAAGCACGTTATACCAGTTTCAACTTTTATCAGACTGATCCATCGATTTCAGCTATGACATTTTTAGTTCTGATTAAACAAATGGTTTTTATTACATTGTTAATTACATTAAAATACAGTTTGATGTTTAAAACGGGGCATATGAAAGTTTTTTATCTTGTAAAACCTCGCCTAATCGACGAAGTTACAGTCAGATCGAAAATTAGAAATAGCTTATTTTTAAAAGCAGCTGAAAGTGCTATTTTCAGAACCTGGTGGATATTAGTCTAAAGATTCGTTGGAATTTATTACACTGACCATGACATAAGATCCAAATTCCAAACTGGGTGTTAGGGAAATGCGGCGGACTAAATGTTATTTTACATCTTCCCCGTCACTGATCACTGTCACATTTAAAGCTGCAAATGGTGTATTTGTTATGCCAACTAACACCAGAACAAACAGAGAACTTGTTAAAGTTCAAATTTAGCCCCGTAAAACTCAATGTATGTTATGTAACGGCTAATGCAATTCCAGTCGCAAGCCTGGGACCACTACTAGCATAGTCACAACTCTACAAAGCTGCCATATAGCCTGACTGACAATTTTCTCGACTGACTGACAATGTTTCTTCTTTTTCCCCATTTAGAATACAAAGATTAGTACATTTTAGCTTATGATTAATATTATATTTTTACCTATAGTTTACTTAGATTACGTCCGTATCATGGTATCAAGTACTGGTGGTCGGTTCTTCCGCCCCGTTGGATACATAATTGATAGCTTTTCTTGATATTGCTCTATAATTACATTTATATCTCTCCCGGCCATTGGTTCCGAGATTTGGTTGATCTTTGTTTTCTTGGGCGCCCTCCTTGAAGTCTTGTTGTTGTACATACATCTCCTGATTTATCCTGTATTTACCTGTTTATTTCATTTTCTGGCGTGAGCTGTCCGCCATGCTACGGTACGAGAAACAGCGGCAGTGCAAGATCCGGTTCTAAGAGATTTTTATGGTCGCGAAGAATCTCGCCAGGCTACACTGCGTCGGTGGGAGAACTATTTAGGTTCATGACATCTAACGCCCGCCCAATCATGGCAGCCCCATGACAATAGGTTGATGTCCGACCCGTTGTCCTTGGCCTATCTCGAGTCGTTGGGTCTAGGCGGAAACGCCGAAAGGGATGATGTTACCTTCTTGACTTAAACGTAATGGTAAATTTTTCTCAAAATCCTTGAATAAATGGGTAACCCCTAGTAATGTCTTTTCTAGCACTTTTAGATGTTGCAATGGTAGAGGTTGTCTCACTTGCAACAGTTTTAATCCTGTTAATACATTTAGGAGCAGTACTTTTAATAATGATTTTATCTTTGGACATACAAATTTTATATTTAATTGTAAAACTAATAATGTTATTTATGTTATTACCTGTTCTACCTGTAAAAAACAATATGTTGGAGAAACAACTCAACCACTTCATAAAAGAGTCAATGGCCACAGAAATTGTGTCAAAGCCAAATCATCCACATTTTTATATGAACATTTTAATATTCCTGGTCACGTCTTCTCAGATGCTTCCATACAGATTGTAGATTATGTTGATTCTGACATGTCCACCGATGTCAAAAATGATTTACTTCTCCTGGAGGATTACTGGATAGAGAAGCTTGGGACAGCATTCCCTCTTGGTCTTAATGACAAGAAGAAAGGAACGGGCAACATCTCCCAAGATCGGGTTATGAATTATTTTAGTGGACAGATTGCTCGATACAAACGTGGCAGAGGGAATGGAAAGAAGAAAGTTCAGCCTAAGAAGTCTCTGGATACCATAGAGTCTGATATTAACAGGCTGAAAGATAACATCTCTTCAGAACATTCCATATACAAAACATTAAAATGTTATAGCTTATCAGATTTAGACACTCTCTACTCTTTGAGTCAAAATAATACAGGATTGATTTACAACGTATTTTCCTCTTTCTGTTCAACATTTTCCCCCAAATACCATCAGAACAAATCTGAATCCAGTAATAGAGAATTTATAATTGTTCCATTTAATTGCAAATTCATTGATAATCTTAACCTAAAATCTATTTTCTCTGACACTTCAGTCATTGATTTGCTTCCCATTTTGATTCAGTCTTTTACACCATTACAGATTTATTATGAGTATAATGATCCTATAAGTCTTTCTATTTGTAACTATGCTTCATTCTTAAAGAAACTTTCTATTTCTGATATTAAATCTATTTTAGGTAGTCCATGCGATTGTCACTCCTCCCCTTTCAATTATCCTCCTCATGGACATGTAGTTACTGGTAATTTAGATATTGTTGATAATGTTGAACTTAGGGAAGTACTTTCCTACGGTTGTAAATACAGAATTCCCACATTTAAATCTCCAGATGAGATATATATGTCAGTTACCGAAGCTGTCGATAAATTTATAAAATCAAAAAGTAGAAAGTACTGTCAAAAAGAAGTAAAGTTCAGCGATTGGAAGGAAAAAGTGTTATCAATAGTTTCCAATCGTATTGAATATTACAAGAAAAACTTTCCTGAAACATTTGAAATAAAAGAAAACACACTGGAAAAAGATGATGTTAAAAGAAGTCTTAAATTGCTGAAAAGTAAATACATTATTTGTAGTATCGACAAAGCTTCTGGTAATTTTTCATTTATTTGTAAAAAGTTTTATGTAAAAACTCTTGTCAATGAAATGGGTTTTGATCCTAATACTCTAGAATGTATAGGTAATGATACATATAAACCCTGTAGCGAAGAAGAGACTCATTATGTCAATAAAATATCTGAGAGTCTAAAGGAGAGATTTAATGTACAAGTTGAAGATAAAAACTTGCGACTAGCACGCATCTTCTGGAACCCTAAGCTTCATAAGAACCCTTACAAGGCGAGGTTCATTGCAGGTGCCCGTTTTTGCGTTACGAAACAACTTAACGTCCAAGTTAACTGTTGTCTGAAACTTTTGAGGAAATACTTCAAGAAATACTGCGAGGCAATCTACAACAACAGCGGTATAAACATGTTTTGGAGCATAGATTCCTCAAGTGAATTCCTTGAAGCTATCAAAAATAGCGATGTTTATAATATACAAGTATATGATTTTACTACTCTTTATACCAGATTAGACTTGATTGAAGTAGAGAATATGATTAATGAAGTTGTTGATTTAATATTTTCAGACCGTAATAGATATATTTGTATTTCTAAAAGAGACAGTAATACATGTTTCTTTTCCAATAAAACCTATGATTGTCATGCATGCTTTAGTCAAGATGACCTAAAAGAGGCTGTTAAATTTATTATTTATAACACTTATGTCGTCTTCGGTGGGATTGTATTCATACAAACCAAGGGTATTCCTATGGGTGGAAATTCAAGTTCCCCTATAGCTGATCTCACTGTTGGCAAAAAGGAATTTAATTATATGAAACGTTTACTTCAGGAAAAGAAAATGGGATTAGCAAAGATATTATCCAATAATAAACGATATGTTGACGATTTATCTATTATTAACTACCTTTACTTTCATAAATTGATTAAAGATATTTATCCTAATTCATTGGAGATGGAGCGAGCTGGTTCCAATAATAAAATCATTAACTACCTTGATTTAAATATTAATATTTCCACAGAAGGACTAGAAATATCAGTGTATAACAAAACTGATGATTTAATTTTCATGTTGTATCCCTTACATTTCCTCACAGTAACATCCCAACCGAGGTTGGCTACAACGTTTTTTCAAGTCAAGTTCTTAGATATGGTAATGTTTGCACTAGATTGGATATCTTTACCTCCCATCTTCACAAAATATTCAAAATTCTAGTTGATAGAGGATATAGCCGTGATAGACTGATTAAAGGCATTAAACGTTGTCTGAGGAAATATGATAACGTTTTCAGGAAGTTCGGTATTCTAGATGACCGTAACATTATTAAAGAACTCCCCTGATATCTTTTGATTTATTGAAACACGGGTACTAACTCTGCTAAACTGAACAAATTCTGAAACTTAGGTGAATAAGTGTACAACGTGCTAAACCGAAGTTCAGACTGACCAGTGAAAATGGGCGAGCGTACCAAGTGTCATTTTAATTAGAAGTTTTAGTCAGTGATTTATTATTGAAGCTTGTAATTACAATATCTAATGCTCCTATAAATACTTCAATTAATTGTTTGTCCCGTTATTCTTTTTCCTTCCTCTTTTCCTTGTCATCCCCTTTAGTTTTAAGATTCTTGCTATAAATGGCTACAGCAAACACTATTAATGCTAAGTACCAAACAACAAGTGGGAGGTGGATCGTTGGTACCATTAAATCGATTTAACACCGCAATTCCAGTCGCAAGCCTGGGACCACTACTAGCATAGTCACAACTCTACAAAGCTGCCATATAGCCTGACTGACAATTTTCTCGACTGACTGACAATGTTTCTTCTTTTTCCCCATTTAGAATACAAAGATTAGTACATTTTAGCTTATGATTAATATTATATTTTTACCTATAGTTTACTTAGATTACAGGATCGTTGACATATTACGTAATCACGTCCTGAACAACGTTTAATTTGACCCCCCCCCCCCCCCCCCCCCCCCTCTCGGTGATTCCGTATTATGTGAACGACCGCTAATATGCTTACATCGAGGTAGTGCTTACTGATTTATAGCAACATTTATCATAGCAGCTTGTTTTTAAATCACTGTTTCTTATGATACAAGTTCCGTTACCATTCGTATCACACATAGTAATAAATTACGTATAGTAGTATTACTCGTCGGGAAAAACCCTGGTTCTTTTTGTAGTAATTGTGCGGAACGCGCTTGCGCCGAATCAAAAATATGTGTGAAAGTTTTTCTTGCGCGCATTTACTGTGACATAATGTGTCACGTGATAATCTGAAACTTTGAATAGTCATAACACCAAGAGATAGGCAACAGAGGTAAATCTGGCTACGTAATATCGTCAAGTAGGTATCTAGGAGTTTTGTGAATATTTTGAAATCAAATTCGAGCGGGTATTTTGTGATTTAGCGAGGTGCGCGGAAAAAAGCAAATAACCGTCAGCACATGGCTATACAGCCTCCATAGTGGCATCTGAGATCGGCTATCGATGCGGCACTACTTACTAGTCCATACAACAATCATCCCAGGAGCCTAATGGCTCCAGCAGAAGAGTGCCTTATTTGCCCGTAAGAGCCTCTACTACTAAAATTAATATACTTTTTGTTTAAATACAATTACATTGTACATGTCACATAATTGGGTAGTTGAATGAAACTTGTGCTACAAACGTCTACAAAAAATCATGTACTGATCAGTACTTCATTCTGCTTGATATGAGCGGTACCGATGTTCATAGAGGCGCGCGCTCAATCATAAATAATGAGCGCGCGGTTTTTGGAATCTCTCCGTTATTTATATTGTTGGCATTGCAATGTTCACGGCCTGTAGTGTGCCTTCACCTAACCATGTGCTTTCGCGCCACTGCGGGCACGCTTGTTTCACAACACACAAGTTACCGCTGTGGTGGGTACTGCGCGCTAGTGCAAACGCAAGGGCTTTGGATAGAGCAATACTGCATGCGCCAACGACAAAAAATTTTATAAAAATTATTCTGCTTCAAGTAAAAAATTTTGGCTCTAGTAATTAATAAATGTAATATGTAATTGTAAAATTGCTCTAACCAGAGCCCTCTCGCTTGCAGTAGCGCGCGACCGCCGAAGGCGGCAAAGATATATATTCTATTTGTAAAACAAGCGCGTCACGCAGTACGTACGCGTATACACATGGCTATGTGAAATTGTAAGATAACAATCAAATAAATCTTGCACGCGGCGCATGCAGCCACACTTAAGGATTTTTCAACAATTTGTGGCTGCATATATGGTTTAAATTCAAATTTGAATTTATTTATGAATATAATATTATGTATTGATTGACCTTACCGCCTGCCGGGCTCGCTAGAGGTGATCGATTTTTAACAGCACGTCTGCACGTTTGTCCTCGCGCGTCTCATCAAGTTTACCTTTCGCATGCTGCATTTAGCTTAGTAATTAATTGACGATATCAATTCATGGCAGCTCGGCGCGGCACAGTAGCGCATCTCGCCGATCTCGCTGTGTGAAGCCTCATTGAGTGCGCGGCGCGGCACAGTAACGCATCGCGCTACAAGCCTAGTATGTAGTAGTCATGCAGATAACGACATTACTTTGCAAAGTTTAAAAGCTGCGATCTTTTATTTAGCCCAAAATCAAACTTTTCGGTTTAATTCAGAATCTAAGTTGTCCCAAATTTTGCTCCTAAGGAGCTAAATTTAAATTTACGAGTCGGAAATTTTGTTGAAAACCGGAAGGTTCTATTTATTTTACTTTTGCATTTTAGAGATATACCCCAGCCGGTAGGGTTTGCTGGGGTAGCTGACAAGTGACAAATCAAACTAGCTGTGTAATTTCACGACGTTTAAATATATATCCTCAAAGTCACATGACTCATAAAACAACAGTACAATAAACGCTATTAAACAAAAGTCGCAGGTATGTATCTAGTTGAAGATAAAGGTAAAAGACTAAAACAGCAATAGACACGTGACCATCTGAGAGTAAAGGCCCGTAAAAATAACAAAAACACGTGATAAAATCTAAAATACTCTCTAATGTTCCACGAGAAATCCGCCCCAAACAATAAACTCAGAAGGTATAACTGAGTGATAACTTAAACAGGAAGGTATGTAAATGGTTAAGATAGAGTACTTAAACGTGTTAGGTCCATTAAAATGAATCTGCCGAAAATAAAATAAAAATTAGCAAATTAAAACAATTTTGTTGAAATGTTGGCTGCATCATGTTCAACAGTAAAAAAATAAATTTTACGCGACTAAACTAAATAATATATCTCACAAATTCAAAATCTAAAGTAAATACAATCGAAAATCGCTCAAAGTTATGGTAATGGATATCGCATTCTTAAACTGTAAATTTCGTTGATTTTCAAAACTAACCATTTCAAAAAAAATTGCACACGCTTAAACGTCTTTACATTTCCAATTACATATTACGTATTGTGTTTAAATTAAAATCAACATATCAATAATATCAAATATAATCTACTTTACTAACCACTTACCGTTCCGGAGTCAAATATACATCGAAAAGTAATACCATAAAAACTTCGTAATAATAATGATAATAATAAGTAATAATATAATAATCATCATCATCCATATTTTCTCTAAATCTACTCATAACAACATCGCGTTAACTCTAGTTCCAAAATAAATTGAAAACCTAAACCGTGAGTGTAAACATATCTCCTTAATAGCTTCCGGAAAGTTTTGCGCTGCTTAAATTCTGTGATACCCGCAAACCTTGCTCTACCCGTTTGATATACAACCTGAATAATTCCTTAATTAAAGTCTAGTTAAAACGCTACAAAACGTGGCATCGGATGCTGTGAGGTATCCTTGACGTCACGCCCTGTGCTCTGACACGTGAGACGCATCATGACGTCACGTGGTACTGGACGTGGACTGTCCGACTGACTGCTGGGATGTTATTCCCCCGAGAAGTGAGGTCCTCTGTTTCTGTTTCCGCTGTTGCGTCATCTGGAAAAGGTAAGGGTAGAATTACAACGTATTTATACCGTAGTTGGAGAATTTATTGGTATTGCCCAACTCGACATAATTTTAATAACAATCAAAGAATAAATTTTTAAAAATTATTTATTCACGATACTAAAATACAGAATATAAAATAAGTTCTTAGATACCTGGTCTTTGAGTTCCTGGAGCTGTTTAGACAGTGACTCAACATAGGTCTTTGTGCTCTCCAACGTGACCTTGAGGTCCCTAAACTCATTCTGGTCGTTCTCTGCTTCGTCCGAGCACAGAGACATTGCTCGCATCCTCGGGAACCAGTCCAGTTTTTTATTCTGGGGTGAGACAGGGTCATAGTCAGTCAAGGCTCGATGTAGTTCTACTTGAAATTTTAAATGCAAAACTAAAAAGAACAGCATAATCTTAGAGTATAGATAAAGATATTGTGTTATACCTCCGATGTTAGTGATTAAAATTCAATTAATTATTTTATTTCATCTTCATTTATATCAAATGTTGATTTCTTAGGTAGCCTTTATAATAGCAACCAATCAATCGAAAGAAACTATTAAAGTATAAATAAAACAAATAACGAAGTTACCTTGACCATCTCGTACACATAACTTTCAGGCCCGGTAAACTCTGTCGGATCCTTTACTTTTATCAGGACTATAAAGTATAGGTAGTGCCACAAATTGTGTTCCATACGGAAATGCTCTTCAAAGGAGACTGTTTTATTGTCGAAAGCACCACGTTCCAAACTGAAATAATTACATAGCTCAATTTCTACGTCCAGAATGTTGACACAATCATTTGTATCAGATGGCTTGAGTCTCAAACTTCGCGGCAGAGTTACAAACAACATAAATAGTCTGAAATACGCCGTATTTAATTTTGAAAAACAAAGACATTCTAGGAAGCAAGATTACATGTTATTAGGCTTTGTGAAAGCGTAACCCATAGCATACCTGCAAATGAAACAAGTGTTTCTCAGAATCTCGTCTTTTTCCTGTTTCTCACTCCTCAAATCGGCGAAGGTGTCGATGATAACACCAAAAATGAGGTTCAAAACTATAATGATGACAACGAAGAAGAACAGTAGATCGTAGATGATTCGGGGGAAGAACCTGGAAATAATTAGTGAAATAATTATTAAATAAATAATTGACAGTTGATAAATTGCGACTTTATGATAATTAATTAATCAAATCTTCGTAATATGTATTATAGTATTAGTATTGAGGTATTGTACGTTTAATGAAAAATTCGCTTTAATCGTATAACAATCTTATATTTAATATCCGGATAGGACAATTATTCACCAGTCACATTTATGTTCAGTGTTTCAAACAAACAATAATTATAACTTAATTTTTTTAAAACATAAATAAACTGACAAGAGTTCCGAGATGTTGGGTCTCCTCAAGACGTCACCAATACCTCCACCGTTCCTGACTCCCTGGTTCAGGGTGGTGATGATACAGAGGAAGAGAGTGTCGCACATCCTCACCATGATCGGCTCTCCGTCTTCACCTCCTCCTTCCTCCTCCTGTAACGGTGAGGTTAGGTAACAAGTTCAGTGATGGATATATACACTTGTCCCTCTTTTAAAGATTAACAATAATAATGACAAGAGTGGCGAAACCATTTTTGATATTACATAGATATCGAAAATTTCCGGCTTGAAAGCATCGAAAGTACTAATTTTAGACGATCACGAGATGAAAAATGATCGCATGAATTAAAAAGTTAATGAGCTTATCTGAATATCTGATGCGATGACATGATAATAAGCCAGTTTAACTAACCACTGCAATAGTTGCGGTATCCTCCTGGGGACCTGGTCCCAAACAAGAACATTTCACAGCATCCCACAGTTTCTCACAGTCGAGGGCCAAGGCAGCCTTTTCCTCGTCGGAGAAGGCAGCGCATGTCTCCTCCATTCCTTCCGTCACCATTCCACTCAGAGTTGCTGGGGTTTGTTATGTTATTTTTGGACAGACACCGGTCATCACATGTGGTCTGGTCTTCTTGAACCTCGAATGAAAACTTTAAGTTTCTCTCACCTCCAAAAAAAACAAAACTTGAAACAGCCAGACAAAATCATAGAGGAAATTAAAAGTTGTTATATTACGTAATACTAGGCTTACATGGTTCAGCTATTTCAAGGTGTGCTGGATTTCCGAAGTTGAGGGCGTTCATAAAGCTAGTGATATGAGTGGCTCCTTCTGGTGAAGGATCTACCTCCATCACAAAGTCATCTGAAATAAATATAAATAGTAAATACAGTCAACAACATAAATTGTTTCTGATTTAAATACACATATCACGAATCTGACAGAAATATCTCACATACATAGTAAACACGTGGGAGTGTGATATTGAACTGACCGCGAAGGAAGATGAAGCCAACAACAGAGAACAAGTAGACAAGGATGAGGGCCAGTATCGTGGTCAACAGGATGGATTTACCATTCCTTGTCACTGACCTGATGACGTTCAGCAGCGTTTCTTCTCGGATAATAATGTCCAACATCTGCAACAAGTGATTATATTATTTTCTTATCGAGTACTATGGTAAATTACGATTTTAGACAAAACCAAAGCCAAATGAGCAAAAATCGTTGATTCTATCAACGATCTACTAAAGTGAAAGTGAAAGTATAAACTGACCAATATACTGTAGAAGAAGTTGTGAACAACAAGTCCAAGTATACAGAGCACCATGTAAACGTTACGGTACAACAATTCTCCGTCTCTCTTCAGGTTTTCTCTTTTAAACCCTCTGTTTCCCAGGTAACTGATCAGGTACATGGCTTTACCAACCACCTAGTAATATTTACTAGTTACTAGTTATTAAACAATAGTTGTTGTTAGTCGTTAATGTTTCTATCAGTTTGCCTCTAGAACATTGAAATTTACTCCTTCATTTAATCTTCCATTAAAATTGTGTTTTAAAAAACTAATATAATACCTTAACTAGACGGCACGCACTAGGGTATGTACATTGTACATACCCTAGTGCGTGCCGTACAATGTACATTGTACATTGTAGCATGAGCCGTTTACCGCAGCCTGGACCTACCTGACAAAGTCCCAGGAAAGTAAGAGTAAAGTTCATCCCGGCGGTGATCTTGAGCCGCGCTATACTGAACACGACGAGCATGGAGATGGTCTTGCTGTTGGGAGTCAGGTAACACAGAGCACCTAACACCACTAACATCAGCCACACAAACACAGATATTGAGGTCGGGATTTCCTCTGAAGTTAAGGAAATGGTTAACGAGATAATATGAGCATAATATGTGGAGCTGTGATCTAATTAGCTAATTAATAATAATTAACATCACAAATGGTGACACTGAATCTAATGACACATGATGCATGAAAATGTTGATATAATTTGAAAATGTTGATATAATTTGACTCTCCAAGTTTTTACCTTCCACCATGGGGAATGGGTAGAAGAGAGCGACCAGTGAGTTACAGATAACAGCTAGTAAGAAGACGATGTTTGCCCACAGGGGCATGTTCCTACTGATAGCATACAACAGCGGGTTATCTGAAATGTTATATTATGTGAATAATGTAAAATATTTAAAATAATAATATGAAGAATTTGATTAACTTCTAGATGAAATGCTCTTATATATCATAATTATCGGATAATTAGAAATATTTCATTAGCAAACTAGAACCAGTCTCCAAAACACAAACCTCGGAGTTTCTTCTGCCAGATCATCTCGTTAAAGAGGTCATCAGTACGGGAGAAGAAGTCAGTGACCTTGCTGCCCTGTTCATCTCGCTCAGCTGTGTAGAGGACCTTCAGTTTACTGGTTTTAGTCAGGTAATTACAGATGGGCGGAACCTGGAACACGATCCTTTCCAGTGATCTGTCGTATCGTACAACCTGAAAGTGAAAGTGATGTATAAAAATTTTTGTGGGGTTCAGTTACCCTTAGGTCGGCGGTGATACGGTATCCTCTTCTGACCCATCATTTTGGATCAGAAATATTTGAAATAAATTCTGATCCATTGTTGGACCTGAAAACTAACCTCAATCTGAGCAGTTCGTTTGGAATAGTAATCGAGAGCAGGGTCTGAGAGTCTGCTAGCTTCGTTAATAAATCCTCTACACAACAAGTGAGCCAGCTCCTTGTTATACTCTGATAGCTGAAAGTTAGAGACAATGTCAACTACCACGCAACTTTTTGATGAATATTTACAGTATGACTTGAGATGCTTATCGTGATCCCGACTTTGTTTCGAGCCAAAATCTTTTTCAAGTTAACTTAATAATCGAAAGAAATAAGTGAATATAAAGCGTCATTGAAAGTGAAAGTGGGTAAGGGACCTGATAAGCGAGGATGCAGAATATGTGAAAGTGAAAGTGAAAGTGGGTAAGGGACCTGATTTAAAGCGAGGATGCAGAATATGTGAAAGTGAAAGTGAAAGTGGGTAAGGGACCTGATAAGCGAGGATATAGATGTTGTGTCCAACTTCATGAGGGGTGGCCTCATCGTCACCGATCTCTTCCTCCGCATCCAACGGGTCGATATCCTCAGCACTACTCCCTGTTAGTTTACACGTCAATACTTAGTAAGTCAATAGAAAGTTCTGGAAATGGAGAATCCTACACTGATTAGTACGCTATGAATAAAGAATAGTCTCAGAATCTAATTAGTGTACATGTAGTAAATAAACATGTTAATGATAAATATCATGATGAATGTTTTTATCTTTATTACGTGTTATGCAACAAAAAATCAGCTAGCTAGCGTTGAAAATGGGCGTTTTGTATTGATGAAAGAAGGAACAAAAACAAAACAAAAGATTCTGCCCGGAAGAAAGAACTAGTTAAAATTAATTACCACGTACTAAACTTAACAAATCTTAAAAACATTGATAATAACATAATAAATTATCTCAGAAAACATCAGCCAGCCGTAAAATTAAAAAAGATAAAAACAGGGCGTCTCGTAATGGTACTGGGACGCTACACACAGAATGCTTTGAACACATAGTGCCACGAGACTCACCACCCTGAACCTCATCAGCCTCACCAGTATTGTAAGCCTGTCTGATGGCGTTCACAAGGTAGGACGGCTGGATATTCTGCATGATTCGCTCAGCCATGTCGGAGTCCTGCCTGCTCTCCATGATGGAGAGGAGGAGTTTGGCGGCGTCGTTTTTTAGTTGGAGGACAAGTGACATTCGTCTTTTGGCTAGTGGGTTGATGTCGTTCAGCACTATGGCTACTATGATGTCTATTCCGTTGCTTTCTTGATATGCGATGGCGGTCTGAGAAAAGATGAATTTCGTCATTGAAAAATATTGAGTAAAACTAAAAACTTGATCTGATCAAGCAGTTGTGGTATAAGGAACATGATTAATTGCTATGTTGTTACCTGGAGCACCCAACAGAAAAAAGTGAAGAGAAACAAATACTGTACGTTGATCAATGGGATTCTATGAATGAACAATTAACTTTTAATTAGTAGACATTCAAATAGTGCTATGAGTTCTATGATTAAATTAAGATAGGTAATGGCACGATAATTCACCTGATTTTCGGGGCAAGGACCCTGGCAGAACTCAGTGAGAGTACAGAGACACTGGTCGACTAGCTCGAAGTTACCCTCGTTGATATAGAGTCCCAGCAGGCCCAGACCTCCTGTTGTTCCACCACATAACGCATCTATCAGCTCCAGAGTCTCGTTTACCAGGTTGTACGAGTTTTTGTTGTCCTGGGGTTATGTTGTTATAGTGAAAGTGAAAGTAGTTGTTGTTTTCCTGGGCTTATGTTGGCATAGTGAAAGTGAAAGTAGTTGTTGTTGTCCTGGGCTTCTGTTGGCATAGTGAAAGTGAAAGTAGTTGTTGTTGTCCTGGGCTTCTGTTGGCATAGTGAAAGTGAAAGTAGTTGTTGTTTTCCTGGGGTTATGTTGTTATAGTGAAAGTGAAAGTAGTTGTTGTTTTCCTGGGGTTATGTTGTTGTAGTGAAAGTGAAAGTAGTTGTTGTTTTCCTGGGGTTATGTTGTTATAGTGAAAGTGAAAGTAGTTGTTGTTTTCCTGGGGTTATGTTGGCATAGTGAAAGTGAAAGTAGTTGTTGTTTTCCTGGGGTTATGTTGTTATAGTGAAAGTGAAAGTAGTTGTTGTTTTCCTGGGGTTATGTTGTTATAGTGAAAGTGAAAGTAGTTGTTGTTTTCCTGGGGTTATGTTGTTATAGTGAAAGTGAAAGTAGTTGTTGTTTTCCTGGGCTTATGTTGGCATAGTGAAAGTCAAAGTAGTTGTTGTTGTCCTGGGCTTCTGTTGGCATAGTGAAAGTGAAAGTAATTGTTGTTGTCCTGGGGTTATGTTGGCATAGTGAAAGTGAAAGTAGTTGTTGTTGTCCTGGGCTTCTGTTGGCATAGCGAAAGTGAAAGTAATTGTTGTTGTCCTGGGGTTATGGTGGTATAGTGAAAGTGGAAGTGGAAGTGAAAGTAAACAATATATGGTACATTTCAGCGGATATGATTATAGAGGAGGACGTTTTGATTTTCACAACTTCACACAGAAAGTGGAATCAGTTAACGTGAAAAGTAGTTAACCTGTTTACGAAGATAGTTCTGGAGTTGAAGGTTATGATTCTCACAGAGAAGCTGCAGGAACCTCAAGACGTGTGTCATTTCCATCACCTGGAGTGTGGCCAGATTGTTAACAGAAAAACGAAAATAGTCTTTCTGTCAAAAAATGTAAAAATACAAAATTCATAACGTAAAATATAGGGATGCTCTTATGAATGAGTATTCCCAAGTTGAACCCACCTCCGCACCCACTCCATCAAGTCCAATCTCTTTATACTGAGGGTCGTCATCTTCTGGTTTCCTGAGGGCAGCCATGGCAGCTTTACTGGCACTGGCAGCTTGAGATAGGGCATCCTGGTGAAGAGAAACCGTGTTAAGTTGCTGGTATATGGACCTGGTATGTTTGTGCAGCAAATATTATACATAGTTTAAATGAATATCCCGGTATAAATATCCCAGATAATTAAAAAGTCGAGGATCAAACTGCAGGCAAGATTGAAGATTATACGTGATGAGAAATCCCACTATAGAAGCTAGAAATGTACCTGCGATCAACAGAATCATGCGAATCGAATGAAGACAGCTTAATAGGAATTAAGAGATTTAATAAAGTTATTTGTAAGCCTATAACATCCTCATTCCTTTGTGCAATGTGCAGCTTATACCCGCATTCCTTTTGCAGCTTGTTCGGTCGCTAGTCGCTAAAGACTTGGCTATGGTAGGGGAACCGAAGCACGATCACAATTGCTTTGACTTCTTTCTGTGTCAAAACTTTAGTGTTCTACATCCCCAACTATAGCCGAACTGATGTCAAATTTGTAAAAGCGTGAGCTAAATTGAATGCCTTGCGTAGCTTTATTGTCACAAAAGATCCTGTTTTAAGCGATTCTGCGTAAGAATCAGGTCGAATAAGCGAGAAATAATTATCCTTAAAATCCGTCAGCTGCAGATCCGATGCAGGATGCGCAGTTCAATCAAGGTAGCGGAGAGCATTCCAGAATTTTCAGAAAAATCCTCTCCCAAAAAGATTGAGAATTTTCCAGAGAATTGAAGAATATTGCGGGTGATTTGTTTGTTTTAATATTGTATGGAGAGAGCTGCGAGTTGACCTGATCATAAGGAACCCTGTTGTCGTCGTCAGTTCCATGTAGTTGAGCAGGGATACTCCCTACACCTTCCTACAGGTGTTTATATTGGTTTCTACTTTTCTTACTTCAGCTTAATTACTTAATTAACTCACGCTCTATAGTTTATTTTGAACAAAACTCAAGTATGCATAATTAAAATCTGAAATAACTTCAGTTTAAGAACACTTAAGCTTAATATAACTAAAATTATATTAATTAATTGTTAAACAATCAAGACTTTTTATCTGCAGTTGTAACTACTATTTTATAACAAGTTTTTTTCTAAATTTTGGGAAATTTTAGCGAAAGATTTAAGTTCTAAAGCTGTTAACGCCACAAAGAGTTTTTCATGTCTGTCTTTCCGTGAGCAAAGGGGGCCATTCCAATGATATTTCTTAGGATTATAATATAATAAATAACGTGAGACAAAGTAATGAATTTGCAGAAGTCAATCTAGCATAGAGTAATAAGATATAAATGATAAATGATAAAGAATAGAAAAATGATATCGAAGTGTCGAAGATTTTTAATCAAAAAGTGACGAAGAAGGCTCTCGCTTCGTGTGTGGCGTGATTCCGACGGCCAACACGTGTTTACACAGGCGAAATCTTAAGAATTAAACAAAACAGTTACAAATAACGGTTGCAACGGCAAAACAACGGCCGCCAACCGGTTATAAACAGCTGCTTACCTGCATGTCATCCACCCTGGCTTTGTTGTTGCCCTGCCCGGTTACATCTGTAGTTGCCACTGCGTGACAACTCTTGATCTCCGCGATTGCTTTTTCCATCTTTGTGAAGATCGTGTAAAAGAACTGCTCCGAGTTTTGGTTTACGAAACGTTCGTGGAAGGACCGCTGAATGGAAGATTGTCAGAAGAGTGTTAGGATAAAGGTAAGAATGGGACACATTTTAGCAGCAAGGTTGTAAAGTAACCTAAAGTAAGTAGGTTCAATAAGTCAGAAAACTCATAATTATCCTACTAAATTAGGATTTACAACTTTTTCCTTGATTGAAGACCCAGAAAGGGCTAGATAATAAAGTTTTACGAACAGTTGTTCGTAGTGTCTAGGGTCTAAATTATATCGATCAAGTATCATCATACTCATTATACTTAGCATTATAATTGGCATTATAATTGGCATTATAATTGGCATTATAATTGGCATTATAATTGGCATTATAATTGGCATTATAATTGGCATTATAATTGGCAATGGCAGAAAGATAAAGACTATTAGCCGATTTAGCCGCCAAGCTAACGGGTGAGTTTGCCAATGATATAGCGTTTTTTCAGATGAGTGACATATTTAGTGTTTAAATAGCTATAGGTATATAGCGCTTTTTCAGATGAGTGACATATTTAGTGTTATAGCTATAGGTATATAGCTAGCCGATGAAAAGAGGCTGTTGACCGGCGCTCACGCCCTATTTTGCTGAAAGAAGGAATTGCTAACTTAACGTACATCAGTTAAACAAGCTTCGAATGATCGCTGGGTGAAAAAAAATTATTATTAATTAGACAGTAGACACATTCCATCAGTTCAAAATGTAGATTATTCTAACTGTAAATGCGAAATATCGTAATGATCAAATGAGGGATAATTGCACCAACCTGGATGAGTGGGTTGCCTCCCTCGAGTAGTGATATACCCAGTTGTAAACTCTCGTGAAAGACGGCCGGACTGGACGCTGATATTACTAGCTTTATAAACAGCTCTGTTGCTCCGGCGCTGTCCAACAAACATTGCACCTGTCAGGGTTTTAGTTGAGAACTCAACTAATTATAGTCACAAACCCAGCCTCATCAGAATAAATACATAAATATTGAGATGTGGGGCTTATTCGTCCAATTCTTATTATCTCCACCGAGATATTTCGCTTTTATTCACTGGTGATATTGGCAGAAGGATACCAGGGAACTATTTCCAACATCTCAGGTAAATTGCAGAACGTTCCTGCAGTACGTACCTGGAACAAGGTGAGGTCGTCCCTAGCCACGCTGACTGTGTTGCTTTGCTTTATCTTGGTGCACCAGTCCTCCTCCTCGTCCTCCTGCTCACCTGGATACGGAGTTTTAGGGGTCCTCCACAGGGGCCGGGGGGGGGGGGGGGGGGGGGGGGTTCTCCACAGGGGCCTGGGGGGTCTTCCACAGGGGCCGGGGGGGTAAATAATGATCAAACAAACATCAGATAGGGTTACAATTAAATTGTCGGGATTTGTTATAAACATTACATAAATCCAACCTAATTAAATAAACCATGTCATATAATCGGAAAATTATTATGATTTGCACGGAAATCACCCGGAAATTACCTTCGTCATCATTTCCGTGTTCACCGATAGCACCGTTAGTGCTCTCGACTACGCTGTCTCCATAGTAACGCTGAAGCAGCCTCATACGTAAAGCTAATGCCTGAAATTAATTTACATAATAGCATTTATTTTAACTGAATCAGCTTATAAATGCTAGTTGAAGAAAAAAATAAAATACGGGCATCAGCAACTGATGATAATGTAGAGAAAAATATGCACATAAATATTTCTTAAATTTCATAAATCTGCTGATAATCTTACGTCGGGAGTAAACTGGAGGTTGGTTTTCATCATACACCGGATGGTGTTGAGGAGTCTAATGATGAGTCCCTCGTCTATATTCTCCAACATCTTCTCGCAGTGGTTGATCAGCTTGCTTACAAAACCTCCTCCAGAACACTGTACCTGTCATGTGATCAGTTTTAGAGTGGGTGACTCTAACGCTCTCTGAGCTGTTTTACACTTAGAGTATGAGATCGAACTGTAACTATCTACACTATATTCATGATTTTATTAAAGCTTTTTTGCGAGCCAAAGTAACTCTTGTCTACATTTAGTATAGATGTGAGATTGGAATATCAAATTACCCGACTCTCACTGTCCTCCGGGAAAAGGCGGTCAGGACGGTGCATCACATCCACCAGGACACTCTTCTCAGCCTCAACTTGCGGCCTCATCTCCTCCTCAAACAAACTCACTATGTCCTGAAACAGTTTAGTTGGTTAATAATTGTGTTGTGGAACTATTTTCCGTGGAAAACGAAACTGTAGGCTTATCAAAAGGTACCGCAAAGGCAAGGGCGTTAAAAGGTTAACCATTTACATATTATCAGGAAAATGTTCTGGAATTCCATAGTTATATTTTTCTGAAGAGACTTATAAATTGCAAAACTTATAAATTGCGAATGCCACAGTAGCTATCAAGAAATTTATGGACAGATGTTCCTATGGCTTGATAGCTTTTTTCATTAAACTTTTATTTGGACTTCAAAATGGCCGAAATTCCAAGTTTAAAGATGTAACAATGAGGATCCAACCTTCTCTAGGGCTATTATTTCTGTGAATATTGTGTTCATAAAATGTCCAGCAATATTTTACACCATTTACACGGACGTATATGCAAGGATACAAGAATACAAACGAAATAATTACTTTAATATTGAATTCACAATACTTGTTATTCTGAAATGTTTTAGGTTATATCGTAATTATTGCTGAATAAAGTTGTCTAAAGCTATGTATAAGAATGATATTCAGTAAGCACTTTATGGAGAGTATAAAATGAACTGCTCTAGAAAAGGAGAAAATTCTATTTGGTTAAGAGAGAAACGCTGCTGGGAGGGAAACCAAATTATTGAATATCCAGGTTTTAACAATAACGTGTTCATTATCAGTACCTGAAGACCCTCAATGATGGTCCGATAGTCTCTACTTCCTCCGAGCCCAGAGGGTCGCCTACTCCTCACTCTATCCATCCACTTGTTTCCTATACGGTTACCAAGGATAGACCGGTTCAACAAGGAACTCATTTGCGCGTTCAGATCTGCTGTTATCACAATCTTCCTCTCGTTTGCTGAAAGTGGACATGTTAAGGGGACATCTAACAGGGTTTAGGATATTTGTTGGAGGAAATATGTGGCCCTGGTTTTTGCATACAAAGTCTCAAAAGTCAAAACCCTCCGACAAATCGCAAATAAACGAACCTATTTCAGAGAGAGTCTTGATGCAGTTCTCCACGTGGAACTTCTGTTCCCCGGACAACCAATCACATCTGCTCAGCTGGAATGCTCCTTTTAACAACCTCATGAACATGGGCTGACGTGCCTGCAGGATATTGATTAATTATTGTAATTCTAAGAAATGTGGATCAAACTTAAAGCTCTATCGTGTGACTGCACGTGAGCAACAAAAAGGGTGCCACGATGGAATTAATTGTATTAGTAATTAATGTTAAGAGTTAGAGTAAGAGCACTTATAACAAAGTTATTGGAGTCTTGAATAAATTCAGAGGCCATGTCATGAAAAAATTGGGTCATAAAATGAGGTTGAAAGCTAGGAGTAAAAGCAGACTGCATATAATGAGGATTCCCGCACTTACATTGCTGGTGGAACTGTCCGAGAATGGGGAGGAAAAGAAGGAAGTTATAATCTGCATGACAGGGATGGTCACGTACTGTTCTAGAACTATTTCGTGTCTAGAGGTAGGGCGGCCGTTGTTGGCTACCTGGAGGGAAATAGGTTTTCAGTTTTAGCATCGGTGTTGTTTCACCACCTTAGTGGTGTTACTTTAGCACTTTACTGGAGGGGTAAAATTGTGAAATATTAATGATGGATAACAGTATGTCCTAAACTTTCTGATCTTTAGATGCTTCAGATAGTTTGCGAAATATTAATGATGGATAACAGTATGTCCTAAACTTTCTGATGTTTAGATGCTTCAGATAGTTTGCGACGTTCCTGATTTTTCCAAAAAGTTAGAAATGTAATCGAATTAACAGTATTATTCAAAGTATGGCGAGTAAAAAAGAGGTGTGGATGAAAAATCTCATATCCTTCATTGAAATAATATCCACTTAGATCAATTAGCCGTCTGCCTAAGTGCCAAGCATTTTTACTGATTCGTTATTCGCTAAATTAAATAAGTCTAACAAGTGAAAGAATCCGACATACTATATAATTTATGACACAAAAGCAGTTATTAAGTAGCTATATGTAGATAAAATTCACGATTTAATTAACAATTTGCAGCCGAAACCTTTTGGTTTTTGTCAGCTTATTATACGTTATTAGCCAACCTGGAAGGTATATCATAACTCACGCTAACTTCTGGTCTTATAAGACTTCAACAGGTACAAAAGTGTAAAATCATCAACCCTCCCCACCACCCGACTTCAGCTAACTACATTAGTTCCAAATATCCTTGTTATGTACTACATTAGTTCCAAATATCCTTGTTATGTACTGCATTAGTTCCAAATATCCTTGTTATGTACTACATTAGTTCCAAATATCCTTGTTATGTACTACTTTAGTTCCAAATATCCTTGTTATGTACTACTTTAGTTCCAAATATCCTTGTTATGTACTACATTAGTTCCAAATATCCTTGTTATGTACTAATTTAGTTCCAAATATCCTTGTTATGTACTACATTAGTTCCAAATATCCTTGTTATGTACTACATTAGTTCCAAATATCCTTGTTATGTACTACATTAGTTCCAAATATCCTTGTTATGTACTACTTTAGTTCCAAATATCCTTGTTATGTACTACATTAGTTCCAAATATCCTTGTTATGTACTACATTAGTTCCAAATATCCTTGTTATGTACTACTTTAGTTCCAAATATCCTTGTTATGTACTACTTTAGTTCCAAATATCCTTGTTATGTACTACTTTAGTTCCAAATATCCTTGTTATGTACTACATTAGTTCCAAATATCCTTGTTATGCACTAAATTAGTTCCAAATATTCTTGTTATGTACTACTTTTATGAACTATCTTCACCAAGAGAGTGTTGGTTTGACCTCTGCGTTGCTGTCGAGTTAGTGTTAATTAACCTTGTGGTTTTTACTTGATTTTAAGTTGTCCTAACTGCCACTCATACACCGGTACACTATATCTCTTCCGGGGACTAAATGTTTCTGTGATAACACTCTGTGGATTCAGAGGGTAGATCTCACAGATAACAGAGTCTAAGTAAACTATAGGTAAAAATATAATATTAATCATAAGCTAAAATGTACTAATCTTTGTATTCTAAATGGGGAAAAAGAAGAAACATTGTCAGTCAGTCGAGAAAATTGTCAGTCAGGCTATATGGCAGCTTTGTAGATGTTGTGACTATGCTAGTAGTGGTCCCAGGCTTGCGACTGGAATTGCGGTGTTAAATCGATTTAATGGTACCAACGATCCACCTCCCACTTGTTGTTTGGTACTTAGCATTAATAGTGTTAGCTGTAGCCATTTATAGCAAGAATCTTAAAACATAAGGGGATGACAAGGAAAAGAGGAAGGAAAAAGAATAACGGGACAAACAATTAATTAAAGTATTTATAGGAGCATTAGATATTGTAATTACAAGCTTCAATAATAAATCCCTGACTAAAACTTCTAATTAAAATGACACTTGGTACGCTCGCCCATTTTCACTGGTCAGTCTGAACTTCGGTTTAGCACGTTGTACACTTATTCACCTAAGTTTCAGAATTTGTTCAGTTTAGCAGAGTTAGTACCCGTGTTTCAATAAATCAAAAGATATCAGGGGAGTTCTTTAATAATGTTACGGTCATCTAGAATACCGAACTTCCTGAAAACGTTATCATATTTCCTCAGACAACGTTTAATGCCTTTAATCAGTCTATCACGGCTATATCCTCTATCAATTAGAATTTTGAATATTTTGTGAAGATGGGAGGTAAAGATATCCAATCTAGTGCAAACATTACCATATCTAAGAACTTGACTTGAAAAAACGTTGTAGCCAACCTCGGTTGGGATGTTACTGTGAGGAAATGTAAGGGATACAACATGAAAATTAAAATCATCAGTTTTGTTATACACTGATATTTCTAGTCCTTCTGTGGAAATATTAATATTTAAATCAAGGTAGTTAATGATTTTATTATTGGAACCAGCTCGCTCCATCTCCAATGAATTAGGATAAATTTCTTTAATCAATTTATGAAAGTAAAGGTAGTTAATAATAGATAAATCGTCAACATATCGTTTATTATTGGATAATATCTTTGCTAATCCCATTTTCTTTTCCTGAAGTAAACGTTTCATATAATTAAATTCCTTTTTGCCAACAGTGAGATCAGCTATAGGGGAACTTGAATTTCCACCCATAGGAATACCCTTGGTTTGTATGAATACAATCCCACCGAAGACGACATAAGTGTTATAAATAATAAATTTAACAGCCTCTTTTAGGTCATCTTGACTAAAGCAGGCATGACAATCATAGGTTTTATTGGAAAAGAAACATGTATTACTGTCTCTTTTAGAAATACAAATATATCTATTACGGTCTGAAAATATTAAATCAACAACTTCATTAATCATATTCTCTACTTCAATCAAGTCTAATCTGGTATAAAGAGTAGTAAAATCATATACTTGTATATTATAAACATCGCTATTTTTGATAGCTTCAAGGAATTCACTTGAGGAATCTATGCTCCAAAACATGTTTATACCGCTGTTGTTGTAGATTGCCTCGCAGTATTTCTTGAAGTATTTCCTCAAAAGTTTCAGACAACAGTTAACTTGGACGTTAAGTTGTTTCGTAACGCAAAAACGGGCACCTGCAATGAACCTCGCCTTGTAAGGGTTCTTATGAAGCTTAGGGTTCCAGAAGATGCGTGCTAGTCGCAAGTTTTTATCTTCAACTTGTACATTAAATCTCTCCTTTAGACTCTCAGATATTTTATTGACATAATGAGTCTCGTCTTCGCTACAGGGTTTATATGTATCATTACCTATACATTCTAGAGTATTAGGATCAAAACCCATTTCATTGACAAGAGTTTTTACATAAAACTTTTTACAAATAAATGAAAAATTACCAGAAGCTTTGTCGATACTACAAATAATGTATTTACTTTTCAGCATTTTAAGACTTCTTTTAACATCATCTTTTTCCAGTGTGTTTTCTTTTATTTCAAATGTTTCAGGAAAGTTTTTCTTGTAATATTCAATACGATTGGAAACTATTGATAACACTTTTTCCTTCCAATCGCTGAACTTTACTTCTTTTTGACAGTACTTTCTACTTTTTGATTTTATAAATTTATCGACAGCTTCGGTAACTGACATATATATCTCATCTGGAGATTTAAATGTGGGAATTCTGTATTTACAACCGTAGGAAAGTACTTCCCTAAGTTCAACATTATCAACAATATCTAAATTACCAGTAACTACATGTCCATGAGGAGGATAATTGAAAGGGGAGGAGTGACAATCGCATGGACTACCTAAAATAGATTTAATATCAGAAATAGAAAGTTTCTTTAAGAATGAAGCATAGTTACAAATAGAAAGACTTATAGGATCATTATACTCATAATAAATCTGTAATGGTGTAAAAGACTGAATCAAAATGGGAAGCAAATCAATGACTGAAGTGTCAGAGAAAATAGATTTTAGGTTAAGATTATCAATGAATTTGCAATTAAATGGAACAATTATAAATTCTCTATTACTGGATTCAGATTTGTTCTGATGGTATTTGGGGGAAAATGTTGAACAGAAAGAGGAACATACGTTGTAAATCAATCCTGAATTATTTTGACTCAAAGAGTAGAGAGTGTCTAAATCTGATAAGCTATAACATTTTAATGTTTTGTATATGGAATGTTCTGAAGAGATGTTATCTTTCAGCCTGTTAATATCAGACTCTATGGTATCCAGAGACTTCTTAGGCTGAACTTTCTTCTTTCCATTCCCTCTGCCACGTTTGTATCGAGCAATCTGTCCACTAAAATAATTCATAACCCGATCTTGGGAGATGTTGCCCGTTCCTTTCTTCTTGTCATTAAGACCAAGAGGGAATGCTGTCCCAAGCTTCTCTATCCAGTAATCCTCCAGGAGAAGTAAATCATTTTTGACATCGGTGGACATGTCAGAATCAACATAATCTACAATCTGTATGGAAGCATCTGAGAAGACGTGACCAGGAATATTAAAATGTTCATATAAAAATGTGGATGATTTGGCTTTGACACAATTTCTGTGGCCATTGACTCTTTTATGAAGTGGTTGAGTTGTTTCTCCAACATATTGTTTTTTACAGGTAGAACAGGTAATAACATAAATAACATTATTAGTTTTACAATTAAATATAAAATTTGTATGTCCAAAGATAAAATCATTATTAAAAGTACTGCTCCTAAATGTATTAACAGGATTAAAACTGTTGCAAGTGAGACAACCTCTACCATTGCAACATCTAAAAGTGCTAGAAAAGACATTACTAGGGGTTACCCATTTATTCAAGGATTTTGAGAAAAATTTACCATTACGTTTAAGTCAAGAAGGTAACATCATCCCTTTCGGCGTTTCCGCCTAGACCCAACGACTCGAGATAGGCCAAGGACAACGGGTCGGACATCAACCTATTGTCATGGGGCTGCCATGATTGGGCGGGCGTTAGATGTCATGAACCTAAATAGTTCTCCCACCGACGCAGTGTAGCCTGGCGAGATTCTTCGCGACCATAAAAATCTCTTAGAACCGGATCTTGCACTGCCGCTGTTTCTCGTACCGTAGCATGGCGGACAGCTCACGCCAGAAAATGAAATAAACAGGTAAATACAGGATAAATCAGGAGATGTATGTACAACAACAAGACTTCAAGGAGGGCGCCCAAGAAAACAAAGATCAACCAAATCTCGGAACCAATGGCCGGGAGAGATATAAATGTAATTATAGAGCAATATCAAGAAAAGCTATCAATTATGTATCCAAATTATGTATCCAAATTATAAGAGCAAATACCGAACAAGGAATCAGTTACAATGATAATTCTATAGTTTTAATATTTAGGAATTTGGCATAAAAAACGGTGATAACAACGACAAGAATTATCTTATTTCAGGAATAATTATAAATTTGGAAAATAATCAGAAATACAAATTTTATAAATAT
The DNA here is from genome assembly GCF_026151205.1 of Bolinopsis microptera. Taxonomy (NCBI): domain Eukaryota; kingdom Metazoa; phylum Ctenophora; class Tentaculata; order Lobata; family Bolinopsidae; genus Bolinopsis; species Bolinopsis microptera. The sequence goes on from NC_087076.1 coordinate 6,144,115, forward strand.
ATATTTCAATTTGGTGCACCAATGGTTTCAAAATTTTCCTTTGATCATAGCAGTTCCTGATTGACTACAATATTTTGCTAATTTATTGCAATGAATCGTATTATTTTGCAATCGCACTACTTCTTTTTTCCAACCTTAACCTCAGCCTGGAATTACGGCCCGATTTTCCACAAAAGCTAAAACTTTGAGTCGTTATCTTGTGATGCCAGGGTTTGTTGACTATTTTTTACATGGATGACCAGTGGAAGTATAACTATTCCCAAGAAAAATACCACCATTCGTCTCAAGCCATGACAGGAATGTTGATTTTTATCGGACTTTGAAAAGCCGAACATGTACCTATAGAGCTAAAATTCAAATTTCGTGAAATTATAAGTGTAGTAGAAATCCCAGTTCCCACTCATTAAACAGTTTTGAGTTCAATTTAAGCTATGTGCGGGTAATATTTGAATCACTTTGTAAAACTTTGACAGCAAAATTTTAAAGTTATCATAAAGTTATGCTTTGTGAGAGTTAGATTTTGGATTTTAAAATGAGATATGTTTGATTCGTTTGACTCATATCAAATGTCCAAAGTTACTTTCAGCAGAACTTCTTTTAAAAAGCACTGCTGAACTTATATACAAGAAGTTCTATCAATGAATTAACAGGAGGATTCCTGCTCTATCTATAGAAACAAATTATCGCAGAAACCAATTAATGTCATCGTTTTTAGTATAGTTACATTTTTCGCTTTTAGCGACTAGAATAAAGGATTGCATAGTTCATGAAGTGATGGGTGGAAGAAGTCAGTAGCCCTACGTTTCATCCTCTAGCTAGTTGTTCACACCTGACAAGTGTCACCGTGTATCTTTGTGTACGTTCAGAAAGATATGGTAAGATGTAAAGGAATTTGCACAACGGATGAATAGATTTTCGATGGAAGTTCGTTTACCGCATATAGTGGAAAAAGTCGATAGAATATTAGCTCGTGCTTTCTAATGTACTTTTGGTAGACATTGCCGATGAGCGGTAAATCTTAGAAACTTTTTTAGACTAAAAATTAAAATTCTCTATCGTACTTCTTCGAAGAGAAACAAATATGAGCGTATTTCAAGCGTGCCAATAGATTTAACAAAGTTGAGCTTACAAGCAAATGTTAACATTTCATGACGACATTTTGGAAACAATGCTTCTGGTGGCCGCAAACTGGCGAGAACACTTTAAATCAATTCCTAGACTTTAAATAACGTTATTGAACTAGCATGCCAGCATGGTGATTGGTGGTATTCAGAGACATAATTATGTAATCTTGCAAATCACTAATCACCAGTCATATACAACTGATTAGCGATTACTACCAAGTACATCGAGAGGCAAGTTCCTTTGTTCTACTTTAATAAATTGGTCAATAGCAAATTTAATGGACAATTAATGGTTAATTTATTACACGCGCTACTTTCACACTTGGATGGAATTTTAATTTTGGTTACATTTATTATCAAATTAGAACAAGCTGGATAAACGCCAGTTTTGTCTAATTTTGGAGTCAGCAGTTTTGATTTGGTTATAGTGAAAAAATGTGTACTAAAACGTGCTAGGACGTATAATATCATGATAATCGTGTGGATAATACAGGGGGGGGGGGGGGGGGGGGGGGGGGGGGGGAGGGGGGGGGGGGGGGAGATCTCAGATGACCATTGAATATTGATTACCCAATCAATCTTGCTAACGAGATAAACAAATTACTTGATAACTTCGTCATTTTACATCAGTTTTGTCCGATTTTTTTTCAGATCATAATAATAATCCTGATTTCATGACCTTTAATAGCAATATGTTACAATGGAGTTTCTAACATGTTCAGAAACACGAGTATACGCAAATCAATGTTGATTGGGCGTGGCCCCTAAAAATCGGATTTTCAAATTTTGGCGACGGAATGCTCGAATGAGTAGTTACAGTATACCATCTGCAAAGTTACAAGTCTCAAATATGAAACACGGCGGTGGTATAAGACCCAACCTATGTGCACTTAATTGCCCCCCCCCCCCCCCCCCCATGTATTTACAGTTAATTGTAAGAATCTTACCAAGGAAATATCAACAAGAAAGTTCTCGAACAATTCCCACATGTGGTTACTAGTGTATATCTCCTTCATCTCAACCTGAAAGAACAAGGTGATTAACTTATTAATTAACTAATTAAAAAATACAAAATAACACAACAAAATGTTTAAAATCATATGGTTATGATGCACAGTTTATTACGGTATACTGTAAACTAGATACATTAAAGAGACTGGTCAACAACCGAGGCAGTTACAAAATGCAGTCGTATCCTGATATCTAACCAGGTGCAAATTGGAAAGAGTTTCTGATAGAGATCTGAGCCGTTCTCAAATGTTGACTTGGCGCTTATACTGTGACAGCATGTCCAAAGCTATATTTAGTTAGGGTTTATTTCCTGACCTTCTATACAATATACAAGTTTTAAGGCACAGGCTGAACTTTCAACACTTTCAACACCCCATGTGCGGTTCTGTAAACCCTACCTATAATCTATATATGTGAACGTGTTTGACACGCCATTTATCACCTTGGCACGTTTTTTGGAGTTGGACGGAAGTCATAGTACAATCAATCAACAACCACAGGTTGAAGTATGTGTGTTCAGGAGATAGTGTGCGGTTCTGGGTTTTTTGAAAATCCTTTTGTTTGGTTTGTCTGAATTATCATTTTGTTTTTAAACTATTCGGTTAAATTAACAAATTTTACATTTTCAGCTCCTACTATCATGAGCGTTAGTTTTGTGTTTCAACAAATAAAAATAGAAAAGGGAACACTAGGGTGCAGGTCGTTTAAGAAGGCCTCGTAGATTCTGTTATCTAATGTTTAAATGTCAATCGTTGGAGTCAAGTAACTACTGTGGTTGATAAAATTTAATTAATAAATGAAGTTAAAAGTTTAATTCATTTATATTGGCTATAAATTTAATTACGAAAACTGCAAATTATTATAAATTAGTTGCTATCCGGTTCATGAAAGATTTGCTTAAGATAATCTCATCAAGTGTATTCTGCAAATTTGGGTGGGCACCGTTTTACACAGGATTAACACAACTTTCTATAATGATTGGATTCTCATTACATCAATAAATTCCCATGACTTCTTCCTCATTTATTCCTCTCCCGTTACTAAAGAATTAAAACCTTCTTAAAGTTATGAGGCCGTATGGGACCCTTTTAGACCCTCTCGTTGTTTTGAATTTGAAGCTTTTTAATTTGAAACTCCCTCTATAATTATATAGCTCCCTCCATAACATATCTGTAACTACTTTCTAGAAAACACTTAATCTTTAAGGGGATTTTGTCAGATAACACGCTGGTAGGCGCAGTTTATTAAGACCTTCAGGTTGGTGAGGTGTCGGCTATAAAACATGCAACACATTTTCACCTTTGATCTAAGATTTGCCAGTGTACTGTAGCCTAGCAACCAGTGTGTCGATGTGTTTACCACCGATCTGAGGTCTGACAGTTTTGTAATATCGCTGTTGTTTGTAGGGCAAGACTTGCAGACTTGCAGGCTGCAGGTCTTTACAGTTTGCATTTATACAATTAACACCACCAGTCACCAGTTATTAAACAGCTAATTGAAATATTACCATAATAATACCAACTATTACATAAAAAATAATAGACTAGATTTCTATATTCTTTCAGACTTTTACTTAAGTCTAGTTATAAATTACTTAATCATATTTTATTGTACTAAGGTGTAGTATTGCCAGATCCCAGTTCAATTTGTAACGGAGTTTTATATCAACATGAAACGATGTAACAGAGTCGATATATTTTAATGTTGCCATGGGGTGGCAAGTCCCCATACATCGTGGTCCGGTAGTTTCATTGCGTCCTAATATATGATGGGAAGTGGTTCATATTTTTTAGGCACGTGACAGCGATCCTTGGATTTGATTGGTCGCTGCTAGAAGGTGATTGGTTAAACGGCAGTCTCGTTTCTGTAACCATGGATACCTTATATTTCTGTTTTAGTTTTATCATAGTTTTCAGTTTCTGTTTTATCCAACAGTTAACACAGTTAACACACTTGTTAACACAGTTAACACAGTAAACTCAGCAAGGTCGGATGGATGGCCCAGTTCGTCTCCATTCTAGTTACAAATAATGCTCTAACTCACGTTGCAGTCCCCCTGCAGTACCTTCATCACAGGTTAGTCACTATTAATATTTATTAATTATATACGTTTTTAACTTCCTTCATCACAGGTTAGTCACTATTAATATTTATTAATTATATACGGTTTTAGCTAGCAACTTCTCTTAAAGTTAATGATGAGTGTCGATTAGCAAAAAATGTACATTTTCCATTAAAATTAAAATTGGAAACACAAATTGTTCATAATATGTGGTGACTTTTGCAGATAACTAAATACTTTTCATCAGCGTTAAGAACATTATGTAGACCGTTACCAAAATGATGATAAACGTTTATAAAATCATATCGAACGTTGTGTCTAAAAATATGTGTCAAATCGGTATTTTGTTTGTGATTATGTCTCATGAAAACAAGCTGGAAGTCCGATCCATGGTCAAGGCCCCGCAGAGACCACAAGATTAGATAACCACAACATTTATTATCAAATTATGTAGAGATATGAGAAATATGTAGATACATGAGATGACCCGAGTATTAAAGCTCATAAATTGAACACTCATGCGTTTTACCACGTGTATTGCGAAATGACTAATGACTAACTCTGTTAGTATTTTCCATTTTAAAATTCACTCACCTTGTTTGTTGAATCACAGAACGCACATGCCGTGATAAAGTGTGAATTCCATTTATTTTAACACTTTCCATGCTAGTACGTCAATAGTGCCGGGGTTATTTTTGGCAATGCTGTGTTTCACGGTCAGGAGTTCCGTGACATATGATTTTACATGTGGTAAGTGAGCAACATGTCCTTATATGGACACCACGTGGGTAGGAACATGGTGAGAACCAACACATTATTAATATTCTGTAGGTTATATTTTATCCAAAGCATACCTAAAACTCTGAACTAAGATCAAAATTAAGATCTAAGATCACATTTTTGATATTATTGTTGGAATTGGAATTGCGTAGAGTTCAGTTTTTAGTTTTCCAGGTTTTTAAAGAAGAAACGACCATCTATTATCGAAAATAACTATTTCTCCGGAATAAAACATTAAATTTACTGTATATAATGTACGGTAACGGGTTTCGTTCAACCGATTTCAGACTTGGTAGTAAGATCCTCTGAGCCTGCCAGATGATCCTACATTAATGTTTGAAAACTCTAGCTAAGGAGGAGTGTGTTGCTTGTACTCTAAAGGAACTAAAAATTAGTGATTTTAAGTTTATCAGTTTGAAAAACTTCTTTCAAGACAGACCTAGCTTGGGCTAGTACTTGGAATTTATCTTTCAGTTCTAGACTGTGTGAGTGTTAAATTCTTACAAACACTCAGACTGTGTCAGTGATCATGGAGTTTACCTGGTACACTCTGTTCTTGTACAATTTGTAGTAATACCTAGTTGTTTTAGTTTAATACTTAGTTACTTTACTTTAATACTTAGTTACTTTAGTTTAATACTTAGTTACTTAAGCTACTTTACTTTAATACTTAGTAACTGTAGATTAATACTTAGTTACTTTAGTTTAATACTTAGTTACTTTCCTTTAATACCTAGATAGTTTATTTTAATACTTAGTTACTTTAGATTAATAGTTCTCTACGACTTTTATAATATACGATAAACTTTCACAAAAATGCTTTTTTTCGATAGTTTATACCATTATAAAGGTCTGCACCACAATGCATGACCATAAGATGTTAGCCATGATTTGCCGAAATTGACTGGACTAACAGTACCAGTAGCAGGCTGCCTTTTCATGCAGAGTGTATAATATCATCTGGACTAACAGTACCAGTAGCTGGCTGCCTTTTCATGCAGAGTGTATAATATCATCTCTTTTTGTAGCAGTGACCAACCCAACTGTATTGTGCGATATCATCATAAAAACTATTTTTCTTTTGCGTAACAATAAAGAGGATTGTGAAATCTAATTAGAATTGCATCTTCTACAATAGTACGTTTTACACTCGACTTTATTAAAAGTAGCTTCACAAAACTCCGGTAATAAAATAACGGTTATACCCTCGTACGAGTTATGTGATCAATTACCGTGCTGACTTGAGAACAATGTGACCAGATCAGGATCTATTTGGGATGAAGCTGGTCACACAAAGGATTGGAGCATTGGATATTGATAATCCAGCGACATCAGGCTTCATTCCTTGCTAGACACTGTGTGGACCGTGCCATCCTGGCGCGGAGATGTCATCATGGGTGTATCCTACTGAATATAAACTTGAAACAGGTGCAAAGACGCCGCTTCAACAAACTCAAAGATACTATGAGCCTAATGGTTATTAGCCCTTTTTTTGAAGTGATTTTTGTAATAGGTCTCTTTGATGAGAATAAAATTAAACAGACACTTTCTCAAGGTAATCAAGGAGAATAAAAGGCAGTGATAAGCTTTTGTCATGAAGGAATGATTCGGCTCTATCTGGACAAAAGCCGTGTCAATTGGAAGCTCGCCTGATGCCATTGACTCATTGACATCGTATAATTGGTTTTAGATCCGCCAATATTATAATGACACTAGGTACGACCGCACACACCGTTTGTTTATGAATCGTATGAAAGTCATTATTTCTCGGGGCAATTCATCGGTGGGCCCCCGTCTCTACACTGAACCAAGACCCGCGGTAAAATCATCAAGATCCTCGGTAAAATCACCAAGACCCGCGGTAAAATCACCAAGACCCGCGGTAAGACCCGTTTTCAGGACATCTTCAAATCGATCCTTACCAACCTCTCCAGCAGGAGCCCAGTGTGCAAACCGACCCAGAGAAAATCGTACAGCTATCACAAAGCCGTCAGAAACCGGCCCCACCATGGCTATCTCAGCTGCAGCGGCTGCAACTTCTTGCACGCCTTACAAAGCCAAGCTTGAAGCAAACTCAGCAAGTATATATAATACAGTTACACCTGGGCCACAGAGTTTAATGTCAGATGCAGGTCTCACGCCTGACGATACGAAGAACAACAACATTGGAAACAGTGCCGTGTCTACCATGAACAGGAGTCTAAAGCGAGCTAAAGCAAAGTCGAGGATGTTCATAGTCTATAACCCGTAGGTACACTGTGATAATTTGTGGGGGATGGGGGGGGGGGGGGGGTGTTCATAGTCTATAACCCGTAGGTACACTGTGATAATTTGTTGGGGATGGGGGGATGTTCATAGTCTATAACCCGTAGGTACACTGTGATAATTTGTGGGGGGGGGGGGGGGGAGTGTTCATAGTCTATAACCCGTAGGTACACTGTGATAATTTGTGGGGGGGGGGGGGGGGGGGTGTTCATAGTCTATAACCCGTAGGTACACTGTGATCATTTGTGGGGGGGGGGAGTGTTCATAGTCTATAACCCGTAGGTACACTGTGATCATTTGTGGGGGGGGGGGGAGTGTTCATAGTCTATAACCCGTAGGTACACTGTGATAATTTGTGGGGGGCGGGGGGGGGGGGGTGTTCATAGTCTATAACCCGTAGGTACACTGTGATAATTTGTGGGGGGGGGGGTGTGTTCATAGTCTATAACCCGTAGGTACACTGTGATAATTTGTGGGGGGGGGGGGGAGTGTTCATAGTATATAACCCGTAGGTACATTGTGATAATTTGTGGGGGGGGGGGGGGTGTGTTCATGGTCTTTAACCCGTAGGTACACTGTGATAATTTGTGGGGGGGGGGGGGAGTTTTCATAGTCTATAACCCGTAGGTACATTGTGATAATTTGTGGGGGGGGGGGGTGTGTTCATAGTCTATAACCCGTAGGTACATTGTGATAATTTGTGGGGGGGGGGGGGGAGTGTTCATAGTTTTTAACCCGTAGGTACACCGTGATGATATCCGGGGGAGGGGGATATAGAACAATTTGCAACCAGAAATTGGAAATGGATAATTGTCATCCTTATCTGAAACCAAGTGAAAACTCTGTAATTATAGTTAAAAATGAAATTTTGCTCCATAAAGCTGCTTAAGAAGCGGCAAAAATAGTTTCAAATCGCCTTATTTCCTAACACCCTTGATATCATTCTGATGGAATCTTTCATCACACCCATACTATTAGCGTAAAAATTCATTTTTCATTTACCCTAAAGCTTCAACAAATGATAACCTTATATTACTAAATTAGTCACTATTTTATTAGACACTTATTCAACAACCTGTTCTATTTAAGTGCAGTTGTAATGTGACCTGGGTTCAGTGGTCGTTTTGGGATTTAGGCTGATTGTGCACCCAATTAAGCTGATTTGATGACCTGTTAACTGTGTGGAAACTAGGCTCAATTCAGTTGTCGAGTCGGTCACCCCCTGGATTTTATCAATATCACTCGCGCCCAAATAAAAGCTAAGACACTTTGCTAGCGTACTCTGTTACATTTCTGTTGGTCCTAACTTTGAATCACGACATCTTCAGCACCAACAAATATCGATTTTTTAGTTGCGCTACATATTTTCTTGTTCGGTGAATGTACTTTGATGTAGTGTACTTTGATTTGATGTCAAGTTAATCGCTAAGGAGATGCCATCATTTTCGCCATCCACTTTTAGTGTAACACATTATTCATAGACCAACGACATCAAGTTTGCCTGCATAAATATTTAAAAAAATATATTATACTATTATATAATCTAAACTTAAAGAACACACTTTTCCCGTGAAACTAACACACAGATAAACTATTGTTTAGGGAAGGTACCGGAGTACCTCCCTCAGTCTGCTGCTCTTAGTACCTCCCTCAGTCTGCTGCTCTTAGTACCTCCCTCAGTCTCCTGCTCTTAGTACCTCCCTCAGTCTCCTGCTATTACTATGTCTACAAATAGTAATATCCATTAGGTGCCAGCCGCCAGGTGTAACAAGGAACCATGTCTGCTATAATTCAGTTCAATTATAGCTTGTGGTTACACATGATACCACAGGATTAAAATTGATGCTTTTGAATATATGATAGAATAAAAAGGATATTCTTAAGTGCTTTCTAATTCATCACTCAGATAATCTTGCTCTTGTTTGCATGGCACAAAGGAGATTATTGATGGTGCAGTTAGGCATAAACACCCAATTTTAAGAGACAGAATAAATAAATAGGAGTCCCAGGGTAGTCAGTGTTATACTAGTATGTTAGTATAATATTACAAGTCGGGTATTAAGTTGATGCACGTAATTCACACAAAAGAGGTGTTCGTGGGGTTGAGGCAAAGTTACAGTAACCACGCAGGCTTGCTTACCAGTCAAAGGTTCATAATTTGTATACATTACCTGGGTACATTTAGCGGAATTTAATATCGAGCACCCTGTTTTTATTTACGTTTTTGTGCTATTTCCAGGTAGTTAGGTACTCAGGTAATTACGCGTCGCAGTGAAGTTGAAATTCAAGATACCATCCACATGTTACGTCAGCAAGATTCTGCGGATTTTATACCCCCTTCCCCATACATACGTCCCTTGTATACGTCAGAAACTTTACATATCCAGCTATTGTGTTAAAAATAAATAAGCGTCGGCAAATTCAAAAACCTCCAACCACATAGGGTGCTGTGGTAATCAGTGAACGATCCTGAGCGGGGAACTACCATTACCACGCACCAAACTTTACACCCAACCGTGCACAACCGTGCACGAATTGTAATTCATGAGTTCACATAGTTCACATGGAACGCGAGGAGACGGTATAATAATGTGTCTGCAGATAATATATAGAACTTGACTTAAATTAGCTGGCTCTGTTCAGCTGTGTTCAGCTCCCGAGCCACCCTAACTTTCATGTGGGCACACCTCCTCCTCTTCCACCGGTGGTCCCCACACCTCCTCTCTTTGTGTCAGTCCTCTCTTTTCATCTGACCACAACCACGTTGTGCTTTTGGTAAACTGATTGGTAAAGCTCTCTTGTAAGCTGTCCACCCCTTCTTGCATAATTTCTGAGCAAGGGGTGTGCACATATTATTAATACTGTGCGTTTATTATTAGCCCTCGTTTACTATTTGTCTGGTTAACTTTCCTGTCGTCGTCTAGTCATGTTGAGCTTAAAGAATTAAAATTGAATAATGTAGTACGTTACTAATTGTAGATCGTGATAATGGATTATTCACATAATACAGTGATCGACGTGACTGTATATCATCAATACTTGCATAATATCTAGGAGCTATAATTATATCGCCGAGATATTGATATTGCGATTGGGTTCAGTCTATTAATATCACCCTTCAACTCTGAGCTTGATTTGATACTAGTTGTTGTCCATAACAGATTCACACCAAACGCGATTGTAGACTTAATATGCCTAGCCGATGTGAAGCCAGCAAATAGCGGTCTGTTATTTGTTAATTGCACATATAAACTTCTTTGGCCGTTGCATTTAAGTCTAATTTCATATCAAAGTCCCTGTTTTAAATTTCTGCATGTTTTGGTGGGCACAGTTAATTCACACACTGCTCTTACCCTTTCCGTGATTCATGTTTTGTTATTGTAGCTTTCAGTAGAAGGCACGCGCTGTAGCCTTACAAATTATTATATTCTCGAGATTTAATTTTAAACATTCAGCTGATTTTCATGCCTCTTGGGAAACCACAAAGTTTACTACGCTCTGGAAAGGTCTGTTAGGAACCGTGCCGCCGAGCGAGGATTCTTCACATTGGTCACAATTTCTCCTTGTAGTTTAACCACAGTTGCTTTAAAATCCTTCCCTTGAGGCCTGAGCCAGGGCCAGAGCAATTAGGCGTACCTAGGTGACAACAGTTTGATTGCAAGTTGAGCCTATCTGGATACAACGCAAATACTTATTACTTTACCAATTCGCCCACCAATTTTATGTTTATTATTTTGCTAGCGCTTTTGAATATGCAGTGACGTAGTTTCTCTAGTTCGTGCTAACTGAAACCCTGACTACCAGCAGATAACACCTCACCATGGCAATGCAGACCAACATGACTTCCTTCTCCAGACGCCTCAGTAGGTCTTACAGTGTGATTACGTCGGGAGTTCATCCCGGACAGCATCCTGCCCTCCTGCTACAACCACCTCGGTCTCCTAGAGGCGCTCTTAGAGTGGTGGACAGGTAATGTCACGTGATTTATCTGGTTTAAATAAGATCTGGAGGGGGATTATTTAAAACATATAAGATGTTTATGTGAGCATAAGAAATGGAGGAAGGCTTGGTGAGTCGCCCGGTTTCAACTCCTTCTAGGTTAAAAGATTCTCGATCTATATGATATCTCACTTTGTCTGGAACTAACGTCAGAGACCCGGTTAAATTGCACTTTTAATTAAAGATGTCCACCATTTTCATTTGATCCCCGCTTTCCTGGATGGCGTCTCGCCTTTACGCTTTTGTTCGCTTCTTTCCGTCGAATTATTACCTAATTAAGTGTATTGTGTAATCAAGGAATACGAGAGGAAGAATATATATTATATAAGAATAATAAGAATATCTAGGAATAATAAGAATATACAATTGTGATCCAATCAATCCCATTGTCGGGGAGAACAGCGCATTCTAATGTAAGATGAGACATTGGAGTACGTGTTATCCCTAACCTCCACCGGAATAACTTTGCGGATGGGGATATTTATAAATATCATGGTTCCGGTTAGTCTGTGTCTCAAACAAAAGACCCAGTCTTTCTGAAAGTAGGGTATTGTTATATAGTATATATATATATTGTTGCAGATAGTATTGGTTAATCGTCCTGGGGAGGTGCCTTTATCTGCTTTAGGTTCACTTCTTCCGCTATGAGAGTGTTACTGATGATAATAGGCTGCCCTTATATGGGTATCACGTGTTTAAATAGGCTGCAAGACTGTGTTCTGATTGGTTAGTTTGTGTCACGTGGTGTGGATACTGTGCTCTGATTGGTAAGTTTGTGTCACGTGGTTTGAATACAGTGCTCTGATTTCACAGCGGTACTGATGATAATAGGCTGCAAGACATATAATGAGAGATAGTTGTATCCAAAATAATGGATATCAATCATTATCCAGTATCCAGTATAGTTGGAATGAGCAACATATACAATGGTTAGTGTTACACAAGACTCTGACCACTCCTATCTCTGTTTACAAAGCTTACTAGTCGCTATTATTATACTGCCACATCACAAATGTAAACCTGCGCCAAAACCGATCTTTACCAGGTTTTGTTCCGGAAAAACCCAACATCTTAGCAGGTCACTAAGTGTGCACGTAACGGCAGTAAACAGAAATAATGGTCGGTCGTCATGGTTTCAAATAAAAATAAGGGAGAATATTTCAGCACCTGGTCCCTTAGGTATCCATTTCGATTAGGAGTACATAGTAGGGTCATTATTTTAGTATTTCAAATCTGGAGATTGGACACTCTGGAATAAAACGTTTATCCCTTACCTAACGATTTTGGAGCCCTTGAGTCAAAATAAGGTTTCTACTAAAGTGCGTACCGTCTAAGTTTCATGTTGGGAGAGAACGTTTTAAAAGTTTTCTCAAGTTTTTACCAACAAGCTGCACGTGCAGCACTTATGATATCGTGGTGCCCAGCATAATAATTTCTGGACAGGAACTGTAATTATTAGTCGCATTTCCGGACAGTTTCCGGACGGGAACTGTCGCATTTACAATTATTAAATCAAAGTTCTAAACAAGGGATAGTTTAAAAAACAACGCCCAAGTCTAATCTTTCCCTAAAACAAAAACTAAAAATTAAAAACTTCATTGCAATTTCCGCCAATATCTCTTGTCATAACTCAAATTACGGAGATAATGCAGGTCAAAGATATTATTTAAATAAAGATTTCTTTTACATAAATCATGCACAATCAGCGAGAATAGATTGCTTTGGGGTCTTCCTCTTCTCCCTGGTAAGTCCAGTGTATTGATGGCAAAAATGAGGGAAGAAAACGCTGGTCCGTCAATAGGACCCCGCAAAACATGTCCTAACATTCTCCACCGACTACGGGCCACTTTTTCTGACAATGGTTCAGCATTGCAGCGTTTGTACAAGTTTTTGTTGGAGATGACTCCTGGGTACTTTATATTCAAAATAGTGCGAAGATGTCTGCGGTGAACAACATCTAGTTTTTCAAGGAATATTTTGGGGACGGCCCAACAGGATGAGTTGTACATAAGAACCGATACGACTAAAGCATTATACAGTATTAGACGTTTGTTTAGGGGCAGTTTATCACTCCAGGCCTTCTTGTAATTGTTAAAGGCAGCATATCCCAGGTTTATGCGACGCTGAATATCAGCTTTGCTACACAAGACGGACCCTAGAGTGATACTTTTCCTCCATGCTTCATTCCCCGACACTAATTTTCCATCACTGTCGACTTCACCCGTACTAGCTAAATAAACATGAGTGAAGTCCGTTTTGTCTTCATTGACAAAGAGGTTCCATTTCTCGAGTATAGCTGTTGCCTGGGGCAAAATAGCTCTCAAGTTGTCTTCCTCTTCATCATTGAAGTCAACATCATCAGCATATTCAGTGTCAAGTGGAAGGCCAGCAATAGTAATCGCATTTACAATAATAAGTTTAAAAATATAATATTATATGTATTGAGAACATAGTTACTGGTACAGTCTGCTAGTTTATTGTAGACCAAAAATTCCAAAATTCAAACAGCATTCCGAATAACGCAATAAAATGTGGTTCTATATTTAATATACCAGCATGTTAACAGATATATTAGATGCCATGCAGTCACGTACGTTGTAAATGTTACAAACTGCATGGTACCAAGGGTGTGGTCTGAGAGTTTCATCTGGCATATATCATTATATCTGTGACTCCAACATAAAGAGTCAAAAAACATAGTACCGTCCAGTAGCATGATCTATCAGCATCAATGTCATTGAAGTCACATTGTCGATTTAGAAAAGTATATACAACGCACGAAAAAACCACTGTCACGTAATATTGCTATCCTTCTCGCTTACCATCCGTCCAAAAAGCAAGAAAATTATAAAATACTCGAGAGTATCTATTGAGGTACGTTAAAATGTCTAAAAGACCAGTCCCAGCTCACAGCGTAATATCAGCTAAAAGTGATAACATGTTAATTGTTAAACGCCTGCGGAGTAAGATTTCCCATACGAATCATTGGAAAAATTGTCGAAGCGGATCGCCGCAATGCAGTCGGCAGCATGGAGGCAGTTATAAAAGTGTGCGTATCAAGATCAAGCAAGGTCGCTAACACTTATCTCCCATAGTGTTACAGGCTCAGTCACAGTGTACTATTATAACCGTTAATACAAGTATAAGTGTTATCTGCTTGTAGTAGTAAGGAACAGTTGCAGAGTAACAATGGTGCTTTTCAATGAGTTGCTCACGATCGGATGAAGCTTATATTTGTTAATCCCGCTTGAATAGTTTGTTCATTTTTTCGTGTTGGTTGTGGTTTTAAGTACAGTTCATCAATCATCACTGTAGCTGTGAGTTTCTTCTGCTCCAGATCTCACCACTGCTTATATATAATGGGCAGGATCACCCGAATAAAGCCGTGGTAAGTGAGACACTGTGACTTACATTGTAAGTTTGTTTGTAAGTGTGAGGGACAACACTGTGACTTACATGTTTGTAAGTGTGAGGGACAACACTGTGACTTACATTGTAAGTTTGTTTGTAAGTGTGAGGGACAACACTGTGACTTACATGTTTGTAAGTGTGAGGGACAACACTGTGACTTACATTGTAAGTTTGTTTGTAAGTGTGAGGGACAACACTGTGACTTACATTGTAAGTTTGTTTGTAAGTGTGAGGGACAACACTGTGACTTACATTGTAAGTTTGTTTGTAAGTGTGAGGGACAACACTGTGACTTACATTGTAAGTTTGTTTGTAAGTGTGAGGGACAACACTGTGACTTACTTGTTTGTAAGTGTGAGGGACAACACTGTGACTTACATGTATGTAAGTGTGAGAATTAACGACGTTAGGGCACTCCTAAAGTCCTAACATCAAAACAGATGAACACTATAGCTGTTTATATAGTCTGCCAGGGTAAAATGGACTCGTGTTGTAAATATCTTTCACATTAAAACAGCCGTGAAACGTATCAGGCAGGGTATTATAAATCTTAAACAAATTTTACAGCTCTATAATCTATATATATAATATATACAATACATAAAATATATATGTATATAGGTACTGTATAAATAATCTATTTATATAAAATTAAAATATTTCATTGCTGAACTTCTACACAATAAAAAAACCGGTTTTGACTAGATCCTCGTAATTCTTTGCATCATTAATTAACATCAATTCTCAAATTATTTGTTATATAGTAGTGTTGAAAGCATTTAAACTAATATATAAAATATATATGTATATGGGTACTGGGTATTTATAGGTTCATTATGGCAGCTTACTTCATCCTTCAGCAAGCATCTGAGGACAGGTGATTCATATTTAGGAATAGGTACGTTTGCCGCGAGTTCCTACAGGTGTGACCAGTTTTTAAACTTTGGAGATACCCTATCGATACAGTATAGGGGTTTTTATTGATTGGCTTATGTGAATAATACTTCATTTGGATGAAAAAGGCTGCATTGCATTCGATCTTTCATTTGGTTTTGTCCCGAACGCCTTTCGTGGCGCTCTTAAAGTTTTCCTGCTATGATCAATTGGGGCACCAAAGTGCCAACATCGATAATTGAGAAAGTTGCCGTGAAACACCGCCAGTGAGTACACCGATTTGTAAGTTTGTAGAGGGCCTTACAAAATAGTAACAAATTATGACTGTCATTATTTAGATGCTTTATATTCGCCGTATTCTGATCAACATCCTTCTCCTTTGTTGTCCTTTGTCAGCGCCAAGCCACGAATATCAGCGACAGTTTCTCAACCAACTTGCAACATTCACTATAAAAACACGTGGTAAGTTAAACGGTCTTCTTCTAGAACACTCGCCACTTATTGCCCTCATTCTTCATGAATAAGATTTATTATCCGGCAATCTCCCTTGTGTTACCTGGGTTTAAGCCATAAGAAGCGGTCTTCTCCGAGTTATGAGAAACTTTTGTGAAAAAAGTGAACATGTAAACAGTGAATAATGCCCAGAATTAAGTAGTTCATCTTGGCGTACGAATACGAAACAATGAGGGCGGATGACTATGAGTTCTCATTGTCTGTCAATCAATCTATACATAATAGATAATACGAAGATAATACCAGTTCAATCTCGTCCTATCACTATTATACTGCTTCACTGTTGCATGCTCTTCTTTTATAAAATTGTTGTCGATCTGCCGTTTTTCGCCGTATTGTCGCATGAGAACATTTGGAACCCTGGCTTGTCGAAAAAGAGGGCCTAATTCTCATTGAATTTCATTGATTTTCATTGAATTTTATTAATTTCCAGTGATCTCATAGTTAAACTTCATTTGACAACACATCTTATCTTCTTATCTTATCTTATGAGGATTCGTTGCGACGCAACAAGGCCATCGAATGAGTCGACCACCTTTGTTATTTTACTTCGGCATTACCTGCATTACAATGTAAACCAGCACTTTCAAGGAAGAGCTTTACAAGAAGCCGAAGGATCGTTCCTAATGCCAGCGACGGTTAAGGCACTATGACACACTTTCTTCGCCCGAGGCTTCGCTGTGTTGATCAAGCACAGCTCCTCATTTAACCCTCACACCCGATTTCTCGAGCATTTGGCTGAGTGAACCGTGGGGCTACATAGACCACTCGGGATCCTTAGCAGAGCGTCAACGACGCTCACCCCACGACTAGGCAAGCAGTGGGATTCGAACTCGCAACCTCACGATTACAGAGCCGACGATTAACCAACTGCGCTACCATCCCATAGCTAATATAATCATGAAGCATTTCCACCGCGCCAGTACTCATATAAGGGTACTTGCTAGAAGTGTACCATTGTAAGTGTGTCCCGAGTGTATACCTTAGTGTATACCTTAATGTATACCTTGTCCCGAGTGTATACCTTAATCTGGGTTTGCTGAGTATCATTATGACGATTTCAACATTGCTGTCCATTATTGCTAGTATGTGCTCGCTCCTATGGCTGACCTACTAACTGACCATAAACCGCGTTTTCATGGGCTTTCTTGGCTGAATCTGTTAATATATGTTCATCAAATCAACATTAATGTAGCAATACTCTTATCTAGAGCTTGAATTGATCGGATATACAAATAATCTGATCTAGAATTGGTCTGACATAGAGATCATCTGATCTAGAATTGCTTTGGCACAGATCATCTGATCTAGAATTGGTCTGACATAGAGATCATCTGATCTAGAATTGGTCTGACATAGAGATCATCTGATCTAGAATTGCTTTGGCACAGACCATCTGATCTAGAGTCGGCCCTTTTGCAAATAGCGATTTGAGATAAACTCCATTCACGAAGAGTAGATCTATTTTAAACTTTTTAATTTCAGCAGGCATTTAAAGTTTTGATCTGATCAGAGCCGAGATATCAGACCTAGAGAGACAAAAGGAGAGAGAGAAAAAGAGAAACAGGAGTTGGCCCAAAAACTAAGTTAGAGTGTAACCAATGATCTGGTCTCACACAAGCTAGTCATCATGTACGAAATATGTCGACTAAGGGCCAGGCGAGGGCCAGGGAGTGCGAAGATGCCTCGTAGACCGCGTAGGAGGAGCACAACAGAGACTAGGAGTCGCTCAGTGGTCACTCCTTACAGCTACTTATGGGAGGAGTAAGTCAGAGAGGTGTTGTTAGTTGTTAGCCCCTGAACTGAGGAAGGAATATGATAATGATAAAATAAGATGCACATATTATGGCATAAATGACGAGAAGGAGGCGTAATGTTTGGTGATCTCAGGGGCTGACTTCAACTGACAACACTACAGTTGAGCATACCATTGAGATGGAGTTTAAAGAGGAGACAAGGAGACTTTGAATGCTCAGAAATAATCTAACGCCAATCTTACAATCTAGATTATAGAGAATTACTCAGAAAATACTCTAGCAAAAAAGCATTAATTCACTTCACTCTATCAGCTGGCACTTTCTGGGAGAAATCTCATTCCCCACAAGCTTTTGAAGCACTCAAAAACATTTTCTTAGCTGCCCTATAACTTGTTATTATGATGTATAGCGTTTAGAGACAGGACTAGAGTGCGGTACAAATATAGGCAATAACACGGTATCAATTCCCGACACTCGTGCCTCGATAATTAACACCAGCCACGACTTCTTTTCGCACCTCCCACTGTTGAAAACTTGTAATGGGGTTGCAGTTCAGACCTGGACAAGAAGGGTACCATATAATTCCCTCGTTTTTTCAGTGAAGAGGATGGGGGAGCCGTAATCTGTCGCGCTGCCTGATTTGAGGTCCCCATAATCTTCTTAGAAAAACTAAGTTGTGTAAAACAGCCTCAATGCCCACCACGTAAACACTCATAACGGAATCTCTCAAATACCTATCCGACATTTTAGGTTCCATATGACGAGTAAAGATATACAATTTACGTTGCCAGTTATTGTTGATACTGATAGCATGTTAGCCTTGTAATGTTTGTTCAGAAGTCAGACAAATGTTCAAGTCGGGATACCGTCCCAATGCGAATCTGAACCGTTCCCTTACCAGTGGGGTCCGTGACGTCACCAGTGGGCCCCGTGACGTCACCAGTGAAACGTGAGTATTTCTACACACATCCTCTATCCAGATCATACTTATTACCACTTCAGGTCAAACGGTTTCGTAGAGGGGAGTTTTGGTGGTTATTAGTGTGTGTTCGTGATATTATTATTTCTTTATTATTTCTTTATTATTTCTTTATTATTTCTTTATTATTTCTTTATTATTTCTTTATTGTTTCTTTATTATTTCTTGTTTTTAATAGACTTTTTCATTGATTTTTATAGTTTCCGAGGCTCTTCCATTACTTATTAGTTTGTTTCGCAAAGTTAACGTGATAGTAGCAATGATTTGATCGGATAATTTCCATATTAGTTATGTTTTACTTTGAGGGGTTTTAATCCTTTTGTTATGACTCAAAGAGGCAATACTATCCGTCCATAACTTCAGATGTTAGAGTTTAGAGCCAGTAGAACTATCACAATATATAAACTAGCTGCAGTCTTCCTCATCTTACTTGAAAATCTGATTTGTTGCCCTAGCAATCTCGGAGCAATTGGACAGATGCTTCCCGTAAAATAAATAATATCATCAAATTTGGGGCACAGCTGAGTTGTGGTAACGCAATTTAAGAGCACATAATTTCTTATTTTGTATTGAGACGTGAAGGTTAATTACTAACGGGGCGAATGAACATGAGCTAAGTTAGTCATCTCAATTCCCGGTACCCGAAAGATTGGTCATACATCTGTATCCTGGTGGCACTCTCGTGGCACTCTCGTGGCACTCTCGTGGCACTATGAGTGCAACGACAGTGCCGTCGGATGTATGACCGAAAGATTAACTGAAAGATTAACTGTAAATTAATTTACATAGCAAGGAAATCAAATTTGCAGTTCCAAATCAACTTCCGTAACCAGCTTTAGAGGAATTCTTACGTCAGCGTCTTGAGGTGGTCAGGTACCGATTTTAACTCTGTTCTCAATTCGTTGTCTATCGTGTGTTTTCCAGTTTTTAGTGTTTAGAGTTAAACTCGGTTTCAGACGTCTTCAGTTCAGATCTGTTTCATTACATCCAGAATGTATTCAGGCGAACCCAAATACGGACTTTTAACATTTGTTAAGTATGCGGTTATTTGTTATTTTTTCTCATATCCTAAGGTACATCAAGTTTATTGTTAGGATCTAAGACCACGTCCATCATTTCTATTTTATTGGAGAGAATTACTTCTATTATAGGGTGTTTTATGTTGAAACAGTAAAAACAGCTGAGTATTAGATCATTCCTTGTATTTTGGGGAAGACAATGAAACAGCCCACACTCGCAGAGTAATATTACTTTGAATTGTACAATAGGGCAGGTGGGTGTGGGTATCTTTCTGTTATCCCCTATTCATGTCGCTTCTGTTTTTAATTGACTAAAGCATTACAAGTTTCAAGTTATTTGACAACATCCGGGTTTTAAGCTCAATTTTTTTTCGACCAATCATGTCACTTCAAGCGTTGAGGCGACCAATATTGTCATACAACTTAAAGTGTGCAGATGATATTATGCCCAATAGGTGCTTCAATGGATCAAACAACGCACGGAGCCACGATTAATATTCTATTTTTACTCCAAATGAACTATATACTATGGAGCATATAGTCGCACCCCCCCCCCCCCCCACATAGTTCCATATCACGCATTAGTTTCACGCTGAGCAAGTTCCGCGGGATTTTTCATTCATAAATTACGCTGGTGAAATCACTGCAATTCAAACAGGATTGAAAAACTAGAGCATGCCGTCATAATCATAGCTACGACACATGACCAACAATTCAGCATTTTTCAAATTATCCCCGCTAAATCAGAAAGTTCCATAAGATATTTTGGTAACAGAACCCAAAAATTCATAATTCCAAACAGAGTCTAACACTTGCTAATTTCAGGAACAACGCCGAAGATGGCCCGAACAACGCCAACGGAGGGAAGGACTCCCTAGTACCAACACAGACAAACGCAGCAGACCTGTGCTACATAAACGTGAGCGGGAAACAATACATCACCACCCACTCCTGCCTCCAACAGTACCCTCTTACTCTCCTGGGCTCCCAAGCTAAGGAGCTCTACTGGATCCCGGAGCTTAAATCCTACTACTTCAACCGGAACCGGGACTGCTTCGAATCCATCCTGACATTCTATCAAACAGGTAGGGAGTTCAGACCACTGAGTGTGGATGATGATATCTATGAGGCGGAAAGGAAGTTCTTCAGAATAGAGATGAAGACCAGGGTCACGGAGTCGGTCATACCTCTAGGAGAAACTCCAGAGCAGCTGTCAGTGTTTTGCGATGGTGACTGGAAAACAACTAAGAAAAGGGTACACAGGTTTCTGATGGACCCGAGGTGTTCAAGATGGGCCACAGCTTGGCATATTATGGACATTCTGTTTATCTGCACATCCATAACCCTCTTAATCATGGAAACTGATGAAAACGTCAAGGATGCCTTCTCGGAGGGCCATCCTGCCTACAAGTATCTTTTTGGTCTAAACGTTCTCGTCATTGCATTTTTCACAACCGACCTATTGATACGATTCATCACCTGGCCGGGGTTGATTAACTTTTGGAAGAACTTATTTAACATCCTAGATATCCTATCAATCCTGCCGTTTTACGTGAGCCTTCTCGCTGAAGCATTCGAAGATCCCACATCCCCGTCCAGTAACGAACACAAAAGTTATGTGGTATTGCGGGTTTGCAGAATTTTCAGAATAGTCAGGGTTTTCAAGTTTATCAGACATTCACAGGATCTTATCATGATCATCAAAGTGGTTGGCCACGCCAAGAAGGAACTGTGTCTCCTCATCCTTCTACTCTTCATTTTCTCGGTCAGCTTTGGCAGTCTCATGTACTACATCGAACACACCTCGAATGATAAATTTTCCACCATAATGCAGGGCTGCTGGTGGGCCATCGTTACCATAACAACCATAGGTTACGGGGACATTGCCCCAGAGACTTGGCTAGGCAAGGCAGTCGGAAGTCTGGTCCTCACTATGGGAATTGTCTTCTTGGCCCTCCCCATGACCATCATCGTAGGGAAGTTTAGTACCGTATACGAGAAAGAAAAAGAAAAAAATTAGATTAGTTTTTTATTGTTAATAGCAGAGCCTTAAGGAAAAAGTATTGCGTAGGGCAGTTTTTATTCCTAGAAGAGAATGTTGACATTTTTGGTTTAAATGCAGCATTTTTGATTCCGTTTCAAAGTAACAATTTGATGGATCAATGTACAAACAGACCCAGGGTTTTATACGGTCGCAAGTATTAGAATTTGTGTGACTATTTTATTAATAATTCTGAAAATAAATATAAAATCATTTAGATGAAAAAAGACTGATTGTGATTTTAATACTGTTATTCTACAAGCAGAAGTTTATGAGCAAAAAGTTTTAGCAATTTCAATACTTTTAGTTTCTCTGGATTTGAACATTCTAATTTTAATCTCCAAGTTTATTGAGTCAAAAATATTCATTAGTGAAATATTATTTCGTCTGTTGGGTGTTAACTGTTAATTAAGCTACGTCAGGGGAGTAGTCAGACGTATTATGTTAGAAATAAGGTGCAAGCTCAGCACGGAGGAACACCCTCCGTGATTATGCCAGAACCTCCAAAAATTAAAAAGAATCATCGAATGGGCCGTGTCCTGAAAGCTCTTCAGTGTACACCATGACCTGTTATAGCATTGAACGAAAGGGGAAAATGTGGTCCTTACATCCTGACAAAAAACTTCAAAGATCATACTTATCAATCAATTGAAAAAAGAAAAACATGGTTCGCCTCACCTGCACCAGAAACCAGAACTATCAAAAAATAATCACACATAATTTTACCTCAGTATCAACGTAGCAGTGGTTGAGGAAGTTAACATATGCTATCTTGATCTCAGGAATGCAGTCCTGGTGGGTCGCTATGTGGACTATCTCGTCCAGTGGTAGGAGGGAGTGACACTTTATCTCGGTGTACCTGGAATATTAGAACACTCACAATTTGAGCACATTTGCAGTGTAGAGCGTTATTGACGAACTGGATCTTAACATAAGCGATCAACGTAACTAAATGTCAGTAATATTGCACTCCATCTTCAGACTCCAGACTCACTCCATTAGCAATGTAACGCTCGGCTACTGTGTGACAATTACAAGGGTCAGCATTTTGGCCAGTTTCGAAACACCTTTCAGTCATCCTCATGCAGTATAGATTATAGAATTTGTTAAATTTCAAACAAAGAAGGATGCTGACCCCTCTGACCTGCTGGTTGATAAAAAGCCATTTTTAAGGAACGTTCTAGAATAAAACATAACCGCCCTTGATATAATATGTCCATTGTCAAACAATTAATACAGTGCCGCCTACACATAAACCTGCAGTAAATTTGGTTAAGTGCAGAATACAGCAGCCCTACAAGCGTCCCTTAAAGTACCCAAACTGAACTGAGTTCGGTGGACGGCTGTACTATAGCTACACTTCTACATACTTTCAACACATTTACTCAGTAATCCGTGTGAACTTGCTACACTTCTACATACTTTCAACACATTAACTCAGCAATCCGTGTGAACTTGCTCGATTTGTCACTCACTGGCTACAAAAACCAATACACTGCACTTTAAAAAGTTGCCCGCCTAACAAGCCAGTGCCCTTCTTTATCCGACTTAAATAAAATCACCGAATAGGGGCTAGCACAGAATAACATCACCGAATGGGGGCTAGCACAGAATGTTCGGCCAGGTTTTAGCACAACACGTGGCACTCCTTAAATTGACATATAACCCTACGTAACATGAACATTGATAATACTCACACATTCTTGCCCTCAGTACAGGCGCTGAGAAGGTGTACCAGCTGAATGTGGTAGTGGAGGGGAGAGTGAGGAGTTGGGTGTTCCCGGTAATCCGTCATCAGCTGGACAAGCTGGTTAAAACTCTGTCGGTCGTTGTAGAGCAACATGACCTCTTCACCCGCTTGTAACAGCTGGATGGAATGCTTGTTAAACAATGGGGTATTTCAATATTGTCAGTTAATAATTGTGTTAAATGAATGTTAATTGACAGTTTTGTTACTTGTTGGTGTTTTTAAATATGCACTATGCAGTGTTACAGGGGGAGACTTGAGGCTAATATTGTTAAGGGGTTGACAATAATAGCCTTGGCTAATGACTACAAAAGGGAAGGTTTCATTGAAACTTTAAAGGTTTAACAAGACCTTTGGCAGAAGAAAGAGACTCGAATATAACTTCGCACTTCGCGGAAGTGACCAATGAAATACGCTAATCGCTTTCAACTATACCAAACGCAAAAACTAAAATCCTTAACGCTTTATAATCAAATTCTATGCGTAATGTTGTCAACTTCAACTATAAGTTGAGATAACCACAAAAGAGAACAGTCACATTATATCAAATTTGAAATAATCAGTAAAAACCATCCTTTACCTCCTGCATGACAATGTCCTGGCACTTCCTCAAGAACTGTCCCTCACTCTTAACCACAGTCTGAAGGAACACCAGGTACTCCACGTGCAGACCGTCACTCTCTATACACCGCACGTAGTGCTGTATTATAGTGTCCGTCACACACAGACACAGCTGCACGTTGTCTTTGAAGATTGCTGTGGCGGTCACTGCCTCGTTTACTCCTGGGAGTGGGGTGGGGTGTCAGTTTTGGGTTCAGATATTGAACTTAGGAAATTAGAACTTATTGTCGGTGCTCTACCTAAGATTTGGTGATTTTAGAGAAGTCAGCGATCTACGCACTACTTGAAGAGTGACAAGAATTTTACATACAGAACTTTTACAGAGTCAGTAAACGCCACGATAAACAAAAACTTAAGATTTGTAACGTTCAACACAAGCATGTTTACATAATGAAAAATTAATTAAAAATAAGCAAAAAACTGAATCCCACAAACCAGGCACTAAGAATCTCTCTACATTAATGTGGAGGATAGCCTGGTTCTGGGGGTTGTTCCGCACGAACGCCTGTAGGAAGTAGTGGGCATGTGACATCACATCCTGCATGTTCGGGTCCTTCTGCGGGGTACACGTTATTAACAGAGTCTTCATTGGGGTGTTAGTGGGGGGGGGGGGGGGGTACTGGGTTATAAATACTTTAATAACAAAGTAAAAAAGTAGCTGGCGGGATGCTCTTACTTCGTCGTGAGGTACTTGTAAGAGGTCGAGGACGGCTTGGTGTGCCCCCAGATTCTTCAACAACCTCTGTTCGTGTTTCTGATGTTTGACATTCTTACCGTCCTTGTCCCTTTGTTCGCACAGGTCGGTGAGGCGCTTCAGCAGCTGCAATTATAAAATGTTACCAGAAATTACACGATTGAAATTTATTTACTTTGAGTTAATAAGCTCCACAGTTTTTAAATTTGAAATTTAAAGTATAAGATTGGAACCTGTATGATCTGCTGGAAGTTCTTCTCATAGGGGGCATCTCTGGAGGAAGAGTCCAGATCAATGCTCCACTCAGAGGCAGCTATAGACGTTGCATCACCGCTTTTGCTCGCACCCAGGGAGGTTTCCGCGTGTGCTGACTCCCCTTTTGGTCCCTTTCCACCTGGCACAAACATTTGTTTAGTAATGACTTCGGAGATTGGGTTTCGGTGACAAAACTGAGCAGTTGGAGGATAATCTGTTGACTTCAGGTTGAGGCTTTATAACAGCTATCTGGTATTTAACAAATAGCTCAAGATTAAAGTTTTCAACGTACCAACGTAGACCCAAAGTTCGCTCTTTTCCACCATAAGCCGCAATTTATCAAGATCGGTTCTGATTTGAGTGTAATTCTCTACATCGCTCTGTGATACCAGCAGTTGTACCTGACAAACATTTTACGTTACAAAATAAAAATAAAAATCTCGGGAAAAAAAGAGGGATATTATTATTAAGAACATGACTAACAATGACAGCCAGGAGGTTCACTAGTGGTTCACATTCTCTCCACCTAATTGTTACCTGTTTAAAAGCCTGGAGGACCTCCTGTCTCTGGGAGAAGTGTCTGAGGAGAAGTTGGAGAGCCCCGGACACCAGGTCCAGGTAGTCGTGCATCGCCAGATGAAGGAGGACCCGGAGGAAGGTTTTACCCTGGCATCCGTCCAGATCTAACTCGGGACAGTTCTCACTGGTGGAGACGCGGGTTTAGTTTAGGGAAACAGAGTGGACCGTTCAGAAGATACTAGAAACGAAAAACATCTGATTATAGAAACCATTGTACTTTTATTGTACACATTACTTACCTTTCGAATATCTTTTCGGCTTCTGGAATTATGGAACTCATACCAATGTCGAACGCTGAAAAAAAGAACTTGTTACTCATAAAGAAAATACAATTTGCGAAGTATTATCATGAACCTACTTTACATTCAAAAATTGTGAAGACTGAGGTATAAACACAATGTTTCAGCTTCTTAGTCCAGACACCAGGGTCGCTGTGTTAATAGTTCACGATTCAAGAAGAGTAGATGATAATTGGGATCGTTGATGGTCACCAGGAATCGTCCGTGTGAAGATTGCTTATTGAATTTAAAATAATTGAGCTTATGCCAAATTTAATTTTGGAAATTATAAGTTGGTGGTGTCTTCTTTTCGTATAGAATGGAATAAGATGTTTCTTGAAACTTTTCTTGTCAATTCAAATTTAATGATTTCAGAACAACATCGAACAAGAAAAACATGTCAGACATTTTGCCAATTAATCATAATATAATCACGAAATTATTTTTTAACTAAGTTCAAATCATCAAACATCACGGTAGTTTGTGTGCGTGTTAAGTTGTACCAAAGATATTTAAATCAAAAGCTTTTAATCCTGTAATTTCTAAAAAAATTAAAAAATTATGCATCTTTTATTTTTTCAATATTCGTTTCAAATTGGGTTCTTGTGAACGTGCCTGAATCGCTCATCACCATCACTTGTACTTGTTCAACAAAGTCAACTGTATTAACCATCTTCGGAGATTCAGAACCATGTTGAGATATTTCAACTTCGTGGCTTGAAGAAATTGAATTTTCATCAATAACTGCAACCACAAGGTTGGGAACTTTAGATTTCCCTTTAGAAGCCCTGTTCCGCAACTTGTCAACCAATGGAACCGGTTTAACAGGTACACTGCGAGGAAGTGTCTGCATTGGGATTGAATCTCCTGTAGACTGGTTAGACATCGCAAGAGTTGTATTCAAAGTGGCTTGTCCTGGTCTAGGTCTACGCCTGAATCTTACGCACATTTTTGATAAAAGGTCACCAACAGTGGTGTCATACAACAGAGGGTTTATGACGGAGTTAATTGGAAGGATGAGGGTCGAAAAGAACGGATAGAGGTTGGAGAGCTCCAAAACTTTGGTGTAGTGAAGAACGCAAATCAGAATGAGAGGGATCCAGCAACAAAAAGTCTGTCAGGATTATGAGCGAAATCTTTCGTTGCAGCTTTTGATTTCTTTTCTGCATGTCTTTGTTTCCAACATTGTTCGAAACACTTTTCGTAGATTGAGCAGAGAAGAAGTGAATGAAAATGTAAGAAACAGTGATGATGACAAAGCACATGAAATTGAATCCAAGGATGGCCCAGATGAAGCTTGCTTGTGGATCGTCGTTGTCAGCAAAAAACTTGAAAAGACAAACGCCGTCATTGCCATAAAAGTGCTGTTTCTTTCCAACCACATCAGAATAAGAGCTGAACATATCACGGACTAAAGGTCTTATTTTGTCCCAGCTGGCCCATTTGTCAGGCCAGGTCTGAACACTAAAATATTCACTCAAAATGGCCAGATGTTCTTTTATGTTCGGAGCACCAATGAACAAGGGAACGTCTTCATAGTACAAACCATTCACGAAGAAATCTTCGAACATATCAAATAACGGTGCCACCGCGATGAGTATTGAAATGGTAATAATCCCGATGACAAGGGCCAGCAGCTTCATCCGCGTTTTCATCGACAAATGGCGAGGTGCAAAGACGGATCGTATGCCAAGAAGTCGAGAAATGCTGAGAACAGTCATTGATATGAGCGATATTTCAGATCCGAAAGAGCTCATCACACCTAGGGTTGCACACTGCCAGCTCGTTAACCAGGCAAACTCAGACTTACAATACATTAGCCTGTCATTGTTCAGCCTGTATTGTGTACTGATCACACCTATAGCCACTAGATAAATTCCCATCAAGAAGTCCCCACTGAGATGAAAAATATCAGCAATTTGTTCATCATCGCAGCTGCAGATTTAGTTCCCTCTGAATTCATAGATAGATTTTACGATGATGACAAAGTTTGCAAGGCAGGCCAAAACGCCAATAATCCATGAAATTATGATGAGATATATTTGGTCCACTATGTCCTTAGTGCATTCGTCGTTACATTCATCACTCAGGTCAAGGCAGTCTGGACGACCGTCACATTTACTAGATCTCGGAACGAAATCTCCATTACGGCACTGGAAATTGTTGTTACAAATTTCTTCGTCCGATTCGTCGCCGCAGTCATTGACCAGGTTGCAAACTTTACTGTACTCGACACAGAAACCGTTATCGCAACGAAAAAAGTTGTTCTGCACATGCACGTTACCTTTCTTCGAGACGATAAACGCTTTGGATGTGGTAAGTAAGTCATTATTCAAAGCCATAACATGGCTAATCGTAGGAGTGTCTTCAATATTAGAGCAGGATGTTGGGTCTCCAAGCGGTGTCAGTGGGCAAGGTGACTTGACACACTGGTCACTACAGCTGAGGTAAACGTAAAGTTCACCAAACACGCTCCCACAGTCTATCCCTCCGATCTCGGTCGGCGTATAGTCTCCTGACTCACACCTAGAAGAGGAAACGGATGAGCAAACTCCTCTTCAACACACCCACCTTTTAAGAAATTCAAATCCCTGAGTCCTGGCAAACAGTAACTGAGGTCCTTAGTATTATTTTCATCTTCATGAACCTTTGAGAAAACCACAGCCACATTTCTTGATACCTCGCATATACGATTTTCATTCCCGCAGCTCTCTATTCTATCACACACATAGGACAAATCAATGTAAGTTCCAGACGCGAAACACTTGAACGAAGCGAGGTCCCGGGCAGCGCAATCTTTCTCTTTTTGTACCCGCCGCATCTCATTACCAGTGCCACAGGTTTTGGGAAAATTAACGTCAACCTCATCACTGCCATCCTCACAGTCCTCTACACCATCAAAGACCCAACTGTAGGGAATCATACGGTCCCGATACCCTTTGCCAATGAATTTCCTTCTGCAAGTGAACTGTGAAGTCATCTTCTTGCAGAGCATCCTGTTTTCATCCGCGCTCCCATTACAGTCGTCGATACCGTCACAATTTTGATGCTTGTGGATTGTGCATTTTGATTCAGGTGAATCGCACAACTTATCAACGCCGTCATCACACAGCGGTGGCATCGTTAAACTGCGATCAGTACACACGAAATGAGAGGACACAGTAACAGGCTGGGCCTTTTTAGAGCACTGTAAAACCTGGAGTGTCATATCTGCGCAGTTGTATTGCGAATGGAAATCATCTTATCACATACTTTTCCAAACAGTTCACTTTCGACAGAACATCTGTTTAATTCATTCAAACCTATCTTTTGATCTGTATTTGAATGTTTTGATCTGTGGCAAGAGTCGAATTGGTCACCCTCATCCAGGCAGTCCAGTTCATCATCACCATGGAGGCAATCCATAACACCGTCACAAATCCAAGTGGGGGGCACCACTCTCGAAACAGATCTGACCTCCAATGATCCTTCAGAGAAAGCATAAGGGTGGTCACACTTTGTGCCGTACTGATAGTCATTGCAGTCACTTTCATCGTCACACCAAGCACAATCACACACATTGTTGCACTTGTCATCTTCTTTGTAATGTATTGACCCGGAATTGTAGCACAGTATTTCATCAGTCTCAGAGGAGTCTTCACAGTCAGTCTCATCCACTTCAGAATTGTCACAATCAAGTTTTCCGTTGCAGCGGGTGGATAAGATCATTGCGTTTCCACTTTTGACCTCAAAGCCTGCCTGACAGACATAAGAACTGCAAGAGATATTGCTGCTAACAAAGATTTCTTCATTCTCACAGCCCAAAGGCCGATGACCACACACCTGATAAAAGGAAGGGTCATTTTTACAGAAATCCGAGAAACGAGTTGAATGACAACTGGTCTCCAAAACACTGTAGTACAGGTCACTCCTCGGACATCGGTACACCAGCTTCGTAGGCACGTCTGGGTGTTTGCATTGTGTTTTCAGGTAGCCATTCAAGTGGATATCTTCGCAATTATCTGCATTATAGCCACACCAAAGGTTGACTGCCTCTTCTTCTTTGCAGTCATGATTTCTGTAGTTGTACGAGGGGCAATCTACATCCACTCCAGGATTGCACTCGACATCGTCCAACAGGAAAACGTATCCCTCTTTCAAAGTCGCGTCTGATATAAACGGTTCATACATGTTGTTGGAAAATGCATCAACTTTATGAAAGCCCATGTACCGGCAAATAGAGTCGGCCGTTTCCAAAGACATATCATCATCACAGACAATTCCCATCCTGGATTTGGTCTCGGACTCAGGTGAGTTCTCCCACCGCAATTCCGCAACTAGCAGACCAGCAGCCATAGAGAAGTCCTGAGTTGACTTAGCGTGAACGTCAGACATGAGGTGAAAGTGCAAAGTGTGCTCCTGATCATTATAACCACACCTCAGAAGTATATCTTGGTCGTGAGAACAGATGCTGGGTTCTCTAACTATGTAGTCACATGAGGAGTTCTCAAAGCACCTGACTTCATCAATTATGATTTTTGTGTCGATGAAATCATTTCCATCGTTAAAATGGATCAATCCTACGTTGAGTTCAAAGCCTACGAAGTAATCGTATCCCATTTTTTTGCACAGAACATCTCCTGACGACACATTAAAGTTTTTTCCACAGATTGTGCCAGACATTTTAGCTCCTTCCAGAATGTAACTCCCGGACAAGACACCGTAGTATTCAACTAGATCCATTTCATCATCTCTCAGTGTGTAAGAAACTTCCAAGGGAAGCCGCTCGTGATAGCACTTAGTTGTGAACATGCTGACTTTTTCCCCACATTTCTCGAAGTTGGTAGAGCAATCTTCTAATCTTGAGTTAACTGATGGACAAGCAAAAGTCGTAAAGCAGTTGTCAAGTAGGAAGTTTGGAATATATTTTGAATCGAATCCATCTGTATCCAACGCTCCTGAGTATCCTAACGATTTGCAGGCTATATAAGCGAATATTTCTATGGAGTCCACGTTTAGAGTTTCCCTATCGCCAACGACAAAATTCTGATGTTCACCAATATAGTTTCCATTAAAATCATGATTCGTCACCATCTGTATCAGTGACCGCTGAGATTCTTGGCCTGGCGTTTGAATGATGCCTTCTTTTTCATCATACATTTTCAACTCGTGATGGTGTTTAGTACAGACGATCTTTAGTTTAAGTTTAGGGTGATAATTATCTCCTGATGGTAGATCAAAAGTACACAAGTCTAGAGATTCTGATCCTTTTGAGCAATCGTAAGACATAGCTACCACTTCATAACTGTTAGCATACTCTCGCTCATAATCAACAGAAGAGTGTAAAGGTATATCATCAAACCCAGAGAATGCTTTGCAAAGGGATTTAGCAGTATCAATGGCAGTATAATCATTGGCTAAATAAAAGCCACCATTCTTGTTCTCCGTCACTTTTCCATCTGGTGCTAAGATGCTGTAAGAAATGGTCGGCCTAATTTCAACTTGCCAGGGTGAAATTTGATTAAACCTGTCATTTCGTACATTAACATTTAAAAGATTGGTGGAACAGTTAACTTTTATACCAGAGCATATGTCCGCTGACACAGGATACTGAAGATCGTACCCACAGCGTTCACTTCCTGTTGCTTCAGAGCACCGTGATGAAATCATCACCCAGTCCACAGCAGAGATATTATATACAATCGTATATTCTGTAAACCCTCTTTCAAAGCCAATTTGTTTACAAGCTGTGGAAATCACATCATCATCATGATCACTGCTAAGTAAGGCTGTTAAAGATACCGGACCAGTCCCATTTCTGAACGTCACCTGAAGAACACCAGACAAACTTGGTACTGCAGCAGATTCGAGACCGTGATCCCAGAAGCTGAACTCAAGTTCAGGGTCATGACAAAGCAATTTGATAGCACCTGATTCACACTCCGTAATATATCTTATGGTACATCCACCTTCTCCTGAGCAACCAGACAAATCAGCCCACAGTTGAAATCCTTCCATGCCTCCGGTCACTATTTCGTATTGATTTTCAGAGCTAAAAAAGCCGAACCACTCACAGAATGTATGAATCACCTTTTCATCACCAGTTGTAGTTGTACTGCAGATTGGAATGTGTAGGGAGGTATTCTCAAAATCACGATAAGCCGAAACGAACATGATACCGTTATTATTCACCTCCACTGAGTCGGAGTAAAGATAGAGTTTTGTAGGAATGAGCTCGGGTAAACAATCTAGGAAGTATGCATATGGGCAGGTTAGATCGTTCGATCGCTGAAACCGGCAGTAGTTCTCCTCCATGTCACAGAGAATTTGTGAAACATTTCCCTTCGCTGTCATTGATTTAATAACATTTTGATAGGGACCTTTAGCAGAAGTATCAATTGCACTTAGCCCGTAGCCAGTGCTTAATCCCATGAGATCACAGAAATAGTTTGCAAAATCTCTTGCCACAGAATCATCATGTGGCGCACAAACCAGTCCAATCACTTCCTCGGAGTAGTTGATAACCATCAGACCATTATATGATGCCAGGCCTCCTTCTTTATCTACAAGGCCGAGTGGTCCAGTCTTTTCCTTCATGCATTCAACGTAATATACGTAAGTTAATACAGTTTCGATGAAATTGAACGTGCAGTTGGATTGAGAGGTGCATTCATCAAATTCGAGGATACCATTTTCTTCGTATAAGTTGTGATCATCCAGTTCACTGAGGAAAACCTTTCTCTGCTTATACGCTTTTGGGTACCCTAACGAGAAGCAAACACGATCAGCATCTGAAACTGAATCCAATCGAACAGCCCAGAGTGAATTGTTACTTTTTCCTTCATAAAGAATAGCCTGAACGTAACCAAAATGGGAATCTGTGGGTTGTACAGTGTTATCCGTAAGTCTAAAAACCAATCCGGAACACACCAAAAAAACATCTTCAGAGTGATCACAATCATGGTTGGTCGTGTAATGGCATTCTGAGAATGTAGGTACACGGTCAATGCTCAGCTTGGGGCACTGAACTTCATCCAGTACAATGTCATACTCATGATTCTGCTCTGGACTGGGTGTTCCTCTGTTAGGTGTAGTTGTACGGTGATAGTTTGTAGAAGGCTTTTTTGTAGGGGTCTTTCTTGTTGAACGTCTCAATGTAGAACTGGAATCATCATAAAGGATATTATCGTTTATGCTGGGGATATCGAAAGTTGAGGGCGCCTCTGTAATAGATGTGGCACGGCGTGCGCGCCCGTAACTTGTGGCACGGCGTGCGCGCCTGTAACTTCCTACTTCACTGTACCACCTTGTGTTGTAAGATGCAGAGTAAAAGAATCCCATCTCCTGGCAAATTATGTTGGCAGCTGAATCTGTGAAGGAATCATCACACACCGTTCCAGTTTTGTTTCCATTACTTTCGGAGTTGTGGAGTGTAGCTAACAACAGGCCATGGTTTACAATTCCACTGTGCGATTCGTTGCCGTCGAGCGAAAATTGAATCGAAAGTTTGGGATCGGTCGAGTTGTCTGAAGAGGTGCAGTTCAAAACCAATATTTGCTCTATTGGGCAGTTGCCAAAAGTGACTTCACATTCACTGAGCCGAGTGGCAAAGCTTGGGTCACACTTAATGTTAGAGATGAATATGATGTGTTTCAAAGAGTCAACAAAAAAGTTGTCTAAGAAGTCTTGTTCAAAAATGGATCCTAAGTTGGTGTAGGAATCAGAACCACAAAAAATACCAGTAGCTGTCCATGTATCAACTCCAGAACAAATTAAAATAGTCTCAGGTTCGTCATCGTTCAGGGGTGAGAATTGTTTGTTCCCTTTGTTAACACCAACAGCAATCTCCCAGTCCTTTAATACTTCCTCATCTTTAAACGATTCTGCTACATTTTGTGTCACGAATTCAATGTCTTTCTCTAAATCTACACATGACAGCAGCTGTACATACTGAACACTACAACTGGTAAAGCTGACATCTTCATAACAATAACTGTCATCATTAAAATCAACACCACTGCAGGGCTTTGCGTTGAAGACAGAAGTTTTAGCTAACATCCCAAGAGTCGAATATGCACTTCTTGGATCGTCTCCCAGCGTTGCATAAGCAGCAACCGCATCAAAATTATTATACTTGCAGATTCCATTCAACTTCTCTTTCGAGAGGACCTCATTGCAGACGAGACCGTGCTTCGTGAGACCATCTTCGTCCTTGTATTGAACAGTAACAGCAAACAAGGGAGAAATTTCCAGATAATCCGAATCGTCTTCAAAGTCAAAGATTGGGAAAATGCTGAAGAAAAAAGAGTCCTTATACATTGCCCTGCTGCACTTGATCTTTAAAAAGTGGCGCAAATTGCAGGCACTTTCGTTGGATTCATCGAAGAAGCTGTAAACATCTAAAGAAAATCCGCCACCGTCAAATCCAACATGTTTCTGGAACTCGATAGGTATGCAGATACTAGTCTGAGAAATATCTTCAGTTAGGGTGACAAATGATATTGAATCCAAATCCATATACTCAAACTTGCTACAAAGTATTGTGTCAATTCCCATGGAAGAGATTGCAGCTGTAATTGTCTCGATATCGTCATTGTTTATACTGTTTGCACCATTTATGTAGGGATAAAGGATCTGATCAGCAACAGGGCCGTTCTCCAGCACCAAGATTCCCTCACCATCCACATAACCTTCCAAACTTTTCAAGTTCCAATCAAACAAAGAAGCCCATTTCTCTGTGCTAGCACTGCAAGTCACGATAAAGAATCCCATGCAAACCTCTTTGTCATCAAGACGGTCAGCCCTGCACCTGTAGTCAACTTCGGAGCAGGAAACTTTGTAAAAGAAAGAAAAATGCAGCTCTGCGCCCTCTTGCCCATAAGAAGGTTGAAAAGATTCAACTTTGCTGTATCCTAATTCTGTGCATGCTGCCACTCCTATGAGTATGTCACTGTGACTATAAGACTTTGGATCAAAGCAAGCAATACCATGTTCTTCTTCATCTTCGGTAACGGACACTGTTATCATCCCACGTACAATGAGATCTGTAAGCTCAACTGGTATATGGTCATTTTCTCCTTCTACTTCATCAAGACCAAAATGAACAGCTGGGTCTTCAGGAATGCAAATCAGGACCATGTCGTAGAAGTGATCGTGCTGGTAAGAGAACAAGTCTTCTCCGATATAAATGGAACACGTTGTGTCAATGCACCTGACAGGATGTGCAGTTAGGACTCGAAGTTTGTTCACGAACTCAAAATCATTTCTTCCGCGTGCAGGTTCAGCAGCTAGGAAACCTTTAGGGTTTCCAGCACCAACACACATACCATAATTTTGGTATTTTCCTAGCGGATCCCAAAGGATGGTTCCTTCGACTTCAAAAAACAACTCCGTGTTTGTAAGCGCCATTGTTCCTATGAGAATCCCATAGGAAGAGTCAGAGGTGGTAGTTGTATGATTTAGAGAGGTGGTGTTTACAGAGCTTATCTGGATACTCACTTCAACCTCACCATCCAGTCCTCTGATGCCAATCTGGGAATCATAAACACACTCCATGACCACATCCTGGCTGTGAGCGCATGCTGTGTTCCTCTTTACCAGACACTGGTCAAAGGACCGTGAGTACACCTGGCACTGCACTTGCTCATACAACACCCTGACGTCTAGCAGCTTCAGTTGGGCTGTGTGCCAGAACCCCATGTTAGCCTTGAACCCTGATGCCATGTGGAAGTCGAGCTCTCGGCACACGATATCCGCTGCATGGAGATCGAATTCATCAGCACATACTGTACCGAAAGCCTGGTCATCCTGACCGGGGTTCTCCACCACCACCAATAGCCCGTGTCTTACATCGCCTCCTGGAGTCTTGGTGTTCCTTCCCTGGTTGTCCCATAACTCAAACTTGTATTCAGCTGCTTGAGTTAACTTTAAGGTGAGGTGGAGAGTTGCCCAAATCAGAGCAGTGAAAAAGCCTGAGAGTTCACTCTTCCTTGACATTTTTCTTCACTAGAATTCTTTGATCATTGTAGCTGCAACGATAAGCAAGTTTACTTCAGCAATGATGATTGTGATTCAAAGGCAAATATATACAAAGAGTGCTATTATTTAAAGTTTCTCAATCATGTAATGTATCTCAAACGGGAAATGTAATAGGAGAGTCGGAAGATAAATACGACTAGTAACTTTGTCACTGAGAAACTTGTGATATTCAAGCATAAAACCACAACAACAATTCCAATCAAACAACAGTTCCAAATAATGTACGATGCATATTCTGGTTCCAAACCTTACGACAAAATACTGATATTGTCACAACTATAAGTATATTTTCTAGGTGCGTCTACTTAATGTTAAGGGTGGAGATATTGTCACAACTATATTCTCTAGGTGCGTCTACTTAATGTTAAGGGTGGAGATATTGTCACAACTATATTTTCTAGGTGCGTCTACTTAATGTTAAGGGTGGAGATATTGTCACAACTGTATTCTCTAGTTACGATTACTCAGTAAATTAAAT
The DNA here is from genome assembly GCF_026151205.1 of Bolinopsis microptera. Classification (NCBI taxonomy): domain Eukaryota; kingdom Metazoa; phylum Ctenophora; class Tentaculata; order Lobata; family Bolinopsidae; genus Bolinopsis; species Bolinopsis microptera. The sequence goes on from NC_087076.1 coordinate 6,180,639, forward strand.
AAATGTAAATTAAACCTTATTATATATAAAGCGAGACTGACACAATGACAATAACTTTAACACGATTTTTCCGCGAAAACCGTGAGAGATATCTGATATAATATTGTTGAAACTTTTTCGGCTGGGTCGAATGCTTTTATGACCACGGTCTTTTGACCAGTATGAAGAAATGAAAAATGTACCAAGAAAAATATGTCAAAATCACTAAATAAATAAGTATCGTTGTTTCTTGACACCGCTTTAGATTTAAATGGGTTCCTGCTAAAACTTTACTTTTATATAAAGCTCAAGTCAACGAAAACTATTTCTGGCCTGACGCCATGGCAAATTTCGCTTTTTGCTGTATCATGATACAGACTTCTGGATAGGTGAAACATAACCGCAATTAAAATATTAATTGTGAAGAAAATTAAGCATCAACTTTTAGAGATCCTTATATTTTGAGTTCTTTACACAATGACAAAGACGTTCGGTAAAATGGGTAAATTATCTTCTGGAGCAATGGCGAAACGAATGCTCCGATACCCCCGCTATGTCGACAAAGATTTCTTGCAAATGGATTAAGAATTATATAATTACTTCAGTTACGGACAAGAAATGGATTCGGTAATTAAAGAAAATGAGTTGTTTCGATTCTGTCCTCACTATAAAATATTCTATAATCAGGACAAATAGTCACGGTTGAGTAAAAATAGCAGCTGCCAGTGCCCTAATCATAAAATATATTGAAATCAGAAGATTTAGTCATGTTCTGTAAATGATAACAGCTGCCTTCATCATAGTACATGACGTACTAAAATCAAAAGAAAAAGCCCTCTCATGAACATATTGTTTTGATTCTGTCCTCACTATAAAATATTCTATAATCAGGACAAATAGCCACTGTTAATTACAAAATAGCAGCTGCTGGTGCCCTAATCATAAAATATATTAAAATCAGAAGAAATAGTCATGTTCAGTAAATGATAACGTTGCCTTCATCATAACCTGTAACCACAGGACCCATCCTAGGTATCTAGGATCTAACCGAATCAACCATCGTTGACTCTCCCTGTATCCTAATCTAATCTAGATGACCCAAATCAACCATCGCTGATTCTCCCTATAACGACATGCCCCAATCCGTGCTCACCAGGATCCAACCGTAACTGGTCCTGGTCTCTTCTGGTCAGTCATCAATGACCCTCTATCGAATAGGGCAAACTCAATCTGACCTTTTTGACCTTTCCACCGGACCTTATATAATGTTCAGTTCCTAGTTCTACCTACCGCCCCTCCCTTCGAGAAGGTTCCTGATACCCAGGTGTTACTTAGGTGTTACTTAGGTGTTACCCAGGTGTTACTCAATTAATCCAGATTTTGAGCCTCACCAAAACTCAACCAACTTTACTTGGTCAACCCTGCTCGCATATTAATATGCCCTTATTAACATACCACGCAGCTTGCTACAAACCAAGTCTAGACTCTAGACCTCCCGAGAAACGCGGCCCCTTGCTCCGATCCTAACTGGAGGATTGGTTACACATCGGAGGATGAGTCACACCTATGCTGGCTTCCAGAAGAATTATTCTATCAATTGCTAAGATTATAAATCTATAATATAAAACTTAACTTATCTTCATCAATAATAGTAATACTACAAATAGTCACGGCTTACTAAATTGTGATATATGCCTATAATTATGTAATTATATAATTATATAATTATGTAATTATTTAATTATATGATTACAACTGTGTTTTTATCTAGCAAAAGGGCTCTACTAGCTGTTGCTAGGAGCATTATTATATATTATAATTATAGGGTAAAACTGCTTCCCCAGCTGAGAAGTTATGAGCAAAAACTGTTTTGTGTTTTGGTCATGTGAATTGTGAAATGCCAACTTCTGATAACTGTAAAAAACAGTAAAAAGTGTGCAATTTCTTTCATTAAGACAATTTACTAAAATATAGAACAAATTTTGATCTACACTTTTTTGATGTGGTACATTTTAATCTAATCAGCTAATATTCTATTCGTAAAGTTTTGAATAACCAATTCCTAGACAACATATTATACGCGTATTAGAAAGTTGTTGTTGCGTTTTATTCTCTTATCAATGAACAAACCTAAATAATGAGAACTTATCATGTTCTTTAAATATAATATATTCAGCGTTCTACTGGTATGTCAGATGAATATTAGAATGTTGTTACGTACTTATTGTAACAAGTGGTACCACATTACGCTCTACTCGACAAACCATGTAGCAGGAAAATTTCAAGCCAAATTATTCACCAGCTCAAGACCGAACACGAACAGTAAAGCACGCTGATGAAAAAAAAGAAAAAAAAACAATAGACTGCTCCTTAAATCATCGCCTCCCTAATTGTCTCCTTAATTAGCACTTGCTCCAGTACTGAGCACATGGCTATCGGTTACAGCTGATGAGCTGGGCTTTAAAGGATTATATGTAGACAGTAAACAAATGCTAATGTGCGGGGTAATTGTGAGAACAATGACTACGTCTTCGTGGAGGAGGGGTAGTCCTCAGATCTTGAGTAAACATGCATCACTACTCAGGGGGGGGGGGGGGGCAGTCCTCAGATCTTGAGTAAACATGCATCACCATTCAGGATAAGTTTTATTCTACTGAAATAAGCTCAATTTAAGGGACAATTAAGGGACTGTCACGCGTTGAATTGATGGATATCATTGCGTAAGAGTTAAGACTGGCACGAAATAAGCCACTAATCAACCAGCGGTACAACAGCTGGCCTTTTCCATATAAAACACCTTCATAACATTAAATTAACTTCAGTGAATACGAGCCATGCAGGAAACAAAGAAAAAGGCGTCCGGTGTGAAGCTCTCTGACACGTGAAACCTGTGAAAGCACACCACATGTCCAGTGTGAAGCTCTGAAAACCAGTGAAAGTAAACCATATGTTCGGAAACAAACTTCATCTCGTCTACACTTTTCTCGTGTGAAATCATTAGGCGGTATGTAATGAACTGGTCCAAGCGAGAACGACAGTTGAGAGTTTAGAAGGGTCATAAATGTGTCGTTTCAGAGAAGAGACGAAACTTAGGATACTTGAGCTGGTCCGTGGTCGATCTCAATGGGTATAGGACACTGCGGCGGAAGTCACTGCGGCGGTGTACAGTCCGGCGGAGGACGGTACAGCGGAGGACGGTACGGCGGTACTTTCCAAAAAGGTTGGACGGTACGGCGGATCACATGACACCCACTTTACTTTGGACAGTAAGGCGGCACTAAAAACTGTACCTATAAGACAGACCTAGCACTGCTAATATAACAAAATCGACTAGCTTTAAAAAGATATATTTTCATCTTCGTTACTTCGAAATTAATTTTAATTAAAATTAAATTGGATAAAGTTTGATATATACATTGTGATTGCTAAGAACAGTTCTTGTTCCACTTTCTGGTTCGTATCAGATCGCGTCTGGTCTGCACAACTGTGGTTAAGCGAGTGCATGATGAGCTTGTTACGGTGAGATCTCATATCACTGCGCCGAGATGCAATGGGTAATAACAAGGGCATGAGAACACGTCACGAGGGATCGCATCCAGGAATCTGATCAACCGTAGCCAAGAAGAGAGGTTGCTCAGTGAAACGTAGATAATGATAGAGGCAAACAGTATATAAAGCGGATCAAAGTTGAGGAGAGTATCTCATTAGCACTACCATCTCCAGTACTGCAACACTACAACAGCAACAACGATGTTCGATGAAGATATTAGATACGGCGAAGGTGGTCAGAGGGAGAACTGCTAACAGTTCCAAAGATAGAAAGCCGACTCTGGATGGACGACAGGCTTGGAGGTGCGTGAAGAAGAACGACAGATGCAAGGGACGACTCTACACCCTCAACGGATCCCTGGTGTCAGTCACCCAGCCTCACAACCACAGTGCCGACATAGCTGACTGCGAAGTCCGAGAAACCCTCTCCCAAGTCCACGATCTGGCTGCGACTACGATTACTCAGAACCCCAGAATCTACTGCTCCGTTACTGGCTGGCTGTCCCAGACTGCTCGCTTCCTCCTCCCCAGTGAACAAGCGGTGAAGAAGCAAGCTCAGAGAGCCCGCCGGAACGAGAACCCTGTCCCTACAGCTCCGACGAACCTGGCAGACCTTGAACTGGAGGAGGACGACTGCATGTCTCTGGCTGGCGAACCTATGCTCCAGTTTGATAACAAAGACGACGAGCGACGAGTTATCATCTTTGGGACGGAGAAGAACCTGCGAGCCCTGGAGGACAGCAGCTCTTGGTACGTGGACGCGACCTTCTCCTCTTCTCCTCAGCTCTTTTACCAACTCCTCACCATTCACGCTGAGATGGTCAACTTCAACGAGGACGCTACCTGGGTCTTCCCTTGCATCTACATCCTCCTCACCCACAAGGATACCCCCATCTACAAGGAAGCCTTCGAAGCCCTCGACAGTCTTGGCAACTTCTCTCCAGACAAAATCATGGAGAGAACCCACCGAAGAGGAAGAAAGCTCACAGCGACAAGGACAGGAGGATTCACCGCATCGTGCAGAACTACCACTCTTACGTAGATGATGTCTTGACTTACCTGGATCCGCTCAGAAGTGTTATGTGAATTATTGATTGCTGTAACTTCTTGATAATGATTTGTGGGATTTAGATATTATTGCTAATGCTATTGAGTGTGTCAAGTTATATTAACTTTTTGATTTTCAACAACTCAATATTATCGATTTACATTGTCTGCAAAGCCCTGAATAAAAAAATGAACAACTAAACTAACAAGAATTATACAAAATGATAAAGAGAAAAGAAAAAATAAAACTTATGCGAATCTAGAACAAAACTTAGAAACAAGTTGAATGTGTAAGTTCTGTCTTAGGTACAGTTTCTAGTAGTAGTACCGCCGTACTGTCCAAAGTAAAGTGGGTGTCATGTGATCCGCCGTAACGTCCAACCTTTTTGGAAACTACCGCCGTACCGTCCTCCGCTGTACCGTCCTCTGCTGTACCGTCCACCGCCGCAGTGACTTCCGCCGCAGTGACCGGTTCCCATCTCAATATGACAAGAGGGAGATTAAAGTGGTTAAGATATTCAAGTATGAGAACTTGCAATGAAAGAATTTTCGCAGCTGCATGCACTCACTAGAGTATTCTGTACGCAATCAGGTAACGAATAATACGCAATATTTAAAGCTTAAATCAAGAATTGCGATATTCTGGGAATAAAGCCAGGTGTCTACAATGAAAAGTGAACTTATCCATGTCCTATATTACGAGAAATTTCTGAAATTATTTGCACCTGGCTCTCCGCCTTTACTCCGTAAAGAAGTTAGAGTCAGCTCTTTTTCATTTGAAGAAGAATAAGCCAATTATCTTTTGTTTTAAGTCATATTAAGCAGATGGTCATTTTTATATTGCAGGTCTTCGTTCTTATGAGCTGATACGAATGAAACTGTTTAAAAGTGATCAGAGAATCATATTTGAAGGGGTGTCTTAAAAGTCTCAACCATTCTTAATTAACATATCTCAACATATCTAACATATCTCAACTGCTACAGAAGAGGACACACTCACAGCTTAGGAGCCACTCTCATCTTATTAAACTGTTCCACTGTAACTGTCTGATACCGAGATTAGTAACACTCCTAAGAGGGCTAGATACCGAGATTAGTAACACTCCTAAGAGGGCTAGATACCGAGATTAGTAACACTCCTAAGAGGGCTAGATACCGAGATTAGTAACACTCCTAAGAGGGCTAGATACCGAGATTAGTAACACTCCTAAGAGGGCTAGATACCGAGATTAGTAACACTCCTAAGAGGGCTAGATACCGAGATTAGTAACACTCCTAAGAGGGCTAGATACCGAGATTAGTAACACTCCTAAGAGGGCTAGATACCGAGATTAGTAACACTCCTAAGAGGGCTAGAAGAGATTAGTAACACTCCTAAGAGGGCTAGAAATGTACAAGTTTGTCTGATACCGAGATTAGTAACACTCCTAAGAGGGCTAGAAATGTACAAGTTTGTCTGATACCGAGATTAGTAACACTCCTAAGAGGGCTAGAAATGTACGTGTTTGATGATGTGAAAGCTGGAGTAGACAGCTTTGATGGCATTTTATTGTTTATTAAAGGACGCGTGGAGAGGAAGAGATAAATGAATTTATTTAGGATAAAACGTAAGGAGCATGAGCATAGAGAACTGCTAGGCATCACTCGAGATTCAGCTAGTATTACCCACCTCTATCTTCCGGAAGGGAGGGAAATTTTAGCATAACAATGTCTAATCTAACAATGCTAATTTAACAATGCCTGATTTAGTAATTTGCCCTAATCCCAGGTTGAATATATTATACAGAAAACCGATTAAAGACAAGAGATAGGATGGCACATGCACAGTTTATCACAAAGCAAATATTGTCTATCTAAGTATCCCTTGGTCTAGTTTATAATTACCACGGAGGATGGAAGACTTAAAGGTGATGTCGGTAAAACAATGAGGCCCAAAGTCAACCTGGTCTCCAGCCAAATGACTCCAAATGACTCAGGCTACCCCTGGAGGGTATGGTACTAGATACATGACCTGGAGTATGGTAATGGGAGAGTATGGTACTAGACACATGACCTGGAGTATGGTAATCATACCACAGGTTTACTGTTGGATAATATGTGACCGGTGAGCCAACAAATCACAGTTTGTCTAGACAAAGGAGATAAGGACTCCAGGTGCCACCTAGGTTCACAGATTCGTAAAAAGTGTACTGAGGGGCTTTTGTTGATGTCGTCAGTCGTGGTCTTTTCCTAGGCAGTATATATATGTCTAGCTCGTTTTAAAAATTGCTATTTGATGTGCTCAATTTCAGTTCGGGGGGAACTTAAATTTGCGTCAAAGTTTCCTCATTGAAAAGGAACTGAAACAGTTAGCTAATAAAATAGATCTTACAGATAAAGAACCGTACTTCAAAGATTTACAAACACGCAACACATACACTATACAGAGCTCAATGAAAGGCTCAATAAGAGTATTAATAAATCCTGAACTTAATTCTTTTAATCTGCAATGTGGGAAGCTCCCATTAACCAGTTTGTCTGCGCAAACTGAGCTCTAATGTACCACTAGAATCCAGACAGTTGTAATTGTGTGTAGTCAATGGTTGTTTGTCCGACTCTAATGGGTAGGAAATCTATGACAATTTACAAAAACCTAAAACAGGGTGTCGAGGATTCTTAGGCCTGGAATGTTTCTTCAGGATAACGAAAGATCTGTGTCACAAAAATATAACAACAGGTCTAGCATGTGTAGAAAAAATCTTTAACTGGTAACCTTGTTGCCTATAAAGAGCAATTCTACCTGCACATTCACATTTTTTAATGAGATCGCGCGCAGTGATAACGACTTATTTGTTCAGGAAATAATAAACTTTGGACACGGTTTAAGTGTCAAAGTTTGCCCCCCCCCCCCCCCCCCCCCCAAGTTTATCTGTAGTGTCGTTAGACCATCTGCATTTAGAATGTCTGTATACTCCAAGCCTTTTGGACGATAGTTCTTAGAACTAAGTTGTATGTTTTTGCAATATTTGAACATGAAAATAACAATACCTCCCAATTCTGACGTTTATTGCTTTAAATTAGTTAATTGATAATTGTTTAGTCACATATTCATACCAATTAGTATACGATTAACTTAATATTCTCATTCATGCAACATTTAGACAATGTGACTTATATCGCTTACCAAACGGGTTACTACCATTACTACCATCGCAATCATAAGAATCATCCAATACTTCAGAATCAGTTTCTAGTCCTAATTTTATGAAAAAAGTAATAATAAGATGGTTGCAAAGTGAAGAATTCCAGAAGGTTAAAGTTGAAATTATATTAATGCATATAATGCAAATGGAGGTTCAAACGTTTTAGAAATATAATTTGATAATTTACAGATGATGGCTGACATAAGATAAGAAAGAAATAAACATTACCGCAACAGCGCAACACACAATACATCACACTGCGATACTGCAGTATTCCACGATAAAGAACCCTAACAAAACACGAACAAATCACTAACCAGAGGTTTTCCTATCTCCCCCATTCTCCAGTGCCTCAGATCGCTGATTCCCGGCGAAGTCCCTCTTGAAGATAACCAATAGGGCCGTGATCCTGTAGTCCAGGCGGACGTTCATTATAAACTCTAAGATCTCTATTATCTTTAACTTGGTGTTCATGACGATTACGTCAGATTCCGATTTTGCGCTGCCGCTTCCTTTCCTGGGATTATATTGTGTGAAATTGTTATTTATTTAAAATTTGCAGGATTCTTAAGAGTCAGATATAAACTTGAGGCCAGCAAGGTTTAAGAAGATCAATAGTAGAGCCTCTACTACAATGAGGCCAGCAGGGAAGGTCAATTCATTGTAATCATCAGAGTAATGTCATCAAAAGTTGTTTTCCACTTATCAGCAGAATATCATAAATTATGATTAATTAAACCTTTATAAAATCATGACTGAATCATAACTATAAACCAATTTCCGATAGCATTATAGTTATTAAGTCTCATACTGATTTTTAAAGTTGATAGACTCTGTAAGACTAAAAAGATCAACATCTTACTACTCTTACAAAGCCAGTCGACATATAAAATCATAATTTTAAACTAAATCGTTTGGTTATTATAAAATGACAGATTGTTCAAATCATATATTCATCGTGGTCAAATCATCCTTATTATGTACTAATTATGTGCTAATTTTGCATTTATTCATGAATCATGTCAGCGAAACACAGATCATCACTGGTTCACATCTCACTGACACCTACAATTACAGCAGGAGTTACTGCCATTGACTCACAACCACGCCAGATTACACATTAAACTGAACGGAGAAAACAGAAAAATGAATAAAATATATGCTTTTGCACGATAAGTAGCAGCGTTAACAGTAAAATTGCTAAGTGATTTTCAGCAAAACAAAACTGCGATCCACGGTTTTATCCTCAGCGATCCAGACATCTTGTCTATTTATCTAGACACAGTTTCACACATTTACGGTTCAAATGTTTAAATCAACATAAAACGCAGATAATGATGTAATGTAATGCTTTAAGATGAATACGGTCAAATGCTTTATCTTCAAATGGGGCTTCGAAGCAGCTGGCTCAGCAGATGGCACGTGTCAAGTTCTCTCTCCCTCTGTGTGAATGGAACACAAGATAAATATAAACAATTAAATGCAGCAACTGAGTAGAGCAGTGAAATGGGGCTGGACACGGTAACGAGCAGCAGGACGGTTAGCTCGGGTATCACTTACGACATGCTCATTCCGCCCGTTATGGCGGTCAGGAGGTTGTCGGAGGATTCTCCAGCCTCCGTACCCTCGGTGGGAGAAGCCGGCGCCGGCGCCCCGTCAGGAGCGGCGGCGGGTGGCGGTGCTGGGGCCCCGCCTTCTGGCGCCCTGTAGTGTGGTGTCCATTACTGACTATTCCGTTATTCCTAAAACTTAACGGTAACCTGCACTTGTAGCCCCAATTTCAAAACATATGTACAACGAGAGTAGAAAAATGTAATGATGCGATAACTCTGAATGAAGCCATATAATACTAAATCAAGTAGCTTAAACTGACGCGTTGATGAAACATAAACGCTAAATTAAGCCTTTATGTCGATAATCGGCTGTAAAATCACGATGGAATCAAAAATCAGAGGAGTGATTGGTACGGATCACAAATCATGACATCATAATATTGAGTCGGCTGAATCAGATAATATCGTAGAGACAAAAAACGCACGGTTGAACAGGAGGGGGTGGAGCGGCACCCTCTCCCCCAAGGACCATGTTCGTTACTGCAGCTCCTAGGTCGCTGATAGCTCGTAACACCTCTGAAACAACTTGGTAGTAGGGTTTAATAATTACAGTATTTCATTTTGTTGGTGATTTGAAATTATTTGATGGCTGGGTTTGTTTAAGGGAAATAGATTTATACTTGTACCAAAGTATACCTTTAGCTGGCCCCTTTACGCAGTCCAATATAGATAACATTGTCTTTGTCAATGCAAGAAGGTCTTTAAATCCGAAGAAACCAAAGTATACCAAGTGTTTTGCTAAGTTGACGACCTGAAATAAAGCTGTGTCAAAAGTAAACCACTACACGATGTATCCAATTCTGCAGCCGATGTCCTATTTTTCTCAAAGTATTTTTAATGAAAACGTTTCAAAAATACGACAGCTTTAGCTAAAGAGTAGCAAATTTACTGGACTTATTCATAAAAGTAATAACAGTTACCTCGTAAGTGAGCTTGTTCTGTTGAGAGTCCCTAAAGACGTAGGTGTTAGACTCTAGAGTTCCCAGGTAGTCTCGGACGAACTTTGTCACGTGAGTAAACTTTTCTGGGGCCTGAAGGAGGGTTTTAAATTATAAAATAAATAATCAACAAACTTCCCTGTAAACCTTCAATTAATGGATACAAAACTCCGAGTATTACCCGAGTTAATTAATTAACTAATTACCCGAGTTAATTAATTAACTAATTACCTGAGCAGCGGGTGGACTGTAATTGTTGATGGTGATCTCATCAGGAATGTAGCTCCAGAGCCGCGCATACTTCACAGACTGGTGGTTCTCCTGGGGCTCCCTGTCCACATGCATATGCAGCATCAGCCGGCAGAAGGACGCTCTCAGATCGTGGGACAAGTCCTCGTCCGCCATACACCTGTATGAGGAGTAACTTCTAGTACTACACTCTGCTACTAGAGTGTACTGTCTCACTATCTCATTTATCAATATCATAACATTTCACGATTACTATTTCATTGATATTTCATTTAACTACTTCCCTAGTTCACCATTTCAGGCCAAATTGAGTAGTCCGTAACCAATAATTACAGTAAACTAAGTCTATCTATCCCACTAAACTTACTTGAGTAGAAGATCAACTGACAGCTGTGACTTGAGACTGTTTATAGCAAGGTACTGTCTCTCTTGACACATCTGACTGAACAAGTCCAACTGACATCTGGGAAAGTTTTGTGTTAAGGATGAAACTGGAATAGTGCAAAAAGGGTAAAATAAGGTACATCAGAATACCTATCATGTATCTGGTATTCTCTAGGGCGGTTGTTAATACTAATATTTTAGGAAAGGTGTCTGAATATGAAATTGGCCCTAAAATCAAACCATCCTGCCATTTTTACGTGCATTCCAATTTCCATAACCATTATTAATTTAAGGTTAAAATAAGGTACATTATTAATATAAGGGTAAAATAAGGTACATTATTAATTTAAGAAGCCACCTGACGTAACTTTAACTATGGGGCTAATTTTCAATTTTTGTCGCCATTTTTGATAAAGAATGATAAATGATAAATATTTGCCATCTTCTAAAGAAATTCTAACAGTCAACAACAAAAACGACAAAAAAAGCAACTAATAAACACTGCTGATAAAGCTACTAATAAGCACTGCTAAAAGCTACTAATAAACACTGCTGATAAAGCTACTTATAAACACTACTTATAAACACTACTTATAAGCACTGCTGATAAAGCTACTTACTGGTAGTAAGCGAGAGTAGCCTGATCTTCCTCGTGGCCCTCTGCTGCGTTTTTACTGAGAGTCTGCAGGTCTTTCTTATCTTGAGAGCCGTACATGTACATGTTTATCTCCCCTCCCTCCATCCTGAAATATTGCTACTGATAAGAACTGTTTATCTCCCTTCCCTCCATCCTGAAATATTGCTACTGATAAGAACTGTTTATCTCCCCTCCCTCCATCCTGAAATAATGCTACTGATAAGAACTGTTTATCTCCCCTCCCACCATCCTGAAATATTGCTACTGATAAGAACTGTTTATCTCCCCTCCCTCCATCCTGAAATATTGCTACTGATAAGAACTGTTTCACTTCCCTCCCTCCATCCTGAAATATTGCTACTGATAAGAACTGTTTATCTCCCCTCCCTCCATCCTGAAATAATGCTACTGATAAGAACTGTTTATCTCCCCTCCCACCATCCTGAAATATTGCTACTGATAAGAACTGTTTATCTCCCCTCCCTCCATCCTGAAATATTGCTACTGATAAGAACTGTTTCACTTCCCTCCCTCCATCCTGAAATATTGCTACTGATAAGAACTGTTTCTCTCCCCTCCCTCCATCCTGAAATAATGCTACTGATAAGAACTGTTTATCTCCCCTCCCTCCATCCTGATATATTGCTACTGATTAGAACTGTTTATCTCCCCTCCCTCCATCCTGAAATATTGCTACTGATAAGAACTGTTTATCTCCCCTCCCTCCATCCTGAAATATTGCTACTGATAAGAACTGTTTCACTTCCCTCCCTCCATCCTGAAATATTGCTACTGATAAGAACTGTTTCTCTCCCCTCCCTCCATCCTGAAATAATGCTACTGATAAGAACTGTTTATCTCCCCTCCCTCCATCCTGATATATTGCTACTGATTAGAACTGTTTATCTCCCCTCCCTCCATCCTGAAATATTGCTACTGATAAGAACTGTTTATCTCCCCTCCCTCCATCCTGAAATATTGCTACTGATAAGAACTGTTTATCTCCCCTCCCTCCATCCTGAAATATTGCTACTGATAAGAACTGTATATCTCCCCTACCCTACATCCTGAAATATTGCTACTGATAAGAACTGTTTATCTCCCCTCCCTCCATCCTTAAATAATGCTACTGATAAGAACTGTTTATCTCCCCTCCCTCCATCCTTAAATAATGCTACTGATAAGAACTGTTTATCTACCCTTCCTCCATCCTGACATATTGCTACAGATAAGAACTGTTTCTCTCCCTCCCTTCATCCTGATATATTGCTGACAAAAAATGTTTCTCTCCCCTCCCTTCGTCCTGAAATATTGCTACTGACAGGAGCATGCGGTACATCTTAGCTTGGTGCAACTGCAAGTTAATCCTGAATCTATGTATATCGGGTTGCTGAATATATTTATTGCCGAATGTAACCTATGTGCTGATTTTTTAATTTTTTCGAATTGTCCTGAAGCTGAGGCCTGACTATTTAATTATTTAAAGATCTTTGTAACGAAGTTTATTGTTAATTTCAATCCTGCACGATTTCAAAAATTGATGATAGCAAATCCAATTGGACCTGACTTGGCTTAACAGCTCACTATACATGAACAAAGATATAATTCATAAATCATAATATTGAATTCCTGGTAATGTGATGAAGCATAAAAATATTACGCATAATATGTAATATTATCACAGACTTCTGATGAATAAAGGCACCCAGATAACTAAATTTAGACATGATCTGACCGAAACCAATGCTAAACCTCTCGCTAGTAACCTTATCAGCTCTTCGACGCGCTTTCGACGCGCTTCACTCAACGCTTGATGATAACGCGTATTGAATACTCGCAGCACATTTCCTTCAACAGTATTTTGCAAGATGTTTAAAGTTATGTTTCTCCCCGTCCTGATCCTAGTCTTCATATTGCCTGTGACAAGTGTTCAAGTGTCCACTGCTCTCAAATTCGGAGATGATGGCTACAGTATAATCTCCTTTCAACCCAACATGTTACCTCTTACTGACAAGTTTACTGTTTGTCTTTGGTTTAAGGCGCTCCGAGGGAGTACGAGTGCAGTGATATATGCCTACGAACAAGGTGAAATGTATTTGTATGACAACAAAGGTGACAACAATCTGTTTGGAGCACATTTTTCCCTCCCCAGTGAGTTCATAACTCCAATGCGAGTATGGACCCACCATTGTGGAACATGGAGTGTTGCTTCAAGGACGTACCGAGCGTACATTAACGGTAAACTAGCTGGTTTCAAGATCACAGCCTCTGGAAGAAGATTGAAAACAGGTGGAACTCTGGTGTTGGGAGATTATAGAGATCCCGCAGTTCATGGCAGAACTGGTAACCAATTTGGAGGAGAGATGTACAATCTCAACTTCTTCTCCAAAGAGTTAACTGGTAGTGAAGTAGGAGCAATGTCAGCAGATGGGCTCTGTACAAAGATCCCTGAGGAGCTGGAGCAATACCGGGCAATCAGATGGGAGGATATGTTGAGCCTTCCTAGACGTGGAAACGTGCAAGATATCGGCAGTGGATGCAGTGAAAGTGCTTATGTGAGCTAATCCCGAGAAGATTTAATGTTTATTGTAGTTTGATAGAATATTCTTACTTCACATAGGTAGGTGTTATACTGTTACCAACTACAAATTCCTGGTGTTTGAAGTTTCATTTCATATATTCACTACTTCAGGATTTTATCGGCGAAAAAGAAACTCTTCGGTTGAGTCTGAACAACACACAAGCAGAACTGCAAAAGTTACAGAGACTGTTCAATTCTACCCAGGAGGAGTTACGGACGGTGAAGAGAAATCTTCTATCTACGACAGAGGAACTCAACAGCACTAGGATTGAACTTGAAGAGACATCCTTTGAATTGAATGAAACGAGGACCAAGCTAGATAATTCAACTCTAAAAGAAGCAGGATGTACTGTAAGTGAAACGGGACATTGTACAACCCTTTACAACTAATGTTCTTGCGTCACATAGGTAGATGTTATACCGTTACCAACTATAAATTCCTGGTGTTTGAAGTTTCATATATTCACTACTTCAGGATTTTATCGGTGAAAAAGAAAGCCAGGAGGAGTCACGGACAAGATGTGCGCTGCAAAGAGGATCTCTGACGAAATGGGACTTTTATACTCCTGTCATTACTACAACGAGATTTTCAATTTCGAGCAATATATAAAGCTACTGACATGGGTGTCCTCAACTCGTAAGAATCAGTTTGTTTTATATCACGATATTCCAACACGTGTTTCCATCCGATTCAATATGCTACACAAATTTAATTTCACTTTCCTCGTGAAATAAGCTACCTGGAGGGGCTCGTGTTTTTGTATTTCATTTTTGATCTACCTAACTTGTCCAACCTCAAAAATTAGGGTACTGCTCGAACGCTAAATCAGGTATGACATTTCCCTCTTTCAGGCAGAATAATGGGAGTGAAGATTACTGACAATCTCATCGAATTCTTCAAAGATATAGACGAGGAAAACAGCTGTGATGAAGTTTGACCTCGCTCCCGGAATAGATTGTGATACGTCACACTTTGTATTAAATATAAAGTAAACATGATCTAACTAAACCAAAAGCCTTAAGCTTGTTAATTCAACAATCTCTCCCCACATTTATTCTGATAAGTATACCTGCAGTACAGCATGGTTTATAAGTTAAAACTGTGTATTTCACTGTCGGATCCACTGTCTGGGTATGTAATTAAGAATAGCTCATGTCGCTGATGCGAGTACAAGTTTTAAGAGTAAATTTAATGAATTTAATAACATTTTGTTGACATGTAAATTCTCATGTTTTTAACTGCTTTTACTTGCAACGTCCTTATCGTCTTCATCAGACAATACTCATCTCAAATCTGTCGGTAACAAAAACTCCCTCCATCCTGAAATATTGCTACTGACAGGAGCATGCAGTACATCTTAGCTTGGTGCAAGTTAATCCTGAATCTATGTATATCGGGTTGCTGAATATATTTATTGCCGAATGTAACCTATGTGCTGATTGTTCAATTTGTTCGAATTGTCCTGATGCCTGACTATTTAATTATTTAAAGATCGTTTGTAACGAAGTTTATTGTTAATTTCAATTTTCAATCCTGCACGATTTCAAAATTGCTGATAGCAAATCCAATTGGACCTGACTTGGCTTAACAGCTCATTATACATGAATAAAGATAGAATTCATAAATCATAATATTGAATTCCTGGTAATGTGATGAAGCATACAAATATTACGCATAATATGTAATATTATCCCAGACTCCTGATGAATGAAGCCACCCAGATAACTAAATTTAGACATGATCTGACCGAAACCAATGCTAAACCTCTCGCTAGTAATCTTATCAGCTCTTCTACAAAATAAAAATGGGCACAAATTAATTTCTTTCAACGCACTTCACTCAACGCTTGATGATAACGGGTATTGAATACTCGCAGCCGGCAGCACATTTCCTTTAAGGGGGCAGGCTAGGGGGTTCTTTATAAAATTCCTCTCGAAATTGATTTCAATAGTTGTTTCTGATAGAGGGGAGTAATATCTATCAGCTGCTTTTGGTCCCATGGAAAAATATTGTTCCTAGCCGAAGTTATCGCCGGTCAAAGGTCAGCGCTCATGCGTATTGCGTAATTGTATTGTGCGAGCGATTTTCGATCGTGTGCCCGACAATCGAGTCTAACAATCTATCTTCTCCTACATGTTTTAAGCAATCACCTTGAAACTTTCAGGATATGTTCTAAGGACCATTTAGGAGATTCTTTTCTAATAGAATTTTAAGATAAGCCTTAGAAAATGTTTTATTCGATTTTTAAAATCTTGGGCCTCGTTTTTTGACGATTTTCCAGGATGATTCTTATGTTTCTCCCTGCCCTGGCCCCTGATCCTAGTCTTCATATCGCCTGTGACAAGTGTTCAAGTGTCCACTGCTCTCAAATTCGGAGATGATGGAAACAGTCTAATCTCCTTACAACCCAACATGTCACCTCTTACTGACAAGTTTACTGTTTGTCTTTGGTTTAAGAAGCTCCGATCTGCAGGGAGTCCAATGCCATATGCCTACGAACAAGAAGAAATGTTTTTGTTTGACTACAGCCTTGACAACCACTATTGTGGAACATGGAGTCTTGCTTCAAGGACGTACCGAACGTACATTAACGGTAAACTAGCTGGTTTCAAGATCACAGACTCTGGAAGAAGATTGAAAACAGGTGGAACTCTGGTGTTGGGAGATTATAGAGATACCGCAGTTCATGGAAAATCTGGTCACCACTTTGGAGGAGAAATGTATAATCCCAACGTCTTCTCCAAAGAGTTAACTGGTAGTGAAGAAGGAGCAATGTCCGCAGATGGGCTCTGTACAAAGATCCCTGAGGAGCTGGAGCAATACAGGGTAATCAGATGGGAGGATCTGTTGAGACTTCCTAGACGTGGAAACGTTCAAGATATCGACAGTGGATGCAGTGTAAGTGCTTATGTGAGCTTATCCCGAGTAGATTTAATGTTTATTGTAGTTTGATAGAATATTCTCACGTCACATAGGTAGGTAGCTGGTAGGTGTTATACCGTTACCAACTATAAATTCCTGGTGTTTGAAGTTTCATTTCGTTTATTCACTACTTCAGGATTTTATCGGTGAAAAAGAACCTCGTTGAGTCTGAACAACACACAAGCAGAACTGCAAAAGTTACAGAGACTGTTCAATTCTAGCCAGGAGGAGTTACGGACTGTGAAGAGAAATCTTCTATCTACGACAGAGGAACTCAACAGCACTAGGATTGAACTTGAAGAGACATCCTTTGAATTGAATGAAACGAGGACCAAGCTAGATAATTCAACTCTAAAAGAAGCAGGATGTACTGTAAGTGAAACGGAACATTGTACAACCCTTTACAACTAATGTTCTTGCGTCACATAGGTAGATGTTATACCGTTACCAACTATAAATTCCTGGTGTTTGAAGTTTCATATATATTCACTACTTCAGGATTTTATCGGTGAAAAAGAAAGCCAGGAGGAGTCACGGACAAGATGTGCGCTGCAAAGAGGATCTCTGACGAAATGGGACTTTCTATACTCCTGTCATTACTACAACGAGATTTTCAATTTCGAGCAATATATAAAGCTACTGACATGGGTGTCCTCAACTCGTAAGAATCAGTTTGTTTTATATCACGATATTCCAACAACTAAACGACATTCCAACACGTGTTTCCATCCGATTCAATATGCTACACAAATTTAATTTCACTTTCCTCGTGAAATAAGCTACCTGGACGGGCTCATGTTTTTGTATTTCATTTTTGATCTACTTAACTTGTCCAACCTCAAAAATTAGGGTACTGTTCGAACGCTAAATCAAATCAAATCAAAACACGCTAGGTATGACATTTCCCTCTTTCAGGCAGAATAATGGGAGTGAAGATTACTGACAATCTCATCGAATTCTTCAAAGATCTGGATGAGGAAAACAGCTGTGATGACGTTTGACCTCGCTCCCGGAATAGATTGTGTTATATCGCACTTTGTATCTCTACTATAATTCAGAGAATTATTTCTGTCTGTAGAATGTACGACCGCCCACGTGCAAATTAGATGAAAAATAGGAATTTAGGTAACAACCAAAAGGTTCCATAGCAACGGTGTTTTAATGCACACATGCACGTGCAAAGATTGTTTTAACGTTATTTTGATCGGTTTTGTGGTAATTACGTTGTGTTTAAAGTGTTTTATATTCAAATCGGCTGTATCTTCGGTTGAGATGGATATTTTTTGATGCGATTAATATTTTCTTTCAAAGAATACTACTAGCTTCGTCCCTGTTACCACGGGCTTTCTAGTTAAATATAAAGTAAACGTGATCTAACTTAACCAAAAGCCTTAAGCTTCTTAATTCAACAATCTCTCCCCATATTTATTCTGAGAAGTATACCAGTACAGCATGGTTTATAAGTTAAAACGGGGGAGTACCAACGGACATTAATGTGCATTAATGTGCATTAATGGGCATTAATGGCAATGGCAGTCTGAGCAAAATTTTAAAATACTGCCATTAATGTCCGTCGGTATCCCCCCCCCCCCCCCCCCCCCCCCCGTTAAAACTGTGTATTTCACTGTCGGATCCACTGTCTGGGTGTGTAATTAAGAAGAGCTCGTGTCTCTGATGCGAGTACAAGCACAAGTTTTAACAAGTTTTAAGAGTAAATTTAGTGAATTACGTCCTTATCGTCTTCATCAGACAATACTCATCTCAAATCTGTCGGAACCAAAAACTCCCTCCATCCTGAAATATTGCTACTGACAGGAGCATGCAGTACATCTTAGCTTGGTGCAAGTTAATCCTGAATCTATGTATATCGGGTTGCTGAGTATATTTATTGCCGAATGTAACCTATGCGCTGATTGTTCAATTTGTTCGAATTGTCCTGAGGCCTGACTATTTAATTATTTAAAGATCTTTGTAACGAAGTTTATTGTTAATTTCAATCCTGCACGATTTCAAAAATTGATGATAGCAAATCCAATTGGACCTGACTTGGCTTAACAGCTCATTATACATGAATATAGATTATAGATATAATTCATAAATCATAATATTGAATTCCTGGTGAATGTGACGAAACATAAAAATATTACGCATAATATGTAATATTATCACAGACTTCTGATGAATAAAGGCACCCAGATAACTAAATTTAGACATGATCTGACCGAAACCAATGCTAAACCTCTCGCTAGTAACCTTATCAGGCTCTTCTACAAAATAAAAATGGGCACAAATTAATTTCTTTCGACGCGCTTCACTCAACGCTTGATGATAACGCGTATTGGATACTCGCAGCACATTTCCTTCAACAGTATTTTGCAAGATGTTTAAAGTTATGTTTCTCCCCGCCCTGATCCTAGTCTTCATATTGCCTGTGACAAGTGTTCAAGTGTCCACTGCTCTCAAATTCGGAGATGATGGAAACAGTCTAATTTCCTTACAACCCAACATGTCACCTCTTACTGACAAGTTTACTGTTTGTCTTTGGTTTAAGGCGCTCCGAGGGAGTACGAGTGCAGTGATATATGCCTACGAACAAGGTGAAATGTATTTGTATGACAACAAAGGTGACAACAATCTGTTTGGAGCAAGTAATTACCTCCCTAGTGAGTTCATAACTCCAATGCGAGAATGGACCCACTATTGTGGAACATGGAGTCTTGCTTCAAGGACGAACCGAGCGTACATTAACGGTAAACTAGCTGGTTTCAAGATCACAGCCTCTGGAAGAAGATTGAAAACAGGTGGAACTCTGGTGTTGGGAGATTATAGAGATCCCGCAGTTCATGGCAAATCTGGTCACCACTTTGGAGGAGAGATGTACAATATTAACTTCTTCTCCAAAGAGTTAACTGGTATTGAAGTTGCAGCAATATCAGCAGATGGGCTCTGTACAGAGATCCCTGAGGAGCTGGAGCAATACCGGGCAATCAGATGGGAGGATCTGTTGAGACTTCCTAGACGTGGAAACGTTCAAGATATCGACAGTGGATGCAGTGTAAGTGCTTATGTGAGCTAATCTCGAGAAGATTTAATGTTTATTGTAGTTTGATAGAATATTCTTACGTCACATAGGTAGCTGGTAGGTGTTATACCATTAGGCATTACCGACTATAAATTCCTGGTGTTTGAAGTTTCATTTCATATATTCACTACTTCAGGATTTTATCGGAGAAAAAGAAACTCTTCGGTTGAGTCTGAACAACACACAAGCAGAACTGCAAAAGTTACAGAGACTGTTCAATTCTACCCAGGAGGAGTTACGGACTGTGAAGAGAAATCTTCTATCTACGACAGAGGAACTCAACAGCACTAGGATTGAACTTGAAGAGACGAGGACCAAGCTAGATAATTCAACTCTAAAAGAAGCAGGATGTACTGTAAGTGAAACGGAACGTCATGTAAATTGTACAACCCTTTACAACTTATTATCAGGCTTAATAACTAATAAGTTTATTAACTTGTATAAATGTATAGGATGAATGGAATTTATTAAGTTATTTTTTAAGTGTCGAAAGTTACCAATTTCCACCTCGGTTGTTAACTGGCTTAGAATTAAACTTTCAGGACGAAATGAAGGTGGTGAAGGGACGTCTACTCTTAAAGGCGGAGGGGCTTAATGCAACAAGAATAGAACTTAAAGGAGTAGTTCTTGCATTGAATGAAACTAGGGCCGAACTAAAAGACACGGCACTCAAATGGAATAAAACAACTGTAGAGTTGAATAAAACTAGGACCGAACTTGATGGCACAACTCTAAAACATTCAGGATGCACTGTAAGTAAAACGAAAATTCATATTATTATATTATAACCCAATGATGATTATTCATTATAGGTTGAAATTTATACAAGTTGTTTTGATAAATGACAAAAAATACCAGTTTCATCTTGGTTACTATAAAATCAGCTTGAAAAACTAAAGAAATGTCACAAAACTTTCAGAAGAAGCTGAATGAGGCGCAGAGAACTTTTCACTCAAAAGAAGAGGAGCTCAATGAAACAAAAGTTGAACTAAAAAGCACTGCACTCGAACTATTTGAAATTAAAGCTGAGCTCGGGGACACAGAGTTGGAACTGGTTGAAACAAAACTGAAGAATGTCAGTGAGACTAAATGTGCCCTGCAAAAAGGGTTTCTGACGAAATGGGACGTCTTCTACTCTTGTGATTACTACAACAAAACCTTCACTCTCCGGCTATATAAACAGCTACAGACAACGTGGGCCTCCCTTACTCGTAAGAACTAGTTTTGTTCCAAATATCTATATCTGATTTATACTATACAAAGTAGGACTCCTAAATTTCACGTTCTTTTTTTTGGAACAAACTGAATAGAGGACTTCACCTTTGTTGTTCATCCTTGTTCAACTTTTTCAACCCAAAACATAGGGAACCATTCGAGCAAAAAACATGACCCGCCTTAATTAAGTGAAGTAAGCCAATATATATATATATAATATGAAAGTTCCTCTCTTTCAGGCAGATTATTGGGTATGACTATCACTGAGAATCTTATTGAAATCATCAAAGAAATGGACGAGGAAAACAGCTGTGATGAAGTTTAACCTTTCCCCTAAAATATATTGTGATACGTTACACTTTGTAAACCTAGAGTAAACGTGATTTAACTTTACTGAAACTTTCAATTAAGATACGATATCTTTTTGTTGTCTCCGCATTAATTTTAAGAAGTGAACCAGTACAGCATGGTTTATAAGTTAAAACTGTGTATCTCACTGTGTATTTCACTGTGTGGGTGTGTGCTAAATGAACCCAAGAAGAGCTCATGTTGCGACGTGAGACGTGAGTACAAGCACCTTTAGGCTTTAGAGTTAGCATTTCCGACTGTACTTCAATATATCGCACATTTTTTCCGTTTTTTGTTAAATAACGAGTTTAAGAGTGAATTTAATCATACTTGTCTTCAAGTATGATATATATGTTTTATGTATTTCAATATTTGTTTGACATGTGAATTCTTGCTGTCCATTTTTAAACTGCCTTTACCGTCTTCGTCAGACAAAACTCTTTACAAATATGTCGGAAACAAAAACTTCCGCAATAAATTGTACCACAAGGTTATAAACCCCAAAGCCCAACAAACCTAGTTTCGATAAGAATGTCGGAGTTAGTAGAAGAGAGAACAGACTTGCAGATGAGCTCCTGGGTAGAAGCAATAGCCACGCCCTTACACACACACAGGTCCGACAGATAAGACAAGTACCGACCCTCCTTATTCTTCCTGACCAGCTGTACAAACGTGTCTATCTCACTGGCGTTGATGTGCTTTTCTAGAAGTTTCCTGTTGTTGTTTAACAGGGCTGTGATCGTGTCCTCGGCTAGGATATCGTAACCGATTTGGCTTTGCATGAACGAAAACCAGGTTTTAGCGATGTATTCCTGTAGAATAGCAAGCATTTGATCTTGTGTCTATCTAATCGGTGAAATTATGTAAAGCAAAATGGTACAAAACTCGCTAGAGGAGACCTTAACAATATTGATTATGAGGATGATGTCCAATTAATATTCTAATGACCAGTATTTCAACTCTTAATTTTTAATCACAAACCTGGTTTTTACGGTAAGATTGCTGCGAGACTTTTATCATCCGGTAACTGAGTCTACAGATAGACCGGAAAGGAGCCCACTTCTTGTCTAGCAGCAGCTCCATAGGCGTCTCTTTGTTAAACGGAGCTTTCAGAAGCTCGAACACCTGTCAATTTAGTAATGGTACTTATTGTTCATCTAATTTGGAGGGTTTGTATGTCAATTGTGGTGGATATAAACCAAATTTAGAAGATATCTCAATCTGTTCTAGATTTCCACCGGATTTTCACGATGAGTACCTGTTTTAAGATGTCCTGTTCCCTGACTAGTTTTTGTCGGTCTCTGTTGGGTTTACCCTGGACGTTCATCACATCCCTAGTTGTCAGGTCAACTTCCAGACAGAAACATATCAGTTCCGAGAGGAGGACTGTCAGCGCTCTGAAACACAATGTCACTAAAAAACGGGGAAAACAAACCAGACGAAATGTATTAAAATATTCGGGGATCAGCCGTGCTGCTGCTGCGGTGCTAAAAAACAACTCTAGAAGTTCAGTGAGCACGGAAGCAGACTTAAAACTGTCTTGTGTCCGGAACTGGAACTTTAGAGTTTGTAAGCTGTGCTTTATAGCGGTAGCAGATTTATTCAGGAACTTTGAACCAGTCGACGCGAAAATTACAACCAGAACTTTAGACTCTTCTTTTGAGATACGAGGGGGAAGTTGGGGATCATTAATATAATAAAATAAAATTTTATAGCGAGAGTTACACCAGTTCCGACGGAAATTCACCGGCGAGGTCTGGAAACTCTTTCGATCACTCATGCAAATTACAATCGAGATAGTGTGAACACGTTATGGACTTCAGAAAAAAAAACGAGAATCAAACTTCTCAGAATCTCTCAAGCAACTTCCATGCAACAACAAAAAACGGAGGGAAATCCAATGTTCACATATCATACTATGGTATGATATTTGAAAATTGGATTCCTGATCAATCATTCTGCATATTCATCATCATTTCCATCTCATACTCACTTTTCATCACCCCAACCACCAAATGATTTCTTCTTTGCTTCACTGAGGGACACATAAAATACTGAGATCAAATCCCGAACATGCATATATTCTGTGATTTGAAGACTTACCGTGGACGGTTATTCGGTTGAAGAAACGTCAGCAGAAGGCCTCGGTAATACCCAAATACTAACATTATAACGGAACCTGGTTACTATTTACATGCTAAACCAAATTGCTTCAATTGTTAAGGCAGCAATAAAAGGCTAGCTTTATGCACTGTTTTAAGTCAGGGCTGGAAATGAAACTTCTAAAAATGCTGAGTAGCTTTTTCGGGGCTTTCATTCTTTCTCAGCAGTTTAGTTAAACTAGTGTTTTGTAGCATTTAGCGAAAAATTGTCTCTCCATTTTGCAAGATTAAAACTTAAAGGTGCAAACAGTAAAGGAGCAATTATAGCCGTGAATAGTGAATGCAGAAATAACAGTAATGCTATCGGTCCCGTCAAAATGAGGTCAAAATGAGACCAAAATGCGGTCAAAACTATGGTGAAAACTAGCTAGGATGTGACGTAGGCTACAAAATTTAAAAACCGGATACTTAACGAAACAAAGTGTGGTAAAAAAATAAGAACTTGATGTTAGCTTCGACGGCATTTCTCATCTTTTACCACACTTTGTACCGATGAATACCCGGGTATTTAACAACCCAATGTCCAAAAGAAAGTGACGGGCCCGGTAGCACATCTGTGAGCTTATAGATCACGTGACTGTGACAAGTATAACATTTATCTTACTTATGAAAGTGCTGGTCCGCTCTGTTGTCCCGTTCAGGACTAGGAGATTAATAGTTCAAAAACAAATCAGAGTTTTAAATAGTTAACATTCCAAACGTGCAGAACATTTTTACTTATAAGGGTTAATCAAAAAACTTTTCAACTTTTAACATGCAGCATGCATCATGCAGGCATCATTTCAGGATAATAGCGATAAGGAACATCTAAGATTCCGTTGCAGAATTATTGTTCAAACAGGTGATTATATATTCGTTGTTCAGTTCTTCAGTTATGAAAGTCATAACCATTTTGCAAATGATTTCATTGGGTAGAACAAGCGATATTTCATAATAAATCACAGCAAGGATTTCATTGATTATGGTATTTCAGTCAAATTTAGAGCAAATAGGTCACACCAAAACATGGGCTGTGAGCATTCGATCAGTTACATGTTGTCTCTATTTAAATACGTACTTTCTTCCGTTTTGAGTTAATGTTCCTGACTTGACCTGTTGTACGGCTTCCTTCAGAACCAAGCAAGCATCGTTCGCAAAGTCAAGGTCCCTGACTTCTGCCGTAGGAACCGACACAATAGCGAACGCTTCCTTGTCCTCGCGAACTCGAGCTAACCCGACCTGGAATTAAAGAGGTCGGTAATAACAGATACCTGGTTACCTGGTTACCTGGTTACCTGGTTACCTGGTTACCTGGTTACCTGGTTACCTGGTTACCTCGCGAACTCGAGCCAATCCGACCTGGAATTAAAGAGGTCGGTGATAACAGATAAGTGACAACTAGTTGCCTGCCATCCAGGGGATCGCAACCTGTTCGCGCTGGGGTCCCTTGCCAATAATTCACACACAGGAAATACAGTAAATAATCGCCGGGTGGGTGTCCACTGACCCTTGCCAATAATTCACACACAGGAAATACAGTAAATAATCGCCGGGTGGGTGTCCACTGACCAATATCGGTCGGTCGGTATTGCATCGCGGACACGACGAACTTAACATAATTACGCGCGCTGCGCGCGACAGAACTGAGCCTTGAAGCTAGGGTGCTACCATAGAAAAATGTCGCCGCGCGTAACTACAAATTGGACAATTCAGCAAAAATTCCAAGTTTGTAACCACTGTACCCTTGCTTATAATTGGCAAGGTTATGGAACATTGAGCACTGTCTAAATTTCATATCTCCGACATGAGCTCAAAGACACTAATTTTCATAATCACCATTCAATTCAGTTTGGCCATGCACACTGCGCACTTGCACCGGCACCACCATAAACCAATTATGAAACTGTCAAAACAACTCATGCTTTCTTGGCCAGTGCCATTTAAGAATTCAAAAATGCCCTGTTAAAGAGCAATTTGTAGTCCAGGAGCATTCTAGTTTCACGTCATCTGGGTTGACGTAGGCCGTCATCCTAGATCAGTCATCTTGCGGTGTCACGCAGCACATTCAGCCACATTCAGTACTTATTTGAAATATTTATAATACTGTACACCGTAGTTACTATTGTAGAATCAGTCATCTTGTTTCAAATGACTCGCACAGGAGACCAAGGTATATCTTCATTTTAATATTTGACACGACATCAAAGGTATTGCGTGAGCAATATTCCGACGAATTCTTAAAATGACACGGTGAGCTATAATCCATGTGATCGCAGGTAATTAGGCTCTATAATGCTATTCCTGCCTTTATTTAGACAATTTGGACCATATAAATTTCTCCAACGATTTAATATCAAATCCCAAAATTGCGATGATTTATTGGTCCGAGTGCCATAACTGCACTGAAAAAAAAGTTAATATAATAATAATACGTGTAATATAATTATAGATATTACACGTACTCTCATTCTGAAGGATAAAATACATTTAATACTTTTAGCGCTACGCTTGCTATGTTACTAGCCATTTAAATACGACATTATATTATTTAAAGCACTCAATTTTTCTGCGGAATTACTCTCAAATTTGACAGATTTTAGTACCTTTTATTATTCAATGCGACTCACACATGTCTCCTTCAAAATATTAATATATACATTAAGGAGACATGTGTGAGTCGCTACAATAACCGTGTCACGGACACACGTGACACGATGATCCGTGATATTGCTAAACAGTTACCTTGTGCATAACAGGTGTGTCACTGTTCTTGTCAAGAGGAATGTTGGTTGCGTGGCACCAGGTATTTGTGCGGAGGTGTCGTAGCCTGAACACAGTTAAAAACATCAGTTAAAAACAGCTGTAAAAACATCAGTAACAGCTCTAAAAAACATAAGTTACTGTCAGCCCGCTGTGACAACAACAAGATGTGCATGTATTTGAAAAGAGACACATTGTTATTATTACATTATACTCTTTATAGTATGCTAGAGAGAGGCAGACAGGTGTGAACGGATCAGTCAGTCACGTGACATATCAATCACGTCACACATTATACGTATATCACGCAAGTATTTACATCAAGGAACATAAGACTGAACTGTACTGATAGGAGGTGAACTATAGTCATTGTTTGGCATGTGAGTGACCAATCAGCTTCCAGCATTGACCAATGAAAACCTCGAAACACTGTCACGTGATTCTATAGCTTTAGTATTAAAGTATTAATAAGATTGGTCCCGTGAGCGGATAACGGGAGCTAGTCCCTGTCAGGACAGTGTCTGATCACTATCTTAACAAAACGCTGTGATACAGGGAACCACACCCACAGCTAAGAAAAGTGCTTTGTACAGTTCACAATGACACAGGGCTTATTACCCTCCAATAATGAAATTGAAGTCATAAGTTACACTGATATTGCTAAAATAGGGTGTGTAACTGCTCCGCCCCTTTGAAGAGCTGTAGTGGTATTGTGGAGCTGTAGTGGTATTGTGGAGCTGTAGTGGTATTGTCTTATTGTGGAGCTGTAGTGGTATTGTGGAGCTGTAGTGGTATTGTCTTATTGTGGAGCTGTAGTGGTATTGTGGAGCTGTAGTGGTATTGTGGAGCTGTAGTGGTATTGTGGAGCTGTAGTGGTATTGTGGAGCTGTAGTGATATTGTGGAGCTGTATTGGTATTGTGGAGCTGTAGTGGTATTGTGGAGCTGTAGTGGTATTGTGGAGCTGTAGTGGTATTGAAGAGCTGTAGTGGTATTGTGGAGCTGAAACTGTTTTATTTGACGGCCTTCTGTTATGAAACATTAATAATTGAGCACAGTACCTGACGTAGCTGCTGCGGGGAACAAGCTCATCTCCCTTGATAATAGTTGTCGGGTCCAGCTCGAATATGGAGAAGATATCGTGACCATAGGGCACAGAATTCAGCTGGAATACAGGCATGTCCTTTCCTCCTTGCAACTTAAGTCTGTTGGAGTCTTCAATCGGGTCCGGGTCAATCTGAGCGGTAGGGAAACTTTAAAATCTGACGCAAGATCTAACAACATCACTAGGACAGTATTGAAAATTTGATTTTAAGTGTCTAGTGTTTGTATAGTTTTAAATGTAGTTGCATAGTTATATGAAAGGGGCGAGACAATATACCACTACACGTTAGAAAGAGGACTCAGATCAGTAACCCCTTATTTTCCCGCGCACTCTGCACTTAGTGTTAGTGTTATGTAGGTGGGACTTACATAACACTCAGTAACCCCTTATTTTCCCGCGCACTCTGCACTTAGTGTTAGTGTTATGTAGGTGGGACTTACATAACACTCGGGTATTATGACGCGTCTAACAATCTCCACACCTCACTGTATACGTGTCACTCTACACAGCACAGCCAGTTAGATCCCCCAGGGGATGACAAAGCAGTCTCTGAGCACATGCCATAGTGTACTTCATCACACCGCGCCAGTGTGACGTCATGACACGTGGTGTGACGTCATGACACGTGGTGTGACGTCTCCGAGCACATGCCATAGTGTACTTCATCAGACCGCGCCAGCTCAACAAACAGCAGGTACTGCTGTTTTCTGGATCGTGCAAATTCCAGAATCCTTTGAAACATTATAGAGTTATAGGCTTATAGCTCCTTTGGTGCTTTGTTATGTACACAACACGTAGGTAAATGTACCGGAGGAATGTTCGAGCTATTCAACACACCAAACATTCTGAAACACCGGCTCCACCAAGCTGAACACCTCACAGTACCATCTAAGATAATGTAGCGAGGGAGGGTAGTGTTGTTAAGAGTGGGGTCTGATGTTACACGTGTACCTAGCAGGCTATTAACAGCAGATTGTTAATTTCAACTTTAACTCTCAACTCAAAACTTTCATCACACGAAAAAAGGCAGTTTCAACTTCAAGAGTCCATCTGGCACCTTGTACGGGAATGTCTCAATCCAGTGTTTCACGCCCTGAGCACACATTGAGCTGTGTGGATTTCCATTTCAGGGATCTCTCCGACAATTGGTTCTGCGGCTAGATCTACCCTTCATTAATATCTTGTTACACGATACAAAATGGTGATCATATCTTTAAAACTGTTTAAATGTAACTCCAGAGTAACGAGCAATGTGCATGTATCACATTTCTGTAGCAATAGAAGTAATAACTCATAGTATACGTCGCAGGTAAATCTTACAACTTTAGAAGCTTTAAGACAATATTCTAGTTACCCAGCGCAGCTGCTACGGGCCTTTACATACACTTAACCAACGTTTCCGGTGCGTATAATATCATACCCGCAATATATCCCCATTCACCATACTACGTCCACTCAGCTTGATAAACAAATACTCATCATAATGTACCATTATTAGTACTTTAACACAGTGCACACTAACTCCGTGATCATTATTCAGCTTCTAGAGCATTGATTTGCCTCTTACCATGAAGAGCATGAAGGTAAGCAGCTATTAAGATTTTATACATCTTGCCGCACGCGCAGTTTTATCGTTAAACTGTTGACAGGCGATTTAAATACTGCAATCTTATGTCAGTTTATATAATTTGCTATTAGTTACATGTGAGAAAGATGGAGATTTATGATGACCCCATTTTACCTTCGCCTGTATTTATTTTTTCTAAGATTACAAAAAATAGAGTTAAAGCAGGTTATATCTAAGGTATCTGGTATATAATAAAGGTTATATATTATATATCATAGTATATAACCTATACTATATGGTATATCTGCACAATACAAAAATTTCAAATTTGCACGACTTTATCTGAAAGCTTATCATAACGAGGCGATAACAACAGTAAAATTAGGTAAAGAAAGTAAAAACATTTCTAAACACAAAGTATAAAGTTGTTTAAATAGTTTGCATACCTCGCAAGCTAGATACTGGCCAGTAGCGAGGTGCTTGAAGCGGTAGAGAGAGTTCCACCGTCCTGCTCCACCACGACAAGGGTCTGTAGCTACAACTTCCACCTGGTAAAAAGGAGGGGTTATGAGGGGTTATGGAGGGGTAAGGAGGGATTATGAGGGGTTAGGAGGAATTTACAACTTTTGGGATGGATTTGAAGCAATTGTGAGGAATATTTAACAGAAATAAGATATGCTGTAATTTTCAAAACAGTTTGATAATCCTGGTGAGATTATCTAGACTATATATAGGCGGCAATATTTAATTGTAATAGACAGGTATGTCGAGACAATTTGAACAAAGTTACTAAATTTTAAATTATGTATCGTTACGACCATACTTTGATGGTTTGCTCAGGTGGTCCATCCAATTAACTGTGACCCAACTTGAATAATTACACCCGAATAAACAAAGTAAACAGTACCCACAGTTCACCTATCTATTCCACGCATAATATTTGTAGCACCCAGAGAATGCTCCACCTCACCACGTGTTATATCAGTTGCTATATAAGCTGAAGTACTGGTATTAATCAACCGGTGTTGCCTTCATACGTGTAGCCCAGTTATACTGGTACTATTAACACGGTGGTTGACGCAGAGATCCATTATTATAATAATATGTCAATACCATTAGTAGTGTACTGTGTTGTACTGCATGTCACTTGAGAGATCACGTGGTGTGGTTGTGAGGTCACGTGACACTGTCACGTGACAGGGGAACAGGACAGCTGTGGGAATCGGAGAGATACTGTAGTGTTGCTTGGGTCAGTGGAGTGTTCAGGGTATAAGACATTCAGTTTAAATGGGCAATATACTATCATTAAATCTCACAAAATTCCTTTTAAATTTGCCTGGGAGTTGAAGATATGCACACAAAATATTATAACATTTCTCTAATGAACATAGAATGTGGTAAATACTTGCAGACAGTTAATATAGTGCTTACAGGCAGGAGGAGAGATAATTTATAATTATCACATTGTTCTTAATTATCACTGATACTATTCGTAGCAGTTAGGATACCAAACATATTGAATTAATAACATATTAACATAATGTTAACATTAATATTATGGGAATAAGCTAATACTAAAATACCAGACTAATTTTACAGTGCGTTTTTAATGCACCAATTCAATGTAGCTGGAATCTCTTTTACCATACAACAAACGAATATCTTATATCATGGTGCCGTAACATGGTCTTTTAGACCCTCGGGAATTTGGGGTATAGTTAAACAGGGAGTGATATATTGTGTTCTTACTTGTTACTTTGTTATGATAGGGTTTAGTAACTGTTCTGAGTTGTTGTATGGGTTGGAAATATGTAGTGAACTGGTGAGCATAATAACTTTAGAACTCAATATTGGCATTGCAATTAGAACTGTTATTTAGAAGTGTTTTTACGATAGATTTACAATATCTGTGATCGATAATACTGTTAATGATCAATCGTGAACACCGCAGTTTTCTACGAATACTAACATCAGTTCAGTTGTCCATTATTATGAGATGGTCAAAGAAAGTCACGTTGTACGGGTCCACTATCATTTGAACGGTATCCCACGCATGTAATACAGGTTAAAGGTCACCAGATTAATATAAAAAGGTTCCCAGTTCACATTTAACCCGTGGCATATTCGATAGTCGCATATTATTATAGTTAACTTCCCTAGTAACCAACTTTAATTTTGTAGTTATGTAGATTTTAATGAAGGAACAGAGAGGAAGCTTGACGAACTGTAAAGTTGCGAAATCGTCATTCCATGATTAATTTCATGAGATGACTCTTTTGACATTTCTAGCGTAAACGATAGTGAAATTGCATCCTATTACGGCCACGGCCCTATCACGGTCTTTGCACATGAAAAGTTTCGGAAGCATGACATCTTGTAGTTTCGGAAGCATGACGTCTTGTAGTTGTGGAGTTACTATTTTTAGACTTAACTTATAAATGTATTTTATTCATAACACATTTCAAAACGTAGGATAAGTCACCTGACGAACAACAACAGCTGATAGATTTTATATAATAACCCCGAAAACCCCGAAAAACCCCGAAAAACCCCACTATAACTGAAAGTGAGATCTCACTTAACACCTCATTACATTGCATCCTCTATTTCGATAAAACTAACTGTAATTATAATGAGAGTTATATAAATGTCGCACACTTTGCAGTTTATAAATTATACGCCTTTCCTTAAATGTCAGCCTCGTTAATTGAATGATTAATAAGGAAATAGCAGTAA
The DNA here is from genome assembly GCF_026151205.1 of Bolinopsis microptera. Lineage (NCBI taxonomy): Eukaryota > Metazoa > Ctenophora > Tentaculata > Lobata > Bolinopsidae > Bolinopsis > Bolinopsis microptera. Next base: position 6,212,673 of record NC_087076.1, read on the forward strand.
TAATACCGGTAATATACTGTTAATTAATGTGGTATTGATACCTTGCTAATTTGGAATTCATCCAATAACAACTTTTACACCCTATAAATTACTAAATTATTCAACTTGTTTGAATGTATGAATGGTATAATAGAACTAAAAGTGAATTTAGAGCCTCAGTTATGTCTAAGTTCCTTGTGGGACACAATCTAAATGGTAGTTGATACATTTTACTATCACTATTAACAAT